>NC_133829.1:10065434-10697399 GCF_047830755.1 Zonotrichia albicollis | reverse complement strand
GCATATATTAGCATAATAAGCAGTACATGAATACATAAGTACAAACATGCAAAACTGTTGTCTGCAGACAACTACAACAGGACAACCACTTTTATCTAAAAAAGTAAATTATAGGAATGATGAAAGACAAAAATCCCCTGCATTGCATGTTTACCTTCACACTGCCCACCACTAGCCTTCCTAACTCTCTGGTAAGGCCTTTATCTCCTCTTTTAACAAGTACTATGCAGCAGTATATGTTATAACAGCTTCAAACTGAAAGCCCAGGCTTAACAGAGATCTCAGGAACTCCTGTTAGATGAGGAATTCACCTTGCTGCTCTTGACACATGGATGTGATTTTACCTCAGGGGTGCTGTGGTCACAGTTAAAGGGTTGTGTCACAGCATAAAAACCAGAGTTCTGACTTCTTTTAAAAAAGTATCCAACAGTAGAGCAAAAAATCAAGTGAGAAGTAACGGAGTCTTTCTCCTAGGCCAGAAACTGTCTGCCATTTTTATTCTTCAAAATAAAGCTTAGGCTAAGCATCAAAGTAAAGCAGTTCTGCAGCCTGACAGCCACAGGTTCCAGATCTCTGTTCAGCCCCTGTGCTTCATGGCCAGTGAGAGGAATTCACCCCCCACATGCACAGGCTTTTCAACGAGTCATTTGTACCTTTTAAAGTCACTCGCTTTCTTCCCAGCTGGCTCTGCTGAATGACAGGGCTGGGGAACCACCTTGAAAGGGATTTGCTGTCCCTTTCATAGACTACTTTCCCTTCCTTCCTTGATCGTTTACCATCCTTACTCCCACCTCAGTTCAGCTGCCCACACTCAGGGCACCCCTTAAAATCAGTAAGATTTTACAGATCCCTACAGCCAGACAAATTTTCACTCCTTGCATTTACCCCTGCCAGACTAGAGCCATACAATGTTATGACTGCATCTGACAAATCTTAAGGATGCACTGGTTTCTTCTCTGAAGTACTGCCCACATACCACCAATCACATCCATCTATCTTTTAGTTTCCTTGTCTGGTGCCTCTCGACAATCTTTTCCCTTCAGTAGGCCAGCCCAGCACTCCTGGGAGGGCTGAGGGAGGCCTGACAGTGACCATCATTACTGTTTGCAGCACTGCAGCTTCATCAGGCATTTTCTCTCATTTTCAGCCATATTAAATAATCAAGGGAAAAAAAAACCCACATAAAATAAAGTGCCTCCAACCACATTTCATACATTGGGGCTTTTTCCTGCCCTTTTCATTTTCTTATCTGCTACAAGCTGACTATTTACTCATCAAGTAGAGGCTGTTACTTACAGCAATCAGTTAGTAAAGGCAGTGAGGAAATCTCAGAGTACTCATCTGCCCCAGCAGACAGCTGCATACTTGAATAAGAATTTGGCTTTGCCTCCATTGCTTTCAACTAAACCCAAAATAATAGTACAGTTTGTGGCAGATTAAATTTAGAACCATGAAAAGTAGAGACACATAGAGCACTTGAATGGGTTTGTCATTAAAAAGTGCATCCAAATGCAAGCCTGTTCTTTTTACCTTCATTTTTTTTCCCTAAAGGTGATGAGCATGGTGTCTGGCTTTGGTCCTCTCATCACAGCTGGCATCTTCTCAGCTACTTTGTCATCAGCTCTAGCATCTCTTGTCAGCGCACCCAAAGTTTTCCAGGTAAAATTAAAACGTCCATTTCCTTATACTTGGTTTTACTTCAGAGACAAAGTTGAACTCTGTGTGCCAAATGTATATTTAAGCAACACTGACACATGTGGCAGGAAGAGGCAGGGAAAACAATATGTAGAATGTTTTTCAGCAGAAAAAGACAAGTCTTATCATCATACAAGGGAGATAATGTTCCTTTGGTCAGAGCTCAGCTTTGAGCCCTGCAGGAGCAGGGGATACTCATGTGCCTGTCATAAATAGCTCCAAGGGTACTTTCAGGACCACTTCTGTCTTCTTACAAAAATCTGCCCTGTAAGCACAGGAGCAGCAGGAGCCCTCAGGTCCATAAGATTCAGGTGCTGTCAGGTGTGCCCTTAACAGGCAGCAGCAACGAGGACAGACTGGGAGCAGAGGGCATGGGAGAGATAAGCTGTACAAATTACATCAAGCCACTGATTTATGCTTCAACTTCTCACAATTTAGACTGTATTTAGCTATTTAATTACCTTTTCATTTGAAGCACTGAATAAGCATTAAATGCCTGTGATTCTATTTCCTATGATATAATAACATAGTAGCACATTGTCTTATCACCTTATTTAAATGTTCATATGCCACAGCAGTTGATGAACTTGAAGCACTGAGATTTAACTTTTGTTTAGCGAAAGCCTGGAAAGCTGCCACTCACATGCAGTGACTTCTGGTACAAGAAAGTGCTGCTTAATAGAGTTATGTGTTGATTTTCTTACCAGGCTCTTTGCAAGGACAACGTCTACAAAGGGCTAGAATTCTTTGCCAAAGGATACGGAAAAAACAACGAGCCTATCAGGGGATATGTCCTCACCTTTGCCATCGCCATGGCCTTCATTCTGATTGGTTTGTATCAGGTTACACAGCTGCTACAGTGTCATGCTCTGAAATGACACAAACTCACACTATAATACAATCAGTAGCTGCAGTTTGGAAAATTTCCAGTCGGGTAAGCTCTGGCATAAGCACACCGCGAGTCCTGGTAGCAGTCCCACTATTCCTAATGAAGGCAAAAAGAAGGCAGCAGGGATTCCAGTGACTTACCTCCATCACCACAGCCTCATTCTCCAAGTGTGGAGTAGCTGCAATTTCTGTTCACTCTGCTGGAAGAGGGCAGTGCTCAGAACTCTATCAGAAATGGCAAAGTCACAATCTTTGAAAATGGTTTTGCAGTTTATATTGCACATAGCTCTGAGGTAATACTTAAGAAGCCTATTCTGCCCAAGCCTTTCCCACAGTCAGCTCCAAAGCAAATCCCAGTTTACCAGGACTGATGAAACAAAATCCCAGCTATTACATTTAGGGGTGCAGGTATTGTTATCAGTTTTTCTAAGATTTGAAATTCAAACTGTCTTGTGCTAAGTAAATAGGATGTCTAGTAGAGAATTCAGATTCCCACTGAAGTTGTAATTACAAGTATTTTTTTAAATTAATCCATCCTGTCAATTGTGTATTTAAAATTCTGGACTTTACATGAGATCTACATCATTAAGAGACAGTATGCTGAATCACAGTATCAAATATAACACTGCATAGCACATAATGTTATTAAAATCAGGATTAGCAGACATAATTCATATGAATGAAGGTAGATCAAGGGTGCCTTAAATTAGTAATACACAAAAATACCCAAGCTCTTCCTGGATGATAAATGCAGACAATGTTCAGATTTAATGCATCATTAGGAAACAGCTAGCCAGCAGCCCAGGAAACTGGTCCTCTGTCTGACTTGTGTATGTGTCTTGCAGCTGAACTGAATACCATTGCTCCCATCATCTCCAATTTCTTCCTGGCTTCATACGCTTTGATTAATTTCTCCTGCTTTCATGCCTCATATGCAAAATCTCCAGGTGAGTCTGCATTCAGCAGTGATTTAAATATGGGCTTTATAGTCTGATCTCTGGAAGGTTTAGACTGTATGTCAGAGAAAACTGCAGTATGTGTAAAGTATCTAAGTTATGTGATCTGATGCCTTACTGAATATGATGTTTTATTTATCTCCAAAACATAAAAATAATGGCTCTAAGTCCTTACAACACCTACAGTCATACAGAATGAGAAAGGTGCATCCCACTGGAGAAAAAATTTCTGCTCCGAGTGGTTTTTTTTTCCCCTTACTATTAAAAAATGTGTGGGTAAAAGCTTATGCCAACTCTGGCCAAGGAAGCTGCAAGGTACAGTGGGGAATCATCGCTCCCTTCTCCAAACCTACAGCAAAACGTTCGGGGAGATTCCTAAGCACAGTAACAGTGCTACAAGTGATGCTGCCTGGAGGGGAACATGCAGAGCAAGAGCAGGTCCATCAAACAGCACCAGCCCAGCTCTGCAGTGTCTACAAGCAGAATTGTAAAGCACAATTGTGAAGCACAATGAGGTCCTGTTCAGGGGTAACTTGAGATCCTCCCTCTACATTTGCAGCAAAGGAACATTCTGGCTGTCAAACTTGTGCATTGCCACAGCAGAATGATTCTCACCATCTCATAAAGGAAGGGGTGACACCTTCAGGAATGAAGTCAATCAGCTGAGCAACACTGGTTTGGCACACAGGAAAGACAATTTCCTGCTTTATGAATTAGTTATTCAACTCAAGGAGCAAGGAATACATTTTTGATTTCCAGTGTGAAGAAACTGCAGTAGTGACATAAATGCCTGCATCAACTTCCTTCCTATAGATCTGCAGAGTGCCATTTGTTTAGAGGGCAGAAAAGATGAGCACTTCTGCTAATTACCTGCACAGCTGAACAAATGCAGATCTGCTCCATGTGGCCTTGGTGCTGAGTGACAATTACCTCTACAGATTTCATCTGCCTACATCTGACTCTGCTCTGCCACTACTTAACATTTCACACAGAACTGCAGCCATTTTCTTTTCTCATTTCCTCCAGTTAATTTCTGCCAATTCACAATGATAGATTACAATAATTGCAAGGCTGCGGGACAGACAATTTCTTCCCAGCAGGTCCTTCCTATTCCCTCATTATAAAGATGATCCAAGATGGGGTTGCTCAGCCTCTTGTATCTTCTGTGTTTTCTCCCTCTCCAAAGTCTGCTCTGTGGAACACCTGGCAGAGACCTGCAAACCATGAAGGCTCAGTGCTTGCCTCATCATTTTAATTGGTAGCAGGGGATGGAATCAGTATTGCAGCTGAAAAGCAGCAGGAATAATATCTTTTTAAAGTCAATTGCAGATGATTTTATTTTTCTGCCACAAGGCCAGGCAATTTCCAAGTTTAAGACAGGTGCATTTACAGTATTGGGATAAACACTCCTCTCAGCAAGTGTTTAGCTACTGATAATAACTTCTGTGTATAAGCATCAAAAGTATACAATCATCAATTACCTGGAGTTACAGGTAATCTCCTGATGTCCTAAAATATTCTGAACCAATAAACTTTACTTTTGCAAATACATATAAATAGAATAGCTACTTCTGACAGAGCCTGAAACAAACTATACATGGGATTTTATCCACAAAAATCATGGATCATCATTTTATCAATATATTTTATGCTCTTCCAATTTCCTCAATTCTCTTTAAACAGGTTGGAGACCTGCATTCAGATATTATAACATGTGGGTGTCACTTTTTGGAGCCCTGCTGTGCTGTGGGGTGATGTTTGTCATCAACTGGTGGGCAGCTCTCATCACTTATGCCATTGAGCTCTTCCTATATATTTATGTAACATATAAGAAGCCAGGTAAGGCCAAACCCCACTATTATTACATATACATGTTGTGCTGTTAGACTGAATTTTAAAGGAATCAATTCTGCTAACAGAACTAGAAATTATTTTTCTGTGCTGTCTTTATTTAGGGGGAAGTGTCTGAAGCATCCCATTAAACCCCTTGTAATACAGATTAAGTTGACAGTCTGGTGACTGCCTGTTTAACAAGCAGCTCAAGTGTGGTGCAGGGTTTTCTGTAAACATTCCAGCAGACTGGTTTATTCCCACCACATCTTTTTGACATTTGGGCTTTTACTTGAGTAGCACTCATAATTTTTTTCCACCCACGCACAAAACCTTACCTGAATTTTGCAGTGCTCTTACACTGACTCAAGCAGGGTCCTCACTCAAAATGTAAACGTGCTGCCCATTATACAACAAAAATGCAAGCTGAATTACTTATGAACTGATCATCCTCCAGCACCTCCCTACAATTCCCCCATAAATCAAGACAGAGGGGCCCACTTTACTGTTGGAAAAAAACCACTTTGTAGCTCAGCAAATCACAGGAGCTGTCCTCAAAAACCTGTGTCGTGTTCAAGCCAGACAGTCTGGCTATTCATATCCAGGACAAAACTAGCCCAGGTCCAGATTTAGGTGCTAACCACCTGAATTACTTCTGCAGCAGAAAACATAAAACAAAACCAACAAATAAAAGAAGCACAGTTCCCAGCAACAGATGTACTTTTATTGGAGTTATCTTGGGACAGCAACACCTGGTCTGAGACTGTGTTATTGTTTCTCTTGCTGTTGCCTGTCCTCCCTCACACCCACTGGGGTGGTCTGTGCTTCTCTCCTGTAAATGTATCATCAGCTGCAGGAAAGCACACCCAATCTCCAGTCTGTTGTCAAAAACATTCCAGGATTTCTACTCTTTTCTTAGATATTGCCATGGTCCCTAATGCAAAGCAGCACATTAAAGCTTGGTTAAATTCACTGAAGCTGCTGTACAAAAGCCCTGCCTCCTGCTAACAGAGTGACTTTTGTTCAGCAGTAATTTACCAGCAACTGGAGGGTTCAGAAAAAACTAATATTCCTCAGAAAAGGTGACTTTACACAAACCTCCACTTAGTTGCACTTAATATTGCTTTGTATCTTGGCATAACAGGACTTGATCTGCATTCATGTAGATCTCAAAGCATAGAAAGCCATTTCTTATATGCCTGCACTGACCAAACAGCTGCACAATAATGAGAAAATATGTATATGCCAAAATGGGCTTAGGAGATCAATTTTTGGCCTACACAGTAGAACAGAGCAAACTGGCACCAGCAATGTTCCTTCCTACTGGTTTCATTTGCACCTCCTGGAATTCCCCACCACATACATGACCCGGGGCTGTCCATTTTCTAATGGGAGAAGGACGCAAAGTTAATGTAACAAATAAGAAAACAGTTTTTAAGCACAGAAAGAACATTCCCTACAAGATTTACATAAAGAATGAAACTATTTACTTGCATGGGGTTTTCTGCATCACACAAGCAAAACCAATCCCCTCTATTATGAAGCACAAAGAACAGATCTGTATCTATGAAGTACAAGAGAATATACTCTGCTCTTCAAAGAGAACACCATTGCTCATCTTTGTGACAGAATGTAAGGAGAAGTCTGTGGTTTAATGTGCATTATTCATCTTTATCATATGCAGAAGTAAACTGGGGCTCCTCTACCCAGGCTCTGTACTTTGTTAATGCCTTAGACAGCGCTCTGGCTTTAACAACAGTGGAGGACCACGTTAAAAACTTCAGGTAAGATTTCTACTGGACAGTAGAATGGCTTGTCCTGAATCTGTACACAGCCAATTATACACAAGCTCTTTTTTCCCCACCAGACCCCAGTGCTTAGCATTAACAGGAGCTCCTATGGTCAGGCCTGCTCTGCTGGACATCACCCACGCCTTCACGAAGAACAACGGGCTGTGCATCTGCTGTGAGGTGTACACGGTAAGGGAGCTCCCCCATTGCACCCCAGCACCAGTGGGGCTGCAGGGCTCTGTTCCACATCCCACTCCCACCCAACACACAGTGCTCCCACTGGGGCTGGCTGGCAGCCGTGCACAGCACCAGAGAGATCTGCACTGAGAATCAATTTCGTCACAATTCGTGACACGAAAGCTACCGGCTGATACAAAGCCTGCTGGTAAATGCCTCACTGAGATGCATTTCAAAGTTCACAGTAGGTGAACAAAAATTGGTTTGAATGAAAAAAAAAACCAAAAAAACAAAACATTACAAGGAAAGATTTTAGGCTTAGAAAACAGAAAACCCCCAAACCACACAAAGCCTGATGGGTTATTGCGTGAGAGTCAAATTACCCAGGTTCTATTTTCAGCTTTGTCACTGATTTGCAGAGGTGGGGATTGGCAAGTAATTCAGCTCTCTTTGCAGTGGTTCCTCCAAAACTGTTACAATGCTAATTTTGAGGATAAACATGCTCTTCTGAGATCTAAAGAGAGGAGAAAAGTGTATTTCTAGATATAAATACACAGCAAATGATGCATCTTGGAGGGTGAAGATCTAGTCTCTCATCAGGACAGAACAAAAATAGATAGATTTGTAGTGTAGGGAGAAAATGTATTTTAAATATTACATTGCCCTTTTAATTTTGAGAGAGGAAAAAAAACCAGAACAGCTCATGGCACTAAATGAGGCTACAGAATTTAGATAATAGAATCAGTCCAGCTAAGATAATGTATTCCTCTATAGCAGTAAAGGAATAATTCATTTGATGCTGCAACACTGCAGAAACAGAGTACAGAAGATCCACATGTGACTCTTCCCAAATCAAATGGATCCATAAAGAATGAATGGTCCTAATTCTTCCCTACTATAATTATTGTTCCATTTCCCACTGAATTCACTAAGCACAGAACAAATCCCAACAAGACCCTGAAACTATGCAGCTTCCTAAAGTTAAGTTCCAGCAAGTCTTCTGAATTATTAGGCACGTTTTTCCAATATTAATACTTTCTATGGAGAACTGAGATTTCATTCCTGTCGATACAAAAAACTCCAAAGACCATTTCATTAGTATAAGCTTTGTAATTGTTTAGGGGGGCTTTCTAATTATTTCTTCAGCAACTTAAGTGAAATTCAATTTCCTTGGTAATAAAAGTGTGACAAAATGAACCTCTATGAATTGCAAAATTGTGGTAAAAACCAGATGATAAAATTCACAATCACACTGAAGAGCAGCCTGCAATAAATATCACAGCAAATGCAGCAA
Organism: Zonotrichia albicollis; assembly: GCF_047830755.1. Taxonomy (NCBI): domain Eukaryota; kingdom Metazoa; phylum Chordata; class Aves; order Passeriformes; family Passerellidae; genus Zonotrichia; species Zonotrichia albicollis. The sequence continues at coordinate 10,688,769 of NC_133829.1, read as the reverse complement.
GAGTATTCAGCCATAAATGTAACACCCAGCACATTCTGCCTCAAAAGCTGACATGCTGTTAGCAATGCATAGGTTTGAAACACCATGCCAGAGAGAACATCTTCCGTTCTTTTCTTCCAAAAGGCAGCAAGAAACTTTCCAGGAACTTGGTGATACATAGCTCAGAAATGGACAAAATAAAGATCATAACAGAACATAAAGATGATTTCAAGATTACTTGTCTCTGAGGCTATGGCTGCATGTTGGCTTGAACAGTCTGCACTTTAGTAAAAGGGACTCTTTCTGCTTTTACTCCCTGCCTTCACGTAAAATCCTTTTTCAGGGTTAGTCCTCAGCCTGCAAATTCACAGGACTCCCTGTACAAGTGCACAAACATTCCACAAGTGCAAAGGAGGAGCAGGGGAGGTCACAGACAGGCCCCTGGGCCAGCAGAAACACGTTGTGCAAGCCAGTTACAAAACCACCTTCAGGTGCTTTCCTCTGAGACAGGGAAGAAGGGCAAAACTTGTTTATTTCCCCTCCTCACTCACAATGAAACATCAGGCTTATTGTTGAAATTATTATTCCCAGCTCTTCATACATCCAGGATCAAATCCTTCTAAAGTTATATTGATGTTTTGTGACTTGGATATGCACACGGATTTTTTCCCATTAAATTACCAGATGACCACAGAAAGAAAACTGGCAACAAAGGCATTTGCATCTTTAATTGTATTGCATCAACTCTTTTCTCTTATGTCAGTAGACAGGAACTTCACCATGTATATTTAGATCTGCTGAGACTCTTTTACATAGTCAAGCCAGGGAGGGACTTGATTCACTCTGAGCTGCTTTATCATACCTTAGATGTTTTTTGAAGATGTTACAATCCATAGCACTCCTTCCTTCTGTCAGAATGACTGCATTTAAGTAGCATTAACAGCCTCAGCCCTCTCAAACAGAATGTGAATAATGTTTGCAGCCCAGATATTTTCAAAGGGCTGAATCTCTGTGGACCCTTTCTGGAAAGGTATTTTTCTGACTCTCTCCATTTGCTCCCACAGCAGACTAGGTAACTCCTTCAAAATCACCGTGTGATGTACAATACAAAGCCTTTATAATAATATTTTACTGTATCATGCAGGGCCCACGCAAGCTGTGTGTTAAGGAGATGAACAGTGGCATGGAAAAAAAGCAGGCCTGGCTCACAAAGAACAAAAGAAAAGCCTTTTATGCAGCAGTGGCAGCTGACAGCTTCAGAGATGGAGTCAAAAGTCTACTTCAAGTAAGCTTTTTGTTTACAGAACACACAGGAGAGTGTACATCAAAGCATCCTTTATGTGAGACATTACTATTCGCTTGTGAAGAAGCTCTACACACACATGGGTAATGTTATAGACAGAAAGGGGGTACATGTATATTCTATCACAGATTATTTCATAAAGATCTAGTTCTGGGCTACAGAATTATGAGACAAGGCATACTGATTCTCTCCTAAATGAATGAGACACTATTATGAAAAAAGAGAAGCATCTACAGGGCAACATATCAATGTCTATGCAGCTGACACTTGATACACTTCAAATCAATTCTATTGTTTGGTATTACACAGCATATTGAATATCTGAGAATGTTTGGCACATTTTCTGCAAATAGCGAGAAGGTCATTTAAATGAAAGTCTGCAATATTTTTCTATTACTCTAAGAATGCAGGAGATAATTTCCAACAGTCTATTTAAAATGGCCATAATGAAGGCACAGAGGCACTGTTTTCATTTTTCCCATCTCCTTTCCTCTCTCATATATATGAATATTTAAACACGTAGGTACTGAGGCAAAATATAGAGCAAATTCATATCATTTTCACAAAATAGACTGCTGAAAAAACAACAGTGCCAAGTGAGACAGTAGGGAGCCAACTAAAATACTCTGAGTAAGTCACCCACTGGTGTCCTACCAGGGCTCTTTGTACACTTGCTGAATGGACAGGACAATTGAGCGAGATGAAACGCGATTAATAAAGATCTCTTTGTTCTGTAAAAGCCTCACAAAGACACTTCATCTTGGGCTTATACATTGTCTCAGTAGGAGATCTTTGTGATGTTTTTGAGAACTGCTACAGTCTGATGATCTCTTCCTTTCCATTACTACATAAGCACTATTGACAAAGTCAACTACTGGACCCCAAATAATTCTCTTCCAGCAAACAGAAGGATAACCATATCATCATTATTGCAACCTAAGGACATCAGCGACAATTGCTGATTTCAACATAAACAGTGCTACTCAAAACACCCACCAAGGATCCAAGGATCCATTTTTACCTATTTTCTGTTTGCTAGCAGTAAAAAGTTGACAAGAGTAACAACTTTACAAGCTGGTGTTTTGTGTGTCTCCACCTAGAGGTTCCCAATACACTGAATATTTAGATTTCTATAAACACTAGGTTAGCTGACTCTAGATCTGACTTTCCTTACTTGTCCAGGTTTCAGCATCCAGAACCAGTTTTGAAGGCAAACTAATATTTTGCCAAACCATTTCTTTTTCCCATTTATGAACCATAACTTTATCTACAAAGCAAGCTCAGCTGATTTTGGATCATCCTTTGAAAAGAACACAGCAAATGAAACAGCAACAGTTTTCAAATTCAAGGCAAAAAAATATTCTTAGGAGCCCATCCCTTCTCCGTGTATCTGAGATGTTTTAAAAGACTACAGACTCACTTCATCTACTGAGTATTCCAAAGCTGATTAAAGCTTTGTGACATTATATCAGAATGAACATACAAACAGTTCTTGAACTCCCTCTTGATTCCAAGTTATTGAACCATTTTAATGAGAGCATGTCAGAAGAAATGCAAATGAATGCTAATTTAGCAAAACTACACTTCTGTCATCTAAAATAATTTATAGTTGGAATGATTTAAAGCTAATCTTTTTGCATGGGTATGAGCATGAAGGGCATTTATGAAATGCAATCTAGTGGTGTCTCCAGAACATTACTTCAGTTATCTTTTGCCATTACTTTTCATTTACAGTAAAAGCATGTATGTGCACCTCTCTCAAGCAGTGTTTTACTATTGGCAGGCCTCAGGCTTGGGTAGAATGAAACCAAACACCCTGGTGATTGGATTTAAGAAGGACTGGAGAAGTGCACCTGCCACTCAAGTTGAGAACTATGTGGGCATTATACAGTAAGTCAGCTCAGTACCTCCCTTTTCACTCCTCTTAGACCAGATTAATGCAGCAGTTCCATAGAGAATTTCATGTGTAGGAACAATGCAAGGACACAGGTACAGACCTAGCTCTGTGGCTGAAGTTATTGCCCATCAAAAAAGATTCATGGGTTCCCCACACCTTGTAGGATTTGCTTTGCAAACACCTGGCACCATCAGAGCTGATGTGGCTTGACAATGCCGAAGAAGCTGCACTGCTGCCAGCAGTGCTTTTGCAGAACTGTATTTTCCCATTTTTAGTGGCCAGGGGCTCAGAGAAAAACAATGCTAATGTTCATACTAAGGGAATAAGAGAACATCATGGAATTCTTCTTTTAAGCCTAAGAGACAGAGGAAGAGCTTTGCTTCAAATCTCATGTGTGCCTAAGGCTCAGCAGCTCTGTGGGTTGGGATTTAGCTAGGAAACAGTCATTTTAGAACAGGCTTCTCATAGATGCTTGCTCAAAATTCACTTGTAAAGCTGAAGCAAGTTACAGAGCATCAAAACCTACCTCAGCTTTGTTATTTCCTCAGAGAAGGGAGAAAAAAATTACCCTGTAGCAACCTAATTCCTAAAAAAGTGCAGTCTGAAAGACCCATTTCAGGAATAGCTGATGTGTTCCCATGCCCAGTCAAACCTTTTTTTAAATGAGGGGAGAGGACTACTATAAATTTATCTGGGACAATTCCTTCTGCAATTTTACCTAGTCTGTCCTCTCTGTGAACACTTTCACCGATCTTTCCAAAACAGCTTTCCTCATCAACATGCATGATGTAAAACCATGTTTTCTCTTCCTTTTCTTTCTTTCCAGTGATGCCTTTGATTTTGAGCTCGGTGTAATTATCATCAGAATTAGCCAAGGATTTGATATATCTCAGGTCCTTCAGGTTCAAGGTATGTGGTGACTTGACAGCTGAGTATCTCTGCTGGTTAGATGCACAGCATAAGGACTCTGACACTCAGAAGAGTCACCATCTGCTTTCTAGAATAGTTCCTACACTCACAACTTCTATAGTTCATCCTTGCTTGTGCAGTTTAAATCCTGTCTGAAATCCCTGCTGATCACTAGCAGTGACAGAAGGAGTCCAAGCCTCACACATTAAGGGGCTCTGCACACCAGAGAACTCAACTCCCAAAGCAGTTCCAGCACAGGCACAGGCTAAAGCAATAAAATCATATTGTGCCACAGCAACCGGTTACCCTGCTGCAGATTTCCTTCCTGCTCGTGGCACAACTGCTCTCTCTGCCTACCTGATAGCTCTGGGACAGACAGGAAATAGGAAGCTGCACTTTTGGTACCACCTCTGTGCAACTCTGAGTCTCACAGAGCTCCCACCCCTACAAAAATCTGAAATCCGCAGGGAATCATCAGTTCTCTCTCCCCCCTTTCCATTCATTCTTCCTTAGCTTAGCAGCGCATATCCTAGGGGGCAAGGGCAACCCTTCCGCCATGCCACCACCATTTCAGGAGACATGCCTTAGTGTGGCCAAGGCGGAATGGTTCCCCAGGTTTCCGGCAGGGTCGCTCTCCCCCCGGCCCTGTTTGCCCGGAGCAGCCAGGCTGGGCCAGGCCGGGCCGGGCCCGGAGCTCCCGGGGCAGCACAGCCGGGCCCGCGGCTCTCTGCTGCCGCCTGCCGCCCGCCCGCCGCCATCGCGGCACCGCGGGAAGGAGCAAATCGGCGCAGAGGGAAAAGCGCCAGAGACTCCTTTAAGGAACAAGGGTACGTGAACACTCCGTCACACCGGCAGCTCGATGTGCTTGGAGACCCACGGGGAAAAACTGCAGAGACGCAGAAAATATTCCAAAATAATCAACCTTTTCTTCACCCGCGGTGATTTCTGAGAGGCATCTGCCTATCTGTGCCTGCTGCGAGTCAGAAACTGAGGGCTCAAAATGTACAGTCATGGGAACACCTGTAAAAACACAGTGAGAACAACTCTGCTATCTAACAAATGAGCAAATGTTATCCAAGTGTTGTGACACAAGGAGTAAGAAAGAATCAAGGGGGGGAGCCTCAAATACAATGAAATGTTTTGAAGCAGATACAGAATCATTGTAGTGGAAAAGAATTGTCATTGTGTTCTCTTATACTTGGTACAGCATTCTGTTCAATAGAAAAACTGAAATTTTAGTTTTGAGTAGCCATTAAGTCTGTGGCTATCACTGTGTCTAATAATCAGAAGTATGAGATTGTCATTGGTTAAAAACTAAAAGAAAGTATAATGTTTCTGTTGGCAGCTGAGAGTGCTAACAGAGCTAATAATGACTAGCTAGCAAGGGTTTATTCTACTTTTTAACACAATGTCTTAAATTAACTGACCTCATATTTAGTTAATTTATTACTCAAATAGAAGATTTCCTTATGAAAAAGTTTTCTGCAGGCAAATTTGAATCATATTAATGAGTGCCTCACCATAATATATTCCACAATAGCACATAGTACCTTTTTCTCAGCAAAAGCATAATAATGCTAAGATCAAATTGTTCTTTTATATTACTAAGTTTATAGAACTGATTGGCTAAATCTTACATCTTTGCAACTAATGCTTTAAAAAAACCCATGAAAAATATTTCTGCATGGAGAATGATTGCATATTCAGGATCCTTATGTATTTCTGAGAATCTCAAAGTACAAACCATGAGACTTTGTTCTAAGAAAAGAGACCCACAGGCTAGAACTAAATACCTCAGCTTCCTCAGTGTAGGAAAACAGCTTTCCTTATGTCTTTTCAAATTCTTGGCTAAAGAAACCAACTAAACATCCACAAACATAACACAATAAATAATATCTCATGTAACTATAAAATGTCATAATACTGAATTGAATTTGGAAGAAACAACCGGAGAGCAGCTGGCACACGCTGTAGGCACAGGCATCCCAAGCTAGGGCTTCCAGAGGTGAATTTTGCTTACTTTTCCCTACTTGTTTGCAAAGAAAAAGCATTTTAACAGAAATTTTCATACCATGAGCTTGACATTGTCTACAAACTACCACAACAGCAATCACATCATCACCATTAGCTCAATAAGGGATTTAATTTAAAAGACAGCAATGTCTTACCAGTTCTCTTACTTTTTCTAATATACAGAGGAATTAGAGAAGCTGGAGCAGGAGAGATTGGCACTCGAGGCCACCATTAAAGAAAATGACTTTGAAGAAGGAAAAGGGGGTATCTGTGGATTCTTCAAAAAAGCTAGCACATTGAATATCTCAAAACACGAAACAAAGGGTAAGTTCCAAAATGACAACTTATCTCCAACCCTTCAATGCATTACACTTTTACCAACATGAAAACTGGAATTTTCTCCAAGCCAAAACCTCCTGAGCCACAGAGAAGCCCCTGGAACAGAACCTCCCCTGTGCAAACTGTGGTGGCCAAACCTTATAACACAACATGGGGACATCCTGTGCTCGCAGGACACGCTGTCTGCAGCACAACCATTCCCCCTCACTTGCTGGATAAACTTCTCAGCTCAGCTTATCTTCACTGCTACTTGACAAAAACAGATCATGGTTATTAAAGTTTGAGGAATTCAGAACAAGTTGGCTGAGGGGGTTTTGGGGTTGTTTTTGTCTTTTTAATAGGGTGTTTTAAGCTTTTAAACAGAAAAAAAGCTTTTAAGCTTTTTCCCCTCCTCTCCAAAGAAAATAGGAACATATGCACAGTATGCAGGGAACAAGCATTCTTACTTAATATACACACACAACCTTAGTACACAGCTGAAAAACAGGTAAAAATAGCACTGCTCTATAGTCTAAGCATAATTTCATAAGAATGCACAAGTAAAGGTGGTAAAAAGTACTGAAAGTACATACACAGCACACTGTCAAATAACTAACACATTGATGTGTAGGTGATGAAGTCAATTATACATTTCAGATCTAGTGAAATGATACAGACCCAATTTAAGGTCTCATTTCACAACTGCTAGGCTGTAATGATAATGACCCACCTGAAGCCATGCTTGTACACAGACATGTATTTTGAGAGTTTGCACCTGCAGAGACAATTACATCTGGCTGTGCATGCAACTCCCACAGGTGCCAGGAAGAGCTACAAACTGGGAACATAAAATGTCATTATTCTTCAGCTGGCAGGCTTCAGTTGATTTTGTTTCAGTAGAACATATTTTTATGACAATTCCAAGACTGCATGCCCCTGTTTCAGCTTCCTTTTTGATTTTGTTGAGAAATGCATAAAGTAAATACATATTACAAATTTTGGCTCTCTGTATTAGATAGATTGTGTTAATAAGTAGCCCCACCTCTCTGTTTTGTTTTTATGTTTATACTCCCCAGAGTTGTTCCATCTCCCAGCAGAGATGCTAGAACTGTAGAGGAAAGCCAATAACTGCTTTGGAACTATCCTGTACACAGTCCAGAAGCACAGGAAAACCCAAACAAAGCATTTTCAGAACCCTGCAGATCAGAGTAAAACCTCTAAAGAAGCCTGTTTGTTCCACTTAGAATACTGCTCTGACACCATCTCTTTGAAATCATTGAAAGAGAAGCAGTAATAAAGCCAGAGGCCTCAAAAGGTGGAATGAGAGAAGGTTTTGTTAGTACAGAGTCAGGACTGCATCTTTTCAAGCCAGCCAAGCAAACAGCAAGAACCAAAATTTGTTTCCAGTGATCAGTGACCATGTCAGCATAGGGAAACAGCCATGTGTGCTTGTGCTCTCCAACTTCAGCTTCCCCATACCAGCCCTGCACCCCACCAGCTCACTGCATCCACTCTGCCTGTGCCTTTCAGGGAGCTCTGGATTTTACAACACAGCTGAGCTTGTAAATGATGCAAAATGACACATTTACTTCTAAAATCTATCAGGTATTTCCCAGTGGCTTTTTAAGGCCCCAGTGAATTTCACATTAACTAAAAAGAGACAGAACAAATTATTAGGTAACCTCTTTCAAATGTTATCATCTAGTGACAATGTGTTACACAAGCTTTGGTTTCTGTGTCTATGAGAAAATTAAAAGTCCAAAGCATCTACTCTGTACCTTTTTTTCAAATTTAAAGGATAGAAATTATGTCAGAAACAGTTCATTTTCCTGAAGCTTTCCCTCCATTTGGCTCCCTAAAGCTACTTATTGCCTCACTTATCAGATATCCTTCCACATTTTTTTCTTTCTCATTACAGAGAGCACCATTAACACCATACAGTCAATGCATGTGGGTGAATTCAATCAGAGGCTGCTAGAAGCCAGCACTCAATTTAAAAAGAAGCAAGGAAAAGGTACAATTGACATTTGGTGGCTGTTCGATGATGGAGGTAAGGAATTTGAGTAAGAATCACAGGGAGAGACATTCCTCTGTTACTAAATATAAAAACCAGACTTGGGAAGTTGCATAAAACTGCTTTTTATTAAGCTAACATAATCCATTTTCTGTCAGGATTAAATGTTTTAAAATTAAATTACATCCCACACTGCTTAAGTGAAAGATGGAAATTTTACCATACAATGCACTAATTTGACATTCCTCCAATTTTCTGTGTTCTTCCAGGTCTAACAATCCTGATTCCTTACATTCTAACTATTAGGAAGAAGTGGAAGAATTGTAAATTAAGGATCTTCACTGGGGGAAAAGTCAATAGGATTGAAGAGGAAAAACTAGTGTAAATATAACTTTATTTGTCTGACTTGTTTAAAGAATTAGAATTGATGCTGAATATAATGCATATACAGCAGGAAGGTGAGAAATTTTCAGCACAACTGGTTTGTTATACTGTGGGCATCATGAAAAAAAAAAAAGTACTTGATTGAAAGGTGTTAAGCTTATGGCATGGCCCTTAAAGCTCTGCAAATGGTGATTACCAAAGGAAACCCACATCCAGCACTTTTTCCCATTAATAGCTCATATTCCCTTCTCTGAGAAGAGCAGTCTGCACTCTGTAATGAGAATATAATTACTCTTATGGGATTTACATGAGATTGTCCAGGTAACAGGAAGTAAAATTGCACATGAAGCTCTCACGTGCAAATAGCATAGACAGATAACTCACATAAATGTGATTTACTGTGGTAAAATAGATAGAAGTTAAAGAGCAAGTTAATAAACTTTAAGGCCAAGTTGATTTTACTCAGTGTTTTAAAGAAAGTCTAGATTTCATAATCATCATTTCATAATCATTTGCCTTTGAGCAAATGAAAGGTACCAATACAAATTTATTTTTATCACTACTGCATGCAGGACCTTTCCTTCCTAAGCACTTCACACGTTACAGCACAGGCATTTCAGCACCAGTGGAAGCAGCTCAGTTTGGGATGAAAGTCAGTGACTGCTTAACAAAGAGCAAAAGCACCATGTAGGAAGCTAAAAACATCTCCAGCCAAAACTTCAGTGACAAACAAGAGAGAGGGGTACAAGGACAGGAGTCAGAATGAGCAGCTTCACCAGGATTACAACACAGTGCCTTGGAAAGGCAGCTGCCACAGGATGTTCCCCCAAAGCAAAAGGGAACACATAGACCAAATTTACTCACTCTGGTTCCCTCAGTTTTAAACAGTCCCCTAAAATTAATGTACCTCTGCAAAAGACATTCACAAGTGTTTGCACAAACTATCCTTGTAATTGGGTTAAAAAAGCCCTAGAGCTGTTCAAGGACCCACTGGGAAGAGTTCTCTGCCCCCTGTCCAGAGTCTGCCCAGTCTTGGCTGCTCAGAACTGCAAGCAGGCTCCTGAACCCCCATGTCACCTGATTTTGCTGGAAGTAGGAAGTTGTGGCACCAAATGGGATTTGTAAAAACACAACAGTTTCCACAGAGGCAGCTCTGACACCTGCATACCCTGCTTGTCCCACAAAGGCCAGAGTAACCAGCATGATCAGGACAGCTGACAAAGGCCCAGCTTGTCCCCAAGAAAACACTGTATGTGTGTATAGCTACCTAAACAGCAGCCTTCCTCAGGACATGCCTACCTGCCACAAGCAAAAGCCTTCACAGAGACAAATCTGGGCTGGCTGATTCCTCCCTTCCCTAGGTAGAGCTCATACTAAATCATCCAAGTACAATTTCAGCCATGTATTTTGAATTCAGAATTTTACTAACATGTAATTGCCCAAATATTAAAACCTTTTCACAGAAGTTGGGATTTTGCTCTTTAACGTGTTCAAAACAGGGATTGCCACCAGGGACATCAAGATTTATACAAGCTGTATGTTCTTTTTATATAAACACATTACAAGAAAGAGTAAACTCTCAGGTCATAAACAAATATGTATTTCTACCGTGGTTTGCTCCTAGGAACTCTCTGACCTTTTCAAAATCCAAAGCTAGATATTCTACCAGAAATAGAAACAAAAAAGGAGGTGGGAGAAGGAGGTGTGGGGAAGAACCACAAGATCCCAGCCACGGTTCAAACAAGGCCAAAACTGACCTAATTAAACCTCTCTATCCTCAACACAAACACACAAAAACCTATCAGCTATTCCTTCTGCCAAGGAAAGGCAGAAAAGCAAATTATTTTTTAATGAACATGTGTAAAGACACCATGCGAGTAGCTCAATATAAATTCATAAATGACAAAAAAAAAGAAGATTCTTTAAGTATTGGACCTTCTGGATCAAATTTTGACCAACACATGCACTACCAGTACTGTAAAGGCCCATGCACAGCATTCTGACAGTAACAGAGTAACAGAAGCCTTCTGTAAGTATTGAAGAATTCTGACCTACTGTATATAGAATATTCCTTCTTTGTAACTCAAGCCTTTGGGAATACTTAAAGTACCATTGTTTTCCCAAAATGTAAACCATCCCTCCCCTGTTTGCTATTAATTTCTTTTTATTTTGTGATTTTCATCAATCATCAGTTAAATGAATTATGCTACAGCAATCACATTAATCCAGTTCTGCAATTAGAAATTGAAACACTAAAGCATTTAAAGTAATTTGTCATATAGTCAAAGATATAAAATGAAGTTGTCTAACTCATTTACAAGTGTTCTTTGATATAAGGCACTCCAAAGTACAGTGATAAAACATTCTCTCTTTTGTTTTCAGGATGGCTTCACTCCTAAGCAAATTCAGAATAAAATTTGCTGATATTAATATCATTTGTGATATCAATATAAAGCCCAACAAAGAAAGGTAAGAAGCATTACCAAATCCACTATTTAGCAGCCAGCCTTTATCTAGAGTTTATTTCTTTTATGTTGAAAATTAAAAGAAAAAAAAAAAAACAACAAAGCACAACACAAAAAACACTGTCACTTCATTGTAATCATTTTCTAAGTATCAAGAGCAGGAAAAAGGAAAGAGTTTCTATGGACCATTGGGGACTTGACTGAAGAAATGCAACTAAAGAATATAAAAGGTTTTATAACTAGATACCTAAAGTCCCCTTTCAGTGCTCTCCTGATCTCTCAAGTAAAATCTTTTAATCATATAAAGAACTGTGCAATACAAATCTTGTTTTTCCTCCAGTACAATGCAGTGATTTTACATAAATAAAAGCTATCAAAAAGAATTAATATCTGGCATTAACATAAAAAGCCACACACATTTGCTGCATCAGCACTGTGTGAACTGAACAAGTGAGCTCTATGCCAGACACTTGCTAGGCAGACCATTGTATCTCTCTTCCAGCTGGCACCCCATCTATTTAATGAATAATAAGAGGATTATCACTATTTTACATACTGAAACAGACAGTGAGGATGTTGACAAACAATGACAGCTTAGCAATAGCAACACTAAATATTGCATTTCACAGCCTTTAACCCATCTCTGTGCTTCCTGGCCATACAGCCAAGGCCAGCCTGTGCCCAGTCTGCCACTTCACAACAAGGCCTGTCAGCACCAAGTGCTCAGAGAAATACTCAGACTCACACCCATACAAAAAACTCCCCGAGGTCTCTGTGAATTTTCAACAATGGGCAAGCAAGGAAGTACTGAAGGACAATAAGGTTCTCCAGATGAAACCATTCAAAAGTTCAAGAAACGACTTGAAATTTAGAGAGAAAATCTGAACACAATTCCAAGTCCACATACAGCAAAAAACCCTACAGTGCTTCCTTCAGCCCTTGTAACAGGAGTTTGTATCACCTGTTTATCCATTGCATTAAAGCCACATCAGTGAGGTGAATGATTGGTCCAGCTAGTGCTGAAACAATAATAAAATGTTCAGTATTCATGAGAAGACCACATTCATTGTTAATGTTAGCAACCAACATTCTGCAGTTTGCAGTTACTGTAAAACTCATTTCAGTATTTTTGCTAGAACCAGGACAACGCAGAAAATTCTCTGCTAAATGCAGTGTTTAATTATCCTCAAATAACCTTTTAATTATTCTCAAATAACCCAAACATACAGAAGTGGCACAGCTATAACTTGGGGCACAATGTAGCAGAGAACAGTTAAAGATTTTGCATGTTTTTCAGCCATAATTATTATCAGTGAGGCCCCTCATCCACAGTGACTGTGAAATAAGTTAGTGAGTTCATACCCTGCAGCAAGGCCTCCTTTGTAATCCCTGTTTCAGCTGGAAATTCTTTGAAGAGATGATTGAACCATATCGCCTCCATGAAAGCTGCAAAGATATGCCAACTGCTGAGAAATTAAAGCGAGAGACTCCATGGAAAATTACAGATGCAGAGCTGGAAGCATTCAAGGAGAAGGTAAAGCCTCACCTACTTTTTTACATATCTGCCTTCTCTTACCCTCCAGATGTCTGAAGCGATTAGTAAAAGTGAAACAGCAGATATGGCATTAAAAACACGACATGTACAAACCTGTATTTGATATTTACAGATTGGATTTACATTGTAAACACTGCAGAGGTGTGTTATGATTGCATTATTGAGCTCTTTCAGACCTTGGCATGTTTACACAGTATTTTCCAGGCTGGTGAGAAGCTCTGCCCACATCAAAGCCAGCCAGATGAAAACCACCTCTGAACCAGAAGCCACACAGTTACTGCACTGAGCCTGAGCTAATTGGGTCTGCTGAGGTTTATTAAATAGCTCCACTGTTTTGGAGCTTGAATCTCTTAAAGGGTGCAGTTCCAAACATTCACCACTTTGGACCATTTGGAACTGAATCCAGACACTTCAACTAAGCTAGAAACTTCTCCAAAGGCAGGGTTGAGCATGAATTCTTACCTCAATGGCAGAGTGAAGACTAAAACAGCCTACCATGCAGAAGTTTTCCTGCAGTGCAGAGGAACGTCAAGGCCAATGCTGGCTGATCCACTGGGTGAATTACAGCCTGGCCTGCTCTTTACATTTGTTATAAAAATACCTTTTTACCAATGAACCACCAGGTTCATATCATCAGGCCAGTGACAAAAGGATGCAAACTCCTTCACCCTTAAGAGACAAGTTCTCCTGTAACTCACAGAGAATTAATCCAGCAATTTTAGTTATGGTTCCTGTGGAATTAACCTGAGTACACTGGGAGTTTAGTTATCTCTACTTTATGATGCTGGTAACTTCCTCAACAGAGCAAGGATTGCAACTCCGAGCTCAGAGCTGCCAGAAGTCACAGCCTGGCATATTAGCATAAGCAGAAATCAATGATGATTTAAGATAACACACTACACTACTGACTGCAGCAGCTGGGAAGCAGACTGACTGCTCATGGAGCTGATAATCAGCATAAGGTTATATAGTCAGCTATGGGCAGAAAACCTCAGATTAAATTATCAAAAAGTGGAAGTCAGAGCCCTTAAAACACCTCAGTATAAAAGATAACAGGAATATAATCACAGACACTCACATGCAGAACTAATGAGGATACAACAGGAAGAAAAGATGTGATTAAGCTTGGTCCTGGTCTAGGTCACTAATTAAGGAACCAGAAAAATTCCTCAAAAGTTGAAGAGAGTCAGCAATATTAAAATACCAAATTACTCTGTAAAACAAGAACAGCAACAAAAAGTTTACTTACACATTTGGAAAGACATGCCTCTTAACTTCAGAAGTAGGGCAATTCCAGGAATTTTACAGAGGACATTAGAACACCTTTACAATTTAACAGATAAAAACCTGGCAGCACAGATAAAGGGTGATGTTATAGGATGATTCTCATGAGGTAACAGCTGCCTACATTATGAGGGTTCTTACCTATATAGTATGTACAAGAACAGTGACATTTCTGTATAGAAGGAAAATTTAAGATCTGAATGGAGAAAAATCTGCTTTTTACTTTCTCCAGGGAAAGAGAAAATAATTTACAAAATCAGTTAAGATACATCTATCTTACATAAACCTGCCCTGGTCTCTTATTCCCTATGACTTGTGGTTAAGCCATAAAAATATGGAGGGCTTGAGCTCATAAAGTAAGTTCAGTACAAAAATAATCCCTATCCCCAGGGGTGAACCATTAGAGTGGCCCTAATATAACTACACCAATCAAAAAGTGTGGCTGAGCCTCATATTCTGCCATGGCTGAGACTGTGGCCCCCAGAGCAGACCTGGCTTCCAGTGCTGCCAAAGCAGCAGCAGAAAATCTTGCAGGCAAGGGGGAGTGCAGAAGTCCCAAAGGCACCAGAGCTGAGGATCACTGACCTGACTGATGTTTTTCTTTTCCTGGTGTGTTTAACCAGAGTTACCGCCAAGTCCGTCTGAACGAGCTCTTACAGGAGCACTCGAGAGCAGCCAACCTCATTGTCCTGTGAGTTGCAACACTTGTGATTCTAAGAATAATGTGGAATGGGATTCTGGACTGCAGCTACAGAAACCCTTGTGTTAATTCACTGAGCACAAAAGTGATCTTTTGAGTACCTTCTGGAGGACTTGCATCTGGACTGATGCTTCTCTGGGACTGCACTGAATATGAATCCTTCCTGGTGATGAAGCAATTGTATAAAAGAAAGGAGGCCACCAATAAAATTACCCAAAAAGGCCCTTTGCAGAATCAATTTTTATTTACAGACACATTTGTTGTGCACAGCTTCAATAAATTAGCTTGCACTTGTGATGCACAGATAAACCTCTACAGTTCTATTAATTCAGTCTCAAAAATGGGGTGGTCATATAGTGCTTACCACAAATTGACCATATTTTAAAACTCCCATCTCACAGTAAGTGCAGATTAGAAAACTGACTGATGGACTGCAAAACTGTGCATGTGTTGCATTTTTATCCTTTTTAAAAAATCATACTATTTGTGAGTTTTATAACCCCCAAAAGAGTCTTTACCAGTTTAAGGCTACAATCAAAAGCAGTTAATATCCAGTACAATCAGGTGAGCAAGGGTGTGTTTTCACATCCTAAGGCCTTAATTTGCAATCTTTTAGAGTAATTCTATCAGAGTTGTATATCAACAGTGATGTTTTCTGCTTAGTATTTAATGAGAAGCCTGGGCTACCCCTGCTTTCATAATTATAATTTTATTTTTCCCTCTGCCCAAACAGGAGCCTCCCTGTGGCAAGAAAAGGAGCAGTGTCTGATTACCTGTACATGGCTTGGCTAGAAATTCTCTCCAAGAACCTTCCTCCAGTCTTAATGGTCAGAGGCAACCACAAAAATGTACTGACTTTCTATTCTTAGAAAAACAGCAGTGCCTGGAACATGCCTTGCTTGATTCCAACAGCTACATTTTTAATGGCAATGGTTCATCAAAGACACACTCATTTAATAGAAATCTAAAATTTTCATAATTGAAAGGGGTTTTTTTTCATAAATCCAAAGCAAAGAATTAGAAAAAAAAAAAGTAAATGGTCCCTGCTGGTGCTACACTCCAGTACAGGCAAAAGATGGAAAATCTACCTATATGTCACATGAGACAGCAAATATTTTGAGCACACAAAGAAGAAATTCTTCTGATTTTATAAAGTATTGAAAAAGTCTTTGATATTTATCATAGAAAGCAAAACCTAACTGTGATAAAATAGAAAGGATTAAATCTCTAAATTTTTTCAAACTGCACTATCATAGTTGCTAATGGGCACACAGTAGGATTCAAATGAAATGCACCAACTTGTGAGACAAAAACCTGTATGGCATCCATCAGGTGGAAGCCATGAACTGATAGAATGCAAGTAGAATATATGCAATGATTTCTGATTGTAATATTGCCAAATTAGGATCTGCCTACAGCAGGTGCTTTTACCTAAAATGTTCTGCTAATTTAAATGAATTAAACACTTCTAATTTAGTCACAAAAAATTAAATGCATAAAAACATGGACTTTATTACAAGACTTGATAATGCATTTTCAAGCCCTGACATGCAATAGAATATGTGATTGAAATAAATAAATATTGTAAGTGAATTTCACCAAAAAATTAGTAAAACACTAAATATTCTGACAATTTTTGCTATGAATGTTAGGGTTAATACAATCTGATATTATACATTGGGATAATATGTACAGTGATTTATGTGATTAGAAAACAAAAACTCATTAGCTGAGTTGAATGCCTTACTTTTGATTTATATAAAAGATTTCTGTCTTTTTTTGACTTTCTAAATAATATTAATTACACACTAACTTCAAATAAAGGCAATTCATTAAGTTGTGTAATTTTTCTATTTTCTACTCTGCAATGTTATGGTACTTTATAATTTCAGCTGTCAAGAAAAGCAGCTTCTCTTTTTAATGGGTAAAGCTATATCCTATGGGTAAGCACTATTTAAATTAAAGACGATCAAGGAACATTTATTTATTTATTTTCTATAGTCCTGCAACTCCTTTGCAGAGATCAACCAACATTAAACCATCATGAAAGCCAGGGAACCCTGGATTTCACTAATTGTATATTTTAAAGCAGGCCTCAGCTTCCATCTTGCTTGAATTATTAGAATTTGACTTGTAGTGGATTTAGCACTCCATCTCCAAAAATGCCAAATATTTAATATTCATATTTTTTCTGAGTGCAACAGCAGCAATTCAGCAGAACATGGTAATGTAGCCCAGTAATCCATGCTTTATTTTCTCTATCTAGTAAAGGCAGGATATTAAATATTGATATTTTCTCATAATGTTCTTCCTTTGCCTCTCACACATTTCCAATCAGGCTGAAGGATCATTTCACAACCTAACTGCATTACACAGAAGTTTCCTCCATATCCCAGCCTTCCTGCACAACTCTGAGCAGACCAAAGCTCCCATCCTGCACCTGCAAAACAAGGAGATTATTCTCATTCCTCACAGTGATGTCAGCAGTGATACTGGAGCTGTTCCAGGCTGCCAGCTCCTTGTGGAATTGTAGTGGTCACCATCCTCCCCACCTCACACAGACACATCTGAATTTATATATATTCTGAATGGCACCCAGCCAAAGCCAGGCTTTTAGGGAGGCTCCACTTAGGCTTTGTGGGTTTCTTATCACACAAGGACCTGGAGGAATTCTACACCTCTGTTAAGCCCTTTAATAATGCACATGACTGGGGATTGTTTCTTAAACAGTCCCAAGTACTGTAATTCTCAACCTGCAGGGAACACGGACCCAAATGTGCTGGGGGACCCTAAGCAGGTCCAAAAGGAGAATGAGCACAAAATAAAACAGCAATGGCACTCTCAAAACTACTCACACTTCTCTCTCACAAACACACTGCTGTGGGCATTGCAAAAATAAATCCCAAGAGATACCTTTCTAAATAAACAGTCATCAAAAACTAAGTACTGACATACACATTTCTGTAAAATTTCTTGCTTGCACTACAGTGACTAATTAGAAGAAGTACCTACACAACAGTGGAATGGGATAAACTCAGGATGCACAGCACTTGACTACCTGAAAGTGCTATTTCCACAAATTCACAAGTAATTTAAACAAAGCATTTGCCTGGCAGCTTCTACTCTGTTCCTCACCATGATTTCTGAATGTTTCTAGACCAATTTGGAGAGTATACTAATTATGAACTACCTTAAATTGCAACTTAGATGGCAAAATTTTGTGAAATCCACCTACCTCATTTCCAACTCCATAAGAGACAGTACTGTTGCAGTTGAGACAGCCACAACACACAGAGTAACACCACCCAATTTCTGAGGGCTTCAAGCTCTGCCCTTCTCGTTCTTTAGCCACACCTTTCATCCCCCTGCTGTTGCTGCCCTGCACCTGTGTGCCCTCTGTTCCTGTGTGGTTGCTCAGTGTCCCTGGGCACTCCCTGGCTCAGTGCTGTCAGTGCTGCTCACAGCTGTGCCCACTGGGGATGAGGCTGGGCCAGCCCCACTCCCATCACCACAAACTGGAGACCTACACAAAATTCTTTATGTAAGTTATGCATAAAACAACTGCTGAATTTTAATCATCAAGTTAGCAACTAAACTACATGTTTGACATCTCTAGGAAAAAATACAGTTCTAATGCTGTCTAGCACATTTTTTGCTTATATCACACTACTAATTCCACAAGTTTATATCATTTAGGCTGGATTTGGTCAGTTACGACAAAAGCAAGCATGGGTAAGGTGACCAGGGACATTTAAGTCTGAAAATACCATTGCTATGAAGCAAGGACAAAGAATATTCTGAATTTTGTTCAAAAGCCCAGGCATCCTGCACAGCTAAGCTTGTGCCTAAGGGCCTGGTAAAATGATCCACTACTGTTCCTCTCATCAGTGAATCTTACCTTTCCCTCCTAATGTTAGTGGAGCTCCAACAGGTATCACAGAAGGCATTTCATCATAGTTCAGAGACTGCACTTTCCTTAAATCTTCTTACAACCACTGGCAAGTTGCCCATCTTGATCACCCCTAAAGCACAGTCCAGATTATGCTGTCCAGAACAGTATTCTTCCAGTGTTTTTTCACTAGATCACAACAGAGATTCTTTTTCAATGGATTGTTTCTTTATTTTATTTTTAAATCAGCTATCCAACAGTGCAAGTAGAAAAGCTACCTAACCAAAAAGGCACTGAGTTGTGAGGATTAACAACTGTAACCACACTGCAAAAAGCATCTTGTTATCCTGCTTCACACTTGAAGGAGTTTCCACTCAATCTTCATCATCACAAACTACAAAGCTCCAGCCACCAGCATAGGAAATTTCATCAGTCTTAAACCTCAGCAACTTTCATTACATCTTTGAAAAGTCCTACCAAAAGCTTTCCTGACTGAGCAATACTAATCCTCAGAAAACTTGAACATTTCTCATTTTTTCTCTCCTTCTCTAATTCCATGTGGGATTTCAAGATCATTTTGGCAAAAGCAGTTTCAGCACCTGATCAGTAGTTTACAAGCCAGAGACATCAGCAGGTAACAGGAATCTGCACTGCAGTTGTACATACAGGGCAAACAGCTACAAGCTGTTCTAGCAACTACTGACTCATCTAACTCCCCTTAGCTGTTTGTCAGCTCCCCTCAGGCAGAGGTCCCTGACCTGCCAGCAAAGCTGTGGGGACAGATTGTGAGTAACCCTCAGGATTTTCACCTTGAATTTCAGGGGTCTCCCTCAAGCTTCCTCCTCTGGTGGTTTGGTGTCATTGCACATCAAGGAAGTGGGTGTGGATCAAAGATCCTGCTCCGTCTCCCTTGTTACCTCTCCAACTCTTGGCAGCAGAACAAAACCCTCCCGTGCTGCAGCTCTTTGCTAAATGAGTGACTCATCCCTCGAGTTACAGATGAGGAAAGTCAAGGTTTGCAAGTGTTGTGCTTCAGCAGAGGTCAGGCCACTGCTCAAACGTCTCTTCATGCTGGTGCCCAGGGCAGAGCCCCCTGGCAGCTGTGCAGGCCAGCACTGCTGAGGGAACACCTCACACTGGCCTTGACCCTGCAAGGAAAATGGCAACAAACAAATACAGGGAGCTGCAGCCCACATTCTCCACAAACAAGTGCCATCATGCCATTGGCTGGAATTTCATCAGAGGAAATTAAGTTTCAAACAAAATCAAACTCACTCAGGTTGTCTGGAACAGAGTAAAAAGCAATGGAAAAATTCCACAACCCCCATGCTGTGCTGCAAACATGCAATCAAAAATAGAGTTTCATTACAAACAGACAACATCATAACAGCCTTTTTAAATTACAAACCTTCATCGTTGGGAAAGAGACAGCTGTGCTAAGTAAGAATGGGGTGGGAAGTCGCTCTTTTAAAGCCAGGGTTTCCTTCTAATAAAAATCCTCATTTTAACACCAAAACTTCAATGGGGAGAATTTTGTGGCTATTACCCCAAAAGAGGCTCTGCTTCTTTCTGTGTACAACAAAGCAGCCTCCACTCCTGCTCTCAGTCCAGGCAAAAAGGCAAATGATTTCAGTTTATCTCAGCAGTGTATTCCAAAGGCAGGAGGAAATAACCAATGGACAGCAGCACTAATCAGCCATCAGGAATGCAGGAAGGGTTACTGACTCTACAAAGCAAGCAACACATTCCCAGAACCAAGGTAAACTTGGTTTTAGACAAGCGTAAGGCTAGGGGGGAGTTTCCCTTGTAAAGATCTGGGGAAAAAACAAGTGTGACTCAGCTGAGTCCTTTCCTCTCTATTATTCACGGGCTTCCAGGCTACCTCAAGCAGAGTTTAGAACCCAGCCTACTTCCCCAAGTCTGGCCACTCATCAAAATGGTCCTTTTCTACACTATGATGCAGGATGCAGTCGTAAACTCCATAAAGTCCTGCTTGTATAAATAAACAATGACAATTAAACACTAATCTGATACTAATGCTATCAACTTCAATTTTTGGATAGCTTACATCAGAAGCCATAAAATATTTTAAGTAGCTTTTTCACATGGGTTTGTTACATATTCTCCTTAAAATTATTCTCCTTAAAACAGTGCATACTATTTAGACTGAAAATACTGATCAGGAATAAAAGAAAGCCCAATTTGGGACATTCTTAAAAATACCTTTCACAACTGAACTGCAATGTGTAGTAAAGGTTTCACTGCCATCTGGCTGCATTTAGAAAACATAACATAGCAAGGAGACAATCACATACACTTAAGAGTTTAAAACAAAAATCACAGAGAGTAGCTGACAAAATCTGGACCAGCAAAAAGAATCCAAAAGCCTGTAGCTATTATGCAGAGCCAAATACCTCCATTAGCCTCACCGGGGACAATTCTGAAACTATGAATCCAATGGATAGTCTTTTCAGCCCATAGCAGAGAGCCATGGGGAAATGCAGGAAATTCCCTATTCCTAAGGATATACATATGTCCTGTAGAATATATCTATATGTAGATAGAAAGACATAAATGTAGGAAAAACAGAGGGGAAATTACATCATAAATCGAATGGCAAGATGGCAGAGTGTATTGTAGACTATGAAATAGGTCTTGTGCTCCAAGACAGAAGAACAGGACAGGCCTAGCACTGACAGGTTTTCCCATCCACCTCGTCATCAAGAACTGTTCTCCTCCCTTAAGGCAAACGCCTCTGTCGTGGCCTGACCATTTCTGAAGGAGTCTCTTTCTGCCTCTATTCTGTGCAACGTGCTCTAAAATCTGCTTTAACAGCAGGATTACACTGGGTGCTCTCCAGAGGTCCCTCCGCCCCAAGCACCCCGTGCCTGTGGAGGACAGCGGCTGTTTACCGGCCGCGGGGCAGCCCTCTGTGCTCAGCCTCTCCCGGCAGTGCGGGGCGGGAACGGGAACGGCCCCGGGGCTCCTGAGGGCGCCGCCGCCACCGCCCGCGCCTGCCCCGGTCCCGGCCCCGCCCGCCCGTGCAGCCGCAATCGCGTCCCCCGGCAACGCCGCGCGGCCCGCGGGGTCCGCCCGCCAGCCTGCGGCAACGCCGCCGCCGCTTTCCGAGGGGCGCCGCGGGCCGGGTTGCTGCCTGAGGGGCTGCGCCGGCAGGTAGAGCCCGGGCATGGAGAGAACGGGGCGCCGGCACCTCCGCCCGCCCCCCATGAGCTGCGCGGACCGCGGCGGGGAGCGCCTGGCGAGCTGTCCATGGCGCGCTTCCCACACGGCGGCGGCAGCGCTATGTTGGCCCGGTGCCTCCGGTGGCTCCGGCACCCCTTCGGGCGCTGTAAGGAGGGGTGGTGGAGTTGCGGGGCAGCATACACTGCCCTGCCCGCAACCCTCCGGGGCTTTGGGGGATACACGCTCCCCAGCCGCACCGTAGGCCCGCTCGGTGCCCCTCAGGGGCCGCCCGGCCGTGACACGGTGGCCGCGGTTTGGGGCGATGGGCGAGCCGCGCCTGACACACGGGGCGGGACCCTCAGTGCGGGCGCGGGGTGCCCGGGAGGAGCTGGGCGAGGCCATTCTTACCGAGGGGGGAAACGGGGTTGCTACGCGCGCGGAGAGGCCGCGGACAGGCCGGTTTCCCCCCCCGCTCCCGCCCTCATGGGCCGCGCCGCGTTTTGGCGGGTTTTTGGCGTGCGGGTGGCCGTCCCTGACAGCGTCTCTGCCGCTCCCTCAGCCATGCCCGCCTCCGAGGCCGTGCCGCAGCCGTCCCCCAGCAAGAGGCAGAAGGGCTCGGGGCCTGGAGAAGCCTCCGCACGGCTGCGCTTCACCAAGCTGTCCGAGAACGCCTTCGCCCCGTCCAGGGGCTCCGCGCGGGCTGCGGGCTACGATCTGTACAGGTGAGGGTACGGCATCCGCGGCGGGAGCTCCGCCCCGCTCGGCGAGCCCTGGGCGCGGGGCTCCCGCTGCTGGGAGGGCACCGTGGCCCCTGGCCGAGCTGAGTCCCCGGGCAGTCTCGCTGGCCGTGCAGGAGAGGAGGCCAGAACTGATCTAGCTCCGCTGCTCCCCCATCCCTGGAGGATCCGTTATCTGTGGTCCAGCCATGTTACAGCATAGATTGCATCAGGCACAGATGCAGTCGTTGGCTAAAAGTCAGGCTTGACAGAACATCCAGAATTGCTGTTGGTGCTCACATCGGCCAGGTTGTTCCTCTTGAAAGGAAAATACGGTAGCGCACGTGGGCCCTCCCTGCCAGCACTTGTGCTTTTCTGCTTTCCTCTTGGCTCCGGGGCTGCTGCCTGCCAAAGGGCCTTGGAGCAGTTTGATAATGCTCCTGGCTGGAAACCGCGTGGGTTCATGTACAGACTTAGGTTTTGGTTTGCATTAACAATGGCCCTTTTTCAATGGCTTTGACTATGTTCAGGAATACCCGTAGCTAGACTTGTGGTTATTTGCATAGTGCTTCTGCGATCAACTCACTAGTTTTGAACGAGTGAACTTTGCTGCTGCCACTTCTAACTTACCTTTTTTAGTATTACGTAGAATAACCAGCCTTTTTCTTCCTTCACCTCTCTGACTTTCCTGAAGATTTACTGCACTACACCTTACCCTTTTTTCTTTTTATCCCTTTCATCTCACCAGGTTTGTTTTTGTTCTTGTTTCAATGTTGCACTGTAGACCTGGGAAAAGTCTGTTTTATAGAAAACCTTTCAGTGCTTCCCATCATTTGAAAAACAGCTCTTTGTCAAGGTCAAGACATAACAAGTATTGTCACCACTGCTTTTCATTAGGCCTCCAGTTGGGTAGTTTCAGCCAGTTCTTAAAATCTCTGTAGTTCAGAGTTTCCAGAATTGTGTGAATCATGAACTGTCAGACTGCTCAGAAAAAAAAAACATGGTTGCCTAAAAGTTAACTTACTAGATTGTTAATTTTGATTACAACTAGTTCATCTGCTTAATCAGATTGTATTATTCATAAAGTTTTTGCTATTGCACAGAAAATGTACAATCACATTCACCTAATGGTTATTTTAAATTTGTATTTTTTAAATATCTTACTAATTAAAAAACATTTGAAACTGGCTGTTCAAATGACACTTCTGGAATCTTAAACCAACACCATCAGAATTGAAGCATCTTGTGTTTTAGGATCTGCATTCAATTTTGCAAATCTGTAAATATTTGTTGTTTAAATTTCATGGTATAAATTCCCTGACAGATAATTCTGAGTAATTTTGTACCTTAAGTTACAATAAAGAAACTTTAAAAAATATTCTATATAAACTAATGTTTCTTCCTTTAATGTAGTGCCTATGACTGTGTGATCCCCCCCATGGAAAAGGCTGTGGTGAAAACAGACATTCAAATAGCACTTCCTTCTGGCTGCTATGGCCGAGTGGGTGAGTACACAGCTGTCAGAGGCTGCAGAGGCATTCTAGAACAGGTTGGACAGCATCTTCACATTTAGATTCTGCCTAAAGCTTTTAGAATTAGTCAGCACAAAAAAGGGATGCCACGTGGCTGTGTGATTTACTTAATCTTGTGGTGTTTTCCTGTTACCTGTTGTCAGACACATTTGAGGTTTGGTGTATGTCAGGTGGCCAAAAGATTATCAGCAAAAATGTCTGTACTCTACATACAGCTTAACCTTATAGGCCCCACAGTAGTTCATTATTTGTATGCAGCTTCAGAATTCAAACCACAAAGACTAATAGGTATTGGACATAGAGAAAATGCATCCCTGGTTGTTTCAAAATTAACCCCAGAGCATCAGTGTTGTAGAATTTGATGACATATTGTGATAGAATAAGAAAGATATCTATACAAGATATTTTGTTTATTTTGTGCATTCTTTATCTGAATTATGTAGAAATTCTCTATGTAAAAAAACAGTGGAAGAACATGATCAGAGTTTGCCATGTCCTTTTATGTAAAAGAACACATGCATTTCTCTTAGCCCAAAGGAAATTGTAAAGATCGTAAAGTAAAAACCTAAATCCCCACACATAATTTTTCTGTGTATAACACTGCTTAGGAAATTCCTTGCCAGGTATTGTTTTCCTTCATAACTTAAATGGATTGACCTAATATTGTTCTGAGATGATGCTGAACCAGTGGTAGTTGCCAAAAATAAACCAAGATTAGACAGTCTGTCTGCTCCAGTTGCCTTCCTTGGAGAAACCTACTCTGCAAGTACATGTCAAATAAAGATACATTTCCATTACTTAAAAATTGCAATTTTTTTGTTGCCTGTTGCAGCTGTTATTCTGTTTCATGTATATGTAAACTCTTAACATAATTCCTGTAATATATTTATTTTAAAAAGACTGGAAACAATTGTCATTCCCAAGACTCTGTGCAAGCACCCTATATAACCTGTAAATACTGTCTTTTTAAAGACATAAATTGTAATACTTAATAAAAATTCTTTTCTAGCACCACGTTCTGGTTTGGCTGCAAAGCACTTCATAGATGTTGGAGGTAAGCTTTTTGTTCTTTTTATTAAGACTTGGTAAGTACTGATCACAGAAGTGCCTTAGTTTCACACTGTAGTGTGCAAATAAATGATGGCTTCCTGGGCAGGTCATCATAATTATGTTAACACTTTCTTAATGATAAGAAAGATTACTGATTTTTTTTAACTAATAACTGTATCATACTTCTGTAGGCAGTGCCTGCCATAGAAGTTACTTTTTGGCTTAGGCATTAAAAATGACTTCTTACATGCTGGTTTCTCCGTTTTTTAACCAGCAAATTAACTTGGGAATTGCTTGTTTTTCTGAATTTTCAAAACTCAGGAGATACTCCCAGTGTTACTAGCACCTTAATTAGGAAGCTGTTCAGCAATGCCATTGGATTAACCCAAAACATTACATAGGAGAGCTGTGTAAATACTTTTTCCACACTGGAATTAGTACAGAGATTGCATGGGAACTGTGGATCATAGGCACTACAATTTTTTCAAAAGCTGAAGGAAATACTTCACAAAGTAGATTTTACTTCTTAAATGTGCATTTTGTGGTTCACAAAACATGAAAACTTCAAGGTACACTCATGCTACAATTTCTTCTGGTGTTAGTAATCTCTAATGGTAGTACTTTGTATAAACTGGGGAATGTCTTGAACTTGAATAATTTTATTTTGGTATTTAAATTATTTCTGCAATTAGACTTCCAAATATACATACTTAGGACCACAGGGAGGCCCAAACTCATATTTTCTACTGGAAATGCATTCCTGTCTGAGAGGAAAACTCTAAAGAAGCAGAATATCATTATTTTAATGTAGCTAGTCTTCTGAACTATGCAGTTAATACAGCCATACAAAATAGAACAGTAAGCCTGTTGTATAGCCTTGGTACTAGAATGCAGCTGTATGACAGCCATTTCCTTAGAGTCTGATTCTGTTACCTTGCCAGAGGTACACGGTTTGAATCTGTGCAAGTCACAGCTCTCAAATGAAATGTTAGAGTTAAGAACAGATTTCTGCTTGACACTGAACGAGCTGAAGTTAGCAGAACAAATGGGGCCTGAATTTAGTCCAGCTGTCTTGATTTCAGATAGGGTATTACTACTAAAATTAGTAGTACAGTGGTAAAGCACTTCTTGACATGTGATGGGGGTTTTCAGTTCCTTTTTCAAGACTGATTAGCATTTTTAGATCTCATTATTTGCATATATATTGTTAGTTGTGCATCAGAAGTATTAAGCCTGTCATTATGAGATACTGTAATAATTTTTTAATCTAAACTTTAATCTAATCTAGTTATCTCATACACTGACATTTACTAACTGGGCACCTCTCAAAATTTCTCCTGACAGCTGGTGTTATTGATGAGGATTACAGGGGAAATGTTGGTGTGGTACTGTTCAACTTTGGCAAGGAGACATTTGAAGGTAGGTGTTAAGCCTGGCACAGCCTATTTTCAGCCATGAAAATGACTGGGAACAAGAAGCTAATTTTTTCTTTAAAAGTTTATGCAGAGGTGGAACTAGCTGGGAACATTTTTCTTCTCTCAGTTAACAAAAGCATAGATATTTCATAATGTCCTGTCAAGGGAACATGTAAAGATTGTACTCAAATTAAGCAGCATGCAAAAAACTGCCCCCAAAACCAGCACACCACCACAAAAGCAAACCAAAACATCCCCACTTAGCTAAGCTTTAGATTGCTGTACTGAAATGCAACTTTGTATCAAGTTACTGCCTTTCTCTGAAAAACAAAATTAGCTAAGCAGTATTTGAGAAAAACCTTCTCCAGAGTCCTGGGAAACCTGAGTAACAGAAAGGATTTTCCCTTTATTACACCATCTTTCTGCAAAAAGTCAGTTTTAAGTTGCAGTGCCCAGGTGCAAGAAGTGCTTTTGTGGCCTTTCCTGCATCTTCACATCACAAGCTGCTTATGGAAGTTCTGTGAGCCTGATTGGTTTTTAGTGAGAAACTCAGTGTTCCTTTTATCAGTTTGCCTTTTTCTCCCCAAATTCCTGGGTCTAGTTCATAAAAGGAGCTCCATTATCCATCCAGCTGTGTCTCCATCTCTGCAGTACCTGTACATAATGAACTTGGGATGCCAGAGTGTGGCAGCAGCAATGAATGGAAAGGCCTTGGGCTGGTACAGCTGATGACATTCAACATAGAAGGACCAAGCTAAACTTTATCTTAACCTGTATTTTTCTGTGTCTGTTAACCTCTGTTTAGATAAGTTTCCAATAATTGTTTTCACTTTTATATATTCTGATATTCTTGAAAGGAGATTGTCTAAAGTCTATATTCATTGTTCACTTTTTTGAAGGAACTAACGATATTTTAACTTCTCTGCAGTTAAAAAGGGGGATAGGATTGCCCAGCTCATCTGTGAACGCATTTATTATCCTGAGCTAGAAGAAGTTGAAGTAAGTCGACAAAAGAAAATATTTCTGCCTTTTCAATGATTATTAGCCTAAGATACTTGTATATAAGAGGAAGCTTATTATATAGATAAATACTTGGCTAAAATTGCTTTCAGTGGTAAAACTGCATAGCAGCAGTACTACCTGAATCAAAGTCTTGATTCTTTGTACATACTTGCATAGATGTTCTTTTTTTTCCTTTTTTGGTAAGTTTTCAGAGTTTTTGAGGAACAGTTCAGTGTATACTAGAAATGATTGTCTCACAAGCATTTAAGCTTGTACAAAAGGTATTCTAAAGTCTCTTGCATACATTGTTTTCTTTCTTAATTATAGCACTTGTTACAAGTAAATGATAGACAATATCTCTTGTATAGAAATAAAAATAAGTTAAGGCACTAAACCAGCTTATCATAATTGATGTCTTTCAGACTCTGGATGATACAGAACGTGGTGAAGGTGGCTTTGGCTCTACTGGAAAGAACTGAAAATCACTTGAATACGCTTTCTGTTTTTGTTTTTTGTTATACTATTTCTAAATTTTCATCTGAATTAGAAGTAGGATTTCTGGAGTACATAAAAATATTTCAAGTTTTATTGAGACTTTTCTGTATCTATCCTCCAGTGAATTTGTCTGCATAATGAGGAAATATGCATGACTGGCTTGACTTACTAGTTAATGTATTATTTTCTCTTTCAAGAAGTTTGGTCCTCAGCAATAAGAACATATTGTTTATGTGGCAATTATGCTGTAATAAATGAAAAAAATAACGATGTATTTTATTTTACTGACCTAACCTACAACAGCCAATTGTTCCCTTGCCAATTTTTGTTAGACTTCTGAAAGCTATCTTCCCCATGGCTCAAGATTTCATACTGAGACCCTGCTTCATCAGCATCAGTGACAGCACCAGTAGGACTTTCCACTGTGACACCAAAATCAGAATAAGACAAAGATATTCAATATTGCATCCTCCACAACCTGTCCAAATACTTGTGTTTCTGTTCAAAGCTAAAGTTCCAACTTTGATCCTTAGTTGATCTTCAAGTGGCCAAGTTTTCAGCTCTCTTATATTCAAAGTAATACAGTTTGAGTTAAATAACACAACTCACCTGGAAATAGCTTCTATGTAGTAAACAAGAGCTATGAATTACACTTTTGGAATATTTTTACAAATTTATCAATATGTTTCTATATGGAAGAAAAATTCTGAATTATTGAAACAATGCACAGTTTGGTGTTTTAAAGTCACTTTTGTCCAGTTAACAGAGAATGTTTTTTGAATCTGTCCTAAACTTGATTCAATAAGTGTGTGGAATTTCTTAAATGACTCTCTGACTTTTAGGTGAAAGAACATAGAGGAGAGAAGAAATAAAAAAAGAAAGAAAAGTGACTATTTTCCCACTTTACATAAAAGAATTAGAAAAGGCTCTGAAGCTCTCACTTTTTTCCTGCAGCTGTCTGTACTTTAAGATTTTCTTATCTGGAAGATCACAGGTAGGAAATTCTGTGCTTTAAGTTTTAGCAGTGGAAAGGGCACCTTTGTA
The DNA here is from genome assembly GCF_047830755.1 of Zonotrichia albicollis. Taxonomy (NCBI): domain Eukaryota; kingdom Metazoa; phylum Chordata; class Aves; order Passeriformes; family Passerellidae; genus Zonotrichia; species Zonotrichia albicollis. Next base: position 10,659,622 of record NC_133829.1, on the reverse strand, counting down.
GGCTGATGTTCACACTGCTCTTCTGCTGGGTAGTTTCAGCTCAGGATAATCCTGTTGGTATTAGTTTCATGTTCCTGTCTAGGACTATTTTTAGTGAAGTAGGCCTAAAATGCTTCACATTTTGTACATTTTATCCTGCCTGCCCCTGGAGCTGGAAAATAGAAGAGCAGTGTGACAGCATTCAGATCCCTTCAGCCATGGGATAGGCATTACACTGGCTTGGCAGTGCTGAAACAAGAAGTAGATTCATCTTTGTCTAGGGTAGAAGCCTTTTCCTCTAAGTGCATGATGTGCTGATCAGGGGTTTTGCTGTTGGTCCTTACCCCTCATCATAGGCCTGTGCTTGGATCTGTACCCCCAGACAGAGCATCAGGAGCAGGCACATCCTGCAGAAGGCCCCTGTGAGCAAGAGCTCGTCATACCAATGCAGCCTAAATGAACTGGGGAAGCTGAGCTTGACACTAATTTTATTCAGTTCTATACCCTGCCAAAAAGGAACTTGAAGGCTATTTAAAGGCCTAAAAAAATCTATGATCCTTTTGTGAAAAGCTGTTTCCTCTTCTGGACTGTAAGTCAAAACTTTTGCTGCAGTTTTTAGTTTCTACCTCCCAAAGCAAACACCCAGCAGGGGTTCCACTGATGCAAGTCCTTTTTAAAAAAAGATGCTACAAGAGGCCTCACTTGGAACAGCAAGGGTTTTGAAGGAACATGGGATTCCTATACAATTCCTACCACTTGAACTCTCCACTTTTGGACCAAAATCTTAAAACAAAAATTATGGCAGTAATACCACTGCTACCATTGATCTTTAGTTCTTTCTTTCCCCCAGAGTGTTAACCTGGTGTAGTTGAGAATTTAGGCACAGCTTCCTCAGCTCAGCTGTTATATTGCTCTATGGCATGGTAGGAATTTTTTTATCTATTTAATGTTTTCTACATCAGCCACTAGATGGCACTTAAAGTTTGCTTTCTTTTCCACTTCTTTTTCAGAGGTATTTTTCAAAGATCTGTTCATCTATAATTAAGAGTTGATGACTCCCACTGGGACTATGTTGGTGGAAAGAAAGATGCAGCAATATTTGAGTGAAAGCAGGCAAAAGTATGACCATTAAAGGGGGAACAATGACAATAATTTAAATAAGATTTGGGTGGTTGCAGTGTTTGCATAATCCCTCCTGGCATGCAAGAGCACTAGAGAAGCCTGTGGCTTTTCTCTCCTGCTGCGTTTCAACAAAAATGGAAAATTGTAATGAACAGTAACATTTTTCCTGTCTTTCGTATTCACTGTGCTCTTACTCTCTCTTCCTCCATTCCTTTAAGTGGAATGCAGACTACTTAAGGATTGCATTGTAATGAAAGTAATGTATAGCCTGGTCAGCTCTGCATTGGATTTTCCAAATCAAATGCCTCTGGCTGCAAGGTCAGGATATAAATTAAAACCTACTTAATACCTGTTAACTCACTAAGGGTGGGTGATATATAGTAACCTAAATTATTTAATTTAAGGTTCCCTAGTTTCTGTATTGCTTGCTGCTATAACACAGTTTGGAGCTCTTGTATGTCTTCTAATTTTTCTATTTTTCTTTTTTTGTGTTAAATAACTATCATTGTATTTTGGCTTAAAGATGGTTAAGTAAGTTTTGGTATTAAGTAAACTTCTATGACCCTGCCTATTTCCTGTCCTGTCAAACCTTTCCTTGTAAGAATAACAGTGTCCTTTTATTTGGTGGAGTGTAGCATGATGTTTTTGGCAGGCACGCCATTTTTGACTTGCATAAATTTGTGACCTCAAGTGCAAGAAAAGTGAATGCTTGCTTCAGTACCTCATGGTTTTTGCCTGAAAAGAAAAGTGTCCACATGGCTAACCATTACAGTTTCTGAAGGAAAATTATCAGCACACTTATTCCACCTGATTGCACATGACTGCACTTCCAAAGAAAAGAACCAGAAATAAAAATAAGTATTTTGCACCTAGTTATGTAAGTTACTGAAAGCCTGAAAATATAGGGCAGACTGTACTGCTTACTGGTTTCTGGAGTTGGCACACATGGCACTTCCCTCACTAACAGCTATTTGGCAGTCCTAGCTCAGCAAGGATGTGATTCTGCAAAGTGTAAATTCGGGTCTGGTGCTGGCCAGATAATGTCACTGCATGGTTAGAGGTTGCAGGATCGGGTCTGAAGTGAATTTACGTAATTATTTTCCTAAACTTTCCCTCCATTAACTGTGTGGTTATTTAGCTCTTTGCCACTGAAGTGATGCTTTTCCCCTACTCAGAACACAGCAAGAAAGCCTTTTACCCTGCCAAGTCTGAAAACTTGACAGATTAATTTTATAATTTGAGAGCTCTTATCCAGAAAGTAACTACTGTATTTTAACATGTAAATTGTGTTTAAACAAACTCATGTGAGCTCTGTATGCCTACTTGTTTCCCCTTAGAATTTGATGGGTTTTTTTTTTCATTGTCACAAAAAATTTATATTAACCTTCTGCATTTTAGAGAACATTTGTACAGTATAATTCATAACAAGAGTTTTGTATCAATCAATACTGCTCATAGCCTTGAACTGAAAAAAGTTATCTTTTGTCTACTATTGATTGTAGCAAAGGAATTAATTTGCTTTCATTTTGTAAAAGGAAAAAGGAAAAGCAAACAGACATGAATGTAGCATCCTTGGCCAGATTCTTTTAACATGAATATTTTTGTTTATGGATTCCTACTGTGAAAGGTTGTGTCCAAGTGTCCAAGACAAAATAACTATGTGTTCTCCTTGGAAGGAAACATTTTTCCTTTGCAGCTAAACTGATAGTGCCATGTCTGGCAAGCACAGTAGTTATCCAGTGCTGTCTGCTAATACAGCTCAATCCTGATGACAACCTTCCCCCCTGCTTAGCTTACACTCTGTTCACTGCCAAATTCCAGGGTCCCTTCTTTAGGCTGCAGGAGAGCATCAAGGAATCCCACTTGTCAGGTTTTCACAGCAGCAAACACAAAACCACCAGTCTCACTATCCCACATAGGAGTCACTGCTGGCAGCAAGCCAAGCTGATCAGCATTACAGGTAATTCAAGCCATTTAAATTCTGCAATAGTTTTTTTATTCATCCTATATGTGATGCTGTATCTTAGCAGCATGTATAGGCTAGAGCAGTCAAAGAGAAGGAGGTGTTTTGTTAGGGGAGAAAGTGTATTTCAGTCCTGTCCTTACCTTTCTTCTCAACTTGCTTTTAAGTCATTAGTAACGTGAGAAAACTGAAAAGGGAGCTGTGACAAGAGGAAGTAATGGATTCAGCAGCAGAGAACTCATTGCTCTCCCTGAACATGAAGAGGAGGTGACTGAGAGCTCCACTCATCTTGGTGAGGATTATTTTGTTTGGGATGGGATTTTTTGTCTGGTTAGTTGGGTTTTAGTACTAATCATATCAATTAAGCTACTAAAAGTTCTCCAGGAAAAACTGGATAGAACTCACTGCCTGGAAGACTGCCACCAGATATAAAGCCAAACTGCTGCACCAGGGAGGCAGCAAGGTACTGGGTTTTTTGTCAAAAATAATTTCTTATTGTACCCTTTGTTATCAGTTTCTAGCCAAGAAAGGCTTTAAGAGTGGCTTTAAAGAGGGCCTCATATTTCTGGAAGCCTGACAGATGTTGTGTCCCACCCTAGGTCACCTGCAAAGAGCCCCCAGACTGCTGTTCATAACTTTCCCAAAAGGCAGTTGAATAAGACTGACTAATAGTAAAAACAGGCAGGCTTTCACTATTGTATCTTGAGCAGGCTGGAGGTCTGCTGTGTGGGAGAAAGAAGCCTCTGTTTGCATTTACTTTTTATTTGGATGACCTTTGAGATGCTTAGCATTTATGGGACAGCCTGGACTGAGCAGAAAAACACTCAGGCACTTCCAGGTAGTTTGGATCCTACAACAGGATTTTATTTTTTTTCTGCCTGCTCCTGGCCACCTGCTTGCCAACAGAACCTGCCTATTTATTTTTACATCATTTATTTTCTGCTAATAAAGTTGATTTTAAAACTACAAGAATTTAAACTAATAACAATAATAACAAATGGGACTCTACCACTATCCCCCTCCTCCTGAAGTTTGCTATTCAAATGTACAGAACTAATGTCCAAAGCATGGCTGGATATTTATTACAGCATGCAAATGATCACTGATTCCAGAGCTGCATATATGCTAAATGAGAAATTATTACTCATTTGCAATTATTCCAGGAAATCTTGAGTAGCTGCCAAAATAATAAAACAGCTGGATGAGCAGAGGGTTGGGATCACTTTAAGCTGGCACTCAGGCTAAAGGAACTCATGCAAAGTCAGCCATGGGTGTCTGGAAGACTCAGCTTTATCCCACTGTGGAGCTGGTGCACAACATTGTGCACTGTTCCATGCTAACAACATCTGCCCAGAAAATGAGTTACTCCTCCAGTCTCCATTGGAGAGCCCCAAGTGCCCCTAGAGCCACAGATCAGCAAAAACACTGCATCAAAACCAGAACCATGATAGATTTATTAATCAAGACAGTGTTGTTGATACTAACCCAGGTTAGACATGATATGAGTGGAGTTTATTACAAATACTGTGACTGCACAAATAGAGTGGATAGGGAGAAAGCTAAGGCTAAAGTCATATTTTATGATGCCTTAGGATCTCCTTGCATAAATCCTTTTCTCCTCATGCCACTGCTCATTGATCTCTACCATCTGGACCACCAAACTTTCATCTCCAGGTGTGCTATCAGCTAGCAGGCAATGGTAGGAGTGATTAAATAGGAGGTTGAAAAATTAATGTGAAACTTACTCACTTCTAATGAACAATAGAGAAATAATTTGAGCTGGATTTAGCTGATACAAAAGAAAAGTGCTTATAAGATAGGCATTAGAATCAAAAATTACACCTAAGAGCAAAGCTCCTGGCTTAGCACTATAAAGTACGTGCCAATAGTCCAGGGAAAACTCTTTTCTTAAACTCCATCATAGGTCCATTAAAAGTTGCCTCTTCTGCTGATAAAAGTGCATTCCATGGTCTCACTGGTCTGTGCATATTCCCAAAGTCTGATGCTGTTGCTGGCAAAGCCTTATTATAATCCTACATTACACAGAGCACTGTGCAAGTACTAAACAAAAGAAAATGACATCCAACTGCTAACACAGACTTACCCTTTCCCACAGCCAAAGTAGCCGTCAGACAAAGGCTTCCTCTGAACCCTTGCTCATTGTGTGAAGCACAATTCAAACAATCATCAAATGGTATTAATCATGGCCTTCCATAACTCTATAACTAGTATCTTTAAAGTTATCCTGCATGGTAAATATAATTTTCAGCAGCTGAGAACTATGAAACTGCTACAGCCCTCATCAGAATGCTGAGGGTATTGGCATTGCTTTAAAACTATCTCCATACTCAAACAGTTTCTATGCACAGATGTCTTCAAGAAAAGTCAGAGGATTGCATGTTTTAACAGCAATGGAAGTATTTTATTCCCTCTGAAAAAAATATTTGGGTTCATGTTTATTAATGCCCAATACTCAAGGTCAAGAAGAACATTCATATATTTGGCCAGAAGCATGGCTTTGCATGAGATCAAGATGCCAGAAGGTTATACTTGATCAACAGTAAATGCCCAAGGGATTTGATTGAAAACATTTGGAAGTATTAAATCAATAGCTGACAAGATTCCTCTATCTATAAATGCAGTTGGTTTTAGTAAACATGTGTTGAGTGGTTTTAATTTACCTAAGGAAAATGTGTTGGAATTATGGGTTTTTACATGTTTCTGGGACATGAGCTCACAAATTACCAAAGAACTTTGGCACAATTAAAAGGAGTGAGAGTCAGACAGACACTTCAAACCCTAGTAAGGGCAAATTTTGAATGCTTGCCAAGTGAAATGCAATTAATCAGGGTCTCTGCACTATTTACTACTGAGAGATGACAAAAATCTGTCTAAGGAATAATTACTAAAAGAGACAACTGTGGGGTGGGACACAGCATTGGCCTCATATGATCTGCATACAAGAAATTATTAATATAGAATTACATCTGAGATACAGTATAGTCATAAGGCTGAGGGACCTTCTCTCAGAGTTCCTTTTCTCCACCAAAATGAAACATAGAATGCTTCTATTATTCCAGAGGCTCAAAGTTATTCCTAAGGGCAGTAACTAGTCAGCTATGTCATACTCTCCCTAGGGATGCTGTGGAAACCCCTCTGGCTTGATGCAGACAAAGAAAGGAAAAAGCATAGCACCAAGAACAGCCCAGCATTGGCTGGTAGGTTGAGTAGATGACCTGACAGATCTTTTCCATCTATAATTTTCTTCTGTGGCTTTGATACTGAAGGCCCTGTGGACATCCACAGTGCTCTTGCTTTCCTGGAAGCCTTAATAAGGATCTGGTTTGGAACTCAGAAATACAACTAATACCACTGAGCATATTATCCTAGTGTGGTGTGAGAGGCAAAAAGAATGCCAGTGGGAACATATCCCATCATGCTAGTTGGGTTTTTTGGGCTTTTAACACCAGGATCCCCTGAAACACTTGCATCAATGCATTCTAATTGCAATGGTTGTCAGCGTGCTGCTTACTTCAGTGCAGAAAAACCCTGGTGCATACCCAGTTACTGTACTGTTTACCCAAGATAGTGTTTGGGTTTATAAGCTCACATGTTTGACCTGGTCCCAAGGCTTTGGTTCATTAGGAGATGCAGAAACTAATCTAGATATCCTCACTGTGCAACAAATGTGTCAGTATTTCTTCTCTACTCTTCACCTAGTCTGTGCCTACCAGAAGCCTCTTCTCTATAGCTCATCTACTTGTAAAGTTGGTACAAGCTCACAAAAGCCTCTTTATCAGGTTTATCCATCAGTCTGAAGACCAGACCTTCTACTCTTCCTCTGTTGCCACTGGAATTACTTAAGGGGCAAACACAGTTCCAGTTCTACCTCAGAGTACAGCAGGAAGATTGACAATCTCTCTTGTCACCCAAAGCTTGGTCACTTGCTTCTCCACAGCAGATACACCAGAAGCCCTAAAGGCAGGACCAGTTGTGAGCAGTTTCTGTTGGTCCCTGGGGCCGAGGTCCTCAGCCAGCAGTCAGATCTCCAATGGTTTGCAAAGCCAAAAGATATTTTGCCAATACCTTAACTAGATGAAATATGGTAGCATGTAGCCTACAGCAACTCAGATCTGAATCTAGAAATCTGGCCTTTGGAGGACTGGTGGAACCAGAGGAATATTCTGACTCAGCTGGAGCAACTTCTCAGATCTGAAGGAAACTTTGCCCAGTGGGAACTCACAGCAGGTCACAGCTCAGTTTCTCATGAGATTGGCCACATCTGTTCTCTTTTATGCAAGAGAAACACTTCATTAGAGCCCTATGTAACCTTCTGTTGGGCAATACTGGGCACTCCTGGTTTCATCAAAAGATGAATCAGTGGGTTCCATTATTGCTTCATACCTCAACAGTAAAGTTTTGGGTGGGTTCTTGGACAAGAATCTTGGCTCTGAGAGACATGTTTGATATGGTAGCCTTGGACACAACTATACAATAATTCAAGCACTTCTTACAAAGCACATGTGTTTACTTACATCAATAAGCACAAAATTAAAGCCAACATTTGTGCTCTTGTATAAAATGGAACACCTCAACACTTATAATAGTTATATTTCTTGGAGTTCAGGGGGACCTACACAGGCAGACGTACCCCTGCTGTGTGACTTAGGAGAATATCTTAAAATCCAGACCTTTCCATGTGCTGCAGAATGGCCCTTTGGAAAAACCTTCCAGAATTGAAAGCTGACTGTAAGGTCCTCCACAGACCAGTATCCCTAATATTCAGTGAATCATGCTGCAACACATATGGAAGGCAGAACAGAGTCTGGCACTTAGTAACATTTAAATTGCTCTTTTTAAAGGCCATGTTGGTATCTTTTTCAATGTTTCTTATGAATTTAGCAGTTTATTTCTTGGATCTATCACAATCCATTTTACTCTCCAGAGTAAATTTGAAGTCTGAATGCAGCAGCATTCTAATACCAATCAGTCACCCACTACAGAGAAAAGTTCTTGGTGCTGAAAGAGTTATGTTTGTTCCCATTCTTACCCTAATGTAATATTGCTGCTATATGTTGTGCTCCAGAAAGCACCAGAGACTGTGCCTTCGCAGCTCTCCCTTTCCGCTAAATGTCTCACACAGATGACACACCCTAGCTGGGCCTGAGCTTGGGAACAGCTGCCTCTTCCAAAACCCAGAGTTCCCACATAACTACATAATTCACTGCTATCGAGTTACTGGGCTAGCCACAAATTGACTAATGCAATAGTCATCAAGGATCAGGAGGTTGGAGCATGAGGGCTTAAATTTCAGGGCAGGGTGATTTGTCCTTTAGAATCACAAACACTTTATCAACACACAAAGCAGGAAAATTCTCTATCTGCCAGCCATGAACAGTACAAAAAGAAAAGGAATCTACATGCAGCCTTTAATTTGCAGTGATGCACCCTAGGCAGGGCCTTTCAAAATCTCCAGCTGTGGGAAAAGCACCTGGGCCTTGGCACTGGGGAGCTTTGCTTGCCTTACTGTGACTGAGGAGTATCATTCTCACAATGGATATCACTCCCTCTCCCTGTGTTTTCAGCATACAAACTAAACAGCAAGAGCAGTCAAGAGCAATTCCTTCCCCCCCACATACCTCACTGATAAAATAAAACTTTCCTGAAAAATCCTTTCAGTCTTAAAAAACCGAATTAGTCTTTTTCTAAGCTAGAAGGATCTTCTGAGTTGCTCCCTAAGCTTCACATGACTCTGGTTATTTCTTGTAGTCTTTAAGTAGCCAAACCAGCCCATAACCCACAAAGCGAGACTGTGCTCCATCTGTAACAACAGGTTAAATTAGAGGAAAACAGAACTTACTACTTCAGTAGTTTAAAATCCTGATGATATTCTCTTCACCAACCCAGCAATGCTGAGGAACCAGGGCAATGAGAAGAGTCTGTAATTATTGACTGCAGCTGTTTGTGCCAGCCAGTCTCCTGCCTTTAATTGCCAGTCACAGAATCCCAGAATGCTTTGGGCTAGAAACTAAATATTACCCAGTTCAAACCCCCTACCATGGGCAAAGACACCTTCCACTAGACCAGGCTGTTCAGTGCCCCATCCAAACTCCTCTGGGCAGTGGCACATACACCAGCACGAGTATCTGGTGATGATCTGCAAATGACTGCAGAATAAAAGGCTGAATTCATTGACAAGGAACTAGTAAGGAGAGTTCATTCAAAGTCTGCCTGAGCTCTGCTATAGCTGCTAATCTACTCTGTAGTAATCTGTTTTCTGAAGAGTTCTAAATGTTAAACCACAATATCTAAACTAGAAAGTTATTTTACAATAGATCATCCTTCCCTGGATATCCCAATACCAGCACTTTAGAGCACTTAGAGGGGGAAAATAAATAGGAAACAATTTTTCTAATTAGCTTCTATAATGAAAAAGAGAAATGGAAAGGAACCTCTTGCATAGTATTAAGATTGAAATTATGTCAAGTCCTCTTCAATAGAGTTTTTTCCACAGTGACTATAAGCCATGTACTCACTGTTGCTTTCTCTCTATAAGTACTTAAACATCTTCTAGTAAGAGTGCAAAGCCCAAAGCCACTGGTCAGCCTCAGCCAGACTCAAGCAAGAGCTAAATGTCAACCAGCTGCTGAGCCCATAAATGCCTTTCAGGAAAGAAGGCAGACAAGGAGAGGCTGGATTAGTTGCCACCCAAATGAAAACAAGCAGGATGAGCTTCTCCTGTATTAGACTGCAGCAAATAGGAAGGGGCTGCAACTGAAAGTCCTTGTGGGGACTGGACCTGACTGAACCTTGGCTCTTCCTAGACATATAAGTCTTGTCTTTAGGGTGCCACACTGCTCTTATTACAGATTTGAATTGCCACTCCAATATTAGTGTTGAAAGAGCTCCATATATCAGAAATTGCACAGCACACTTTAAAGATGAGCTCACCTGTGATCAGTGGGAGGGCAACTCTATTTTGCTGTCAAAGAAAATAATTTTGTTTAAATAAAAAATGGGGGAAACCTTTCAGTCAGCTTAGCAAAATATAAGGTATGGAAGAGTTGGCAAAAGCAGAAACCAGTGGAATAGTTCTTGCATAACAGCAATTAGCTTCTTTAGTTGATCTTGTTCATTTACTCAGGTAGATGGTAAAATATTGTCACTAGAGGTTGTGTGCAGGGGTGATAGGAAAGTGTAAGAGCAGGAAGCAGTTAAATGGTTGTAAAAGAGGTGGGCAAAATATGGCACAGTGCCAAGTCCAGCTAAGGAAACTGCCTCAATTTATAGCTGGATAAAATATATTAAGTTATGGGTCATTTGAGTTCTCAAGTGACAGGTCAGATCTATGGAGTGGCAAGAAGAGCATAATTATTGAAATAAGCATCAGCAAACTTGTCTGCCCTTATGTTTAATAATATTCAATTTTATAAGCAGTTCTGGATGATAGCAAGTGGCTGTTCAGTCAATTAAATGCACACAAAGAAGTGACTCTGGAGGCTGGATTACTGGCACCAGGTCAAGGCATTACTGGTGGGTGGGACATCTCTCCATCTCCATACATAAAAATTTTTGTGTGTTACTTATGCTCTGACCCTCTGGGAGCTCAGGGCAAAATTCCAATGACCTATGAAATTCTGCTTCTGAGCCAAAGTATCTGCACAGCACCTATCTCACACCCAAGCCTGTCAGTACTGCCAAAGTGATATTCTCATATCTATCAGAGCTCAGCCATCTGAGCAGGACACAGGCTCAGCAAAGGAAGCACCAGGGCACTTCTCTGCTCTTTATTTTCCTTTCCTCTATGGTGAACATGGGTGAGATCCCAGGGGCACTTTGAGGATTCAGGGTAAAGTCTTGTTGCACAGAAATCAATGTGAATTTTGCCACTGACTTTGGTGGGGCCGGACTTCATTCATAAAGTGTTGACTGTTTTAATAGATTTACCAGCCCTGCAGGCAGCCCATGCAGAAGTGTAATAGATCTTGCACTCTTGCTTCTAGAAATGAATCCCCTGGCTCAGGCCAAGGTCTGCAGAGAGCAGCTTCCCTGTGCCAAGCCCTTCATCTGGGAAATCTACCAAGCCAGTATTGCACTGTAAGTTTGCAGCTTAGTGGGACTGACTTGTGCCTCCACCACAGGATTATAACCATACGTGCTGCCCAGCCTTGGGAAAGCCCAAAAGCCCCATGGAGGTGTAGCCCAGGTGGTTCTGCCTCACAGTGGGCTGGGCCCTCAAGCAATAGCTGCAAGGGTGGACTTTGCCAGTTTGCACCATGGCCAAGCTGGCCTCAGCAGCCTCAGACAAAGCTGGCTGAAGCCACCATCCAAGCCAGTGCTGCACAGGCAAAGGGATGGAGCCTGGCTCGTTATAGGGCCAGGCCTTGCTGCAGTAGCCAGCAGAGGCCCTGTGCTAAAGCTGCAGAGAGGACTGTGGTCTGAGTGCTGCCTGCCATTTGTACTGCCCTGGCACCATGGTCACTGTTCTAAAAAAGAAAAAAAGGAGAGAGGGAATCCTGCTCCATTGTCCTACTGCAAGTGGAAAAGGGCTGAACTAATTCAAACCAAACTCCGAACAGAAACTCCTCCCAGGCAGAGACATTTTTCTGTCAAGTTTCAGCCCTTGGAGAATTTTTACAGCTGAGCAATAAACTCTTGAAACAGAGGTTAAGGCCCTCACTAGCTCCAGGCTTTTAATACAAGAAGCAGCACAGAGCAGTGGGTACTCCATGTGTAGGGATGTGTCAGACTGAAGGGAGGTTGGATGTACTGGGGAAAGGAGGGGGTTAATTACCATAATTGCCCAACAAACATTTCCTAATATTGTCACTTTTTACCCAGAAGTTACCATTTCTGTTACTATAGAAGCAAGATGTTGATACTGGATTCATTTTCTGGGTTTTATTCCTTTTTGTCATTTTTCCCATGAACTAATAAGCCACAGTGGATTTGAAAGTATGAGCAAATGTGGACACTATACAAAGCACTTTTATGTTCTATTGACATTTTCTTCCCACCCTAATAATTTAGAGCTGTTAACATAAAAATAATTAAGATGATCATACTTCCCATCACTTTCATTTCCCATGTTTATGAAGGAAGAATTGTGAGTAATTTCCCATAGTTATTGTTTGCAGCACAACACATGGTCTCAATTACTGGGATAAGAAACATAAAGAGGGTATTGGTGAGGATAAATGATTTATCTGTGCATTTCATTCAAAATTCATTTTCCATGCCATAGTTTATATTACTTTGATCAACATCATCTTTCTTGTTTGACTTTATAAACATAATTCAACTATTCTGGGCAGGACCCTGGGTCATGAGAGATCACTTTGTTGACATATATCTGGAGCAGTGAAGCCTAAGCAGAGTGATCCTGCACCAAACCTACTTTCTGATAAAGGTATCTACCCAAGAAGGGCACATCTGGATAAATCTAGAGTAATGGAACACCTAATAACCCCTGGATTTGACTTTTGTTATCATTTCCAAGTAAATAAAAAGGGACAACAGCTAGTGTCAGGATCCATCCCCACATAGAACATAATTCCATGCATTAATTTGTATTTTCTTTCTGGCACTTGGAGTTCCTTCACTCACCTTTGCAGTACTGCCATGCAAATGCCTTTTCTGCATTAATGACCCGAGTGGTTGCAGGCCCATGGCTGATGCCTCTGTGTGGGAGCTGTCTCCAGGCAGCTCTGGGACAGCCTTGGGGCACTTGGCTCCTGCTGCTCAAGGAGGGACAGGTACCATTGGCATGTGACTGTGCTGAACCAGCACAGGCCACAAAGAACAGCTTTAGCACACATCACAGCAGCTCAGATGTGGCAGAATAAGTGGATTTGTCATTCAGGGCTGGATTATTGCTGTAGATTTGAAGAGTGTGTCTGGTGGGAACAGGCTGGTGGCACTGCTGAGACTGGCAGCAAAGGATGTTTGGTTAATGGCAGATTTTGCAGGGTGGGGGTTCAGCTGACACCAAAGACAGCATTATTTTCTTTTTTTTTTACCCTCCCTTCCCAGCTGGTGCTCAAAAAGACAATGTTCAGCTGCTTCTCTTGTAGGACTGATCTTTGTTAGACATCATGCAGGACATGAGATATTTAATGCTTAGAGGGTTGATGGGGAGGTGCCCCTGCATAAATCCTTCACCAATTCTCTATTTTTTAAATAAATTCCAGGCTGGTCTGTGGGGAACTCAAGACTGTGCTGTTTGTTAGCACAAATGAGCCCAACACAAATAGTTGGTCTTTTTGACCAGAGAGTTGTGCAACTCCAGTGGACTTGGCCTTCAAACCAGGCCTGGCAGCCACTTTGGGACCCACAATTTCCTCCCATGGTTTTATCTGTGCTGCAGAAAACACTTTTGTTCCCAGGATATTTTGGAATATAGGAGTGTGGAGTTTGCCTGTGTATGGGCCACAACATGATCTGTAGTAAATTCAGTCTCCTAAATGATATAATCATATTATAGGGCAAATGTATAACGGAAAAATTCACACAGAGCTGGCTTTGTTGAAGAGTGAACTTTTGAATTACAGTTCTGCTTCCTGGTTCCTTACCCTTGCCCTGGACACATGTGTAGTGGATTTTCTCAGCCTTTTTTTCTCCCTTCCATTTCTGGGTGCTGCTTTCAGTGTTAATCCATGAAACACACAGATGGTACATGGTTTACAGATAAAGACCAGGTCTCGTCAGGACCTCCTCCACGGCATACAGCAGCTCTCATGGCCTGAGACTCCACCTGCAGTGGGGAACAGATCTCAGTGCTGGTGCTCAGTGCAGTGCCTGGCTTTGGGTTCCCATACTGTAAACCAGTTTCTGCATGATTTGTCTTGAGACTCACCTCTTTGCTCTGGTTGTTTTGTTTTTATGGTCTAAAATCAAAACCAAAGTGAAACTCAGCCAAAGTGCCAAGATTTCCTGGTTACAGGTTGAAACCAAGCAAAAAGTCCATCGTTGATATGGTTTCAACCTAAAACCATAAATCATTTTTTATTCACCTAAAGTTCATTCCAAATTTACGCAAAACTTGGCCTAGATTTGCCTGAAACTTGGCCTATTATTGCTTGAAACTGAGCCCAGCTTCAGAGAGGTTCATGAACCTCCACAACCCTGGCCCAAGTCTCGAGTTTGTAATGAAACCCAAAACCAGGGGAGTTTCACCTGATTTGGGTTGGGTCATAGACATTTCTCAAGGCTCTAGTATTTATTGTGATTATAATAATAACACATTTATACAGAGCTGCAAGCACACACAGAGAAGTCCAGACAGCTTTCCTACCTGTCCAAGCTCACCAGCTCAATCATGTGCTGGACTGGAGCTATAGTCAAACTCAGACCCAGATGAGCTGATTTAAAAAAATAATTTCTCCTGAGTTGTCAAAGACCAAAAGAAAAAAATCACCCTGAAGCACTTCACACAGAAATTACAGGGATAAAGAATCAATCTCCAAAGAAAACTAAGCAGTAGCCCTGTTTTCTGAATGGTCCTTCCAGCAGCCTGAGAGATAAGCCAGGCAGGCTGGCAGAGCCCAGGTCCTGCTCACCAGCAGTGTCAATTTTGATTATCTCCATGCAGCCTGCTGGCCCTACCCAAAATCTTTTTTTGCAGTAAATTATCAAGAACTGACACTGGTTTTGCTTAGTTTTTTTTTTTTTTTTTAAATTGGTGCAGCTGCACCTGCAGTGGCACAATTCTGGGTGAGGCACCCATGGAAGAGACTGTCCAGGGGCTCTGTGCTAGGGCACGGGGTGATGTTCCTGGCTTTCTGAAGAGTGTGGGGAATGGCCAGAGCTCCAGCAGGCTCCATCTGAGATGCACTTTAGTGAAGAGGGGCAGTTCCCATGGCTTTATGCCAGCTGGGGCTGTCATGGCTGATGAGCCCCTGTGGCTTCTTGTCCTCCTCTCCAGGGACACCTCAGTATTTTGGAGTTACTCCTGGCAGAATGGCCATTGCCTGTGAGCTCTCCCAAACCAAAACATCTGGTTCTCAGTTCTTGTCCTGTAAAACAAGGATGACAAACACATCCCAACCTCACAAGGGTGTAGCAAGGAACATCCTACAGCCCTGGGAGCCATAGAGAAGCTCATAAACAAACAAACCTGCAGATGTGAGAGCCAAGCCAGGGAGAGGCTGGGCCAGCACTGCTGCCACGTGCAAGGGAAAGGTCCAGCCCAAGAAAGGGGAAAAGCCCTTCCTTGTACTTAACAAAGACTTCCCACAGCATCACTTTGGCCTGTGATACAGCATCTGTCTCGACTCTTCAGACAAAACCACCTACATTGCTGTGTGCACACAAGGGCACGTGTCTAAGCAGGCTGAGGACTCGGCTGCACACCAACAAGCAGCCGTGGCACACGCTGGACAGGCTGGCACCAGCACAGGGCAGCAGCCCAGCTTTGCCAGCACACTCCGACTGGTCAGGCAGCCTGGGCCTCCACAGACACTTCCTGTCACATGGCACAGTAGAAATAGAAAGGAGAGCCCAAAATACAAAAATAAACACTTTGTTGACCTCTCTGGCCCCAAGGTTCCTCTCCTGAACTCAATGGGAAGCTCATAACTGAGAAATTGGCTTGGGCATGATATTCCTCAAAAGCATTTCTTATGAGGGTGTGAAATATTTGGCAAGTTCTAAGGACAACAGAAGCAGATAGTTGGAATTTGTCAGAGCTGAAGTCATCAACATCTTCAACATTTTTCCTGCACAGAAAGAGGGTCTCATCTTCAGGCAAACCAGAGCACACAGCCTGCTCCTGTGGGATTGGATTTCAAAGTCTCCAAGAGCAGCACCAGCCTTGGTGACTGGGGACCACCTCCACCAGCCTGGCACCAGCAGTGCCTCTGCCTGCTCCGAGAGCCTGGGCATGTCCTGCTCTGTGGGGGAAGCTGCTGGTCCCTGCAGCACCTGCCTGGGGACCTGCAAGGGACAACTCAGAAGCACAAAGCACAAGGGCTTGTGCAGGACCAGCACATGTGAGTGAAACAGAGCACGCATTGGAGCACTTTGGGCCATTGAATTACTGCAGCATTCTACCCTCTCCCTATTTCTTCCCCTCTTGTTCCTACTGCAACCTCTACAATCATTCACATTTTCATTGGTGTAAATGATGGCATATTTTGCCCCAAATCACACTTGCCTGTTTGCCCTAAGTTTTCACAGCACCCCAAACCGACACAATCTCACAGGTTGATGTGACAGCCCAGACCTGAGGTGATGGAGTTTGCACACAGAGCTCTCTAGGCAGCTCTGTGTAACCACAGGAGCTGCACAGGTCTCTGCAGGCATCCAACATGCTCAGGCCACAGGCAACAACTAGAAGCTCTGGGATTTTCTGAACACAAGGGTTTTAGCCAAGTGCTAGTCTGCCAAGATTGTGATAACATGAGGGCTTACTCTGGGCAACTACTCTGGTAGGACACTGCCAACCCGGATTTACAGGATTAATCTGGTGTACATCATATCTTGGCCTTAACTACCAGCCACTCCTGCAAGCAGAAAAGCTGCAAGATTTGCTCTGGGGAGAGACTGAAGTAGACAAGATCCTGGGCTCAGATGTCCCAGTTTTCTGAAGCTGGTGTGTCCCATTAGCTCCTGTCCTACCTGGCACAGTGCAGCCAGGGGGCACTGAGAGGGGTGCACAGCTCCTGCAGCTCCAGCCTCATCCAATGCAGAACTCTGGCTTCCTTTCTGTAACTGAAAAGACAATATTTTCTCATCACAGTGAAGTGAGAAGCTCTCTCCTCTTCACTTGGTGCCTACTCAGAAAGTAGCAGCACAACACAGGCTGTTAACCTCGCTAATTTGGGCAGAGACCATCAGGTCCACAAGAATACTGCGAGGCTTTAATGGCTCAAGTGGCCATTCCTTCACAGCCAACATCCATTTTTAAAAGTGGTGAGAAAGCTTTTGCAATGCCACCACCACCACATCCTCCTCGGCCTAGAGCAGCAGGTTTGGTGCCTTGGGATGCACTTACCTGTTGTGCTGCTGCTGGCAGGGACTGGCAGTGCCCAATTGGGCCCAGGAAGGCAAAGGCAGCTGCTGCACATGAACTGTGGCATCTTGATCCAAACAGCTCAGGCCTGTCTGTGTTGAGGAGTCTTGACCTGATTAGCTCTTCCAAAGCACAAAGCTGAACTTGAATCACAGCACAGAATATTTATCTTAGAGAAAACCTGAGTATGACCCTTCAAGACCTGCCATAAGAAAGCAAATACTTGGGGTTCTTTAAAAGTCAGCTTAAAAGAGAGACTGTGGAAACAGTGGTGTTCTGCCAAAATACACGTGGGCTGTCAAGTTTACAAGATACTGTTACAACACACAATAAGAGAATGATTTGCTGTGTACAGTAACAAGCCATCTTTGTTAAAATCTGTTAACCAAAAATTAGGTTTATTATCCATGCAATCATCTATGCAGAGTCATATGCACAATCGCAGTGGAGGGCAGCCACACTTATTTCAAGCAATTAAGCATTTTGTTATTTCCTTGGATTTGAAAAATATCCTTTAATTGCCAAAGGATACACATTTAGAAAAACCTCTACTTCAGTCTGTCTAGTGCTTAGTGTCATTCTGGTGTCCCACTATGAAATGAGATACAGCAAATTACTTCAAAATCACACTGCAAGTTACAAACCACTTTTTAATTGCAGGTTGCATGCAATGTTGTTGTGCAACCTTTGTGCTTCACTGAGACACCAAGGAAGCTGCAAATATTCAAACTAACAGAAATGATCATACACATACAGCAAACTAAAACCAAGACAAAAATTATATATCAGTTAAAGGACATTGCTGCAAAGAGACAGATGAATAATGTACAAAAAAGTGGATTTTTATGTGCAGATTGGTACAGCATGTCTGGTCTTCCATTTTTAAATAACTAAAAGAGCTACTGTCAAGATTTCTTGTTTCTGAAGCATAGCAAAGGCAATTTGCAGAACGGTGTGGGCAACACTGGGGCTGCTGGAACACAGTCAAAGAACCTTTGGCATCATAAGGTGTTACATGGAGCTTAAATGTAAACCAAGTCTACTGGATAGACTCCTGACAGGTCTTTCTGAAATCGTCCTTCTCAGTTCCCCTCAGTGTTTAGGGGCTGAGAAAAAATACTTAAATGGTACTTACCTATAAACTATACAATCATGCACACTGGCACTAAAAATCATTCCAAACCTGCTGATATAGGAGTGCCATTTACAACTGTAAAGTTCTGATTATATCTCGCCATAGTTACGCAACATATGGAAAAAAATACACTGTTCAACATTTTGGCACACTAATAAATAAAATCCAGACATGGTCTATTAAAAATATCAAAGTAATCCTGTGCACAAGCTTACTTTTTATATAGTTGTATTTGTTATGCAGACGAAATCACAGAGAGCAATAATACAATTTGGGGTGAATTATAGGAGTACATTTCCCTTCCAAAGCTCAATATATGTTCCCTCTATCACCTACAGTGCTGTCCCAGCAGCAGTTTCAGTGCTTCTTTCTTCCAGATTTTATAGCATCACACCTCAGTACAATGGTCTGCCATTGCTGCTGAAAGATACACCATGGCATTTGCATATACAAGTACACCCACATACTGAATAATTCACTTGATATTATAACCCATCTAAAGCTTGTGATGGTTTCTGGTATTGGATTATTCTTCTGTTATCAGTCTTGGGTTATACAACAGTAACTGTTGAATTGGGGGTAAAAGAAGGAACATCTTAAGGCAGTTTTAGCAAACAATAGTGGGTTTTTTCAACCTTAACTGTGTTTTCTGTATAATGATTGAACATCCACTTCTGCTTGTTTTGGCTATCAGATTACTTTTTGACCAGACTACTCAGGTCAAGTCATTGGAAATGTTCTCGCTTCCTTTCTGCAACCATACAGTAACTTGAGAGAGGTCCACTGCTGTTTAGATTTGTGAAGGTTTCTGTACTTCTTCTGTTCTTTCTCTGCATGCAGAATGAACAGTAGCAGCTCCCTCAAGAAGGAATCACCTGGACACACAGACACATACAAAGACAACCCTACTGACAACGCCTGAAGTATGCAGTTTATCACACTTTTAGCAAAAACACAAGGCCACAGAATAAATTAAAAAAAAAAACTGTTTTATTGTGACATTTATGACATTGAACCCTTGTTGATATGAATGGCTATGGGTACTCTTGACATGTTACAATATGTCATGGTGTAGGATGGCACTGATTGTCATCTGACTTTTGAGAATGTTTAATGGTCCCTACTGACCTCAGTGCATTTTGGCAAGTCACAGAAACTTTATCATCAGGTTTGTGTATACAGTTAACAAGTAGTTGGTCTTATAAGCACCATTACAAACCCTCACATTAAGGGTATTATTAATCTAGTTTACAAATGCTTCATTGATAAAAATAGCATGATTACAGTATACACACACTTAATTTACATGTAATGTATTATAGGCATAACTGAGATAAACTACTGAGCTAACTTTGGTTGATTGAAGTATTTAGACTGAATAATGGCAATTTTGGCTTCTAAGTTGTGTAAATATTACAGTGCATTTATAAATCTAGGTTGAAAATTTACTAGCACCAAATGGATATCATAAATGGCTGACCTAGTAAGTTGTAGTTGGAGAAGCGAAGTTTAAGAATTACAAAAATAGAGCTGTCCATCAGTTGAAAGCACATTCTTGTACCTCTGCTGAAATGATGACGTGTCTCAGCATCAGTGGCCAACTTCCAATGATAAAAGTCCCAGTTTTCAAGATTCAACATATCAAGGTAGCTCAGCTACACGTAAAAGCCTGAGGAAGTGGTAGTTTTGAGCTCACGTATTCATCCTGTACCTTGTTTATGTAATAATACAATAGTGCTTGTTCATACAAATGTACTCATGTAAGATTGTACCTATGATATGGAGAATCTGATTGGGAGGAATATTCAGTCCTACCTATCTATCTTTGGTTTAATTATTTGGTCTTTGGTTGATGAATTAATGAAGCAATATCTGAATTTTCATTTTCAGGTTATCTCCCAGCTCACCACTGAGGTAGTCTTTGTCATGTTTCGCTTCAAGCTGGTTAAGTTCCTTCTTTTTATAGAGTGGAATACTACTGATTTGTAATGAATAATTTCCAGGCACTGGCTTCTTCTTTGTGAAATGAAGGTAACTTATCCCGTCCTTCTTATTGATTCTAAAGAAACCATCTTCATTTCCGGAGTCAATTAAGTATCGGTTGTGGTTTGTCAGTGTGGTGAGGGCAGGGAGCAGCTCCAGGATGCGATCTTTGTTACTCAGATCCGAGATGTTGATGGAGAAGATCGCTGCTTTCTCAATGTCCCAGCTGGCGAGACTGATCGGTGGCTCCAGCTCTTGCTGATCCTGCACAAGGACAAAGGATGTCAGTTGGCTTTGTCAGAGAGCATTTCACACGTGCCTGTGTGTGTTTCTTGCCCAGATCAATAATTACTAACTGAACAATTTTTAAAAGGAGGTTCTGTAACATCCTCTGTCAAATCCACTCTTATGGGCCTAGGACTCCTCAGGGTGAAGTACAGAGCTTGTCACCTCTGCTGTGTGACAAGGAGGAGCCTGAGACACACACTGGAAGTTTCTGTGCACGTGCCTTGCTGCCTGACAGGTGAAGTCCCTGCATGCTGGGAGCCTGTGACCAGCCTCCTGCAAAGAGAGCAAACAAGGCACTCTCCTCCTCTCTGCTAGGGAAGCCACAGGCTAAGAGAACAGCTGTGAGGGAGAGCAGGGTCTGTGAGGGAGCCACAGCATTTCAATGGGGATTTTCTGCTTTGCAACAATCATTTGGGTTAAGTGTGGAGCCAGGGCAGCCTGCAAGTGCAGCAGCGTGCTGGAAAAGCAGCCTCACCCTTCACCTCTGGCTGGGTGGTAACATTTGAGACAGCAGCACAAACTGTATCATTTTCATTTGGAAAGCAAGGGAAGCTCTGTATCACTTCTGATACAAAAACACTACCTGACATCCAAAACCAGCTTTGATCTACTTTAGGGTGTAGATTTTCCCTGAGGGATTGTCTCTTGGCACACACCCTTCTGAGCCCAGCTCTCACAAGACAGCCACAAACCCTTTCCCCCCAGAAAGGGTCAATTACCTCTGCTTCACTTGCAGTTTCATTAGTGCTCCTGCGCTTCCTTCCTCTCTTGGGATAGCCATTGATTTTACATTCATAACAAGCTTCTGGAGAGAGGGAGTTGTCGTCTACTTCTCCACTGAGTGAAAGCTCTTGTCCTTGACCTCTGCCTAGCCCCACTCCAGAAACACAGTGTCTGAGGAAGGAAGAAATTCAAAATTAACTCCAGTGAGACATAGAGATCTATGTATCAAAAGCTACATTTGGGGGACTGTAAGCACAAATAATTAAGCAATCATGTTGCATTCATTTCATAGGAAAAACTTCTGCTAAAGTCAACAGACAAAATTCTCACTGAATCACAATGAGGCCACTCTTTATTTCAAGAATCTGCCTTCATGTGTTTTTGCCCAAGAGAGACCTGCCAATATTTAACAGTCTTAAAAACACAGGCATAAGCTCTGAGTTGTTGTTAGCAATTTCAGTTATCCAGCCTGGAACACATTTAAAGAGACCAATTTTCAACAACTGCTGAAAAGTCTGGAGAGCGAGGTCTTTCATAATGCATCCCAAAGCTTTTAGTCACAAACTTTAAACCACAATCTTTCTGCTTTCCATTTGGGTTGCTTGGTCCTATATGATGTGCAGCCCCAACACACCCACTGGGGCAAGGGAAAATTTGTTTTATTGATAAAGCATTTATTTAAAAAATATTAATTTGAAACACAGAAGAATATGGAACATACAAGAACCTAAGAGCATGCAGAGCTGTTATTCCAACCAGCAGGTGAAACCTCTTGTATAATGTAATTTCTTTTTGCAGCTGGTAGGGGGTGTTATTATTAATGTTTGTTTTGTTCTTCTTTAAGTAGACAAGTGAATCACAACAAGGAGTATGAGCTCCCAAGTGCCAAGCTCAGAGGACTTGGCAGCCTGCTGGGGTGTGCAGGAGAGGTGAAAGCAGTAGTTTAAAACAGAGGATTAAACCTGGTAGCCCTGACCAAACTTCAAGCATTAAACCCCTCCCTTTCCATGGTTACCTTTCCCCACCCTCCCCTCCCCAGTCTCCAAAATCAGTAGGTGCATCCAACTCTTGAGCACCTATCCTTGTTAATGGCTGGCAATCCCCCTGGTTCTGCTGCTCCACACTGCTAGGAAAGGAGTGGGCCACATCCCCTTGGTATCTGTTAGTTTAAAATGAGAATCCCTTACCCTTGTCCTATTCTGAAGTAACCAGGTGGACACCCACAGACGTAGCCACCTTCAGTGTTTGAACAGCCATAACTGCACGGGGCTTGTGCAGAACCGCATTCATTGATATCTTGGCAACCTCCACTAAACTGCTCATACTGAAATCCAGTAGGGCACATACATTTATAGCTTCCCAAAGTATTGTGGCAGGATGCTCCTCCACAAATGTGTGCACTGAGACATTCGTTTTCATCTGGAAAAGAAGCAGAATATACCATGTTAACTTTTACCCAGGTACAGTCCAGCCTACCCCTTGTACAGGTCCTGCTTGGCTGAATGTGCTGCCACCTCAGAGGGACACACAAACTGGGCTTGTCCTTCCTCTTGGCTGGGGCACTGCTCCCTGGGAGATGACTACAAGCACACAACAGCAACACTGGGACTGCTCTACAGAAGATATTTCAGGCCATGTCAGGTCATGCTCTGGAGAGCAGTGAAACAAAGATAGCTTTTTTTTTACAGAAATAACTGAGAAGGATAAAACTTTGTACAGCCAAAAATCTGGTCAAGTAATCCCTTGTTCATAGTGTTATTCAACATTAAAGGAAGAGTAAGGAATCAAGCTCTGATACTTTTTCCAGGGATTGAAAATACCTCTCTACACACTTACATTTAAACATTAGACATAGGTAAGATAGGGGAAGTAGTAAAGTAAAAATAAAAGCAGCTATAGATACAAAAGACCACTATACTCTGAACCAGTCCTTTTCCAAACTTCCTAAGGGTGGCACTGTAGGAGTTTCAGGTCGCTTCAGGCTTATTTACTGAAAATGGCTACTTTTTGAAATGAAGCTGGTCTGATTTTTGATGTCTGATGTGGCAAATTGCTTCAAAAAGTTCTGAATATTATTGTTCTCCATTTTCTGTGATAAATGTATATGTTCATTGTGGGTGTGCACACATAAAAACTCCATCTGGGAAGTACAGAGCAGCATCTCTGACCTCAACATCCAGGTTACAGGAGAATAATAAGTCAGAGCATTATTGTCTTTTTCCAAACAATGTGGCTCTTTGTTCTTTGTTTAAAAGCAATGTCTTTGCTTCTTGCAGCCTGATTCACAATGTGGTGTGCTGTGGAAGGGCCTGGGCAGGGGATGCAGTCACAGACAGCACAAGACATGGGAGGAACCAAAGCATTCTTCAGTGATTATCTAAATGTGTTGCAGCAACATAAAAAATCCCTGAACGATTCATTAAATAGGCTAAAAAAGACACAAACTGTTTGCAGAGTTGGGATTGCCAAGGAATATGAAGGAATTGTCACGGAAAATCCTAGCACATGGATTCTTCCCCTGTGGTACACCCAGCAGATCCAGATAAGTATCTTAAGAATATACAGTTACAGACAGTACAATGTGGAGACCACAAGGTATTAAAACCTGGGGCTGAATCCTGTGTTCCCAAAGCCTGTAAGGGTTTGCCATTAGCTCAGAGAGATGCTTCAGTGTTTCTCACACCTCAGAGCAACTATACCAACATCATAGATGCTTGTTTGGGCCACAGGAAGTTACTGCACCAAGAGCAGATACGCTCATTTCACCATGCTCCACAGTGGCAAGAAAGGGGACGCTAGTGAGATTAATTCCCATATTTGGGTGAGTGTCAGAAGAAAAAAAATAGGAAGAAAAAGTCTTGGGACCCTCAGACTGCACAAGCTGTGCTGTCAGGCACCAGCCTTGCTCTCCTGTGCTCTGCAACACACAGCTCTGTCATGCTCAGTTTCAGCAGGTAGGAGAAATGCCACGAGGACACAGGGACCCATGCCTCCTTTCCTGCAGCCTTGGATTTCTGCCTGGACTGCCCCATGTCCACCAAGGTGGAAGTACTGGCTGAGGCTTGCCCCAGGTGTGGCCCTCAAGAATCTTCCCTGGTGAATTTTCTGGTGGACCAGTAGTTTTGGTGCCAAGGCTGGCACCTTTCTTTCAGTGGGGCAAATACTCAGTGCTTGTGCATTTTGAAACTGGTATTCCCTGTATAAATCTAAACAGTAGTCAATGGCCTCCAAAGCTGGAATAGCAGTGTACACCTGGTTTGGAAATACACTTAGTTAAATGTTTTCACCCAGGAACACCTGGAAACAGCCAAGATGTTCCACAAAATTCAGCACTGCACTTCTTCAGATTTTGCAGTGTCCTCCAGCAGCCAGACATGACAGTGCTGGTT
Source organism: Zonotrichia albicollis (assembly GCF_047830755.1). Taxonomy (NCBI): domain Eukaryota; kingdom Metazoa; phylum Chordata; class Aves; order Passeriformes; family Passerellidae; genus Zonotrichia; species Zonotrichia albicollis. Next base: position 10,635,029 of record NC_133829.1, on the reverse strand, counting down.
TCTTGGGGGATTTTTATCCTCCTGCAGATTAAATTCTAATTTTTAAATTCTAAACTCTGCTAATTGAATTAACATTCAAAACCCCCACGTTTGTGTTTCTTGTATGTTACAGGTATAGAGTGCTAGAGCAAAGCAAATGCCACAGCAAGGCCTACATATAATGTCAGGAGGTTTGGTAAGCACAATTAAAAACAGAGACCTCCCTGGAGCACCACAGTGATAACAAGGTAAGGCATTTCTATCTTTCTGAGAGCAAAGAAAGCCAAACAAAAAGTTATAAAGCTCTTTGTTCTCAAGAGAACACAACTCTGGGTATCCACAGAAGACTAACTTGCATGAAGAATGACAAAAGCACAGATCAAGTAGGATTTTAATGGAATTTGAGATTCTTGGAGCCAGAAGCTGAATTTTATGATTTAACAATCCAAATTTGTATTTCTGAGAGTTCCAGGCTCAATCAACCATCCACTCTTAGACAGGACCTTTGTCCAAGCAGAAACTTGCAGAGCTGAGGAAGACTTCCTTTGTTCGGATCACAAAATAAATGAGCAACATGAGTTTCCTCAATGCCAATACAGCCTCTAGCACCCTCAGGGAGAGCTTTGTGCCTAAACACTTCTTGAACCAGGCCATGAGTTACTGTGTGCTTCATATCCACTCTGCCTTCACACGAGACCACACATGTAATGAAACTCTGCTGAACTTAGCAAATTATAATCACCACAGAAAGTATGGCCAACTGCACCACTGCCCTTCACTTCTTGCTGCTAACTAAAGTAACATGCATTTTAATGTATGAATTAACAAAAGTGACTTGCCAACACATTGGTTCCACTGGTAATGCTGGAGATATCCTTGTGGGCAGCTGCACCTGTATCCTCCAATTATATTTTGGCAGCCATGCTGACACCGGTGGTTACCATCACATTCATCAACATCTAAAAGGGTGAAACACACTCTGAGTTTTGGGAGAGAAGCTCAAATTATGCTGTATTTGGAAAATATGTTACAAATAATCATATATATTCATTTATCATAAATATATATAATATATTTCATGATCTCCCAAAAACTTGACCACTATGGGCCTTTCTGGTTTGGATTTGTGGCTCCACAGCAAGTAATACAGGGCTGAAAACCATGGAAAACACTCACATTCAGCAAAAATTTTCAGTTTTTGCATTCTGCTGTGGAGCAGACAGGAGAAAGCCATTTGTATATGGGATCCCTAATGCTTAAGGGTCCCAGCTCCACAGCAGACTGACCCTTGCTTTTACCCAGGCATCCAACCCAAAAATCCCAGGATACCTCTTTTCAAAACAACAGAGTTTCAACCCAAACTCTGTCCCAGGAGAAGGCTCCAAGGACCCAGAGGAATAAGTCTACAGCCCTTGAACTCTCTCTTTAGCGGGTCACCTTGGAGATGCAAGACTTCCTGTCCTTGAATCCCTCAGAAACCCATGCAGGATTCAAAAGAAGTTCACTGAACTTATGACACTTAAACTAATTCCAGGCTACATCTCCTCAGAAAATATCTGCCCAGCTCTTTAGAATCCCACAATATATCCACAATATTTTCTGGCCCATGAAGAGAAATACTGCCTTGTTGCTAAATTTCTGTACACCCCTCTCGCTTCAACCCACACATGCTTGCTTCTGCAGATTTTGGTGCTTACTCCTTGGGTGACATTATGGCTGAAAGAAGATTAAGGAAGCACGAGAAGGCCAAGTGAAATGCACTGTGCTGTACCCACCTTCACAGCTCTGCCCAGTTTGATCAAGTGAGAAGCCACGCTGACACTCACAAACAAAACTTCCTGGGGTATTCTGGCAAATGCCCTTTGCCCCACAGAGATTGATCTCAGTAGCACACTCGTTGTTGTCTGGGGGAAAGCAAAGCTCAGTGTTAGTCTGTAGCTGTCATTTCAAAGCTGATGTTTTGGCCATGCTGATGATGGAGGGGTTGTGGCAGGAGGTAAAGGCACATCAGTAACAGGTGTCCCACTGCCCTCCCAGGTTCTCACTTTGCATTACAGGACAGTTTACACTGCCTTCTTTTGAATTAGGAAACACAAAAGTAATTGGAAGGGAAACTTTCTTTTCTTCACCAAAATATGAAGTTTGATGGTTTGGTCTCCAAACACCTGCAAATTCACACCAATACCACGGGATCATCAAACTGATACAGAAACAGGACCCAGCTTGCAGAGCAGAAAGTGATCTGGCTTATGTTTCCATTTGATTCCTCAGGAAGATGATTTTACCTCCTTGCTATGTTGCTTCTGGAGTAAGAGTCAATAATAAATCCCAAATCTATTCACCTTCCCATGTCACCTACCAATGCAGGCTGTATGGTGCTGAGTGAATCCAGGAGGACATTTGCAAGTGAATCCCCCAATAGTGTTGACACAAAGGAACTGGCAGTTGTGCTGCTTTGTTGCACATTCATCAAGATCTAAAAAAAACCCAAGAAAACATCTTTCAATTATATTCCCTGGACTCAGAAATAAGTGATTACAAATAAATCACACTGGTTTCCAGTTCCTCTTATGTGAAAGCCCCACATTCAAGGAATGAGACTTGGGAGCTACACAGTGTCCATGCTAACACTGAACTGCAGACATCACTCACATTTGTCTGAAAGTTTCTGTGATGTAATAAATGTCAGCTCAGCCAATAAATGGGAAGTTACCATCTTCATGAGATCTGGCAGACTGGAAAATGGCCTTGCACTGAAGCACACTATTACTCCAAAAGAAATACTGAAATGCTAACAACAAAGTACACTGTCATTCTGCATGCCAAATTTGGAATTGCTGCTCTAATTTGTGTGGTTTTAATCAAATCTTAGTTACCAAGACACATAAATGTATGGAATTCTCCAAAATCTCTCCTGCACTGCTGTGCCTTATCCAGCATGCTGCAAAAGCAATGGTAAAAGTTCTGTTGATGCTGGGCAACGTACTGCAAACCACCTTTGCATCCAATAAGATTCATTTATCATTGAATGATATGGCTTAAACCAACAAGCTTACCAAAATGAGAACAATCCTATATATTATTAATTACAAAATCTTTTGAAGATCAGCTGCCATCAACCTGCAAAAATTCCCATCCATCTGTTGTTCATCCAAATTAAAAAGGAGTTAACTGAAATACCAGCTCCATCCTGTGCAAGCCACTTCCACTGTCTTTAGTGGAAATACTCACATCAATCAAGGAGACAGATTTGAATCATTTAAATGTCCTTGCAATTATTTTTGCCTGAGAAACACAGTTTCTGCAGTAAATTCTTTTCTTGATTTTTACCTTTGCAGCTTCTCCCATCTTCTTGCAGGATGTATCCCTTTGGACATGAACACTGGTAGCTCCCTTCTGTGTTTTTGCAGATGAAATTGCAAGGTTTTGGAGATTCATTGCATTCATTCAGATCTACAAGAAACAAAACCAGATACCTCATTGCTGGTAATCAAGATTTGTGATAATGTTTTACAAAATGTTCAGGATAGATCAGAAGGAAAATCTAATCCCCAAAGCACTAACAAGTGACATTTTTTTTTTCTCATTTTTCAAAAGCTTTCTATTTCTTTCTTCAAATCCTCTCTTAGTAATAAACTTTATATATACAAACACCACAATGTAAAACCTACCAATGCAAAGAGTGCCAGTGACATCTGTAGTATAGCCCAGATTGCACAGACAATGGTAAGTGCCCCTCTCGTTGATGCACTCCCCATTGCGGCAGACGTCGTGAATGACCTTGCACTCATCAATATCTGCAATTAAACAAGGGTTAGCTCTCAATGGAACAAAACTGATTTTGTGCAGCTTCAATAGGTTCTTGTGACCTGACACAGAGAAACACACACCATACATAAAATAACTACACAAAATAGTGAAATATTGCACAGATTTAACGAGAAATAGCAAGTGGAAAAATACGGAATGGAGCATTAATTTAACTTTCTTAGTTAAAATGTAAGCTGTAACTGGAAGGGAACAACTGAAGCTGATCATGAATCAGCCTTCACAAATCAAACATCCCTTTGCCTTCATGTACACAAACAGCTCTCAATATGTGCCTGCAACACACTCAAATGTGAGATGCAAATTCCCATTTGAGTGCATGTCAGAGTCAACCAGGACATAAAGAAAGTATCTGCCAAGGTGGGATGAATGCCTCATCATCCAGGACCTTTGGCTGTGCACCATCCTCCCAAGGGACTATACTCAGTCAACACGAAAAATCTCAGAAAATTTCAGCTGATACTCAAAACATTTAGGACATTACAGTGTTTGAATATGCAAAAAGAGAGTTCATAATTTATCACCTAATTTAGCATAAATTAGTCTAAGAGATCATTTAATGAGAAGTACCTGCTCCACTGGATGTGTATCCTCGGCCATGAGGGCAAAGCTTCTTGAAGGCCACGGTGCCAGGGAAGGGACAGACCTCACAGTTCTGCCCCCAGCCTCGGCCCCCGTCACAGCAGCACTCCGACTTGGTGACAGCGTTCCTGTTGCTTGATCCGATTTGGCACATGCTTTGTAAGACTTCAGTGAAGCAGTAGCCCTCCCTGTTGTCTGGAAAACAAATTGTGCATCACAGAGAATCCTAATGGTGAATCCCAGAGGGTCAAGAGATGTTGGGAATTTAGTCAGAAACGTAAGAGAAAGGGCATACTTCACCCTGAGACTGCGGAACTGAGAGTGAAAGACTACCAGCAGTAAGAACGAGAGAATGACATCTAAGGGAAACAAAGACAAGAAATTTAGCAAAAGGTGGAAGGCAAGAAGTTACAATATACTTAATAAAATGTATGTTTCTGTTTGAACCTAGAGAAAAAGGACTGGCTGTAAATCAGGACCAAAGAAATGTCAGAGCAACTCCTGGCTGACTGAAACCATGGAACACTCAGCTTTCACCCCAGCTGGACTGATTGAGGCAGGGACATGGTGAGCATGGGAAGAAGGAACTTGCAGGAGGGCCCCTTCCCAAAGGCATGTAAATTCAAGAGTGGGTTTTCTCACCATACATTTTAAGTTTAATTTCAGCCCTCATTGCAGCTATTCAAGTGACAGCTCATCCAGGTGGAAGTTGGGACTTACCGAGGCACTCGTCCTGGCTGTCGCTGACCGTGAACCCCTCGTTGCACTCACACCTGTAACTCCCCACTGTGTTCACACAACGGCCGTTCTCACAGAGCCCAGGCTTGGTCTGACATTCATTCTCATCTGCATTTTTGAAAATTTATGACAAAAGGCCATTATTAGATTAATGTAGATAACAGACTGGTATGGAGCTTTCATGCTGTGCATTATGCCTGGTTAAACTTCAATTTTTTTTTCTTTTTCTTATATTTTAAAGGGTTTTTTAAATTCAATTTTCAGAAGAAAGATGGCGATCTAGCTCACAATTTTTATATATATTATATCTGCAGTATAATATATATATCTGCATTCCTCACTGGTTTTCAACACTTTTCATAGTTACAGCTGCTGTTCTAAATGTCTTCCAAGGTTTACAAAAAATTCAGATCTACTCTCATTCCTGCTACCAGAGATAAACAAGCCTACAGCAACCAACCAAATCCTCACCTTCTTCCCTCAGAGCAGTCAGCAGCAGCAGTACAAACTGACACCCAGACCCAGATTTTCGACTTACTACCCACAGATGTGTACACCTGAACAGCAAAACCAAGTGTGTACAGCACCAATAGATCCATTACACAGGTAGTTGTGTAATTCTGCCCCTGAGTTTCTAAACACTTCATTAAATCCAAAATTTTTAGATGTGCTGAGGAACTGTGTATTTCAAGAGCTTCACCACTTCAGTGTCACTTACCTATACAGCCTTCCCCATCTGGTCTGCGCTGATAACCAGGCCCACAGATACACATATAGGTGCCAATTAGGTTTTTGCATTCCATCTGTTTTGAGTCACAGTCATGAATTCCTTCTTCACACTCATTCTGATCTAAAACACAAGGTTTAGACTTTATTATGTAGAGACATGATCCTGGAAATTCACAATAGTAAATTCTGACTTTGGAATCTCTATCATAATCAAACCCTACACATACATTTATTGTTCTCAACCAACCATAAAATATACTAGCCCTGAGCAAATTGATTTCTCCCAAATGCCCCTTTTTAGGGCAAGACAAAACTGTTTCATCTGATATGATCTCACTTTAGGAAGATGTGTAAATTTACTGGCAGGAAAGGCCTAGTACAATCAAGTGCATAATGCAAACCATAGAATTTCATCCCAAATTCTTTCTGACTTAGTTACTTCCCGGGATTAAAACTCTGGCCCAACAGTGCAGTGAGTCAGAGCCCTGCCCCTGCAGGATCTGAAATCATTATCTCAGCACTGTGAGAGTGTGGTAGGAGCTTTACCTCTGCACATTCTCCGGTCCTCGCGCAAAACGTACCCCCCGGGGCACTTGCACTCGTAGGATCCAAACGTGTTCACACAGCGGAAGGCGCAGAGCAGAGGGTTCTGGATGCACTCATTCACATCTGGGTTTGGGGTGACAAAGACCAAGGGGGGAGGGAAACACTTGTGTAAAACTCAGCCAACTTGAGAGCACAGGCTTTAGGTACAGGCAATACCACAGATCCCCGTTTACTGAGGACTAGATTTCAATAGCTGGGGACCCTTGGTTCTACTCTTCATGGATTTCTGCAGAGAAGCAGGCAACAGACACACCAGGATGTTTGCACAGCTACCTGAAGTTTCAATAAGTTCAACAGCAGGCAGCCAATGGAAATAATTTCCAGATCCATGGGGCCAAAATACTTGCTCAGTTAAAACTGCATCTTTTCGAGTTTTTTTAATTGGATATTTAAATTCTACATGCACTAATTCAGATTCTTCATAAACTGAATTCCATAAAACAATATCCTTACTTGAAACATTACTCTGAAGTACATTTACACAAAAATGCCTGGACTACTTGAGCTATTACTGCTATATAGTGACGTTTATGCACTCAGCTAGCTCCTCCTCTGCAATTCGAGCTTTTACCCAAATTCCACAGAGAAGCAAATGAAGCTCTAACTGTACTCAAAAACACAGTTTGCATTTGCAATCTGATGCAAAAATAGAGGCATTCTTTTGCATGGGCTTGCAAAGAAATAGATTGTGGCAGATTATTTAGGAACAGCTGTGTCAAGCCAGAAGACAGTGTCAGAACGTCCTAGGACATTCTCCTCTCCCTGGCTGTAACAGAAGGAGATGAATATTAAAAACCTCACCCCGTGTATGCAGAGATCTTTCCCCTGACACAGCCTCTCAGTTTAAGGACTTCCACAGCCACTGATGGATTCCCCCACAAATTTGTAAAATCTCTTTCTGGGTCAATTTATACTTGTGGCCTTGCTAATATTCTGCAGCAAAGGGTTCCACAACTTAAATAAGTACCATGCATACAAAAATATTTGCTTTGGTTTCTCTAACGTGGTCCCTCTATTTTTGGTACCTTTACCACTTGTGGCTTTATAAAATCATATATCTCTTCAACCACATTTTCCACACTGAAAAATTCTTATTTATTTTTCTTCTATACCTCTGATCTTCCTTACTTCTCTTCATGCATTTTCAAATTTTAATTTTTGAAATGAGACACCAAAGCAGGAAAAATATTCAACCTAGGGGTACCATGGTAATTGTTGAGTAATGTATTAGTAGTTTCCTGTTTCTTCCCTGTTTCTTCCCTAACTCACTCAAGCAGCCCATTTCCTATTTTCATCATGCACAGTGAGTCTCTTCACTCAAGGAGGTAGGCAAAAACCATGCACACAGTAAGCAGCACTTCTGGGAACTGTTCTGAAGAGACTGCACCCCAACATGCTCCTCTCTGGGCAGTCCAGTTACATTTACCGCCTGAAAGTCTGTCCACCCCAGCCCCAGTCAGAAAAACATACTACAGTTCAAGGTGGATACAGGAAGGGGAGCCCATTTTCCCATTTCAGATAAAGAGGTACTGTTCCAAGTGTCCATATTTTATTTTTAAAGCTGCTTTACTCCCCTCAGCTGTCTTCAAAATGAGGGAACACAATTACAACAACAGTCCTTAGCACACAGGAGTCTCACCTTCACAGGTCATCATTGGCCCAGGCTCAAATCCTTCTACACAGGTGCATTCAAAGCCTCCTATCACATTCCTGCAAGTTCCATTTCCACATGGGTTTCCAACAGCACATTCATCAGTATCTGCAAGAGTTACACCAAGGCAGGAATACATGGTTATACACAACCAAAATGATAAAAAAATCCATGTTGTTGATGTACAACCAGAAAAACAGAAAATGCAAGAACTGAAAATACTGAATTAGAACCACAGACTCCTAAATTAATGTGGGATTGCTAGAGGCTATCTGGGTTAAACACTCAGCCAGAGCAGGGCCAACTTAGAGCAGATTGCTCTGGCCCTGCCCTGGCAGGCTTTAAGCACTAGCAGGGATGAAGACCCCAAATGTTAGAATAAAACTACCCCACTGCTTCTTAATGCCATACTTAGCAACGCAGGAGAATCTCTAAAATGGAAGCTGGAAGATCTGTACTTACCCACACATTCTGCTCCTTGTAGGATGTAACCATATGGACATTCACAGCGGAAAGACCCATCTGTGTTGATACACTGCCCAAATTTACAGTTATCAGGATCAAGGCACTCATCCACATCTTAACCAGAAATACAAACAACACAGTAAGTGCAACTGGCTTCATGTGCTTTCAGACTTCTCTCAAAGAACAAGTGTTCTGGCAAGAAATATTTCTGAGATCACAAAAAATACTAATATTTAAATTCTGACATATTAGGATTAGGGCACAGAAATTGTTTTGCAGGCCAGCTTTTAGAATGCAGAAAAGAAACTGATTCTAAATGTCAGATATAAACCTCTCTGACTGGGGCTACAGGGAAAGCAGCAGATATGAAAAGCAGTAGTCATCCAGTGCTCCTTAAATGCAAACTTTTGCCAATAAGGCTGAAGTGCTGTTTGTCTTGGGAGAGAACAGAATGTACTGAAGGGATCTGGGAAACTGTGGTTTGCACTTCTGGAGGATTAAAACCATTTACAGTAAACAGGCTACACATATTGTATAAGAAAAGACAAGTATGCTACATGACATTAGATCTATTCTCTAGATCCTACACAAGTTTCCTAGCTTTAAAACAAGTTTAATTTCTGATGTTTGAAATATTCAAGCAGGCATTTGAAATCAGTATGTAAAACTGGGGAAGATAAAAGGGTATAGAAGTTTCCAGAATTCATGGCTTTGGGAAATAGTTGCAGAGGTGTTATTCTCAATTGGAATGGAGAATGGCTTATGGGTGGAAAAGGCACACTGATGTAGAAGTGGCATTGTGCAGTTCAGGCACTTACCCAGCCTTGCATCACCAGGTCCAACAAGGATGCCAATTCCAAATGGACAAATCTGTCTGAATGCCTCTGAAAAAAAACCCCCATAAAAATCAAACCATATGTTAAATTCTAGCTTAGCAATCAGCATTCTGCACAAACTACCTGGAACCCCTGCTATCAGCTCATCCTCCTCATGTTCAGGTCCAGAAAAAAAGTATGTTAATATATAAACTTATCATCTTATATTCATGCAAAAACTGTATGTTTGCTATACATCTCCTCTATGCATAAGTACAAAATCCTGTTAATAATTAGCAGTATTTAACTTCCTTAAGAAACAAACTAATGCAGCATTTCTATTTTAGAAGTATCAGTAGTAGTGACTGCATTTTTTCTGTTGTAAAAGTAAAATTTGCTATAGTTTCTGAAGAAGTCATAATTTAATCCAGACTTGGCTATCTTAAAGCTATTTCTATTTTAAAAGATGATAAAAGGGGCTTTGATACCCTTTGGGAGAGTTTGGACTGTGAAAAACACATATGCTGACACTTCAAGGAAATGCTGCAACACAAGCTGCGCTTTTCAACTGCCTTTGGTTCACATGGTCTGTGTCAATGGAGTGAAACATGCACAGGCAATAGGCCTAGGAGGAATATTGCAACTGGCACTTCTAATTCTCTTTTCTAACCTCAGCTTTTGTGAGGATTTTCTGCAAAAAATCTACATGACTAATGAATGAAATGAGCTGCAATCATGTATTGCTGAAACCAGTGACGCTGTTAACCGCATTTGTCAGCACGAATTACAGTCTGTTCAGCAAATTGCACCACCATGCTACAGAGCCCTGTTGAGTTGCTTGATGTTGAGTTACTCAGGCTTAAAAAGGATACCAACAAAGGAAAGTGTTTCTTTAGCAATGGTCCAGGCAGGCTTTCCTTCCTCAAGGCCTGTATTTTGTTATTTTTGCAAGTCATTCACATTTATAAGACTGCAAATTTACATTTTCTTAATAACAAACTTCAGATAAAGATCCAGTTTACCTGTTTGGGGCTTTATTTTAACTAGATTTCAAGTTAATGGCACCTCTTCCTATAGCTATTTACAATTAGAAGAATTCCATTTTCATCTTGCAGGAATTGCTACTCAGAGCCTATCAAGGACCTACTTGTTGCTTTCCACTTCCTGTATGTGATACCTCCATAGCAAAATACCCAGCACCTAAACACTGTAACAAACTATAAGCAAAGAAGAAATATGTTTGATATCTGACTATCCAAGGGACATGGTTTTTAAGGCTGCAATGGCATCTACTTTACAGTGACCTATGACAATTACTAGGGTTAAACACTTTCAGAAAACTATTTTTCTAAATTCCTTCTAATAAGAATCCCAATCTCCTTTCTGCTCAGAGAGGCCGTATGGTCACCTAGTCAATAACCCACCATCTGCTTCCTCTGGGCAGAGCTCACAGGGATCTCCCCATCCCTGCCCCTTCAGGGCACAGCAACACTCTTGTTTGGAGTGGTTTCGGGACTTTGGCACAGAACACTTCCCATCTTCAAACTTGGTAAAGCAGTAGCTCACTCTCAGATCTGCACAGAGAAAAAAATTTGTTATGAGCAGTTAGAGTAACCTTGGCACAATTTTCACTTCAAGGTGCTAACTGCAAAATTACAAGATACACACCACCAAAACACCCAACTTCCATCTAGCTCTGTTAATAGGGACCATCATTGTCTCTGACTGTGGAAGATTTGAATAAGGAGGGAAGCTCCCTACCTCAGTAAAGAAAAGCTATAGAACAGTTTCCTACTTCAGTATGGAAAAGCAAGGGTTTTTCTCTTTGGCCCAGCAGAAGTGGAAGGGCTGTACTGTCCTCTTATCCTCATTCCTCTTTGAAAAAATGGAATACTGCCTCATGAATTTATATTCTATTACTAGTAAGAATCACTCAAGTCAAGAGATTTTCATCAGCTTGCAAAGACAATATTGTGTAGTGCTAAAATGAGAGGCAATTTTCAACAGCCCTTTCCTTCCTCATTCTTCCGGAGGTACACACAAACAAAGCAAACTCTCCCTGTGGCACCACATTTTATTCCCTGAAGCTGGGTAACCAGGATGCTGGACAGAACTGAGATCACAGTCCACAAGCATCCAGCAGGAAGGGAGCTGGCAGCTCTCAGTGCTGGCAGGGGGACAGCAGCAGGGCAGTTCTGGAAGCAGCTGCTCATCCAGTTTTCCGGCTGCAGCATCAATGCTGGGCAATGTCCAGGTTTTAACAAAGTCCTAGGTAATGGGAAGTTTTAAACAAAACTTTGCTTGGCCTGAGGTATTTGAAAAAAAGAACAGTCCTCTTTAGGGCATAGAAAGAAGCCCTTTTGAAATTCATACACAAGTGTGCACTTTCCCCTGACTTTGTGTGGAACAGTGGCCTATGTTAAAAAGCAGAAGATTGGGTGACATTCGTTTTTAGGATTTTGTTTCTCAGTGGGGTTTTGTGATATTTTTCTTCTCACCTGAAGAAAAAAAACCCCTCAGACTTAAAGAAACTTCATTTATACAAGCTACATAAACACAGCTAAAACATGCTTTCTTGATGTTGAGTGAAGTAACTGTGCCAAACTGCATGGTGGTTTGAAGACTTGGATGAATGTTTACTGCAGGTTGGATTCATTTTTACCAAAACCACAATTTCATTTAGCCCACTGTGAAGGGAAGAACTCGCTATGGTGTCAACAAGCATCACTGCTCTGTGCCAAACAAAACTACAGAGGTCCTTATAAAGGTCTTACTCATCAGTGGTTCCCACTGTGCACAGTGTATAAGACATTTAATGCTGCATCTATTTAATAATTTCCAAAGTGTTTAAAGTAACTCACTCCCTAATTTGTTGTGCTTATTCTTTATACACAAAATAAACTAACCTGTGGCTTTTAATTACTAGATATTCAGCTTTTAGCATCTCATCTATTAGTGTCCATGTTTAGGCTCTGAACTGTGTATGCAGTAATCTGGAAGCCAAATGACACTTCAGATTTCCCTAAGCAGATGGGTACTTATTGTCCACACAACATTGTTTGCAAATTTTTTCCAATAATCTTTTTTTCCACCCACGTTTGCAGAGAGGATCAGCATATAACAAGTGTTATGGTGAATATGGTGAGTGCCAAGGAGAGTCTTAAAACCAGAAATGCTGCCTTGAGCCTCCTGCCTGTGTTCGTGCTCCATCTCTGTCTTGTTGGTGTCTACCAAGAGTCCAGGTAGCCCCAATATTTCTTCCAGGGGTGTAACAAAGGATTTCAGGACAACATAATTTCTTTGCTTAACCTGGTGCATTTAACATTAACTTCACCCCTTTTATTGCAGTGTTCTGTTTAATGAAAAACAGATGTTAGGGCAAGACAGAACCTGGCCCCAGCTACAGAATTATCATGTTTTCCCTATGAAAAACACTGTTTGAGTCCAGAGCTTTCTTGCTGTATTACAAACAGCTCGCTAAAAAGGCTTTTATGAAACAGCAAACAAATTTTGAAATGCCATAAAATAGGAATCAACTTACCTTGGCATCGCCTTCCTGTGGAAGACAATACAAAGCCTTCTGGACACAGACATTTGAAACTGCCTGGAGTGTTGCTGCATGTGCCCAGGGCGCAAATTTCTGGCTGTTCCACACACTCATCAATGTCTGTAAGAAAAGTAATTAAAGAGATGAGAAACAATAATATTTACACTGGCAGCTGTACTACATAAAGGGCTATCTTACATCATCACTGATATCTATCATATTTGACAAACAAAAAAGCCCAAAAAAAGAAAGAAAGAGAAGCAGTAATCCAAGTGCAAAATCCACAGTTAGTTTTCAAATCCTCAGGCAGTAGGCAAACTTTAGCAGTGTATCACCAAGGAAACAGCCTGAGATTATATTTTTCTAGGGTTCAGAGCAAGTAGTTCTGGTTCAAACAAATGTTGGAGAGACCTTTTCTATGAAATGAGAGACTTACTAGTGGCTACAGTTCAGAACTGTACACTGCCAGAAAGGACTAAACATTACTCACATTTAAATGCAAAGAGAATAGGTAACAATTGTGAGCAGCTAAGAAATAGACAGAAGAAGGATTGTTCTGTACACACCTTCACATTTATCATTCTGCAGGATGTATCCAGGAGGACAGATACATCTGAATGAGCCATCCAAGTTCTGGCATGTGCCTGGTGAGCATTTTCCAGGCTCCAGTGCGCACTCATTGATATCTAGAAGAAAAGAAAGACAATTTATTGGAGGTAATTGCTGTTATCTCAATAAATCTCTGACTATGGCCACTTTAATTTTGATTCCATCAAAAATTGAAAGTGGAACTTTTCAGGAGTGGGAGGAGTCATCTTCTTGTCCTCTTGTCATTGTTTCTTTCTGCCAGGTACAATGATGGCAGTGTGATAGTTCTCTCTGATCCTGCTGTTTCACTAAGCATATCTGCTCAAGGTTTGCCACACTTTTTTCCAACCCTAAAAGAAAGCACTCACCAACACAAGTCCTTCCATCCAGAGCCACCTCATAGCCATCATTGCAGAGACACTGGAACGACCCAATGGTGTTCACACACTGACCATTTCTGCAGAGCATTCCATTTCCACTTGCACACTCATCCACGTCTAGGACAAATAACATTGAAAGATGTCAGAAACATCAGCAACAATGGAAACTGACTAAGCGAGGTTTCTGTTTCCACCATATCAACAAAGTAACTGGTAACACAATCTCATTTCAAAAGCAAGTGAGAAGAAATTACTCTATTATAAAATTGTCACAGCAGGAGTGGAACACAAATGTTTCTGTATCTTGGGCCAACATTCAAGTGGCTCTAGAAAAGGGAGTGGTGCAGAATCAGAGGCCTTTTGAGATTGACACCATAGGGTTACTTAATGGTACTTATGGCACTTCTATTAGAAGGAGGAAGCCTCAGGAACACGTGCCTGTGCTCAGCACTCCTCACCTATGCAGTCATTGTTGTGTGAGAGGATGAAGCCCAGGTTGCAGCGGCAGTTGAAGGAGCCAATGGTGTTCCTGCAGGTTCCGTTGCCGCAGGCGTCTCTCTCGCACTCGTTAATATCTACAAGGAACAGCAGAGAAATAACCCACTGCCACCACACTGAACACAAGGGCAAAGGATTCACAGCTCTCAAAAAGAAGACTTTACATACATTTACACACCTTGGTATTAACATATACAAAAATAATGAAGGGTCCAACAATCATTTACTTTATTATGGCTCCTCTATCACCCTTCCCAAAGTAAGTGTAAGCTACTTTAACTGTAAGCATTCTGAAATCTCAATTTGTTCATACAACACACAACTGACAGCTGTGAATGGGTTAAATACAAATCTCCTTGTTAATGAAGATGACTGTTTCTGAAAAAGGTTTTTTCCTGGCAAGAAATCTACCCTTCATTTACTCTATTAACAAGTAAGTTGTATATAACTGCTGCATTGCAATATTAATCTATTAAATTTCTTGCCTAAAGGAATAAATGAGATATGATGCTCCAGAAAATTCTAAGATTAATATTTTCTTCAAAAATGAAAACAGCAGTAGTTCATTAGACAGGATATGTAAAGGTTCACTCTATTTTAATGAGATGGTTTTCATTCTGTATCAGCTTTTTATCATCTCTAATGGCCAGTTTTGCACCTCTGTCTGGTGGCAAATGGCTCACAATCTCAGATATTGTAATGCAACTCCTTATTACAGAGAGGACAGGCTTAGTAACTATTTTAATGGGAGCCTAAGCTCAGTTTAATTTGATATACTTGCCTATACACATTGTCCTGTCATCATTGGTTTTGAATCCATTGTGACAAATGCAGTAGAAGCTTCCAACAGTGTCAATACACTGCCCATGGCTGCAGATATTGGGGATTTCTTGACATTCATTCCGATCTGAAAACAAAGAGGAGCAGTGAAAGTTAAGGCTTCTAAACCACAAGGCTGGGAAGATGTGTTAGCAGCAACCAAGACAGTATCCAGTGCATGGCCTAACTTAAAATAGTATTTTTAATTTATTAATGACAAAAATATTACCAAGTAAATCCTAGACAGTCATGGATGACCCTGAGAGCCCCATCCCCAGGACCTCTGTACATCCCATGGGGCTGTGAGTAACTCTGGATGGGTGTGCACTGAGGACCAAGCTGTCCCAAGGCTATTGATGAGAGCACTGCTAATTACAGCTTAAAGGAGGCAGAAGGAAAGCCAATGCTGTCTTAAGAACTCCTAATCTTCAGCTCAGGAGAGCAGAGACAAAAAAATCTATGACTCTCTGGTGCTTTGTGGGTAAATGAATAGTCATGTGAAAAACTAATTTATAAGAAAAACTATTTAGTTTACCACAATAGAGAGCACCAGAAGAATGCTATCTTGAAGGTAAGATAAATGCAGGACTGCTAGTGCTAGTGGCTGTGATATACTGGCTTTGACTCAATAGCACATAAACTACAGGGGTGTGATAGTTTTCCATGCAGTAGCATGGCTGATCCAAGGTGCTCCCAGCAGAGTGGTTGGGAATTTCCTTCCTTTGCTGGATCACGTACTTTATCAACCACTTGTATTTTTACTCTAATTGTGTAACTTTATTTTCACCACATATAAAATAAGAGCTAAATACAGGGAAGTATAAGTATTTGTGCCAATTCATCTTTGGAATTGTAACCCATATCAGAACCTCCCCTTGCTCTTCCTGTACTCCTGCAATGAACCCTTAACAACAACAATTACATTAGGAACATATTGAATATTTACATGTGCCACTGCATAGCTTAACAAAGCAAAGTTTTAGTTCTCATAGTAGTGTTCTGATTTCCACTACACCCTTTTCCCACAAGGGTCACATGAAACAATGAAAAACTGCACTGCAAGGAAAAGTGCACTTCCTAAAACTCAAGTACTGAGAAGCAAAATCCCAAGGATCATGTAACTAGCTTCCGTTGTAATTATTATTTTGTTCAGAAATGTATATAGCATACAATATTTACAGCAGCTTGTCCCACTGCACTCTTTAAAATCTCAGCAATTTTTCAAGTAAGATATCTTGAATGCCTCTCTGGACTAAGATATTGTAAGGAAAAGCAAATAGATTAGAAAAGCTCAGTCCCACTCAAAGAGTATTTAAAAATAAAGTTATGGGCCCTGTTTAAATCTGTATCAAAGTTAGGAAATTCAAAAATAAGCTTTTCAAGTCAGTTATTGCATACAGGCAAGAAGATAAGTCTACCTTATCCACAGAGGCTCCAGCAGCAAGCAGGGAATTATTTGTAAAAATACAAGTGGAAAATAAATTGCTAAAACACATATAGAAAATCATAATGAAAATCAGAAAATACAGAAAGGTAGTGCATCAAATGGTCTTCCATTCCTAGATGTGACAAGGGCTAAAGAAAATGAAAGACAAACGCCTACTTAGGTTTTTAACTCCCACTAATACATCCATGGGATGAGCCTGGAATTACCTCAATGATTACGGGATGCCCTAAAAGATTTTAAAAGAGCTCTTGAAGCTCAGCTCATCTCCTGAAATACCAACTTTGTGGAGAGGAGAGACGTTTTCCAAGGCCTTTAGAAGCCCCTGGTGCTGGCAGCACTCACCAGTGCAGCGCCCTGTGGATGTGAACCTGTAGCCCGGCTTGCAGTCGCAGCGGTAGCTCCCGGCTGTGTTCACACACTCTGCGTTCTGCTGGCAAACTGGGCCGTTCTGGCACTCGTCAATATCTGCCCAGACAAAGAGGAAGTTGAGTTTTATAGTAAGTGGAAAGATGTCAAAAGCATTTTTTTTAGCATGCAGGTATTAATTAGTAGCTTTCAATGTAAACACCATCAGAAAGCTTTAGGCAAAAAAAACTTGATCAATTTTCTTTACTTCAGGTGCTGCAAAAGGAGAACTTTATCTCCCTAGAAATGTAATTGGTTTTCACTTAGAAGCAGCACAAAGAAGAAGCTTTTACTCAAAGCTCTCAATGCCTTGCCTGCAGCTCCCATTGTTGCCAGCAGTCATAACACACAGCAGAGAATGACAGCAACTCATATGCTACCTTCAGTTTCTTCATTAAACTGACTAATACAATGTTAGGGAATGTTTAAACTAGAAATAAACAACCATCTGTTTCTATTTTTTACAAAAATATTTGTTCCATTAGAAAAAATTATTTTGGAATTAAAAAAAAATTGTGCTCATGATCTGACTCAATACTACTATTTTTTTCTTGGCTTTACTGTCAAATGTGAAAAAAAAGACATTACTTCCCAGTACTGCTGACTCATGTGCCTTCAAGGCCTTAGATGTCTGACAGAAAATATGGTATTTTCTATGCAAAAGAATTCAAAATGTCTGAATTAGCACAGACTTATTACACTGATAGCAGTATTTTCCCCTCATTAAGAATGCCTTCCAGGCTCTGATTAGGCAGTGTCTGAGCTGCCACTGGTGAAACACCATTCCTCTGAATGAGAGGAGCACTCTACCTTCACAGATCAGGAGCTTGTCATTGTAGAAGAAGCCCACAGGACACTCGCACCGGAAGCTGCCAACCATGTTTATACAGATCCCATTTTCACACACTCCAGGAATCTCTCTGCATTCATCAATATCTGCAAGAATAATTTTTTTTAATGCTTGTACTGAGAACTTCATGGAATCTTCTGCTACAGAGTATGTCCTTATGCATTTGCCTTTAAGATAATTATCAAACATAATGCAAGCATCAGAATGTTCCCAACTGAACAGTTGAGCGAGTCACTCCACACTGTGGAAATTTAGGTATTTCCTGTTTTCTCAGGTTCTGACTCTTCTCTGTACTGAAGGTATATTCTGCTACAGAGGAATACAGAGGAAGACATGTCCTTCCTCATGTCTCCCACCCACAGCCCTGATGAACCTCATCACCTTCCCAAGTGCCACAGTGGAGTTGTTGGGAAGAGCCAAAGAGAGACAATGGAACTGTCTTTGGTTTAACACAGGAGAGCATGATTGAATGAAAACACCCATCAGAATTAGTTTTGCACTATTTTACCCTAGTTAATCTGAAAAGCCTTTCAGGGTCTTATGTAAGAGTTTGAAAGTGCCAATGACAGGTAACATCTGAAGTGCTGCCAACATGCTATTAATTAGATTGATTAAGCCAGGCAGCCAGGGTTTGCCAATGCTTTACATACACCCCAGTTAAGTAACTGATTTTGGCAGGAAAAAACCCAGCTGCTATTACAATTATATGGCTTACCTATTGGGTCCTTAAACATCTTAATATTCTGACATGAGAGAGTTCAGAGACTCCTCTGCCTTCAGTAAACATTGACATATGCACTGAGGTACACAGTCATAGAATATGGTGGGAAATTGTCAGCTGACAGGAGTTTCCATCAGATAATGTGGTTTTGTTTGTTTGGGGTTTTGGTGGGTTTTGTTTGTTTGCTTTGTTTTTCTGCTGGATCCAACCCCTAATTTTCTACATTAGATTCTGTAATTTTGAGTCCTCTCATATACAGGGCGAATAAAACCAGAACAATTTCTGTTTCTGAAACAAACACCTGGAGTAACTATATAAAACTTTAATCCAAATAGAGAGTAATATCATTGGACTGTAAGCAAACATTAGAGGGTACACAGAGCAGTGCCCCTGCAGAGGGCTCTCCCTTGATCCTGTGCCTGCAGGTGTATGGGACATGAGTGACCCCTGTGCAAAGCAGCAGGCTGAGGCTACAGCCTGGATCCCAAAGCAGCAGCTGAGGTTACAGCCTGGATCCCAAAGCAGCAGGCTGAGGTTACAGCCTGGATCCCAAAGCAAAGGGAGAGCTGTGATTTGCACAGCTGTGAGAAGCTGTGCGTGCACCAGTCTCAGCACAGCCTGCAGGCACTGGCAGTGCTGGGGGCTCTGTGGGACAGCCCTGCTGTTTCCATTGGCTCCTGCACTGCACAGCCCTGTGCTGTGGCAGCCTGCAACAGCCCTGCACACACGCCAAGCTCTGCAGCTGCAGCTTCTACCTGTGCATGCGAGCAACATCCAAGGGCTCCCTGCTGGTGCTGGGCCCAATTAGCTGAGCAGACTCTGCAACAATCTGGACTAATGCTAATAGCTACAAAGAGAAACTTTGCTTCCAAGCAATGACCTTGTAAATAAATATTGTGAATTTCTGTAACCTCTTTAAAAATTACATTCCCCACTTTACTAGAAACCTTTTCATTGAACTAGCTAAACACTGCACGACAGAACAGCTTCGTGCTAAAGCATCTGATTACTGCCTATATGCCATCTCTGTTTGTTACAGGGTACATTATCTGCTTTTCATTTGCATTTTAGTGTAAATGAAAACAAAAGGGAGTCCCATTAGGGATTTACTCAATTCCTTGTCCTAAAATTCCTCCTCTCTCTCTCTTTTTGTTTTGCAATTTGTTACTCACGATTCAAATGTAACACACAATAACATATGTGAGAAATATTCCAGCTGAGCAGAAAAAAGGATTTTTGTGTCAAACCAATACCCAGGGGGACTGATGTGAAATGTCAGACTAAATCTTGCTTCAGTTTGAAGGAAAGACTCCCAGTTCCTCTCAGACCAAATGCTGGTTGGCCTTACTCCCAGACCTCTCATTCCCAGTATCTGTGCCCTGCTCATGTAGCCCTGATTACAGTTTCTTTGGAGCTCTGTGTTGCCTTGATTACAAGCAGCAACTGTCACTGCTGCCAGCAAGGAGTAGCCAGTTTGCACTCAAGTTTGACTTAAACAGAGGGTTGAACTCCATCACACTGTTTAATTGTTATTCCTCACATGAAAAAAACAAACAAAACTGGGAAAACAAACCTCCCCTCCCTCTTCCCTGGGCAGAGGTAGCATGGAATTTAGTTCAAAACATAAATTACAGCTCACCAACTGGTAATCCTGTATAAATGTCAATGAAGAAGCCAGGCCTTTGACTTCCACAGAGTGTGGAGAATTCATCTGCAACAGGAAAGCAAAGCAGTGATTGAAGCATTTGGAATTAATCAACAGTCAAAAAGTCATCATTTGCTCTGGCCAAGAAAGTTCTTCTACTCTTTCAGAACGTGCAGAGCATGCAGAGGTAGGCAGCCCCTTTCCCAAACTCACCATGCCAGTTCCCTTGGGTTCTCATTCAGTTGGGATCACATGCTGATTTTGCTCTGTTTATGCCTATCCCTGTGCACTACAATGTTTGCACACAATTTCAGATCTGACTTGTAAAAACCTGAACTGTAAGTGGGAAGAATCAAGTGTCTAGGAAGTTGCTCTTGAAGCAAACCACCTCAAACCAGAGTGGATGTCCTGAAGTCTCACCCAGTGTGGAAGAGTCCTGTGTGCCCATGCAATTAGCAGAGACACTCCTACATTTTACATTTGGCTGCTCAACACAGATCACTCCCAGAGCACACCAAGGTATCTCTGCCAGCCCCCAGCCTGCACAAAGGCCCTTCATGGCAAACCGCAATCAAGGCAGAGCACAGCAGATCCTGTATTTGCTGGAGCAACACCAATAAAGTCTTGGTCAGTGCCTCAACACTGGATCAACAAAGCAAGGAGATGGATTAATCAATATAAAGCATGAAGTCTCTGAGACAGGGAAACTGGCACAAGGCAGGCACAACCCAGCAGCACAGACACAAACCACTCCACGTATGCCTGCATCATGACTAGGGCTGGTCATCTCCAGGACAAAGAGGCAACTAATCCCTTCATTTTAGACACATGAGAGCAAAAAAAGACATAGCATCCCTAATGGTGTTACACTCACTAGGAGTGATTATGACATTACCAAGGCCTTGCAATGCAAAAATGTACCTGTGCTTGGGATAGGACACTGCTCACAAGGCTTATTCCAGGCACGCCCAATGTTGTAGGAACAGCAGCACATTTTCTTGGTCATATTGAAGAGCAGCTCTCCATCACAGGTTTGATTGTCAGCATAGTAATTTCTATAACACAGACTTCTTCTCATATCTGTGAAAATTAAGAAAACCTCAGGCCAATGCAGTAGGCAACTCTCAGGGGAGATGATCTCCCTGGCCCAAAGCACTAAGCTAAAGCTTTAGAGAAACCCCAGCACACACCCATGCAGTTGTTTCCTCCATTGACTTGCATGTAATCAGGAGGGCAGATGCAGGTGTAGTTTCCAACAGTATTGTAACACGTGCCAGGCCCACAGATGCCAGGTGTCTCACACTCATTCACATCTAGAAGAGAACAAACAGGCAGTGAGTGAGTGGCCACAGAAACTCTCTTGTTGTGCTTCTGAGAACAAAAATGTCTCAGTAATGCCTGAGGTAGGAAGGTGCTGGTGGAGAAGAGCTGAAGGGGCTCTGAGGAAGGTCATGGTGGAGCGAAGCCACACAGAAAAGGAAGTGGCAGCACAGGTGGCCATGGAAAGCCCAGCTGTGATGCAAAGATGGGAACTCTGATATGTGTGAAAGCTCAGAAACAGCAATTTGACTTTTGCATCTGTTGCACAAAAATAGTGTTTGAGGACCTCCTCCATTCTGGACTCTAAGATCTAGAAAAGAACCAGGTGGCTCCCTGTGGAGTCCCTACTGAGCATTGCCTGAGTGGGGAAAGCGAGCCATGTTTTCAACACAAGATGTCACATTTACTTCATCAAGAGACTAAGTTTTGTTTAAAAAAAGTTAACCAAAATCAAACCATCTCCAAAACACCTCAGTTCCCAAAAGTTCAAAAATATTTTCCCAGCCTTAAAACTTTAGGGTATCTTTGACAGACCACTCAGCATCTGTCGGGCTACATAAGCATAATGTGGATGAAGCACTTTGGTTCAGTCTTAATTTAGGACCTGAATGTTTTGTATTTCTGCAGTGGTTTGCACCTCATGGGCACTACATTACCATTATTAACAATCTGGAAGACCAAAGACAGAATGGACAACAGGAAACTTTGGAACTTGATGGGTTGCTTAAGATTTTATATCCAGCACACCTTGAGAGTGGCACATGATGTGACACATACTTGTGACTGTGCTGTGGAAAGGAACATGTTTTGCAGTAAAACCAATATTTTCAGTTGATGACTTGATAAGCAGGGGTGAAAAAGCAGTGGAAAAATACATGGACACACCAGTCCACCAGATTCATGGGGAAAATTTCTTTTATCTGACTGCTTATTCATTGCCCATTACCAAACAGCTACTTTTTATAGCCAGTTACCAAATTATGTCTTACAGAAAAAAATGCTTGGACTTTCAGGTTTTGATCAAAATATGATAATAAAAAAAAACCCCTTTCATCTATTTCAATGGTCAAGAAGGAATTTTCACACTCTTAATGCAATATTTCAACTTGTTCAATTTTACCACCCTATAGCTTTCCAGTGCTTAGTCTGGTTGTGCTCCTTTTCAAGGAAAGATTCATTCTCTGCATATTGATCTGTCTTTATTTTCAAAGAATAAAGCAGAAGTCTAGTTAAGTGAAAGCTCCATACCATCACACACTCGAGTCTCTTCATTCAAGTAGTATCCTGATGGACACTGACACTGGAAGCTCCCAAATGTATTAATACATTTTCCTCCTTGGCAAAGTCCAGGCAGTTCTTGACATTCATCAATATCTGTCCAAACAAACACATAAACATTTTATTAATGTTTGCAATGGAAAAAAAAAAAGACCCTCACTACAGAGTTTTACAATTTCAGACATGTAAACATAAATAATTGCAAATATTACCTTCTAATATAACTGTGATAGGGTTTGGTCTGAATCCTTCTCCTCCAGGGCAAAGAACCTTATATTCAGCTGGAAACAAAACAGATTTATGAGCATATGATAGTAGAAACAGTTTCAGCACAATTCTTTTTGAAAATAGATCAGATAATTACAGATAATTTAAATGTAAATTTACAAAGTAACCAGCTAGAGACACTAGATTTTACTCTGTAACATTATCTGTTATTCCATTTCATAAACAGTTCAGTAGTCTTCAGTGTAAGAGCAAACTTTCTCAGAAGAAACAATAACATTCTGACTAAATAATCTTTCTGAAAGAATGGTAAAGTTTTTGGTGAAGACCAGCAGAAGCCAGCCCCTTGCATGCCCACAATAAATGCACACCAGTATTTGAGCTATTTTAGCTATTCCTGGCTAAATGAGGAAAAAACCCACCAAACACATGGCTGTGCTCAAGCCAGGCAGTGCAGACTTACTTGTGTTCACCAGCGGGCAGTGCTCACAGGGAACTCCCCAGGCTTTGCCCAGGGAGCAGCAGCAGGAGGCCTTGGAAACGCCCACTCCAATCTCATTGCTGCAGAAGGTGCCGCCGTTATCCCCCCGAGTTTTGATGTCCAGGTAACAGTTGCCAGACCGTGTATCTATTCACAATGCACACAATGACAAACACATCTTAGGAGAGAGCAAAACACAGCACATCCTCCCAGGGTGAGGGACACCCACAGATGGCTGCCATTTCTTGCAGGACACAAAAGCAAGTGAGTTGTGCTGCCCAGGGGGCCCCAGCATTTCCACTTAGGTAGGTTGCTGCTGCTCCATATCTTGGCTTTTTTGGACTTTTCACAAAGTAGGAAATTTACTTATTGAGTCCAAGGGCATGTCAGCGAGGCTTTTTCTCATTTTCACTCACATTTTCCCTGACATTAGTACATCTTTCCAGTTCCAGATATCCACTACTCTCTCCTCTACTCAAGGTTTACAAGCAGGAAAGCATCTACTAAATGTTAGGAATTTCAAACACATTATAATTTGAGAAGCATCCTACACCCACTTAAACAAACAAAACCAAGGAAATATTAGG
This sequence comes from Zonotrichia albicollis, assembly GCF_047830755.1. Taxonomy (NCBI): domain Eukaryota; kingdom Metazoa; phylum Chordata; class Aves; order Passeriformes; family Passerellidae; genus Zonotrichia; species Zonotrichia albicollis. Next base: position 10,610,845 of record NC_133829.1, on the reverse strand, counting down.
ATTACTAAGCAGTTGGAGCCTAATACAAGAGCATTTCCATTGGTCATGAAGCTGCACCCAGCCAAGTGCTCAAGAGCTCCAAGAGCATGGGTGGCTTCATGCCACAGCTTCATTTGCCTGCCATCTTGGGGCCAGCTGGATGTGGACTAAAGTTTGTTGAATTTTAAAATTGTCTCCTGCTTGCTGTAAATTGTGGACAGCTCTTACAAGCCCCAAGGGGTTGCTTCTGGCAGTGGGGCACTGCTGGCATGCTGCATCAATTCTGGACATGCTCCTGCTGCCCTACTCCAGCTTCTAAGCCAGGGGCAGTGAGATGGGAATTGAAGAGCCTGATCAAGCCCTTTCCCATGACCCAGGACTTTATTCTTAAGCAGCCAGCTTGGAGCCCCTCTCTGGAAGTTCCCTTGTGAACAGCACAGGGAGTGGTCCCTTACCAACGCATCCAACGCGCGTGGGGTTCAGCTCGAAATCCGGAGGGCACTCACAGGTGTAGCTGCCAGCAGTGTTGATACACGTGCCACTAATGCACGTTGTGGGGTCTGCACATTCATTAACATCTGCAAGAAAAACACAGCATGTCCTAGGCAAATACTCCAGGACACTCAAGGGCACTGGTGATATATCAGGTACCGTATGCTGACCATCACAAATCCATTAGTTATGAGACAATGGTCTCCAGAAAGCTCTAAAAAATAAACAGGCATCTTAGAAGAACAGTAGTCTGAGATGAATTCATCATTTCATAGGAGAAAGAAAAAAAGCATTTTTCCTGAAAAAAATCAATCTATGAACAAGATTCACATAAAGTACTAAAAAAGAACTTAAGGGAAAAATACCAGACAAGGCCATAGCTTAACATCCAGTACTGCACAAAGCACAATACATCTCTGCCAGAGGGATTCTCTGTTCTGTTTTTCCCCTTCTTAAGGGGATATCAGAGGTGGACAAAGAACAGTAAAGAGGAGCATAAAAAAGATACGGTGAATCCTGTGTTATACAGTAGAGAAGTCTGTATTTCCCTACAACCAGTTTGATTTGTACAGCTTCTTAAAAGAATTTCCCAAGGAGCTGACTATGGCACTGACAGCAGATTAAGAGGCATGCTGTGCAGAGTTTTACCTGTGCAGTTGCCACCACTTCTGTCCAACTCGTAGCCCACTTCACACTCGCATCGGAAGAGTCCAGGGAGGTTATGACAAGTACCATAGACACAGATGTTAGGAAGTGAGCACTCATCAATATCTGATTAAGGAACAGGAAGAGAAAAATATGAGGTTTCCTGATCTTTTTGAGACATAGATAACTGCAGACATTTTCAGCAGCATGGATCTGGAAGACAACAGCTTCTGCACATCAAGTAAGACAAGAAAAAGAAACATGGAAGATTTATGTTGGAGCCTAAGGAATCTAATCCATAATGATTTTTTGAGAAAATGGCTCCTTCCAATATCTCTGGAAGCTATGCCAGAAACTATCCTAGCTTATTAGTGGGCTAATCTGACAAGTAGAAATATTAAAGATAGCAGAAGACATGTCTTAATAAAATGAAGTTTATTAAAAATCAGCAGTCATCTGCAGAAAGCTGGACACCAGCAAGAGAAAAGCCTGTGCCTAAAGGTGAACTTCAAAGCTTGGCAAGCAGACACTTTTGTGTCTTTTCTTCAAATCACTGAGTCTGAACCAGCATTCACTGAATGCCATATGCACTGCACAAAGAACAACTAATTTGATACAATAAAAAAGTGTGTGTTTACAAAGGACCTTAAAATACTGCACTTAGTGTACACAACTAAGACATGAAGGCAAGTCTGTTTTAGCAACAGGAGCTAGCCTTTAAAAAAGCTAAACTTAGCTAAAAGGTCTGAAAGTAAATTGTTTCATGAAACATTATGAAACCTAATATTGGTTTTGTTTAAAGAAACTCACTCAAATTATTTGACTCAGTAGATTTCTAAAAAATACACAGAACACTTTTCAAGGGGAAAAATCCTTTTTAAAGTGATGTACTTATGAACGCCATTAAATATCAGTTGTCATGAGTTATTGCTATGTCAGATGACAGGGCTGCAACTCCTTGACTGACTTAACTCATTAATGCTATAACAAATGAGGATTTCAAATGTTCAAATCAAATATATTACCTTAATCACATTGGCAACATGTTTATTATTTGATTGTTTTGAATCTTTGCATATGCAAAGCTCTTATGAATGAGCTGTAAACTATTAACAGCTCACTTTTGAAATTGAACAAATAGTCACACTGGATTTTTTTTTTTTGGTGTAGTCATACAAACTTTCTGCAAGGCTTCACACTGATTCTGCACCTCACAGAAGCCATCAAAGCATTTGCATTGCATTGGTTACCAAATCACTGCTTTTCAGCTTCAGACATACCAATGAGAACTAACAACTTTTTCTGTTTAATTGTTTTTAATAAAATGAAGATCTGGACATCAATGATCAAGAAGAAATGGCAGCTATCAGTGCCATTTGGATCACCAATCAGACCCCAAAATAATATAAGATAGGCTTTGAAAAGCTGTTCTCTTTATATACAGCAGGTAGATGAACATCTACAGATCCATAATAAATGCATGAAGTGCAAAAAAGCAAATACTATTAAAAAAATTCATGCAGTTCTCAATACAACCACAACAGCAAACAATTGTAAAAAATTGGAACATTAAAACAGTATTAAGGCAGAATCTGTTGAGTGTTGTTCAAAGCTTACAAAGAATTACCTTCACATGCTTTCCCATCTACGCTTGGCAAAAATCCCATTTCACATTCACAGCGATAGCCTCCAGGGGCATTGAGGCACTGCCCATTTTCACAGAGATTCAAGTTTTCTGCGCATTCATCGAGGTCTGTAAAAGGAAGGGATATTGCAAGTTAGCAGTAAAGATGTCTTTCTCACCAACATTTGAGCTGAAGCATTCAGTGCTCCAAGAATTTTAATTATTCTATCTGAACATGTGCAGAAGAAACTGCAATCTAGCTATGTGTATATGTAACAGCTCTGTATATTCCTGACATATTGCAAATACAGCTTCTAATCAAAAGGAAAATCTTTAGGAGACTTGTATAGTAGCTCCCGTTAACAACAACTGGAGGCAGTCACAGGGTCAAATTTAGACTCAGAATGAGCACATGAAATTTATTATAGCTATTGTTTCTATTACAGCAAAGCCTAGAGGCAGTAATTGGAAAAAAAAAAAGGAGGTTTACTATGCAGTGAGAAAGTGAGCAAACACAGGGTAATAGGCAGTTCTCCATGCCAAACATCAAAACACTGACAAAAAGAACTTCATCAAAACTAAACTGCAGGTTAACAGCTGATGAGAGAAACAGCCTTCCTACCGGACTCCACTCACCTTTGGATAGATCATGGCCCTTACTCTCAAGCTGAAATGCTACACATCACCAAAACACCTCCTTATTGCAACACAGTCTGGCTGGCAGCATGAGTTCTGAAAAATCCATGGCTGGTAAATCAAAAATCACCTACCAGGGAGAATGCTGCACACTGCACACTTTGGCAGAGGGCTTACAGAGCATTTGAGTGCTCTAGCTTGAGTCCCAGACACCTCTTGAATTCACAAACAATAAAGAATCCAAATAGAAAAACGTTCTACTGAATGCAGAGTTCTGTAAGCAGTTCATCTGAAGGGTGTAGCTTACAGACTCCTGGAAATCATCATACAGGAAATTAACAAAGAGCACTGGGTTAGGACGGCCACTAAGGAAGCTGAATCAGATTCAAGATGAAATTACACTGAGAGAATTAAACAGAATTCCAAGGTCTGCTTAGAATTTGGAATTATTCAAACCCAGCCTTAAACCTGATAATCCAGATTCTCAGATGCTCTAAAAACCTGCTGCAGCTGATAGAGAGCTGCTGATTTGCACCAGCTGAAAAGCTGGCCCACCAGCTCTGTGATATGGCTCTGCTCCAGGCAGCAACATCCCAGCCACACTGCAATCCTCAGTGCAAGAGCAGGGCTCCTCATGACTAAGCACACATGAACTAATCTGCTCTTCAAAGCAGAAGACTGAAGTGTGGGTGGGAAACATCTCCCTAGCAAAGTTTTATAATCTCATTTACAGTTTATAAAATGAGGTTTCAGAAACAGCTACTTCCTTCATTCCACATGCCAGCACTGCATCCTGACAGCAGCTCTCAGGATGATGGAGCAAAGCAGACAGACATCACACACTCACTTGAGAAAAGGACAAACTTTTTAGGCAATTTTGTGAAGTAATTTTGATGCATATGCCCTACTATTTAAGTGTTAAGGTGAGTAGCCAATGGACTAGTTTACTAACTAGCCAAATTACATATTCAAGCATTGTTTTAGAAATTTTGCCACTCATTTAAACTAACAAGAAAAGCAGAATGAAAAATTACGTTTTATCAAGGGAAAAAAAGTGATTGAGTTAGACTGTGTATAATATATAATATTTCTTTTAAGCTGTGGCAACCTAGGTGAGGAGAAGACAATTAATGATGACATATTAATGAAAATTTCAAATGTTTAAAAGCTGGGTTTGTGCATTGGATCACAGAATAACTTAGGCTGCACAGAGCTGATCCTTTGCTCTCCTGAGCTCACCTGTACAAGTGAAGCCATCCCCAGTGTAACCCTCTTTACACAGGCAGCGGTAAGAGCCCATCGTGTTCTTGCAGTCAGCGTGTGGGCTGCACATGTGGGTTCCATTGGAGCACTCATCCAGATCTTTAAAGTAATAAAACAGGGGAAAAAATTAGTTAAAAACCCATACATGAATACAAAGTTTAAGTAGTGTATGGCACACAGAAGCTCTACTTTAAATAATCTTCCATAATAAAACCCATACATACGTGTGGCCATCTGACTGAAAAGTGGGGAAAGGTTATTTGCAGCCCACCAAAGAAATCTGACAAGCTAACTGTGAGGAAGCTCCAGGCACTCAGTACTAAGGCCTGTACCTTGTTTTCAAGGGGAGCACCAGGAGGCCCTCACTGCCTCCCATCAGCTGCCCTCAAGCACAAAGCATCTCTGTCCATGGTTCAGTCTGTTCCCATCATTTCACAAACCAAACAGGAGATAAAGCTGATTTCACAGATACCATGGTGCAGGACTTGTCCTCCAACAGATCATGTCAAATCAACCTAACAGTTCAATAACCACTTGCCTTCACATTTTATAGGTGTGGTATTACTTTTTTCAAAATTGCTAGAACCCCATTGTGGTCTGGCCTTACAAATAAATACAAATGCATAAGACTCTCACCTGTGCACTTGATACCATCTCCAATCCAGCCAGGGCTGCAGCTACATTTGAAGCTTCCTGCTGTGTTTGTACATATGGCGTGTCTGTCGCAGTTATGGGCTCCAATTTCACACTCATTGATATCTGTAAACAGAGATGTTTGAGCAGCTCATGGAACCACTTTCTCATATCCAGACAACTGACACTAGAATTTCTCAAGAAAGGCAATGTGAACATGAAAGCAAGCCTGCATTTTTTACAACATGACATTTAAAAAGGAAGCTGAAATGAAATCACAACAAAGGAAAGGAAAGGAAAAAGGAAAAAGGAGCACATAGAGCATTTCAAACATGCTGCCCCACTACCTGTTCTTCTGATAGGCACATAAAGCAGTGCTGCTGCAGCTCACTCCAAAGGATATTTCAGAAGGAAGACAGTACCTCAGGAAACAGCCTTCCCAGAGAGCCCATCCTGCAGAGATGGGCAGAGTCTGCAGAGAGGGACTACAACAGTGGCTCCACACTGCAGAGTTTGCTAAAAAGTATCAAAGGAAACTCTGCTGCCCAGGGATTCCTGGAATGCAGCACTCCCACAGCCCCCAGCACAGATGCTGATGAACTCCAGCCAGGCACCACCAGCTGGCTGCCCCTAGGATTGTCCCCAGGCAGGGAATGAAGCAGGTTCTGCTGGGCCAGGGGCTGTGTGCAAGGCTGGGCACAGGCTGTTCCACTGCATTTACCAGGAGAGCTGAGCAGCTCATCAGGCAGGCAGTTAATTAGGAACTCAGTGAGAAGTCAGCATCCTTGGAGACACCAGGCAGCAAGTCATCCAGTCTTCAACATACATGGTCATGCCAACACATTCTATTTCAGTACTTGCTATTTTCACCTTATTTTCATGTTTGGGCATTCTCTGGCAATGTCAAAATGTATAGACTACAAAAAAACCCAAACTGGACTCCATTCTTCCTGCTCTTCTCACTAAGCATTATTAATGCTCCATATAAGTAGTTGAAGAATGTACAAACTAAAAGGTGATGTTTTCAGAAGTTATTACTGGTAACTGAAACAAAACTGGGGGGATTTTCTTGCCTATCTGAGCTTTGGATTTTACAGTATTTTCTGTAACTGCCCTATTGAACTGCACTTTACCTCCATGCAGGATGTAATCTACCTAGGGTCCACATCAAACCACTTAAAACTAATACCCATTTCTCAGCCTTCCCAGGTGTCTTTGATCTTGCTGTAAGCCAAACCATCTCCCTCTGTAAAACAGCTGATGGAAAGGCAAAACAAGCTCATAACTCCATGTGATTCCACAGACAAAAACCCAGCTCAGACCCTCCAGAAAGGCATCAGCCATCAAATATGTAACAACCTTTGGGATTTCCAGCCCCAAAATCACAGACTTCAATTTCCCTATGATTTTACCTGCAAACAATTAGCTCTTTAAAGATGGTGAAGTTGTGGAGCTAATGCAGAAAGTGACCAGATATCACCTTAACTATTTCCTTTACAACACTTTCTTAAGTTATTCTGTCCACACTTCTCTAGACAAAAGGCTGTGTCCTTTCACTATGCCTTGTACACATATTTTGCCTTTTCATAAAGGCAACATACGACTTCAAAAAGCAGACTACATCTGTCTATTATCCTAAAATTAAATACTCAAGGCCAGAAAACACCCAAAATGACTGCTGGCTGGGAGGGATGGGGCATGTGTTTGGTGAGTTTTGTGCTTGCTTGAGATTTTATGTTGTTGAGATTTTGGGGGTTTTTTGTGATTTGGTTTTTGGGCTTTTTGTTTTGCTTTGTTTGTTTGGGGTTGGTTTTGTTTTGTACTGGTTTTTTTTTTTGGTGGGTTGGCTTTTAATGCTTTGGAGTCTTTTTAGTCTGTTGAAGTGGAATTTAATCCAATCTTGCTTTTCTGAGTCTCTTTCTAAGCGAGGCATTGCTTTGACTCAAAACTCCAGACATGAGCATTCCCATAATCTGAATGCTGACATCTAGATATGAATCTAAATCTGGCAGCTGGAATCTACCATTAATGAATGTTAACTCCAGGCCTGAAAACATGCAAATGGACACTTACTTCTTAAAACTTAAAAAGGGTCAGGAGCAAATAATCTCAGAGCAGTTTTGCCTTTAGCATGTGCAGAAACTCATGAAGATAACATCACACTAAACAGGAAACTTGCATCTGTCAAAAAATCTTAAGGGTGGCCTGAAAAAAATGCAACTCATTTTGGCTTGGGGAAAGACTGGAAGGAATTTAGAGAGGTCAGCTACAGTATACACTGACATAAAAAAGCTGAGACAAACACTCTATATTTTAACCTTTACATGATTTTAAACTCCAAACTGTTAAACTGCTCACATTAAGACTCCGCTGTATTTGATTGTTTGGTGCTCTGAAACATACAATCACCAGCTTCCTTATACCCTGCAGAGCACAACAAAACACAAAAAAACCCCATCACCAGAAGAGAGGTTTCTGCCAAGAATTTTTTTTTAAACCACCAGCAAACACAAACAGAAACTTGCATGCAACAGCTACACCACAATGAAGTCATGCTCAGGCTCAGATTTAAGAAAAATCAAGCCAAATTTTCCACTCTCCATAAAGTGACTGGGGGCTCCATCCCACCAAGCACTGACCCACTGACACATTGTACCTGAGAATCCCCGCTAACACCTCCCAGCAGAACAGCAGCACCACAACACTGGGGCCCTTGCAGTGGACACTTGTTCCCCATCAGCTGTTTGACACACACTCTAAAAAGCTTAGAATCTTCCTTGGAATGAATGCTGCAAATATAAATCTATACCCAAACACGGGTATTTATAATGGGTTCAACTTTCTCAGGCATCAACCACTGAAATGTCATTCCAGTTGCTTTGAATAAAAAAAAAAATCTTTTCTCCAGTAAAAATTTTCAATAGATTTCCACACTTTTTTGCCTGGGTAAAGATCAAATAGGGAATGCAAACTGTATTCTTGAATGCCATCTACCTTTAAAGGCACATTGCAGGGCTTATTTCCATGATGTATGGAAAGTTTTTTCAGATATTTAAATGAAAGATGTTTGAGGCATATAAAATACCATCACTGGCTTCATCCCAGATTTTACTTCTTTTCCCCTGTGTTTAACTCTGATGTTGTTTTGCTATAATCCCAATTCTTTCCTTTCATTGCACAGCTGAGTTGTAAGTCTACATTTATTACGCTGCCATTATTTCCAAGGCAAAAGAGACCTCAGACCAAACATGGCTCTGTGTAAACAGTGCACTGAAATCATTGGAATTTATGCCTTCTTATACTGGAGCTTAATATGGATTTATGTTGCCATAAGTATTGAATTATGGCTTCACAGAATGAAACAGAAAGGAGAAGTTGAGCTCTGTAGGGGAAAAATTAACTCAAGATCTTTAATAAAAGCATGAGTCCAGTTCTGTCTCCCTGTCCTGTCTGCATGGCAGTACAAACAGTACTATACTCTTCAAATACTCCAGCTAGTTCCATTTAATTGTCTGAAGACAAAGGCATTGCTCTGAGTAAAGGTATCATGACCCAAAGAGCACCCACGAGGACACTATTGAAGTCAGGGTTTCACACAATGATGGCTTATTCCCACTGACTTCATGGGGATTTTCACTACAGAGTAAAGGAGTGAGTCACTGATTTATATCAACCTTCTCCTTCTGCCTCCAGCATGAGTCCGTGACAAGCCAAGGAAAATAAAGACATTCCAGTCAGAGACTGACACTGCATCCTCAGCCGGTCCCACTGTGCCCCAGTGCTGCTGCACACATGTTCTCAGCTTTGCAATTGCACAACTCCCATTCCTACTAAGAGAGTTGTCTGCCTACAACAGATGAGAATACGCACAATAAATAATATGCAGGTCTGACATCATAACAATCCTAAGCACTCTGGGGAAACAAACCTGTCAGTCACCCTGTTTTGTTGGGTCCTTCCATTCTCTTCTTTGGACAAATATTTTTTCTCTCGAGCCTTTGCCAATTAATAAAGCGTCTCTCCCATTAATCACAGTGGCACAAACTTTAGGGCTCACAATGTGTGTGCAGAAAAAATACATCATATATACCTGTCACCCTTTGCCTATGCTCGCAAAATGCAGCAACCAAAGGAAAGAAACTGCACAACACACCCTTACCCACTCTGGAAGTGGATCACTGAAGCTGGCCAGAGAGGAGCATGGCAATAAGTCACTGTTTCCTCACCTACATTCTAGAAACATTCCTTTGCATTTGAACAGAATGATAGTGTACACTAACTGAAGAAAATTCACATGTTCATCACTGGGCATGAAATCCTCCAGGTACTCTGTGTACTGTTTTCTATTAGGTTTCATTGGGCTTCAATGGTCTATAAGAGTCCTTAGCAAACTGTAAATTTAATTCAGACTCCACCTATAAATCAGTACTGTTTGTCAGCAATTATGCAAATCCCTTAAGCATTTTCTGACTTTTACATTTTTTTGGCAGTCTCTGCATATCTGTGCATTTTACTGCACTGACGTTTCGCTGGCATTGTGAGCCTGGGCCCAGCTCCCCGAGGGCCAGTCGTCTGGTGGAAGTCACAAGGCATTTCCTCCTCCTGGGCTGCTGCCCATGTAATCAGGTAGGAAAAACTAAGGCTTTTTAGAGGGAAAAGACTGTGAATTTCATCTTGGCGGTCATACTAGTTGAAAAATACATGGGAAAAAATTCCCTATTCTCATCTTCCTATATGTAAAATTGTTTTCTCTTTTGGAATCACTCTCAGATTTTATTCAGCATACTGTAGTCTTGGAGTTTCACATGGGACAGTTCAGCTCTTGCCTGCTATCCATCCTTACATCATCAGCACACTGAGGCACAGCGTGTTATTGCTGGACAGATGCCTACTGCCAGTACACTCCTCCTGTAATACCCCCCTTTGGTGGGCAGGCTTTCATTATCATCCTCTGGTATTTGGCCTGACACAGCCAGCTCCCAGACTCATGATGGCAAACATATGCTTCACTGGTACCAGAACTCTCTTGTGCCACCAAGCCTGAAACACAATGTATTATTAATGGCCAGAAGCCATGAATAATGGAGAGGAGAGTACATTATACAAGTCACAAAATATTATGGCTCTATTTCTGAGGGCAAATGACAGGCTCACCTTTTCCTTTCCCTGCCTCAGATGTCTGACCTCTCTAGACCCAAGTTCCTGTCAGCCATGCAGGCATGCAGTGTGCACTCACTCTTCCTGTATCCACTAATGCTGTCATCAGTGGAAGATGCTCCACACCAAACCCTCCAAGCTCACAGCCCACACCAAGGCTGCAGCTGAGTAATTCCCACCAGCCTTCCTCCACATGGCAACAGCATGGCCCTTGCAGAATCAGAGCCTGGTCTCAGCCTCCCAACTCCCTGAGCCTGCTGCAGGGAAATCCAGCTGACTTGTAACATATTCCTTTTTGATCTGTTGGCTATGTTGGGAAATTACTGCCAAGTTCACCTCTTTCAGTCTGACTCTGTGAAGAGCATGTTAAGCTTGTCCAAGCCCCCCTCCACCAGGAACAACCAGTGGGGGTGTGCACACAGCCATAACTGCAAGGATGGATGGGAGAGAGTCAGAGAGGAATTTGTTTCTCTTTGAAAATATGAGAGCAAGTTTAAGTCTCTACATCAACAGTGAAGTACTGCAGATTTACAAACCCAAGTTCCAAAGCAGGACTTCATTTCTGCACAAGCACATGTATACTTTATAGACAGAAAAAGCAGAGACAAGATATTTGTCATAAAGCTCGGTGATCTGGAACTGAGATAGGGGAAAACACAGCAATCTCCTCTCTAGTGGCTGCATACCATTGCCTGCCTAGGAAAATCTAAAATGAACTGTTCTAAGCCTGGATTATCACAGTTTGCCCTGTGAATGGAAATTAAGTCATTCACAGCACTTGATGTTGGAAAGCTGCATCTACAACCTGTATTTTTGCATAGTATTTTTAAAATCGTGGTTTTGTTACTGAACTGTCCACATTCTTACTGAGAACCAAGGAGAGGGGAGAACTAGGGCAACTAACATCTGTGTGGGATGGGAATGTAAGTCAGTGGGTGGATTCTGAACACTGTTAAAAGATTGGGGGGGAAAAACAAGTTTATTTGTTAAAATGAAATCACTCAGTAATGACAAGGGAGCTGAAATATTTAGACAAAACTGGAATGGAACCCAAAGGACATGATTTAGTTGTTCTCAGAAACAGAGGATCTCCCATTCAAAGTGCTGTACATGTTTTTGTAACTTTTTTTTCCATGGGAATTCCTAAAAACTGTGGATGTTTTTGATCTGTCTGTAAGACAAGAACTGGGTTCTGGAGTCAAAATGCTGTTGGCAAGGTCCGTCCTGAGGAAACATTGAAGGAGGCTCTGATGGTCTGCAGTACCTGAGCCTGGGAACTTCAGCTCTGCTCTAATACTGTGCAAACAAGAAATGAGAAATTCAAAATTCTCCAGCAGCAAATAAGACATTTTAAAAAACAGAATGTGAGAACCTACCCAATGTAATCACTATGGGATCTGTATCCACAGTTTTTTCATTATTTAACCAATCTGCTCTGCTTCCTGCTTTCTTATTTGAATCATTTTTTAAAAATTCATTATTTGAATATGATCCCATCTCAACTGTATCAGCATAACTGATACTTCACTTTTTCATCTTAGACCATGGGGATCTTTCAAATTACTGAGCCCTTCTATAGTATCTGTTGGAATTAAGGTGTTCTGCTGTTATTCCTTGTGAGTGCCAAACTCTCTGAAATACTGGCATGCAGACAAAAGCAGCAGGAAAGGTTAAAAATGTGTAAGGAGGTGGCAAGAGCCTTCGTGACAATGTCCATCCACAGGTCAGGGCTTGGCTGGGACTAGGACAGAGGGATTTCCTGGCGTCTCGGTTAACAAAAAATATTGCTTGGGACATTTGCCACTCCCTTGAATCACATGATGCCAGAATGGTGGCTATTTCCAGGCACTTCTCCAGAAGCCATACCTGAGATTGCTCCCCTGCCTCCACGACCTTTCTCTGTCTTTTGCCTTCAACTCACTGCCTCATCTTCCCAGTCTGCTCCCTAGGCTGGGACTGACAGCTGCGCCATGTGTGACTGATCAGTGAGAGGGTGCTCAGGTCCAGAGCTCTGAAAATCTTCATATCATTTAGCACAGAAACAAAGAACACTGAAATGTTGGTCTAAAGAGTACAATTAGGGATTTCTTGGATTTAGATCAGTTCATATGTAAGTCAAAGGCAGCTGTTACTAATGCACAATTATTCATCCATACCCCAATATGCAAAATACAACTCCAGCTCTCAGACTTTTCTGTGAGAGCTGTAAAAAACCAGCTTCATATATTTGGGGCACTTAAAAAAATATATTATTAAATCTGTACAATAAGTGCAGACTAAGAATAAAAGTGTGTCTCAAAGACATTGCCAGAAATGTGTTTACCCTAAGTCTACATTAAAAATTATATTAAACATATGTTTGCATTCATATTTGGGCAAAGTCTAAGACTCTCAACACCTTGGCTTGAGACACCAGCACTTGGATTATTAATATATCATGGCCTCAGAGCTTGTATATTTGAATCTCATTTCTGTTTGCTGGCAATACATGAAATAAAGCAAATTCTGATTCAGCTGATAGAATGTAGTTGTGTAACTGTATTGTCGACACTTTGCAAAAACTGAAAATATATTTTAGCATATATTTCAAACCATCTGTATTTGCCAAATAATACTTTGAACAGATACATGTTATTTGCTTGCACAGTATACAATTAACTAATCCAAATGCACTGAGGTCCTCAGGAATTTGTCAAGTTACAGAGAATGGCATTTTCTGTTCTCAGATGAACAACTGTGCAGTAACACACCCAGTTTTGATCCCAATCCTTGCTCCACTCATTTCAGCAGAAGCAGCATCAGGCTGAATGCTGTACCACTGAATTTTAGCAGAACACAAGCTCAGCAAATTCAGATGAGAGGTAAAATAGGAGCACAAGTAAGTGAAAAGAAGCACAGTGAAAGGAGGTTCTAAACACCAGAAAAGCAGACTCATGAGTTTAAGTAAAAATTAATAATTAAGCTTTAAAACTTACCTGTGCAACCAGTCGTGCCTTTCTTGCCTGAATATCCCATATCACAGTGACAGATAAATGAGCCTTTTGTATTCTCACAGGTTCCACTCAGACAGATGTTTGGATGCAGATCACACTCATTAACATCTAAAAAACCCCAAGAATTAAAATGTCTTAGAAAGTAACGGAAAGATCTCTTTAGATATTAATTCTGATACAAACACAGGTCTAAATACGCAAAGAAAAATCTGTTTATAGTAGTTATTCCTTACCTAGCATACAAGCACACATCTTGAGATCTGGGGTAACTGTTAATAACCATATCTGCATTAACATACCTTTAATGCCAGCTTTTTGTAAAAATAGACACTAAGGTGCAGTACAATATCCAAAGAATGGCTGTGATTATTGATAATTCCTACATATATATGTCTGTACACATTTTTATATATGCCTGCATGCATTGTCTAGTTTTGTCTGACATTTCTCTCGAAATACACTCAAGATTTTAAATTAAAATGTGAAAATGTGGCTTTGGAGATATGCTGTTTCACAACTCTGTTGTACCAAGGTACAACACTTCCACAAAGTTTTGTCTGAGACAAGTTTAAATCAGCACTGGTGATTTATCTTGCTAGATATCCTTCTGCAGGCGCTCTTTTATCTAAGTTGCACAAAAAACTACACTGGAAGAGGACACAGAGATGCAAGGCTACAGATCATGTTTGCACCCCAATCTCCAGGGATATACAGATTACATTTGCACTTGTGCAATAGGGCTGGTTCTGTGGTCAGGTGACCAAAACTAGGAAATAAGAGGAATACTCTTCAAATATCATTGTCTGTCTACTTGGAAAGAGTGCCCTAATAAATATTTCTTCAGTTTTTAATGCAGATTGGAATATATGTACTTTCACTTACCTATGCAAGTCTTCATGTCTTCAGATGCCATGAATCCATCATAGCAAAGACACCTGTACTCTCCTGGGATGTTTGTACACTGGCCTCCATCACAGATGTTAGGATTGTCTTCACACTCATCAATATCTACAGGGGAAAATCAAATTAAAACATGTTACCTTTATCCAGTTCAATGAACCATTATCATGGCAAGTAGGCATTTTAATGCTCTGATAAACATGGTGAAGATTGAATCCTTGTAAATAACTGAGCAGTACATTGCAAAATTGTGCTGATGAGTAAGTTCCTTGTCTTCAGCTAAAGTCAATGGCAAAATATTCCCTTCTGAGTCAAGTGGGAGGAACAGGAACCAACTTTTTCTTCAGAGAAAAGAGCTCCAACAGAACTTTTGTCGTACCACAAAGCCACATATAATTGGGCATTCTTGGATACAAGCCATCATTGTTGAAATCAAAAGAAGCTCTGAAGTCAAATTCAGCAACAAAAACATCAAACTTTACAGATCTTTAAAAAGGATCATACATGCAAAATACCTCTACAGATCTCAAGGTGGTGACAAACTGGAAACCGTTCAACTCATGATGGGAATAATTACAGTGCATACATTTATTTCACTAAGAGATTTTTATGGTCTTATTTAGTATTTCAGCTGACTGCCCAGGACAGCAATATAGTTACATCCTCTAGGATGAAAAGTTGTTTTCTCCATTGATAACTGATAAAATTGCCATCACTGATTGGAGCCAAGCTGCAGAAGCAGATCCTGTATTCTATTAAGGAAATCATGCTAAGTTCTGGAATCTTACAGAGCCCCTGGGGTTATACTAGTGTTACTTGTAAAAATCCCCAGAATCTTCCTGTGTCAGCACCAACACAGACCAGCAAGAGCAAAATCAGAATCTCTGCCTAGTATACCATGGGAAAAAAATCAGCACAAAAAGGACAAGATTCAGGAATCTTCTCCAAGAGAAAGGGTGTAACTCATTATCAGAGCAGTCTATTGTGGATTGCAGTAATTATGCAGCTGCAGAAAATGAACTCACATTAATTTAAAATATTATGTTCATTATTCTGCTGTATTTCCAGCAGTTAGTGCTTGTGTGGATACACAACTTCCGCAAGGAAGAAGGCTGACCAGTCCCTGTTTGTCTTAACAAGCAAATAATGTTGACATGGACATTAGCCTGAAAATGTTAATTTGGAATGGAATTTGAATTAACATGCAAATTTAAGCTCTAGAAATGGGAATAATAATGACAGAAATAAAGAACTTTATTTACCAACCTGCCACTGTACCAATTTCACAGTTGGGGGAAAATCAGCTGACAAAGAACCTGTTGTTTCTCCTAATTGAGCTGATTATTTATGCATAACCTCACCAATTCAAACATGACCTACTACTGAATTGCAGAGCATTCTTACCAGGTCAATTATCAGCAAATATATTCTGTGATGGCTTCCAGCTTTGTGTGATGTTAAAGATAAAAGACATGTTCACGCACAGAGAAAACTGAAAACTGAAAATAGGTGTTTCACAATTGAAGGTCACAGTCCTATTTTATCTTGTAATCTAACAGTGTAAAACCAAGTATTTAGTGCCATGAAAGCAAAGTTACAAATTATTTTTCTTCTTCTTAGTTTGGGCAGAGGCAAAACTTTAGTATGTGGATTTTGAATACTCACCAGATGTTTACATATGTAAATAACATCTTTTCAAGAAAAGGAAAGAGCGCTGTCAATACTAATAGGGTAGTGAAGGTGACCCCTCACATCTCTGGATATTTTCTTAGATTTGACTTGACATCCAAAGTTGTCTGGTGTTTCTGCTACTTAAACCTTTTTATATGTGGCTATTGCACTCAAGTCCTTATAAGAAGATAGTATGAAAATGAATAGCTAATAGTTATTACAGCTGGTCTGTGAAGGAAATTCTATTTTTCAGAGTCAAGACAGGATATGTAGAAATAGATATGTAGAAATTCACAACTGAAGTAAGATCTGACTACCAGCTTCAATGGACGTGTTCAGGGTCAGGTTGATGTGTGGACAAACCACAGAGAATCCGTCCCCTCCCCACAGCAAAGGGAGCTGCTTGAATTTTGACTTTGAGAACAGAAAGATGATAAGTTTCCTATTCCAAGGGTTTTAGTGTAATATGCAGGAAGGTGCTGTAAATGATCTGTTCTGGTTTTGGGTGGCAAAGGATAAGGGGGAGTAAAGACAGAACTGTTTCTAGCCAGCAGATTTGAGATCCCAAAGACTGTTGAAGTGACATTTGGGTCATTTGGTCCAAGTCAAATAAAGAAGATGAAAACAGAAAAGTGGCTCAGAGACTCTGCTCCCCTCCCTCCTCCCTTCCCTCTCATGTCACTCTAATCCTCTCACTGCGTTTAGATTCTGGCTGAGGCACAGTTTTGATCAACCAGTTTTATTTTTGCATTTAAAAAGTGCCCCAAACACCAATGTTTGGGCAAGTTTTTGTAAAAGCTTGACTTTTCTAGACACTTGAGCTAAAGCAAACTACTTCTAATCTAAATATTTTAGGTTTTCAGGGTCAATCGAATCTGCACTTTTTCTAGTTGAATTCTTTATTTGAATGAGGGTCTGATACTTGCTGAAGGCTGGCTACTTTAAATCTTTCTGACAGAGCAAGCCACAATGTGGGAGAAAACTACATTTTGCTGTGCTTTAGGGCTCTTTTATCTTCTGGAATGGTAGTGGGTGGGCTCAGGGTAATTGAGACCCTGGTTCAAGGTCCATAAATATTTACAGATTCTAAATGTGAGCATTCTAATAGTCCAGTATAGAAAACCCTCCATTTGTTCAACTATAAAGGCAATTCTATTCCAAGGGATTAATCCTGTTATAATTCACATGCTCTTCAAGGAGCTCTCGGATGGAATTGGCAAACAGCTGGCAAATATTCACATGCCTCATCAGGCCAGTGCCTGTGAGGCAAGAAGAGAAAATTGTCTTTCCAGTAACCTATGTGGAAATCACCAAGTACAATTCACTTCCTGGGATTATGACTTTGAGACTCCCAAAGGAGAACAGTTGGTCATAACAGAGCTCTAAAAATTTTCTCACAAACTCTTCTAAGAGTGCAAAAGACCTGTTTCCTAAGAAAGATTCCTATTATTCAGTCTTCAATTTCTCTGCAAGTCATTTAGCTCTGACTTAACGTAGCATACTTGCACTTGACAAAACAAAGAACTAAAAATAGGAATTTTCTTTCTTGCTTAACAGCAAATACCACAAAACAACAGAACAGAGCAATCAGCTTCTTTACTAGCATCTCTGTCTATCCTCTCTCCAACATAACCATACAATACACATGCACAGCATCTTGGCTTCTGTTCATGATAATTTTTTTAATGGTCTTCAACCTGCTTTAGATTTGGATCTACTACAATACCTTAAGGGGGAAAATTTATGTCCTACTGAAAAAATTAGAGATATTTGCTATTAAAATCAGAATCAATTTGCACACTTTCTGAAATTGTCAGCAACCAATTCTCTTCAAAGCACTTGTTTCTGCAGTTCCCCAGTTCTGATACTTTGGAGATATTTACTTCAGAAAAAGAGCTTCACTTTCTATTTATTTTATTTTTTAATAGTGCATTTGTTACAATAGCTTTAACCTTAAAAAGAAGGCTAGTTTTTAAACTATTGAAATAAGCCTTTTAAGCAGAAAAGTTCCCAAAATCTCCCTTACCAGTGCATGTCCTGTGGTCTGGCATGAGGGCAAAGCCTTGTTTACAGCTACATTCATAGCTGCCCTCTGAGTTTGTACAGAAGTCCTCACAGCCACCATTCATTATTTGGCACTCATCAATATCTAAAAAAGAGAAAATAACAGTTAAACCCACAACACTTTTTACTTTAAAGCGCATTTCAAGGACATATTTAGAGTCAGCCTTCCAGTACACCATCAATCCAGAGTCCACACTTGGTGTTTGCACACTGACATTCAAGTGTTTGCAAAGGCACTGGGAAGGATTCACACAAACCAGGGATGGAAAGACTGCATATACAAACACTTCTGTGCTTCTCCTTCCACATATAGAAATAGCACTGAGTTACCACAGATCATTAGGGCAACAAAGTTTTTGTAAGATTCAAGGTAAAAAATTACTTGGCAGAATTAAAGCCAGTGGATTTTTCCATGGCACAGTATAAGGAATGTATGCAACTGAACCTCATGATTTTATTTCATGGTCCAGCAGGAGTGATGATTTTTAATTAAATATATAACTAATCTAACAAGTTACTCCCTCTTAAGCATCGAAAGTCTGAAGTCTTGGGGCACTAAAAATAGTATGCGATTTTATGCATCATGATTGATTAACTAGAGAAAATAATCTGTTACTCAGCTAAGTGCAGCACTGCCATAACTTCATTCAATTCTCTCAAAAACAGATGTGCATGTTTTGGAGAATCTGCATACTATTTCAAGAAACTGTAAAATTTTTCATTGATGGTTAAAAATTACTTTATATATCTACTAAACTGAAACAACCCTGTGTGTTTTATCTTCCCTGTTAGCTAGAGCTCCTGTGCAGATTCTGTCCTTACCAATGCAGTACAGCTTGTCTTGTGTGGACTGATAGCCAGGGTTGCAGGCACACTGATACTTTCCAATCAGGTTGACACAACGGCCATTGCGGCACAGGTTGCTGCTCAGCTCACACTCATTAATATCTGTTGCAAAAGAAAAAGAGGAACACGTTAGAGGTAAATGGTACTAAAGCAAACGCTGCAAATGCACAGCACAAGAGAGGTACAAAATGCTGTGCACAATCTTGATTTTGCCTGCGTGTCTCACCTACACATGCAGAGATATTTGGTGATATTTGATGGCCTGGAGGGCAATCACACCGAAAACTTCCCTCAGTGTTGATGCAGGTGCCACCTCGGCAGAGGAGGGGATTGCGCTGACACTCGTCGATGTCTGTGGGGACAAAGGAGGCACATCAGTGCAGGGCCAGCACATCCCTCAGCACAGCCCCTCACCCACCACAGCCTGATCAACCCTGCAGCCTGTCCTAGAGTCAGTCATCCCTTGCACCATAATGCAGTTAGGAAAAGAAAATAAATTCAAAAAGGCTTCTCCTAAATTTTAATTTACCTTAACTTCAAAGTTCAGGATGATGTCCCACTCAGCAAGATGGGGATTGTGGGGATAAATTTAATGTCCTAAAATCCTGTCCCTTGCTTATATATGCTTTGGCAACTTGCACAAGCAGCCAATTCTCATTTAAAGTTAGCTTTAATAGGGTTCACAAAATAAGAGAGACCTAAACCCAAGCACAATCAAACCTTAAAAAAACCCCAAAGAAACTATGCATAGCATACTAGCACATAGCATACTATTGTACATCTAAAGTCTGTAAAAACATACCCATGCAGTTTTTCATCATCATAAATCCACTTTCATAGCCTTCAAAGCATTCACACTCGAAGTCTCCGGGAGTATTGACACAGATGCCTTGGCCACAAAGGTCAGGAGAGATGCGGCATTCATCGATATCTGTAAGACAAAACACACCCGCAGGGTTTCCAAAGGAGCTCAGTTTTCCCTTTTCAATTCCCAGCTATGACAGACACATCCATGCAGTTTACCTGTGCAGTTCCTCTCTTCAGAATCAAGGGCAAATCCACTGTCACACCTACACTTAAAACTGCCAATGGTATTTCTGCATTTTCCATGGGTACAAAGGCTGGGGAACATTTTGCATTCATTGATATCTGAAAATGAGATAGTAAGGACATATGATGTTACCATTGCATACAAAAACTGCACAAAAGAGCAATGCTGACATCAGAGCTCATCCTTTTTCATGGCAGTGATCCTTCCTTGTGGGAAGATTGGACCACACTACATAAACTGATACTGACTTCCCCTTAACAAATAGTGTAGACAGATACTCTGTGCTGGAATTTCCAAGAACACTTTCTGCTACAGAATAGTATCAGTCTCCCCTTTGTCCTGCAGGATCTGATCTGCAGCTCAAGAAGATTTCAGTGGACAAAGGATGAAGGCAAAGACAGCTTTCAAAGGAAGTACTCTGTCTTCTAATTTCTGAGAAAAGAAATGTGACTTCCATGAGTCACAGAAAACATAATGAACATAAGTAAAAGCACATGTCACTTTCTTTATGGACAATTAATGGCTTAGTAACTGTTTATAAAACAAGGCTGAAACAAACAACAGCAATTGTCATTCATATATATATATTCATATATATATATATATATTCATATATATATTCATATATATATTCATATATATATATATATATATATATATATATATATATATACATATATATATATATATATATATATATATATATATATATATATATATTTCCCTCATTTCAGACATCATAATGTTTAGTTTTTGGCTGTCTTCTGACATTGTCCAGCTTAACCTCAGTGGTAATCCTGAAAATACAGCTTTACAGCACATGATGCTGGGGTGTCACTGTGTGATTCCCATTTAATGTTGGAAGTTTACCAACAAGAGTCATAACACAACTAGGTTTACTGTAAATAAAATTTTCTGATTTGAGCCATCCTGGAAGCTATTTCATCTACTTCTCCAAGTAGTTTCACAAGAAATTCCCAAAATTATTCACCATTTCTTCATTGTTTCACATTAGAATTAAAGTTATTGCACCCTTCACAAGTTAGGATTGTTCCTTCAATACATTCAAAGCTGACTGCCCAGTTTGTTCTGGTTCTTGTACTATGAGATGCCAGGAAGCAAAGTCAGGCATAATTTAACCTCTCTAGTCACACAAATTCTGTGTTTTGAGCCTGCAGTATTATATGGTATTTAATGCCCTCTATCACAAACTAAATTCTCTTGTATTTTATTTGGATTTCAGTTGCCATGAAATCTAACTGGATTTTCAAACGTGGCTTAGGGTGAGTGAAGTGCCTATCACCAGAATTTTCAAACCCAGAGGAGCTGTCTGATAGAACAGTAAAAGCAGAAGCCATCGGGATTTGCCAGCATCAACCCCAAATGGATCACATACCTTTAGAGAAAGGCTTCCCACTTATTTCTATCTTTGTAGAGAAGCCAGGACCCCTTGGGCAAAGCGCCTCAAACTCGGGGGTTCCCCTGAGGGGACACTCCTCGCACTCGTAGCCCCAGGCCGCCCCCACGGAGCAGCAGCAGGCGTCCATGCGGTGCCGCCCGGGGATCTGCGCCGTGCACTGCTCGTCCTCGTGCCGCAGGTAGCAGCTCTCCAGCCGGATGTCTGTTGGGCAATTTAACAACATGTTGAGGAAGAAAGAGAAAATTTACTTCACTGCAGAGGAATTTTTTTTTCAAAATCCCTTCACAGGACAGCTCGCTCCACGTTTTTGTGGACTCGGAGGAGCGTAACAAGTTCACTGCATAATTCCTAACAGCAAAATATTAACGCTAAACTCAGAAATTAACAGTTGAAGTAAGTTTAAAGCACCACTCTGAAAAATGGTGTTCAACACTTAAAGAAAATTTTGGATCAGAAAAGGATTTTAAACATTCCGGCTCGCCATACTTATATAAGGCCTTTTAGTTACTAGAAGCTATGCCTTGTTCAGAGGCAAACCTTGGGCATTATTGTCATAAATGGACAAAGGTGCTTTGGGGGGACAGCATACAAAACGTGGGATATTCTGTTGCACACTGCATCAAGGTGCATGGCGTGGCCAAGCCGCAGACCACAATGGTGCAGCCTCCACTATTCCAGCCTTTGTGGAAAGTGGGGCTGCAAATGAAGAGTGCTAAGAACATGCATGATCTGTAGGGATTTGTCAGATGGACAATCTGGAACTAAATCACAGCTATTAATCAGCTAACAGATGGTGACGGGCTTTAGCTACTACCATTGGAACCTGTTGCTATTCCAGGTGAACCAAGTTCATGTCCCTGACTAATTCAATTTGAAAAATGGGCAAAAATAATTTTCCTTTCCTGTTAGAAAACACGCAGTGCAACCACTGGTCACTGCATAGATCTGCTCTTCACTAGCAGACCTGTACATGGAATTAACACCTACCAAGACAAGTCCGTCCAGAAGCATCTAAAGTCATTCCATTGGGGCACTGGCAAACAAATGATCCCAAGGTATTGACACACTGCCCATTTGTGCAGACTCCAGGAAACACCTCACATTCATTAACATCTATTAAAGAAAAAAAGGAAGTGAGTAAGAGTAATCATTAGCATGCTAAACACGAACAAATTAGCAAAAATATAAAAAAAATTATAACATTGCAATGTTTTTAGGATAAAATAAAAAACTACAGCAGTCTATATGGCCTGAAAAAATTAAAAACATTTACAACTCCCAAAGTAAGTCAGCCAGATCCAATTAATTACAAAAAACTGTTGATGATCAGAAATAATACATGTTGCTATTAGCTATTCCTACATATACTGAAATTAAATTCAAAAGCAACAGAAAGGGAAGGGGTGTTTAAAAACTATATCCATTTTCATACTCACTGTGGGCCAGATATTTGAAGCAAATGGACAAAGAAAGACCAAAATAAGTGCCAAATGACATTATACATTATTCCAACTAGATTCAGTATTTTTTAAAGATTATTTTCTCTAGCTGCACATCTGGAAACTCCAAGAACATTTGAAATCTGGATCTATGGCCTTGTCAGCAATTAGCAACATTATATATATTAAAATAACCTACTTACAACTACACACAGAGTTTAACTTTGTTAAATAAAAACGGTATTTCTATATTTAAAAGGCAAATTTAGCACTTTTTGGTAAGGAAAAATTGATTATATGCATTAGCTTGGCTTGAGCTTAAATAAATGTTTAGTAATCTAAGTGTGAGGTCCTCCCACCCATGTCCTTTGTGGAAAGCATATGCTTCACAACTGCCTTTGGGAAAAAGCTTCCAGCATTAAACATGCTCCAAGATGAAGCGTGACAACTTTTAGGACAGAAGAGGATAAGAACAAGAAATGGAAAAAGAATGACTGGCAATCTGTAGATGAATACTCATGTATAGAGTAACCAAAACGTGGGAAGGTTGGGCTGGTTAGGCCTCCAGACAAAACTCCTGGTGCAGAGACTGCATCTCTCAAACCTCATGGAGCACGATGGAGGACAAACGCTGGGGGGCAAAGCAGTGGCCTCTGCCCCTGAACAGATATTGTAAATTGACTGGAAGGTATGAAGTAAAGCAGTGGATTATTAGAAACCACTGAAACACTGTTCACAGCCTGCAAGCAATAGTGCAGCTGACAACTCCAGGGCTCACCCATAAAGGAGAGGAATGCTGTCAATTTAGTTTGCTTATTTCCCTGCACAAGATCTAGTACTCATTTTACATAGGCTGTGTATGGGAGAATTGACTATCACCTTTTGGGAACTAAACTTACTCCTGTCTCTAACTTACCAGTAAATGTCCTAGAGAACTTTTCCCTGTCTTGAAAAATGCTTACATTGGTTGAAAACCAAGTAAGGCTTCACTAAGGTTACAAGGGAGGAAAACTACTCTGAAAAACCTGGGACTATCCAGGTCCCATAGAAATGAGAAAGATTAAAGCATGCAATAGATGCAAACCGATGTGCTGGTAAAGGAAATGCTGAAAACAGTTCTGTCTGTATCTTGGAAGGATAAACTTTCCATCCCAGCAGTGTTGAAAATGTTCTAAGACTTTCCTTGTGAAGAGAGATAGGTGGGCCCACTTTTTTTTTTTCTTTTTGTTTCACTTACACACTCTGCAAAGTGTTGCTGAGGTCAGATAAGTTATGTACAGTGGGTCTGCAGCACAGACGTGCCAAGGGATTCAGTCATCATTTGGAAAGCAAAGAGTATGTGTGAGGGTGTTCCTCTCTTTTTTTTTTTTAAGGGAAAAAACAATGTTTCTTTATGGAAGCTACATATGGGAGTAATTTTTAAAAAATATTTTAACTGCAGTGTCATGTCAGATGTTGTCAGTCAGGATGACCCACAGCAGTTTGAGACTCTCTGAGCTTCTGCGTATTATGTAAATATGCAGTACTTTTCCAAGGGTTCAAATCAATTCAAATAGAGATGAAATAGGGTGGGACCTTCAATTCTCACAGAATAGTATAGAGTCATCCCATACCAAGCAAAAAAATACACATTTAATATATTAACCTTTTCTTTAACCAAAGTATAACTGTGTCCTGATGTTTTTTGTTTGTTTTTACAGGACAGTGAAAAATACGTTTTGGAATGTGTAAGATTTCATATAATGTCATATGGGAGAAAGCCAAGATTAGGGAAAAAAGAAAAAGAAAACTAAAGTGAACTACAGTCCTTGAATGTTCTTTTTCTAAAGCATAGTAATGGCTTATCATACCACTGTATTGCTTATGCCATGTTTTGTAATATATATAAAATACATGATTTGTAAAAACAGGTTACTCGGTTAACAGTGTTTGAAGAGAGAGAGCCACCTCCTTATACATTGTCTTTGCAAGTCTGTACTTTGAGATAAAGTGTGAGTATGCAGGAATGCTAAACAAACTGAAACCAAATTCATCCCTGACATAACCCTAATGAAGTCAATGGAACAACACAAGGTAAGAACTTGGCATAGTGTTCCTCTATGATAAATTAACCACTTAAATCAAAACACTGGCATTTTTTTATTCAAGCTCTGATTTATGTTAAGGCAACAATAAATACCTTCACACAATGTTCCTCTTATTCTTGAATATCCCTTTTGACATATTGGGTCTGTAAAACAAACAGAAGTGAAGTTTCAGAATACTACAGTCCAAAACTCACCATTAATTTATTGTGCAAAACTGATCATGTGAAACATTATCTAGTTTATTGCTATGAGAAGTCTGAGTGCTTAGACAGTATCCCAGTATTTCTGAAATAATAAAGAGATAAGATGGGGCAACTACATAAACTGTGTCAGCCTTTATCCTCTTTTGCTTCCCATGTGTCTCAGCTAGCTAGCCTAAAAGTGGTTATGATTTCTGTTTCATTTGAACCAATTAATTCATTTCACTCGATCACAGCACATTACAATCCTATTTACCATGGATGAATGAGGATGAATTCTGTTAAGATACACAGAATGAAATTAACCGAAGATTTGAGCAAACTAGCAGCTTTCAGGATATAGAAATAACAACCCACACACATTTCTGCATTCATCAGCTCATCCCTGGGTTCCCAGCTCATCCCACAGTTCAGTAAAGTTATCAAATGAATATGCAGCGACCTCAACCCATTTTTTCACCAATTGTATGATTCTCCAGGTCATCAGTTAATCTGCAGAGTATAATAAGAAGGACTACTCCCTCTCCTCCCTTCATTACCACACCAAAGATCCATTTGTTGCAGACATTTCCTTGGGATCTCTGGGGAACATGCATTTATTGCTACATCATTAGGAACTCCAGATCACTAATTATGACAAACCATGCTAAAGTAAGGCTGCCAGTTACAGACTGTAGGTGTGGTCCCATCCCTTCAGCACTTAAACTTGTAAAATATGTACTGTAAAATCCAGTTAGAACCTTCTATAGCTACATGCTACCTCTCAAATATTAAGACTTCTCTTTTTTGGGACTGAATAAGGAATGACTGCTTGACAACAGAACAAGTAAAGTTATTTGTCTAGCCTGTGCCCAACTTCTACAATAATAATCTCAACCAAGCTCAGAGAGGAAAATTCCTGGGTTCCTGAGGAAAATGAATGGCATTACCTCGTTCACATGGTGTACATGGGCTTCCCCAAGCAGCACCTAGTGAGGAACAGCACTGGGACTTCAGGGTTGCTCCATTGATATTTATTTCACACCTTCCATTGACTATGTTCTGCCAACAGGTACCCTTGACAGTTTCTGTTTGGAAAAAAACAATATATTTTCATGCAGATTCTCTAGCATTATGCACTACTGTATTTACAAACACATGTGCTTTAACCATGAAGAAGAATCATCCTTTCATTAGAATTTACCACATCAGAGCTAAATTTATTTTAAAATCCCTTAATTTAACCTTCTCTAAACTGGATTATAGCCTGAAATCATGCCAGCACAAAGTTCTTGCAAATCCTTGTTTATGCTTACTGTGCTTAACAGGGACAATGTCAATACCACTCACAATCTGAGTCCCTGTACTGATTATGAGTCAGATTAGGAGCCCATGCAGAAGACCCCTTGCTACACCTTCCATTATTTTACTAGATCCCCTAGTCTGGATATCTTCCCATGTAGGAGAGTAGCAGGAGTTAGCTAAGGATGAGACAGCTGTAGTCCTACAGCTTTCCTCACTGACTAGAAAAGAGCTACAAATTACTGTCCCAACAAAACAGGCAAGAAAGGAAATTATGAGCCCACAGAGCATCTGAGCACAGCATTGTCCATGGATGCTCTTGAGCTGGTTTGGACTGTGCATAACTTGTTCATGCTCCATCTCAAACACAATTTTTTTTCCAGAGAGCAGATACTAACTAGAACATGCTCAGTTTATTACAGGAGAAATTAAGGGGGTGACCACAGACCTGAAGTACGGGTCATAGGATTTCTGTGCTGGTTTAAAAAAATTTTCACCTCTCTTTCAAATTTGGCATGAAAGCACACCAAGCCCCCAAGTGCACTCCGTGCCCCCAGAGTAATGGTGAAATAAAGCATTTTTAAACATTGTTTCTGTTATGTTTCTCATTAAATTAATCAACACAAGTTTAATTTAAAAGTATTTTCTTAACCTGGTCTACAATGTTCACATGTCACCAGATATTTTTAACCAGCAAACATAAAATCTTCAGAGGAATAAATACCTATGCAGATGGTCTTGGTTGGATCCAAAGTACTTTCAGGAGAACATTCACAAACAAAAGAACCTGGTGTGTTTTTGCACACTCCATTAACACAGGGGCTGGATTCACATTCATCAATATCTAGAAAAGAAACACACTGCTATTAGTGCCAGAAAACATGAACAAAAATACATATGGCTCTTTTCAGTTTAGGACAAAGAGGACAAAGCTTTCTTCACACCCAATCTTGCCAATATTCCCCTTTTCTGCTATGAGCCCCTCACAACAGACCAGCAATGCTGTGTCCCAAAGACACACTAATGCATTAGAACTGTCTGTGGCTCAAAAAGGGGTCAAACTAGGGGCCCTTTGGCTCTGCTCCTCCCACAAGAGATTTGTAAAGCTTGGTTCTTCTCACCCTTGGCACACTGGTAGCAGTAAATAGGGAGAGTAGATACAGGCTATTCCATGAGGTTATCTAATAATTTCATTTTGGCTTTGTCCCTCTCTCCTCATTCTCCTACGTTCCCACTGAATTTATTTATTGTGATTTTTTTGTTGTTTTTGTTTTACACATTATACCATCATGAAGGTTCAAAGTATTTCTGGCACAACCTGAGAACAATCCATATGAATAAAACTAGGATGAAAGGCTGTATTGCCACTTACCTTCACATGTTTTTAGATCAGGAGTGTATACAAATCCTTTTGGACAGGTGCAGGTGAAACTTCCAGGGGTATTTCTGCACTGTCCATTGTCACAAAGCAGCATGTTCAGAGCACATTCATCGATATCTACAATGAAAATAAAGAACTTTTTAAGAAATAAAACATTTCTGGAATGGAAATCGGGACAGAATTTCACTCCCAACAGCCACTTTTCAGAGGAGACAGATAGGGCAGGGGGATGTGGAATATGAATACTGGATTCTTTTTGTAGACAACAGGTTTGCACAAGAGCTTGTACTTTCTTTCTTCACATATTCATAGTATGTGACAGCCACTACTACAGTTCAAAATAAAGCTGTATCAAAAAGATACAGTTCAAAGGCACTTTCATCCTGCCTTTATTATGGATTAGGTCTATGCAGTCTCTGAGTCCCTGCACAGCAGCACCCACAGTCATGACAGAAACAAGGAGAGGATTGGTTTGAAAAGGTAGGTCCTTAAATCACCAGTTTTTCCAAGCTGGCTCTGAACTTAGATGTTATAGTTAACAAGGCTAATGTAAGTCTACACTTGCTTCAGAGATGAAAAATTTAAATAGAATTGCTAGGGCTAAATTTAAGAACCCTGAGGAAATCTTTGGAAGAACTGTGGTCATCAGGGAGAAGTTGCAAGAAGGTGGCAGTGGGCCATGAATAGCAGGTGAAGACCAGAAGAGACCCAGAGAGCAGACAGGAACAATTGGCTAAGTCAGAGAGGCCTAGAAAGTGTTGAGAGAAGTTGGGAAGACTCAGAGGGTCAGTGCAGCAGCTGGGAACAGCAAAAGTGCTCGGAAAAGAAGGGAGACTTGCAGAATAAAACAGACCATGTGGGAAGCTTCACAGGAGTTCAGAAAAATTGAGAGAGGGCCAGGTGGAACATTACAGGAGAATGGGAAACAGCTGTGATGGAGCATGGATGTGGGCTACAACAGGGTGGGCTGGGGAGCATCTGGAAAACTCACAGATGGATTGGGAGAAGAGAAGAGATGCCATCAGCTACAAGCAAACACTGGAATAGGACATGGATAATTAAATCCAAAGAAGCAAAAGGGAAAATGGGATGAATTACAGTGTGATTTTTATCTAAGAAAGATTAACTCTTCTTTTTTTTTTTTTTTTTTTAAGATAATGGATAGTTTAGACTGGGATAACACCCATGACTTAAGCTATTTAGGTTTAAGTAGAGAATACAGAACCCAAATAAAATTATTATGTAAGCTGGAGATAATAGAAAGGAATTTAGGAATTTTAAGGTGGTTCCAGAGCTGGACAAAGGAGAGATTACAGTAGGATATATTAAAAAGGAGAATAATCATGATGAAGCAAGGATATCAGAAATGCTTTCAGGGATCAGACTTGGGACTGATCCTATAAAATATTCATTTTAAGGCAGAAGTAAAAAACTAATTGAACCAAAAGTTGTGGACAACACTAAGCTGGAAGTTATTGCCAATACAGAGATTCAGGCAAGGCTAAATTAATCTTGACAACATGAACAAGAAAAATAAGATGAAATATAATCGCCAACATTCAAAACTTTGCAATTAGGGACCAGTAACAATAACATGCTAGAAACCAGAACTCATCAGCTGAAGGCTAGTGAGCAAAATCTGGACGTAAGTCTCAATTAGAGGTTGACTTTGATCCCACAGTATAACATGTATTTGAGAAAAGACTAATGCACACTAGAATCAGTTTAGGCAGGATATTCCATGGGGAAATGGAGAATTTCTGGCACAACTATACAAGGCACCAGTCAGACTTCATCAGAGCACTGTACACTGGTCAGATCAGTCATATTCAAGAGAGGGCTGCAGCCTCTCTTTGTATGAAAAGAATGGAAGTACAGATTTGGATAGTTCAGCCAACAGAGTTTGAGAAAGGATATGATGATTCTTTATAAATACTTTGAGGATAAGACATTTCATACCGATGCAGTTTTTCCCAGTTGAGTCTACTTCATATCCAGGGTCACAATAACATTTGTATGTTCCATGCAGGTTCTCACACCTTCCATTTGGACAGAGATCAGGATCCAATAAGCACTCATTAATATCTACATAAAGGTAAAAAACCACAAACATCAGAGCAGCAGTTATTGAGGGCTTGTAGGGGTTAATTCTCCAAGCTAGAAAAAGACAGTTTCAATATCATTTAATGTTGGCA
Organism: Zonotrichia albicollis; assembly: GCF_047830755.1. Lineage (NCBI taxonomy): Eukaryota > Metazoa > Chordata > Aves > Passeriformes > Passerellidae > Zonotrichia > Zonotrichia albicollis. The sequence continues at coordinate 10,580,888 of NC_133829.1, read as the reverse complement.
ACTCCCTATTTATAATTATGTCGTTCTGATTGGAAAATTCACACTTAAATATTAACACTCAAGGGAAAAAAAGCTTCTCTTGATCATTGATTTATCTCTAGCCCATGGTCATTTAGGAAGGCTTCAACTGAAGGGAAGAACTGGGATATTAAACTGGGGATCAGAGATTAGATTTAGAGAGGCCATGTATTAATACTCCCCATATCTCTTGATTCATAGCATTTCCAGATGGCATCACTTGCCAAAGCATTAATATCCCTCCTTTCTGAGTGCTTTTCCCTATCTACTGCCAGCAAATCTACTAGTGAGCACTGGCTGATTTAAGAGCTTGCAGTTTCACAGTTCTATGACTACCAAGCTTTCATTGTAATAATTTCCTTCTTCTCTACAGTTAAACAAACCCTGGCCTATTTTGACAGATGAAAACATGAGTAAGCTCAATGTTCAATACAGCTTTATTCTTCAGGATGATTTCACCTGAAATATGCAAATATGACTTACATATAAAGTCACGTAGGTAATGACACTTCTCATAAATTTGTCACTATTTTATAATGACAGTTACATACACTCCATGATGTAAACCAGAGAGGCCCCACTGGTGAAATGGCATAATCCTGAAACTCCATGCTCCATTCATTTCACCCTAAACCTGTCTCCCCTTCTCTTCTGTCACCATCCCCATGAGCACAGCTAACAAATTAAGAATATCAAGGTAACACTTTCAGACAAAAGTGCTATATAAAAATTTAAATAACATTAGGTGATCTTACCATTTCCTCCTGCAGTCATGCCAGTTCCACTGCTACACAGAGCCTGATATTCAGCTGGAAAAATTATTAAAAAACTTATTGGAATATTCCTTCTTAGCTCATTCAGCATCACCATTGACAGTATGGCAATTAATTATTTGAAAGAAGTAACATGCTTTCCAATTCTTCTGAAAACATTAATAACCTCACAGTGTTCTGAACCTGTGAAGCATTTTAGCAGATTCAGGGTCTGAATCTGCTTATGAAGATGGATGAGTAAAAACTTCACATGATGAACTGTGGCATTTAAGAATAGACATAAACTTCATGCTGGTCCTCCTACACAAACAAACCATACTACATTCACAGCAAGATTCTCCAGAACTTTATGTCCAAGTCCCTGCCCAAGGTGCATGTTAAAAGAGACCAGGAAACAGAACATTTTTTCCTATAAATCTGCCCCATATTTAACTACATTTAGCAGGAGTGTCTTCATGAGTTCACAACAGATCAAGGATATCTTATCAAATGGTATAGTTTGTTTATGTGCGACAACAAATTTGCTGAATAACAAGAAACACATAATAAATTGAAGTTTCAAACCAGCTCCCCGCAGCCATTCTCCACAAAATCAAGTTACTGCCTTCACAGCAAGGACTGTGTAAGCAGAGTCTTGTTGGAAGAATTTTCCTAAAACACTTCTGCCCATTGAAATCATTAGGATTGCTTTCTTGCCAGAGAGAAGTTATGTCCCAGACAACTTCACTTGGTGGGGATTTCAGTGACAGACTCAAGTGTTTGCAAGAAACTGAACTGGACATTTGTCTGTGCATTGACTACCCAAAGGCAAGGTACTGAATAAGCTACTTTCAGATAACTTGAAGGATATAGGAGTCGTGCAGCAAACATATGACTGGCAGGTGTACCTTATGGAGTTGAAGCTATGAATTAAGCAAATTTTTTCCATTAATAACTTGGGTTAAAATTTACATTCTTTGTTATCTACATCTACCAAAATGCAGTTTGTTATCTGAAAATGTCCTGTTTGTTTTTAATGTGAGTATCAAATCTGGAGCCAGATATTGTAATTTACTGCTGCTTAAAAAAATTCTCATCTCCTGTAGTCTTAAAACATATAAAAATAAAAGATTGCTCAAAATACGTAGCATATTATATAACAATGTAATCTCCTGATTTAAGTTGCAATGTTAATATGAAACTTTCTTCTACCTTTCTAGAAATCGTGTACGAACAGAATTTGTAAATGAGAAGATTTACCAGCGAACATGGCATACCTGAGTTTTGTGCTGGGCAGGGCTGGCAAGGCTCTCCAAAGGCATAGTCAGTGCTGGCACAGCAGCATTCTGACTTTGTAACTGCGCCCGTTAATGGTCTCACACATTGTCCTCTCTTGTAGCCGCCGTAGCATGTGCTCCGCATGTGTGTATCTGGGGGAAGAAACCTCTCTTAATCCTGCCATAGCCAACTATCCTGCCATAAATTATAGCAAGCATTAAATGGAGCTCTGGTGTCATAAACACCATAAAATAGCTGTCAAAACAAAGTCTCTTTCACTATTTCCCTCTGCTTTCCAGCCACCTGTATGCATCCCTCTACTAGGGAAAAGAAATTTTTCTTCCTCACGCTCCCAAGAATTAAGGCATTCAAATAGTCACTGTATTTAATGACTTAACATGCATTGGTGAACAACTAGGCAAACAATCAATTCTTAACCCTGAACTAGTGAGAAGCTGTGGGGAAAATGGACAAAGTCTTTGCTCTTTCTTTGCTTATAAAAAACCCAAGGAAAAGTCATTAATGCTATTCTGGTACGTAAGACCTGATATGTTTATGTTTTCAGGTCCAGGGGTGATTTTTCTCTTTCTTTACGAACTGGCCCATAAATAGCTTTCATGCATATTAGTATTTTACCATCAACACTGAGCTTGTACAGAAATGGGCAGAAAATTGGGTACATCCCATGTTAAAAAGACGTGACAGAGTAATTACGTCTTTAAGCTTAGTGACAAATGAAGAATTTTACATTGACAGAAACAGGGCAAATTCTCACCTATTCAGAACTGACAGAGCAATAGTCACCTCTACTCTGTATAGTCTACCTGACCTTGTGATTTGACCCACACTTTTTTTCTCCTTAAATAAAAAGGAAATTAAAAATTTGGCCTATTACAGTAAACACTACAGAGTTATTATTAGCCATTAGAACTACTACCCACCATTCCATTAAAAAATGGTAAATTCTACATTCAAACTTGATCTGTTCCTCAGACTAGCACTATTATCTTAACTTTGGTTAACTGTGACTCCATTAAGTTTGTCTTACCAACACAGACACGTCCATCCAGTCCTACTGCAAGGCCAGGGAAGCATTCACATCTGAAAGAGCCATCAGTGTTCACACAGCGCCCGTTCATGCATATTCCATCTGTCTCACACTCATTGATGTCTGTTGGAGAACAGAATGAGCTTTATTAGAAGTTAAACTACATAGTGTTCGATGCCTGGCTGAAACTTGCATTTGTGCAGCTTATTTTCAATGTATCCTATAGAAAAATATCAAGGGTAAATGGAAAGTAGTTCAAGTAAAGATTTTGTTAGGAATAATGATGAATTTGTTCTTTGAAATAGAATAGGAAAATGCCAAATTCAGGAGAAATAAACAGAACAAAATTATTTTCCTCTCCTTGGAGAATAAAAGGGACTACATTTTCCTGACTTGTTCCCAAGAGGTACATGTTCCGATTTAAGGGTCATTCAGGCAAAATCATAATTGGAGGAAGGAGGAAACTGTGGCTGCTGAGACAAAGGACTTGTGTAGTATATAACAGGACATTCCCTTCCCATACTAACAGTTCATGCTGTAAGAAATCAGTCCAAATAGCAAATTGAATCTTTCACCCTCCAACAAGGTGCCTTCACAGGGCCACCAAAGCATTTCCTTTCCTCCTGCAGTACATGGGAATCTCCCCAGCCAGACCCTGCCTGCAGTCCCTCTGGTGATCTGCATCACAATGGGTTTTCCCATCGGATGCTCATTACAGCCCATTTTAAAAACTTTCAATGAACAGAGTGCACTCCAGCCTTGAAAGGAATTCATTAATGATTTGAGTCCTGCACAAGTCACCATCTTTGCCCAACAATGGCACATTGGACAATAAGGCCCATAGCAATGAAATACAGGAACTAAAATTTGTAATATTAAACTATCACATAGCCATGTTAAATTATATATAGACTGTGTATCCTGATAATAGTAAGATCATTCTCTAGATGCAGAGAGAATACTATCCTTTTAGAAATGATAAAGAAAATGAGTGTCATAAATATTGTTTGGATGTATAACCTTTATAAAATAATCACTTCATAAGAATTCACCATATTATATACAAGAGACAGTGTGTGTGACAATTTCCTTTTTTCTGACCTTAAAAGGGCAAATTGAGAGTGAAACACCTCTGTGTTTTACTTAGCTTGTGTTGTTTGGCATAAAAAACAGCTTGTATGATCCAAGATTCCTTCTTCAAACTGCATTTTAAAATAAAAGCTATATTTAAGTACATGGGCTCAAATAATTTTTACTTCATCCTACAATCTTTTGTTGTGTTAAGACAAATCTTAGATGTTTTTCCCACTTTAAATTTACTCAGTGCAGGTAAAACCGGAGTTGGGATTCAAAATGAGCCCATGGTATTTAATGGTGTAGACAGCTATTTTGGTGAACAACACTGAACTCCTATTAGAGATTCTCATACAAGCAAAAAAAAAAAAAAAAAAAAAAAGCTTTCCTTTTTAGAGGTTATTTCTAGAAACAGAAAGGCAAAATTACTTCTTTCCCATTTCCTGTAGTTCACATTTTTTAAAAAAGATTTTGTAACCTAGTAAAGGGAGAAATGTGTCATCTATTTTCTTTTGTACTGATTTACAAATGTGTTGGAAATACCACTATAAAATTTTTAAAGGTAAAGTGGGTCACATAAAATGGTGCAAGTCAGCTGAAAACCTGGTTCCTGTAAAGATGAGTAAAAAGCCTCTGCTTTTACCAGGCCTGAGATTCCACAGAGTAAATCAACTTCACCCACAGGAATAAAGTCCAAATTTCTGACCTTGAGAATGCTCCACTGTCTTCTGTGGTAAAAGTCACCATTTGGATGACTTAAAATATATTCAACCTGGTTCTGGAAACCCAACTGATGGATTAATTCTCCATGTTCAATAAGTTTTGCCTTTTCTGCTTAGCTTGCTTAGTAGTGCTAGCTGGGTACACAAAGTTCTCTAATTTTAAGCAGGAAAAATTTACTCAGACTACTAAACTACCATTTTCAATTGTCTTGCCATGACTTTTAATTTGGGGAATTCCCGCTGATCTAAAGATTAAACAATGTATGGAATAGAAATAATGCTTCAAACTTCTGTATGCCTGATATGTGTTTCTGAAAAATCAAGAAAATCATCATTGAAAGAAGCTAATGGTGAATAAATTTAGCATGTCTTGTATTTCAGGGAATATACAAGACTATGGTGTAACATTATTTTTTGGCAAGTTATTTCAGAAAGTCTAAGTGGAATTTTTTACCAGACAGCCAAGCATATACCCTGTACTTATACTTAAATTCCAGCTTTATGGAACCAAGTGTTAATTACATTATCCCCATCTTTGGGTTAGAAGACCTTCCTAACAGCTGAAAACTCAGCTTGGAGGACATCAAACCAGACAGTTACAGAAGCAATGAGCTGCACTCTTCCATTCCTTTGTTGATTCCCTAGTTCTGCAAAAACACACGTACAATTCCCTATCAAAACTGCTCAGGCAGGAAACGAATTTGCTGCAGAAATGCCCATTTGTGCAAACACTCCCTGCACATCCAAGCATGACCTTAGAGTTTCGTAGCAATGAGGACCAAAGACACACGGATCTCCTTCTTGCTTGCTCCAGAGAAGATCACTTATTGCTACAAACCAAGCCCTGTTATGCTCTAAACCTCACCCAAACAGGCACGCACAGGCTGCCTGCCCCTGCAGTGGGGCTGTTCACGTGTCCTTTTACCCAGTGAGCTCTCTGGTGTCCGTGTGTCTCCCCAACCAGCCACTGCCTCATGCACAGGGCAACCACAGGCCAGCCAGACAACCCCATCTCTGGTTATATGACTGTTCTTTACCTCAAACTTAGCTGAACCTTTCCCAGAGTGCTTTCTGTTGCTCACCAGAAGAGAACAGGATTTCTTATCTCCCACATCTTCCCCTTCTTTGTTCAATCCATAAAAACACAGCAAAAATAACTATACCACTAACAAAGAGACCCACAGCATAGGAAAACAAAAAGACAGTGTCCAATGTCCCCAGGAAGAGAGTTGCTTTTTCTGCATTTGGAAATAAATGGCTACTGTTCCAAAGTTCTCAGGGCCTTGGCTCAGGGGCTGTGCTGTTTAGGCAGGAGGGTGTCCACTGGCTGGAAATGCTGGCTTTGATGGTTTTGAATGTCTTTCTGGAAGCATGGAGCAGGGAATAACTGAAGAAAGTCAGCAGGAACATAACAATATGATGGTGAGTGCAGTGAGACACAAGGTCTCTACTGGCAAGCTGCCTCTGCAAGCTTTCAGGCACAGCCATGTTCCTGGCAGCCCTACCCTGCTCCTGCTTTGGCCACAAGGCCTGGATGGTGATTAGGCCATTTTTCCTCTCACTGGGCTTTGTGTCAAAGGCAAACAATGTTTGTCCAGACGAGCAGGTGACCACTTTGGACCTGCTGGTGATAGAACACAGGCATACCTTATCCCCTAGCAGGGCCTTGCCACTGCACACCCAATTGTGGATCCCTAAATAAAACTTTTGGAAATTGGTTCCACGCACACAGATCTTCAGAGCAGCATCACTCTGCCAGGGATCAAAATTGATGATCTGCACCCATAAAATTTAGTGTAAATATTGCATTATCTAAATGTTCTTGAGGAGCCATATTCCCCTTTTTGATTTTTTGATAACATGCACTTCTCTGACTATGAACAGTAAAACAATGCATCTAATAAAACAACAGGCACACACCAAGCACAAATAAGCAAGGTAATACATCATCAACTGCCTAAATACTTTACCATCACCCAAGGTCTGCAATCACTGGGGAGCCCCACTTCACAGTGATAACCTGAAGGACCTTTCCCAGGAAAGGTTTCCAGGTTTACCTTGAAAAGGGGGTCCAGCTTTTATAAGACCATATCAGCAAGTCAAAGTGACTTTATAACATTTTTAGTGCAGAAACACCTGGGTCTGTTGGCATGCTTTCAGACCAGCCAGGACCAGGGCTTGGCCAGAGCCTAGGCCTTGACAGGAAGGGTTTCCCTAAAATATCTTTCAAGCAAACTTCTATCTATATCAGTTGGGAAATTTTCTTAAAATTATGCATTTCTTGCAGACAGGTAGCTAAATATTCAATGGTAACAGGAACAACCTACGAACAACCAAAGGAATGCATATACATAACATCTAATAATTATTTTACAGCTAAATCCCTTTACAAAACTCTATGTATTAACATTATGATACAAACAACATATTCAGAATCACTAATAATATTAACTACTGAAGACCTGGGAATTGTTTCATGATACTTTGGGTGAATGGAAGAAACAACACAAATATGAAGAAGGTAAAAAGTATAACTTGGGTGTCCAGGTTTCAAAATCTGGTTTGATTTTCACCAATAACAACTTTACCATGTAATAAATGTTTTCATGCTCATTCATAAAGAACAAGGCTTAGCACAAGTGCAAAAAGCAGTGGGAGAAATCCTTCTTTTTACTATAAGATTTGTTCCAACTTTCTGTAGGAATCAGTTGAGTTCTCTACAATTCTGGATAATTGTCAAATATTTGATGCAGAGAAGTAACACTTCTCTAGGGCCAGAAACCCATTTTGACTGTATCCATACTCCTAGTCTGGAGGCACATAGCAGAGGCAGAACATCATTGTGTTTTAAGTAGTCAGGTAGAGTTACCATCTTCTTGGGTGGTATTTCAGGGCACAGACAGATGTAATTTAAAAAAAAAATTAAAAACCACCAGAAGATACTCAAGGCAAAAATCAAGAGAAGCATTTGGGCTTGGCTGAGCTTCCATCCATGAGTCAAATCCTTCTTAATGACACAGAGAGCAGCCAGAGATCTCTGAGAACACAACTGGCTGATGTGCCATGGCCTGATGGGCACTGAAATCTCACTGACATCCCACACATAGACCAGCTGGAAAACAAGCTTTGGCAAACCACACACATCCCACATGGAAATCAGGTAAGAATTGAAATAAATGCCATTGCTCGAAGTGTGTGAAGGCTGCAGCCAACACAGCCAGCAGCTGTGAAGCTAAGGAGACACTTGTGTGGTAATGCACAATAGTTCATTTGCATCCATGCAGCAAATGGAAAAGACAATCCTGCTGTGGTGCTCATGTCTGCATCTTGGTCACACCAAGTGCTGGGCACTCCTCAGAGATGTTGTATTGTCTAGGAGCACCCAGACAGGAATAGGAGAAAAGCCCAAAAATGGCAACAAGCCAGGATGTTTGGGTGGCCAAAGGCAGAATACTTTCAAAGACCAAACACAAAATGTAAGATACACGGGAACCAATCTGCAGAAGACACCACAGGCAAAAAAACCCCAGAGTTTAACTAGGTCAGATCATGCAGTTCTTGTTCAAAGAATATTTCCCAATGGCTGGTTGGGGCAGTTGCTCAACAATGTGGAGAAGACTCAGTACTGTCTTGCAGTATGACAAAATTCCAGCTGATTAAAAAAGCACACCTTCTGAGAACTCTGCCCCATACCTCCTGTTCCCAAGAATCACAAATAAGGCTATTCTTGAAGCTACCCAGAGAGACAAGACTCACAAGTTTCGGGAACCCATAATTTCTTGTGCTTACCTGTGCAATAGCGTCCATCAGATGCTAACTGGAACCCTGGTTTACAAATGCATTTAAAACTGCCATCTTCATTGATGCACATCCCATTGAGGCAAATGTTCCTGATGCTGCATTCGTCCATATCTGAAAATGCAGACAATAGACATAATGCTCATAATGTTAAAGCATAAGGACTGTTAGTGGTTATATTCAAAAGATACACCTTAATTTTTTTCTTAGTTGTCAGAGCTATAATGATAATCAGAAACATATGAGGGGACAGACTGCACTGTCCTAGAGAATGTGTCAAAGCAATGATTCCATTTTTCATAATGAATCATTAACATAAAAAGGAATGAATCCAAAGAAGCAAAGAGAACAAAAAACGGATGAGAAACTGGACAGCTTAAGAACTTCCACTTGGTAAAAGTCATCAAAAAGTGAGAAGGGCTGTAATTAAAGAGGGTTTGATATCTTAATCTAAATAGAAGCTAGGTTAGAAGCAGCCTCCTGTTTGGAATGTAAATACAATTTTATGTTACTAAGAAGACCTGAAGGAAGAGGAGACAACATTTGGGTTTGGAGTGAAAACTTTTATAACCTCCACTGGACAAGTCTAAGATTTATGGTATGGGAGAATTCTCAACACTGTGCTCAAGCATGAATTCTATGGGCACTGCCATCCTCAACTTCCATTTAAAATAAAACCTGCCCCTGCATTCAGCATGACAGGCCATACAGAAGGGTACTTAGTAATTACAGCTTCATGAAAGCATTATTCATCCTCTGACCAAATGGGATATCATGGAGGATTCAAATAGGAAAAGGTGGAGGTTCTCAGATACTGTTATTCTGAACCCTGCACAGTTACTCACAAAATGGGAAAGGAAAAAAAAAAAAGCAAGTACAGAGAATTCTGTTCTTGATTTGAGTAAGCTTTTATATCCTCTCAGTCTTTACTTGGTCCTGGCACAGATGAAATCAGTTTCGGATGTTACATCCAAAAAAAGTCAGTAGTATTTACCAGTTACATCTAAAGAACTACACACAGTTACATTAAGGTATGGCACAACGCCATGCTCTTTACTGATTAGTGTGTGTGCATACAACTCAATGCATTACAATGCCAGAGATGAAACTGTTTCATAAGTGGATGCAACAGACATTTTGGCAGCACATGCAATGGAATTAAAAATGTTTTACCAGACTGCCGATGTCCTGGTTTTTATTACTATTAGCACATGGTATTTGGTGGGAAAGGAAGAAATCAGAATAAAGAGTTTTTTCCCCAAATAGTCTAATTTCCAAATATATTTAGTCAATGTACTTCCATAATAAGATATTTTAAAAGCAGCTTATGGTGCTAAACTGCATCTAAAAAAGAGTCAGGAAAAATAGAGTCTTAAAATGTCTGTCTCTACCAAGGATTAACAGAATCACTACTAGCACATAAAATCACTGGATCATAATGACATTACAATATATTCAGAATCGTGCTATTTTCCTTAATATTGCAGCTGTCTTGGACAGAAATTACACTTCTAGACATAGTGTGTTTTCTTTTCACTTACAGGCTAAGTCAGACAAAAATAATTTATGATTTAAAAAAAAAATCGTGTATCTATCCCAACCAGGAATTTTGGCATTAAGTCTTTGAGCTGAATCACTGAGATAATATTCTGCCAAAAATGTTTCTAAGAACAGTGCTTGAAATTCTTTTAACGTATGAATAGATCATTGGGAACCCTCCCAAAGACCTTGGGAAGCATGATAAAGAACATTCTTCTTTTCTTCCCCTTTACTAAAGGTCTGGGAGGTAGGAACACATCAATTATGTTTACAAATTTTTGTTAAAACAATTTTTATAGGTCAGACCAGCCTGCATCTACACAAACCACATTGCTAGTCACCCAGCAAGATCCCATAAAGCTTTCTGTTAAGCACACAGTAAAATCAGGCAGCATGTGACTTGTGCTGTGTTTTAAAATGTACCACTCCCATCAAAGAAACTGCATTTTGTGATAGTGGTATGTGCTATTTCTCCTGCTGGACAGACATCCCGTTGAGGATTGCCAAGCCAAGACTCCAGAACTGGCTGCAAAAGACATTTTACTTGCCCTCCCAGATACAGCAAAAGGTATTTGGATATCTGACTCCTTGTTCCTTCCCTTCCCCCCACCAGCGGTCCTTTTCTTTTTCATTGATGTGAATAACCTCTTGCAACTGTAATTACTGATATGGAATGACTTCAGAAGAGTCTTACCTTCACAGTTTTTCCCATCAACTGCCACTTGAAAGCCAGCATTACACACACAGTGAAAACTGCCATCTGTGTTTATGCATCGTCCATTATTACAGATACGACCATTCTGTAAGCATTCATCGATGTCTGAAAGCCAACCAGAAAGAAAAAAAACATTTTGGGAGATTCTTTTTTATACTCAAGAGGAATTTTTCCCATTTTCCCTTCCCCTAGGTCTTTAAACCTCCATGGAAATTGTATTAGCTGAAAAATGATTTATTTTGATTTCCATCACTGTACGTTATGGGGGTGGAAAATGTTTGTCAGCTTGAAATTTCAAGTTGCTGTGAAAGAATTTCTGTGCATACCACCCTGCAGCTTTCTCAAACAAGAATCACAATTTTGGCGGGTTTTTAAAATTTTTGCTCATCATTAAAATATTTTTACTTAATTTTAATTTAATTTAACAGTACCTAACTACTTAAGGAAATATGTGGGAAAGCTTGTCTCTTGCTGCTGGTTTGTAAGATAACAGGAAAGTTCAAGACTTTCCCACCTCAGTAGAATTTCTCCTGCTTACTTTGTATTTGAAACATCAGATCCTCTTTCCCCTCTCTCTGCGGGAGGTGCTTGGCAAGTGCTTTGGAGGACCTGAAGAGTGATATCACACGAGGCTGGCAGCTCTCCCTCTCCTCCAAAGCAGAGGAGAGGAGATGCTGAGACAGACTGTCTAGACATTTCAGATTGCTCAGTATTCTCCATCAAGGCCTGGACCATCTCCCAGAGATTCCTGCACACAGGAGACTCAGCTCACAGAGCTCACAACCAGCCCATGCAGACCTGTCTATTTTGCACCCACACTTCCTAAATACCCTGGGGGTGCCCCTCCCAAGCCCTCTCTGTGGAAATGCACTGCTGCACTTCAGGAAGAAGTGGAGCACAGCGTGTGCTCCCAAATGCCCCTGCTCTCTGGACACTTAGGCCAGGGGAGCTGATGCCGATAAAATTGTGAACCTATATTTGCTTTCTTAGCAGCATGGTAGTTCTGTGAAGAGTCTAAGAAATCCCTGAGAATCACTGTTTTGCAAGCAAGTAACCATGCCAGCAGAGGCACGAGCTGCTCAGTGACCACTCACTGCAGCAGCAGCTTGCAGCCCTCCACCAAAAGCGTACAGGCTAGATAAAATAAACCTCATTCAATAAACAAGCATCATCAGGCAGCAGTGCATAAATGTGGGTTTCCTCTCTGCTCAGTCCCTTTTCACCCCACTTTTCCAGCCCTCGATTGCACCCGTGTCTGGCTTCAGCTACTCCACCAGCTTTCTTCTTTAGGACAGGCAGAAATGCTGAGGAATCTCAAGGCCTTTTAATTTTTAGAGTTAATTTGTTTTTGTATTTTTATGCATCTGATGCCATTTAAATGTGTTGAAAATTAATACCGAACCTCACTGTTCTTTACTTACACACAGCTGATCAGAGTCCCACCACTAGTTCAATATAACATCACCATTTCTTTTCTCCTCTGAGAAACTTGCAAAACAAAGTATCCTTCTCAATGATATACCCAAAATTGCTGTTATCTCTCTGTAAGACCTGACCTCCACTCATCAGAAATGTTGAGCAGATTATAGCAAAGACTTAGCTGTTAAATCACACATTGATAGGTTATCATAATAAAATTTCACCTTTTTTTGAGGTCCATTTCATATCCTCTCTTCTGCAATTGAGAAGCATTTTTTTCAGATTATTAATCACAATGTGACTTTATTCCCCTATGTCTCCAATTAAGATATTAATTCAGCCAAGCTCATATTAGAATTATAAGGGATCCTAAGAAGGGATGAATCAGTAGCTTGTAATAAAGACTGCAATGTGTAGTCACCAATCAGAGTCATCATGCAGAAAAAATCCTCCCCTGGAACCTCAGAGCAAGGAACAGATAAACATGTGGCCATTATGGAGACTTCGTTTTTCAAGAGCTTGAGAGACTTCATAAGGAACACATTTCCAAAAGCACATCAGCACAGACACATTTGTGCATGCAAAAAATAAAATCTCTACATCCAAAGTAGTCATGCAAAGTAATTCTACAGCAAATTCTGATTTGGCAGGCACCAGTGCTATATGTACACTTTGCCAAATGCACCCCACCAGCCTTTTTCTTTTCTCTACACTAGTCCTAAAAATTCCTTTAGAAAAACAAGATTCTGCACATCGCAGCACTTTCTGCTCTGGCTGTCAAGCGGGCACGGCTCCCATAGACTGCAAAGGAACTGCTAAGTGACCACACTTAAATGCCATTAAGCTACTGGGCTTCTGACAACCATGTGTTTGTGTAATGAATCAGTCAAATTAAAAGTGTGTGACAAAAATGACTCATGAGTAAATTCATCACAGCTGAGACTCCCCTTCAGCACTCCCTCACCACCAGTCAGCTGAGCTATGAAGATGCTTCCGCAACACGGCTGCTTGGCAGCAATTAGGTCAAACACTCCCCAGCAACAGGCAGCAGTGCTGCTGGCTCTGCATGTCTTCCTGGACCAGAGAGCAAGCTTCTCTACCACAAACACCTTTCTGATTCCCAAAAGGAAGGAAAGAAATGCACACTAACACAGGTAACTTTCTTCTGGCTTTTTCAAAACTTTCTGCTTCAGACTGAGGGCCTGCTCTGCACCCAGTGCAGAAAGCAAAATATGAAGACAAGCTGTGACTCTGAGCATTCAAACATCCTGTTTCATTTAGATGCTTCATTTCTTATGGAATATCAAAGCAATCATTTATTCTTCTGCCAGAAATCTCTCATCATGCCTTAATTATAAAGGACCACATCTATCTACCTTTACAGTTGAATGCCTACCCCAATTTGGGAGTCACAAAACCCTGACAGAGGGTTGGCTGACCGCTGAGGAGTTATGTGGTCCCACTCCCATAGGAAGACAGGATGAGGACCATCAGAACTACAGTCGAGTCAGATCTTCAAAATAACTATAATGAGGATTCTGAGGCTTCCCCATCTAAACATTCCCACTACTTTTCCATATCTAAGCTTTCATTGCTGTTATTTATGTTTAGTTGTTTCTCTGGCAGTAAGCAGAGATAACAGTAACGTTATATTTACTCATTGGAAGTTCTATCTTTCTCCCTAACTTCCTTGGTCTTTTATACATAAAGTGTTTCTCAAGTGAAGGGATGCTTAATTGTCCTTGAGATCTTCGAGCAGCAAAAGAAAATAATGTCTAATGTTAAAAAAAAAACCAAAAAAAAATCCCAAAAACCAAGAAAATATGTCTATTCTATTTCAAAGCCATAAATAGTGCCAAGATCCTTCTAGCACAAGGCAATATGCCTCTTCTCATAACCCAGTCAGTGAACAGCAAGCTCCAGCAGGTCAGTCATTTTTACCACCGTACCTCAATTTTTTTAAAACTCCCATATTTGACCCATCTGTTAAATTTTGCTTGCAAACTATTTTTCCTCCTGATACAATAGCAGATGAGGCTGTATGCACATTACCTCTGCACTCTGTTCTGGTGGCCGTGCTCTGATACCCAACACGACACTGGCAGATGTAGGATCCTTGTGTGTTCACACAGTCTCCACCAACACATGGATTCCTTTCACATTCATCAATATCTGTGGAACACAGACAATACAATTTTATTATCACACTGGCTGCCAGTTATTTTTGCCTGCAGGGGCATTTTATTATTTTGTACTTGGAGAAATAGTGCCTTTCAATCCCTAAGAAAAGGGGACATCACTGAGATCCCAAAAAAAGACCCCATGTTTTGAGATAAACAGGATCTGGGAAAAATGAATGTTTAGTAAAATATTGCACGTGTGAGAGACTGAGGCCTTAATCTTACATCTCTACATTCTCGGCTTCACTGAAGATTTTGACAGAACCAAAATCTTGCCTATAAGATACAGTTAATCTGTGCTTCTGTTGTTGAGCTCTTGCTGAGTTCCAAGCCTAAAGGTCTCAAGAGCCCAACAAGATACTATTCATGAAGTTAAAAAGGACTTGTAAATCCTACTAAGTCTAAATTTATGATTTTTTTAACAATAGGTCATTGCATACTCAAAAAGCTAGTAGCATTTTAAAGAAACCATTTTCAATAACTAATAAACACATTATAGTAATGGGTCAGTAAAATAACAAATCCTTGCTTCTGTGTAATTTTGTTACAAGATTTGTTAAATACTGTTTTAAAGGCAAAATTGTTGTAAAAAAAAGTTTGCCACTGAAATCAATCCGTTTGCCAAGGTCTCTTTATTGGGGGGTTTTTTTGGAGGTGGGGCTCTTCTATTTAAGAGCTCAGTTATTACATTGTGTGGAGAAGAATGGTTTTTTTCTCTAAAATGAAATTCCCCTCTGTGATTTACAGCAGAAAACCACATACCAAGGCATTCCTCTCTACCATGCAGTTGGAATCCTTTGTTGCACTCGCAGCGGTAGCTCCCAGGAGTGGGAATACAACGCCCATTTCGGCAGAGATGTCGGAATGTTTGGCAATAGTCAGTTAAGTTCACCGGCAAGATCGCTGAAATAACAACAGTTGGGAAAATATTTTAATAGTTCATCATAATATCTTCTGATAATCTACAACTTGTGCAGGATTTTCCATTAAAAATCAACATTTAGCTTCCATTGTAATGTGAATTACATAGTGAAATGGGAGAGAGAAAATGGCACTTGGACTCTTAGGGATTTCTTTGAAAACAGCTAACAACCACAGAAATTTTCATTAAGGCAAGTCTGGTGGTGTTTTCATCTTTTGTCCTATCAAAGAGGACTATGTCTGCTCATACCTAGAGCTAAAGTGGATGTGTGGCACTGCAGGTACTCTACTAAAAGCCTGGAGTAGCAAAGAGCAGGCAGACTGGTTCATTATTTTCTCTTTCCCAGATAGCAGTGAGGAGGGCAGGGATAACCCTGGGAATATGCCTATACTGTCTTTGGCAGGCAGGCATGAGCTGGCTCTGTCCCTGCTAGCAGCTGACCAGAAGCTGTGTAACTACGTCAGTGCAGTGTCAGCCTAAGCTAAAATACTTTGCCTCTTAGGCTGATTAGCTCAGCTTGGTGCTGAACCAAGACTAAATAGTTTCAGCTGGTGCCAGTGCAAGCAGAGACTGCTTGCATCTGCACGGAGTGTGGGCAAAACCAGCTTGTTTACTTGCAAAAGAGTATGTGGTTATGCCAAATGATTTCAGGGGGCACATGCCTACTCCAGACCACATGGGCATGTAGTAAATTCTCTGAGCAAAGACAAAAAAGGACTACATTATATTGGTATGTTGCTCTATATTGGTAGTCTGCTCTGGCTTCCTCCTTGCTTTAGGGAAAACTAACCCATCCATGTGTCCGTGTGTATCACTAAAATAGTTCTTTCTGTGTCCTGGGTCAGTCTCAGTGACCAGCAGAGTACAGCAGAGTTTTGATCAGTACATTTCATACCTGGCCAAGTGCAAGTGAGGAAAACAACCTGAAAGAAGTTGCTTTCTGTAAGACAAGCTCTTTAATGTAAATATCTGTCACAACCTAGTCAAAAAGCTATTCATATTATGCAGTGCTGACATGCAGCAGAACTCACAACAGCCTTAAAATAACAGTAATGTAACTATTATGATACATGAGCCACAGTCCAGACAGTGAAAATGGAATTTTTTGAAGCCTATCTTATCAGGGAAAACACTAATGAGATTGGTATCTTGCCACAAGGCACATGGTAGGCAGGCTCTGATTGAAAGGACATCCAGAGCCTCCCTGTCCACATAAAGTAAGTAAAAGACACCAACAGCTGAAGGGAGCACACTGCTCCTGGGGAATGCATGTTTTGAAAGAAGCTAAATGCACAGGGTGCAAGGAGAGGTTGTTTCAGAGAGGTTGTTTCTGTCTCTCTTACCATGCACTGGTGGAGCCCGAGATGGATAGATGATCTCTGGATGGGGAGGAGGGTAAACGTCAGGAAAGCGTGGTGGGGGGATGACATCAGGACGGGCTGGAGGAAGGTCAGGTCTTGCTGGCAGCATAGCAGACACTGAGCACAATTTACGGTACTCGTCTGAAACAAGAAAATATCAATGCTGTTTTAGACTCTTGCAGCCTGTTCCATTTAATCCAACACTCCCCCTTTTTGCAGTGTTTCAGATTAGCAATAACAAACCTTAAATAATCTGGAAAATGTGAGCCTACATGTTTTCTTCATAGCAACAAGCTTTGCTCTCTGAATTGAGTCATTAATCCACAGAATCTCAACACTACTT
Organism: Zonotrichia albicollis; assembly: GCF_047830755.1. Classification (NCBI taxonomy): domain Eukaryota; kingdom Metazoa; phylum Chordata; class Aves; order Passeriformes; family Passerellidae; genus Zonotrichia; species Zonotrichia albicollis. Next base: position 10,563,719 of record NC_133829.1, on the reverse strand, counting down.
GTCAGAAGACTGCCAGTAAAAAGGTAACAAAACTGATATTCTGGACATGAAATTGAACAGTGAGGCAGGGACCTGATCCTAATCTACTTAGTCTTCTTTCAAGCAAAAATCTTTGGTGAACTCAGTGTGAAGTTTACCTAGAGAAGGACTTCTGGATTTGATCCCAAGTTAATTTAACAGAAAGCTTGCCACAGAGTTAGAAAAATACTGAACAGGGAAAAAAGCCCAGTTTCAAATGGGTTTCTTTAAAGTTAACCTCCTAAAACAAAGAAATACAAATATAAGCAATGAGGCAAAACCAATTAGAGAATGAATACACTAACACTATTTCCCTGGGAAAATTAAGTTTGCCAATAAAAGCAGAAACCAAATAAGGTGTAGTCTAAGCAGTGTAGCCAAAGAGAAACCAAGTCAGATTCACATAAATTCATCCTTTTCCAGGTGATGGGAATGATCTATGACAAATGATCTATTTTGCTGGAAGAGCAGTCTATGGTGTATGTGTTGCATTCTCCTAATCTTTATCTCTATTAGTGGCATCTGCCCTACTGCCCCACTTTTCCTCTTGCCCATGACTCTTTTGTCTTCAGGAAGTGTGGGTTTGGAACTTCCAATCCAAAATATGCACACAGAGTATCGCAATTGAAGACCACATTCCAGCTGACCTAATTAATGTTAACAATTTGTGTGCACACAAGCAGTTATTTGTGCAGTCAACATCTTTGAACTTCAAAATTTAAAGTCTATGGAACAACAGGGAAGAAGAATTATATAAGGGGGGAAAAATCTAGAAATTAATGAATTCTTGAAACAATATCAAAAACAAGAACAGAAAAATAAAGTAAATGTTGGGAGAAGTAAACTGGGTATTGCAGCCTTCAACACTTTCATCGTATCTGTTTCCACCTGTCAAACACATTAGAAACTCTTCCTGAATCACGAAGGATTTGTTAAACAAACTTAAGCTAAAGTTTGCTTTTCCTGATTATGATGTTTGCATTTATTTCATGCTGTTGGGTGATCAGTTTGCTTCATGTGTCACTGCATTTCACTCTGTTGTTCCTTTTAGTCTTTAAATAGTGTCAATGGTAAACCCTGTTATTCCACATAAACAATTACCACCATATTATAAAAAATTACAGTGCTAGCCTTTTTTATTGCAACTTCAATTTCCATGTGTAATTCCTAGCAATTTTGTAGTTACCACTTTGCAGCAGCAACTGGGTCTGATGTCCACATTTAAAATGCAACTACTCAGTTACATTATGCAGCTAGTGCTCCCCTTTATATTGCAGTAAATTTCCATTTCAGAGTTAAAGATGCTTTGGGCCACTGACAGCTCTAATATCCTTGTCTTGCCTTCTCAGGATATACTATGTAAGGAATATTTGACCTTAATTACATACTGACAGCAATACCTTAAATGCATGTAAAGCTTTTCAAAGAATTTCAAAGCACTTTTAAAAAGAGTAATTTATAGTCTTAATGTATGTCTCAGGTTGGAAGCAAAACCAAAAACGAAGTGGCATGTAACCATGATCTGGAAGACCTTGCATGGATTTATGAGTCAGGAAGTCCTGGGTTCTAGCTCCTTCTCCATGACGTCTCAGTCTGCAGCTGTGGCCAAATTACCTTACTTTTCCACCCAGTTTACTCACCAGTTAGATATGAACAATTAGAAAGCATTTGAAGAAAGCAAGAACTGTGTTAAGACTGAAAGATTTCTCGTTGTCTTCCTATTTCAGAGGGTTGTCAATAGAGTGCACTATGTTTTAGCATTGTTCTAGCCAGTTTTGAACTTTTAACGTGTTTAAATATTATTAATAAGAGTGACAGAAAGTCTTCCAACAGTTCTGATTGCAGATTGCTGCTCCAGTATTATGCCGTTTCACTCAAAGGATTAAAAATAAGAATAATAAAAACTCCCATATATGAACTCTGACAATTTCTTCAGAGTTACACTGCTATAGTGTTACAATCCCATTCCTTCATAAACTCTGCACCTCCCTTAACCTCCTCCTATAAATTCTTAAATTTCTTGTATTCTCCTCTTCTAAAGGATTTTATTAGGTCTCTAGTCCTAAACAATCTCAAAATCAGCTTCCGTCCAGTCCCTCATACTTAGTTTAAAATTCTTCTCCCTCACCATCTTCTCTCAATTCAAGTGATACATTATCTGAGGATCTCAATACCCAAGGAGACAATAAAGAATTTTGGTAGCAGAGAGAAATCATCTTCTGTGTCAAATTTCAGGAAATATATGGTATCTCAGAAACCTTGTCATGAGGAAGGAAATCCCTGTTTCCCAAAGAGAATGAAAATGCCGAGGGATTAGGGACGTATTAAAAGGGTCTAGAGGAAGTAACTTGATCTTGAAGAGGCTTTTGAAAACAAATCTGAAGCAGGTAAGGTCAGAGTAACTTGACTGAAAAACAAGCAACAAATAATTCTTTCTGTCTGCTTGCCCTCCTGGGGATCCTGAGCACTCTTCCACATAGGAGGCTTTGCATGAGCAGGGGAGTTGGACTGAACAATCTGCCAAGGTGCGCTTAAGCCTCAACCACTCCGCGCAGCTCTTCAATGGAAACATTACAGCTAAAAACCCAACCAAAAGGAAACGACTGCTAATTCAGTGCCGAGGCAGGCTGAGCGGAGCTCAGGGGGTTCCTACCGGTGGATCGGATGGGGCACATCTCCGGGGCGGCGGCGGGGGCGGGTGACCAGCAGCGGCCGCTGTCACAGCAGCACTGCATCCTGGACAGGGGCTGCGGCAGCTGCCCGCCACAGCGCCCGTTGCTCAGCGTGGAGTAGCAGAACCCAGGGCGCACGTCTGCAGAGAGAGGGGAATGGATGGGTGAGCGTCGGTTCAACGAGAAACGGGGCTTCCACAAAAGGGAAAGGTGCCATTGTTCTGGAGGGATTTGTATTATCAGTGGCATAGCCCTTGCAACAGTACAAGAATCAGAAAAATAGAAAAATTAGACAATATTTGGGCTGCTTTGGACTCAAGCATAACCTGTGAGAAAGCAGCAGTGAAATATGGAGATGCAATGCACTAAAGGATACAAAAATGCAGTGGAAACATACATTCAGTATGCAACAACAAATGCTTCTATGACCCTAAAGAAAAACTGCAGTGTCATCCTTATTAAAGATCGGAGCAGATCAATTAAGCAGATCAATCTTGATTTGAAAGCACTGACGCACAGCAATAAATTCACAGCATTGCAATTCACAAAGCATTAGTTCATTTTTCATTAGTCATGGCTTCCCCAGCTGAAGTATGTAGTGATTTGACAACATATAGGCTTGCAGGCAAGAAAGTGCAACACAGTTTTAACTGGTGCAATCACACTGTTTGTGGAGATCTGTTGGCTTCCTGTCTGAAAGGGTAAGCATGTGCTGTACAAAGAATGTCCTGTACCCAGATTTTATACACTCAACTCTGTGCAATGTTGTTAGAGATAGCTCAGCTTAGAGAAAATGTGGATGGGATTAAAAAAATAATAAAAAATAATCTTGTGATACCATCTGAAGCTTTGAGGAACTGTTTCACAATATGTCACATCATGTCAAATTCAATATTAGCTGTAATGTGATTTGACACTGCATGATAAACCAGACCAAGTTTGTTTCTAAAATATACAAAGAGTTGCAGTCAAGATGTAGTGGAAAAAGTTGCAGATCTAGTCTTACAACAGGAGACATCATTCCCTAAAAAACAGTACTTCAATTACCCAGGGCATGGTGGATTATCTGTCTAGTACCAGTGCTTTCCAGAATTCACTAGCTACACAAGTGGATGTAAAAAAAAGCAGAGGAGTTTCTTACTATTTTGAGGAAACTGACATATAGTGATATGTTGTGAGAATCTGTGATAGTTCTGTCTTTTATTAGCTGGAACCCTAAACATGGATATTACTGACAATACAGCTAAAAGAGTTTGTTGGCCTTTATTTCCAACTTTATTTAGATCAGTCATACTATCACATGATGGAAACCTGAAAGAGAGAACAAAAAATCAGGTTTCAGTTCTACTACTGGTTCTCTGTTTTCTCCTGGTGCCCAGCTAAACTGCCACACATATTTACTTCTTCATCTACCCTCTTAAAAATCAAATAGAACTCCTTGGAGTTAAAACTGTTCTCCACTATCCCTGGAGAGATATTCAGTGGTTTGGAGCGATGGTGGGGTGGATGGGAAGAAGGAAGTAATCTAACAGACCTGATCATCATCTTTCGTAATTCACCCTTCTCCATTTTGGTCAGTACCAAGTTTTGAAACATTAAAAAGCAGTAATGGAAAGTGGAAAAGGAAGTTACATGGAATCTTGCAAGTACACAATATGGCACAGGAAGATAAGCACACAGCAAACACCTTTATCTACCTACAATTATAAGAGTGTGTCCAAAAGCCACAACATTTTCAGAAAAAACTCAGCAAGTTTATGAGAAAAATACCAAATCTTTCCATATTCTAATCAGAAGGCATCATTCTTAATTTTTCCCCCTTTCTCTTCTGTTCCAAATGGTAAAAACACACAAACCAGGACAAGAACAGCAGGAAATTACCTTTATCTGTTTCAGTTGTCAGTATTTATTGTTTTTACGAAAAATTATAGTCTTCTGAAAAGGCAAAAAATCACCACAAGAATAAATTTTAATAAAAACGTGTCTCTCAAAAATAAAAAATGTAAAAAGAGGCCATCAAAAAGTAACACAGACCAAACAAATTTATGCCAGTTGGAAGCATGGGCTAGCAACTTTCTTCACTGCACTTTTCATGCACTTGGGATGAGATGCCCTGCTCTTGCTTCTGCTCTGCAGCTCTAGGAGATATCTTTGCTTTGTCTATTCTTATTTTTAAGATTTGTAATAATGGAGCTCCTTTGTAATAATGGTGCATCCTTTGGATATCTGGCCCCAGTGCTGCTGAGCTGGAGTCCCCTAAGGGATACATTTCTCAGAAGCATTTCCTCCTCTCTAACAGAGCAGACACGTCCAGCTAACACTTTTCACTTAAGACAGGCATGTTGTAATTAAATCAAGATTACATGTTTTGCCCAGCACTAACACAGATCTGGGCTCTGTCCCTGTGAATATGGCAAGAATGTGTCTGCAAATTACACAAGAATCCAAAATATCTGCAGACAATTGATAGTGCTTCCCATTTAGCACATTTTGCCTTGAACACAAACCCAAAATTTCAATGATGGCTCATAGTCTGACATATTATTTATCAAACCTTGTCACCATTTAAAATCCCAATTCTTTAGCTGAATTATTTCAGTCTACAAACACAGGGGGTAAAAATGCTGAGAAACTGCAAGAATATGACATGGGTCTGGATGTTGGGCAGCTCTGACAGAGTGGTGACTACAAAAAGTAAAAAGCAAATGCAAGTTGTGCATCTCTAGAAAATTTTTGTTATGGAAAGGTAAATCTTGCTCAAAAATATTAAGTACAGGCAGCAATCAATGATTTAATGATCCATAGCAATTTAGAAGCTACTAATCTGAAGCAATAAAAGCAACTCCCATTGGCATTTTAAGTGTACAGTGTGGATCAAATCTACAGGAAAGCCATTCTTGATGATGGAAGAAAAGCAGTTTATTTCTTACAGCCTGAAGAAATTGAATGGCACCATGCAAAATTAATTGTAACCCAAAGTACTTGCAGATCTCTTGGGAAAGTTAGTATTATTTGGTACTGATCTCTGAACTTTGGGATTCCTTCCAAAATTATTTCCTACCAAAGGTACTAAACAGGATGTTGTATTGGTTCCTAGTGCTGGCACAGTGTAAGAACCATTAAATAAATATACTAAAACTGAGGAAATAAACCTGTCATTTGATTTGTGCTCAAAATTCAGCATTGGCACCGAAAAAATAAATTAGTGCACAAAAATGAGAAAAAAACCAATTAATTAACTACTCCACCTGCCTCAGAGCAGGCAGTTAATGCTTCCCAGAAGAATGAACTGCTAACACTGTTCTTTCAGGGCTTTGGCACTGCAGTGGCAATCATTTAATTCACAAAGCTCTCTGGTTCCCAGTCCAGCCTCTGGAAGATGGGTTCTGCTCTACCACCGTGAAAGCCAGAGAGAACAACTCTGCCAAATCATCAATGTCATAAAAGCACATAAAAATATCCAATACTCAGTTTATCACATTACTTCCTTTAATAACAAAGGCCTGCAACAGGGTTATAACAGTTGGAATGCAAATTGGCTTTTCTAAATGAGTGCTGAATATAAAGCAGACTAAATTAAAGACAAGCATGAGAGCAACAATACCAAGGAGACCTTTAAACAAGTTCTAAGGCAACAAATATGACATAACAGAAAAATAAAAGAGTAGAAAAATAAAAGAGGTCTCAAAGAAGATCAAAAAAACAACTATCCTGCACATGGAAAACTCATTTCAGAATACATATACAGGCATGTGATGTACTTCTACATAAAAGAAGGATTTCAAGTCCCCAAGCTGAAATATGTTTCTGACACACTGTTGCCCATTCTTGATATTAATGAATTGTTATAACGCCTACTGTTCTATTGTTCACAGGATTCTACTCACCTATGCATTTCAAGCCATCAGGAGCTGTATAAAACCCTGGAGGACACTTGCAGAAGTAACTGCTAACCGTGTTTGAACATTCTCCTCCATCACAAATTCCAGGAATGGTGCTACATTCATCAATATCTTTAAGACAAAAAGAGATGCAGAGGCAGGTTAGCTAAATTAGTTTTGGCACAAGAAAAGATTTTATAATTTTATAATTAGTAGCAATAATCAAATTCAGGGCATAATCACTAGTTTTGAATTAGTATGTTTCATTAGGTATCTTATGAACAGAAATTAAACAGAATATTGAAAAAAATGCATCTGCAAATTTAAAATACAGTATCTGTAAACTGCAAAAGTTTTACTGCTTAATATGGATGGATGAACATCTTAAAACTTCAGAAATTTACTAATTCTAACAAAACTGTAACTCATCCAGTCTGAATTCTGCATACTAGAATGAAGAAAACTGCATTGGGAGCAGCTGTGTAATGACCACAGTGATCAGGAGCGGAACCATTCTCTCCAGCAGCACAGCCTCTCCTGGTACACCCTGAGGCACAGCCTCAGGACAGACTGACAGACATGAACCACCCACTGAACTGCCTGTCCTTCCTGCACTCGGGTTTCTCTTGGAAATACCCCACACAAAAGCACTGAGCAGCTAGGTATTGTTCAGTTAATGCAGTCTGACAGGATTACAGCTCTGACCAAGATGACTGCAGGCAACAAAAACTGTCTTCTCTGTCTTCTCCACTAAATCAATGTTCAGAAGTTTCAACAGGTTTCTAGAGTGTAACCAAAATATCTACTGCAGAAGCCAGGCAGCGTCCATGATTCTCCCTACATTTTGGCAGTGATTTTAAAATGAAGTTTCCATATCATGATTGTCCCCACTAACAAATGTCAGTCCATATACTAAATCATCATCATCATAGATCCAATGTAAAAAAAATTTCAAATCTGCAGAGAAAAAACCTAACAAATTCTTACAACTCATCACAGCTGCACAGAGGGAACTTGAAGGCTTTCTTCCACAGCTAGTTTATATAAGCTGCAGCTATGTGAATAACGACCTATGTCAGCCCCAAGTGTTCCCTAATTACCAGCAGTAGCCTGCCTGGATGTGTAGTTACTTTCCCCTTGGTTTCCAGTGACTGTCCTAACAATGCAGCTGTATCTAATTAGCACTGCCCTCATCTCCTAGGAACCTGGAGTTCTGCAGAGCCTAAAAACAGCTCACTCTTTTCCATGGTACCTACAAGAGGAATCAGGCAAACAGAGCAGAAAAGGAGGTTATTCTCTAGACTGATCAATGACATCTGCTTGTCACAGCCATCTACAATCACCCAGCTGCTCTCCTGACAGGGAGCATCCAGCTAGAAATAATGGCATCAGAGGTCTCTACCCAACCTCTCCTCCAGAGAGCTACGAAAACAGACACATGACTGTAATAATGATTTCACCAACCACAAAAATTTCTGAGAAGAAATACTTCAACACCACCCAACAGACCAAGGCAAGGAGTGAATAATACTGTAGTCATTAAAAAGGACTGGAAGAGTTTAATGTAACGCATAAATTGGAATTTGGCCCCAACAGATGGGGGAACACCCAAAGTCCCACAGGACCATTAATGAGCATCTTAGCAAGTAGAAAGGATCTCAGCTCTACTTCTTCTGTGAAGACAGTAATACAAAAACTAACAACTCCTGGTCTCCTAGGTAAAGCATGGGATGCTGCAATATTTCTGTGGCCTCCTGCCTTTGCAGGAAAGAAGTGGAGGGACTGGGATGGCACACGGATAACCCAAGTTTGCAGACTCAGCCATGCTAAGAGAAGCAGGGCTCTGGGTCCCCTGTGCACACATTCCTCCCCAGCATCTTGCTGGTTGTCCTGATGTGGGTCACATTCCTCACTTGGGTGTGTGAGAGGGGTGTGACCTTTTTTTCACTGCTACTTCGAGGATGTTGCCAAAGACTCAAGTCCAAGTGCCCTGGGAGCACAGCTAAGAGACTTCTGGCTTCTGCTCCAAGATTATACACCACAGGAGTCCCACAAGTCTCAGTGACAAAAAATGTGGAAATTGAATTTTGGTCTGAATAAAGCCCTTAATTAACAGAGAAAAATGCAATCGTAAATGGATCAGATTCAAGCATTTTCTGACTCAAATTCACCAATGTTTATCTTAAAGTCAATGTTGCCACTGTTTATATAGAGTCTGACCTTTTTAAAAGCAAAAGCATCGCTCTTGATTTTAGGGTTGAGCCTAACCCAAACAGTATTTCACTATTTATATTAGTGTTGACATCCATATAAGCAACATTGTTGTTGCTAAGTATGTGAGTTTTACAAAGGTAAGTATATTTGATTTACTTGCAGACTTAAATGTGACTCTAGGAAAAATTACTGCCCCAGTCACCACAAAAAGTAGAATTTACCTCAGCAGCAGTGCAAATCGAAAAGAAATATCAAACAGTGAAATAATGTAGCAGTTAAAATACAGATTTCCACCAGCTATGTTAACAAAGAGAACTTTGGTCAACCCCTCCCCTTTTCTATCGTGTTGATTCTCTACCTGTCCTTGACAATTGCTATTATGATCTTACTTTAATGGACACCCCCTAAAAAAATAGTAATGTAATTCAGCAGGTAGCTCCCAGTTGAACCAAATCAGTGACCAAGGACATGTTACAACTGCTAGAAGTCCTACTTGCTAAATACTAAGCTAAAACAAGCAAACAATCAGATGTTATTCATTATGTATCAGAATAAAATATAGCTAATTACTGTGAACCAAAAAACTTGTCTTATATTGACTTATAAAATTCAAAAGATAATCTAGAAAGAACAGGACAGATGGGCTGTTGTTGTATGATCATGCTTTTAAATGTTGTGTTTCTATCTTATTTCATGCCACTGGTATAAAGGTGGTGCTTTTAATTATTTGAATTGTATTAATACTACATAGTTTTAACTTAAATTGCTTGGTACAAATAATATGAAGATGTACTGAAAGTAACTCTCTGCAGAGATTCAAAAATCAATAGATATGAATTTGAAGAAGGAAAAATCCATCTGATCTTTGCAGCCAGGTGATCACTGCAAGGGGATTTCACAAAAGGGGAGGAAATTTGTGGCAGGATTTGGGAACACGGCAACCTACACCAGGTTCTTGAGTTGCCTTCCTTTAATGTTAGCAAGTGCAGGCTCTTAGGGTCGTTGCTATTTGGGGTTTTGTGTTATTTGGTTGTTGGTTGGGGTTTGTTTTTAAAATGATGCAGCAATTGAAAAATACCATCAAAATGTTTATGAGATGCAGCCTACAGTTCTCAGCTTTTCATGTACTAATACTTAACAAGGCACTTGTTCAGTCTCTCCTATTCACCACATTCTTGGTACTTCATCCACAGAAGGAAACACTTGCAATGTTGCTCTATTCTAAATGTGGGTTACATTCTGCCAAAATTATTGGCAGGCAATATGTAAACCATGCTGTGTACAATCTCTTCTGAAATTGCTCTCCCTAACCTGCAAATAAATTATAAAGTTTTGCCTAAAATAGCTATTTTTCTTTTGAAAGAGTAATTCATAATTCTTCTAAAATGACTAAAAAGTTTTGAGTGCTTCTTAAAGGGAACTAGATGCAAGAAAGGATGGTGATGCACACCTTCTTCTCACAGATAATTTCATTGCACTGAAAGTTGGCATTCCAAAATCACTAGCCACTTATGAAACTTGTCTACTCAAGTGAATTGTAGCCTAATGACTGAAAGTAGAATCAGTTGCAGAAGTTTAAACATTATTTGGACTTCACTGTAAATACAAATTGATAATGTGTAACTGACACATTTTAGTACTATGTTCTTTATCTACTCAAAATTCTCTTAAAGCAAAGGTGACATCTATGCTTATTATATTAGAAAGGAAAAAAATCCCATCAAATCACAGTAAAAAAAAATAGCACGATTCCATAATCACACACTGCAAATTTCCACACTAATATCTAGCACCTGCTGTACCCCCAAGTTAGGATGACTAGTAAGTGAAGATAAAATGTTTGTCCTTCTGGAACATATGCAACTGTAAGGCTGAGTTTAGAGCACAATCCAGCAGCCTTCACACAGCAGTGTCAAACCCTCACTTATGTTAAATAGATTCACCTGAGTAGGTAGGAATGTGTTGAATCTTCCAGTCATATGCATTTTTTGGTCAAAAAAGAAACATGTGCCTCAAGCATCTCTAAAGCAACATATCAGTTAGAAAGTATTTTCATGTTTAATGGTAGATGTACCTTCAAGTCTGAAATGCTACATGAATAAAAAGGCTATAAAGGTTGCAGGGCCAATATTTAACATTCTCTGCTCTGAGAGAAAGCACCTCTATTTGTATTTGTTGTGAATAATGCTACCTGCAGGCTCAAGGCAGAAAAGACAGTAAGTTTGTTACAAACTGTTAAACAAAGTTAGTCCTCCAAAAGAAGACACTCCCCTTTCAGAAGAAAGTTCTAGAAGTTCTTACCATCACATTTTTGTGTTACTTCATTAAACTTGTGTCCAGCTGGGCATTTGCACTCAAAAGATCCAACAGTATTAATGCAATTTCCCCCTTGACAGATCCCAGGGATGGCTTGGCATTCATCCACATCTGTGATATAAAAAAGGAAAAAACACCCACTTTTATTTCATTTCTCAAGAACAGCCATAATAATTTGTCTACACAGAAATGAAATATGCCTAAATCCGTTCTTCACCCATCATAATATTATGATACTTGCTTGGGAAGACAGACACTAATTTTGTAATTACTCTATGAAAAATATTATTAAGTACAGTACTCTAAATATTTTCTGCAAGAAATCACATGGTTATTATTGTTACAGACATTAAATACTGCTATTGCTTTGTTTTTCCAAAACATCTGGGGAATGGTGTGCAGAAAACACAGCCTGCCAGAGCTCAAGTTTCTTTGAAGTGTCTAAAGCTGGTCACCCAAAATCACTTGCCCCCTTGAAAATCTTGGCAACTCCATCCAGGGCTGAGGCCACCAGCATAGAGGAGCAGTTGCACTGTGCATGGAAGGGCCCTCATGGAGAGGCACAGCAACTGCAGAGGCATTTCTGATGGAAATTATTAACTTGACACTTCAGCAAGGTCAGCATCAATGACATTAGACTGTGGTTAGAATTTGACTCAAAAAGTTTCATAGCCATAATTAATGTTTCAAAAAGAATTATTAAGGACCTGCTTAGACATACATAAATTTGAGGGGTTTTTCCCTATTATTTTTCTTTCTTTGCTTTTCATTTTTTCACGGAGGAAAATGAAACAACAAAGATGGTATCACAGGCTAGGTAGTAAGCTCAAGACAAACATTTTCAAGAGGCCCCAGTTTGTGGCCTCACAATTATTTTAGCACAACAACATGTGTGTCGTCACTTAGCTGCAGAAGTGTTGCTATGGCTTAATAACAGCTACAGAAACAAGGCTAAAGGAGGCAGAGGAGTGGCATTGCAATAGGACACTGGGGAAGTCTGGCTCACAGTCCCCAGGGGCTGCCCTGTCTCTGCTGCTCAGGAATTCCTTCTGGACCACAGAGCACTCCACTCTCAGATTCTCTCATCTCCTCAGAAGAACCAACTGCTGCTGCTAAAAACTGATTGCTTGAGTTCTTGGGCTTCACACTGACATAGATTTCAATGCAGGGACACGAGCTGAAGGAGATGATGCCTTCAAATATCTCTTTATAAATCCCAGAGACATTTCTGCAATGGGTCTTGAAGTCTGAAAAGCAAAATATTATGTCTGTAGAAAAGGCTGAGAGGCAATTTTCCTGGGAGCCACAAGTAGGAAGTCTCAGGAACGCCAAGAAGCATATCTGCACCACATGGCAGAGTGTTCTGCAAAGATCCCTGGCTGAAGGGATCCAGGCCAGGGGCAGCAGCAGAGCTGTCCCTGGGGAAACTGCTGTGCCTGGAGGTCACAGAGCCAGCACAGCCTCAGCAGCCTCACAGCTGCTGGGACTCGAGCTGCAGCAATGGGCTGTGCTTTAGCAACAGCAATCGGCCAGACTTCATGGCACTGCACTGAATTAAAAAACCTCAAAAACTAAAGAAACAGAAGTCATGCCTCTGAGTCATGATGTCTGTTTCAAAATCCCACCTTTCGGTTTTATTTTTCTTCTTTGTATCTTTAACAATCTCGGCTGTGATATTAATTTAACTTTCAGCCAAAGTCAAAATTTGGGCAGTGATATTCTATTTGAAATCTTTTGAAAATAACCTTGCCTACCCTCACTATTTCTTTACTTTTTTTTTTACTTCCCCACACAATAATAATGATTTCTTTTTCTCTTCAGAGAACCTGGATTTTATTTAACCTGTTTTTCTTTATTTAGATTGAATATGGATGTGAAATCCCTGAAATGCCTTCAATCTAAATGGATGTTATCTGATTTCAAAAGGATTTAATACAAATGCATGAAAAATAAAGCTAATATGTAATTCCATAAAAGATGTGTTGAAATTACAAACGCAATACTTAAGAAGGGAAAAATGGAAAATGCAAGTCAAACATATTGGGCCAAAACTGTGTTGGCACCACATACAGATCAACATCAACGTAGCTGCTTGCTAAGAAATGTGCAGTAAGCAGAAGTATTCTTATTCCAAACTGCACAAACCCATTGGAGAGTTCACTGCAGCTTTCCCATGACACAAACAAGAGGGATATAACTAGGTGTGGCATAACTTCAGGGGTGTGGGCCACATATTCATGTACATAAGCTTTCAAAAGTGTCCACAATCTCACTTCACAAATTCCTGCACAATTTAGTCCTGACCTTTACAGTGAGAGGGGGAATAGAATCACTGAGGTCAAAATATGGGCACTTCATGCAGTGCACACAACAAATGTTGCTTATCTTGAAGTTCATCATGTCTGTCTGCAGGCACCAGCCATGACTTGGCATGTGACAGAGGGTATCTACATCTTTAATGCAATGGAATGCCTTGAAGTCCCTTCATAGGAATTTCATGATTATATAAAATTATTCATAGATTTAGAATCTTTATCTTCCCTATTTTCAAAAATATTGTAACTTATTAGAAAATGTTAGACAGATTGAAATAAACTGGCCCCAAAGATATGGTGCTGGGAATGTATAATCCACATCAGTTTAATACATAGTTGCCCCTGTTAACTTTCTCCTGTTTCCTGTCAGACATCCAGACAATAAAAGAATTTATACAGCTGGAAGTATTAGAATAAAAGCCAAAAGCAGTGTAAGGACTTTCTACAGTAAGGCATGCTCTGAAAGAAGTAAGCAACATCTGGGTGGATTTTATGATTTGAAACAAATGCAAATGCATTTCCAAAATTGTATAAAATATATAATAAGGCATTACAAATGGCACGACAGGCACTTTTTTCCAGGTCAAAGCAGTGGAGCTCAAGAGATAAGACATCCAAGATTAATCCAAATTACACAACTTTTAGCTAAAAAATCTCACACTAGGTAACTGGAGCATTATTGCCACAGATTCATGTTTGAATGTCCTGAGTGCTCTCTGAAAGAACAAATTCCTCCACAGAATGATCGAGTGGTACACTCAGAAAAACACCATTACAGAACCAAGGGAAAGCACTGCTGGCACTGAGAAATTCATTAAGATGCTGGCTGCTCTCACATGACCTGAGTTACTAATGTACTCACTTGAACATCAGGCACTCACTGAATCATGAAGTAATGCATCTGACAGTGTTTTTCCATTCTTCACACATATAGCTGAGAATGGCTTAGGACAGGTTATTCACAGCAGTGTAACTCAATTAAGATTAATCCAGTAACAATTTCAGCAGCTTTTGGGGAAGCTGTGCTGGTAACTCACCTTGACAGGCCCCGGTTCGGATGTTTGGAATGAAGCCTCGGCGGCAGGGATGCGGCTGGGCAGGACACATCTCACAGGGGTGGCCCCAGGCTCTCCCAACAGTTGCACAGCACAGGGTTTTTGTGCAGACAATTCCACTGAGCTGGCCCTGGCACATCTGGTTGGTTACCAAAGTGAAGCAAGGGCCGGTCCTGTAATCTGTGCCAAAAACAGGAAACCTGATCAGCTTCGCAACAGAAATACACAACAGAACTCCTAATAAAGCAACACAACAGCACATTTAGGCACTTCTTTTTCACACAAACTGCCCACCAACCCAACAATTTATGTTTGAAGTGTTCTACAGAGGATTTTTTTCTCTCTCTTTAATTCAAGTCCACTGAAAACAAACTGTGGCTATTTTACCAGGAATGTTATATCTGTAGGTCCCCTGTGCTGCTTCTTATTTAATCACTCATAATATTCTTCCAAGGATTTTTTCATCAGTTTCTTTTAGATATTCAGTGCATTATTTAAAAGAATACATATAAAAGAGTTAGGGTATGTTTATTTCCACAGGTTGGATGCCTGTTCTCAAATGAGGCTCAAGGGAAGGAAATACAGACTACAGAAAGTTTTCTGAGGACAGTTTTCACTGCTATTCAGGCATATGCTGTACCAGATATGTGGGCAAGCTCTGCCTACAGCTGAATAGAGGGCACGTGGAACACATCTGCTTTGATTTGTTTATGGCAGGACAGGCCACAGCCAACAGACAGAATCGAACTGAGACGTTAACAAAATAACAGTAGGCTTCATTTTGTTCCACCCTCCAAGGGCAAAAACCCACAGTGGTAGTGCCAGCTCCCGCTGTCTCCTGGACATCCAGGGTGCACACTCCAGTTAATTCTTTGCAAGCAACTCTAAAATGCTTTTTCTGTTACGCTGCACCAGGACAGAGTCCAGCATCCTGTAAGCACAGACACCAAATTATGAACCTGTTGTTTCTTTGTACTGAAGTAGTTACACACCCTGAAGCAGTTATGCACCCTGAAACCTATCCTTTAGTAAATCTTCATGCCAACCAGAGCTGGTGTCTCCATATGCTGTAATTCTGATAACTCATCAAGCCATTCTGATACAATTAATAAAACAGCTTACAGAAATATAGCAAACAATAATGCTATATTGCTACTGTTATCTTCATCAATAAACATGATGGTATCAGAAAGGATATTGATTTAGATAAAAGGACCTTTCTCTGATGAACTCATACTAAGTGACACTAAGTACCATTTATTCTTCATTAACTATGTATCACTCCAATAACGGCCACTCTATCTTTTGTCTGTTTAACACACCTATAAATCACTCAGATAATCTCTTCCTTTTAAAATACTGGATCAACAAAAATCTTCCTTCAGCCTCTGGAAAATTGTCTTGTATTTCCAACTCTATGGTGAATTAACCTGTGAGAACCCACTAACTATTTTCAGCCTCCCTGGTTAGCTGGACTAAGTGTATAAAAATACTTAAATCCAATTCCTGCTACTTAATTTCAGCTTTAAAGGTTATCACATTTCAAGTATAAAATTCCTGCCCTATTCCCTCCAAACAGTACAGCTACATTTACCAAACACTTCTCTCATCTTCCTCTAGCAATTCCATCAGTCTCATAATAAAACAAGTCAGAATCTCTGATATCTCTCTTGCCCTTGATTAATTAATTCCTTATCATCATCTTAACTTTCTTTGGCTTGGTATTTCTTATTGTGTCCCTTTATTTCCCGTATGAATTTTCCACACTGCAGCTTCTATTAAGTTTTTACCTCAATTAATACAAATAAATCATGATCAATTATACCTATCAAATAAAAAAATTATTTCCTAGATCAATTTTTCATCTTTGATCAAAATAAGAATATGGGCTTTACTCTATGCAAAACTCCCAATGCTATAACCCCAAATATTAAAACAAGAGACAACAATTTCTTTAGAAATGCCACAGTTTTGTGTTGGCAGCAGGAAATCTTCCGGGTACCTCCCAGAATGAAATCCCCCATTGTAGATTGTCCCTCTGCTGTTTATATATAGATGGGTTAGAAAGGAGTCATTTTGTTCTCGGGCGCAGTGGGAGCACGCGTCAGACAGCAGTGAATAACTCATCTTGTGTTTTATGGTGGGATATGAATGGATCAGCATTTACAATTGTTTGCTTTCAAGCTATAAATGACTTAGCAGGGGCTAATATGGCTTAGAAATATGGTGAACCCAATGAAGTTAACTTCATAATCATGCAAATCTTTCCACCAGGTCTCAGTAACAAGACGTGGGTTGAATATGCACTCAAAACCAAGCTAGTCCAGTTTGTTATTAATCAAGTTCATAACACTTCAGTATGGAAAATTACAGACTCAATTTTCACCGAATACTTTGCCTGGATAAATTTTACTCGTAATACTCAGTTTTCTTCTAAATACAGCTTCCCTTCTATTTTTTCAAATAGTCTTCACATTTTCACAACTAAGATTTTTTCTTCTCTATTCTTAGTGAAAAATTCTAAAGGTCAAAAATCCCATATGAAAAAAGATCATTTGAATGTACATGCCAGCCTAAGGCCTCAGAGAAATCCACACACCAATTCATTTTTTCATACAGAGGCCAAATAGAAAAAACTTTAAAATTCAAGTGGTTTAAATAGCAAGATTTTTTATTTATTACAAGAAGAAGGCCTATGAGAAGAAAATGAGATTCTACTAACACAGTAGCAAAATGAAAAAAGGATATGAGCTTAAAACACCAATCCTTATTTTGTAACATCAAAGTTTCCTTATACATTCATGTCATTTGTGATTATTCAAACTACTTCAATAAGTAAAGCTCAAACACAAGGTATCAGTGACCAGTCAGGAGCTGGAAAGAGAGAAAGAAGGAAAATACATCCAGAAAAGCTATTACACAATTTGTATGGGTTGCTTTTTTTTTTACTCAAGGATAACTTCAACTTAACTGAAGAATGTTGAGGCTTGAAATGATTTTAGTAAAATGATTTAAGATGTGTGACTGGTAATTTTTTGAGTCATTTGTAATGCAAACTTCAGCACGTGCAAGCAGCCCTCAGTAAGGCAGTAGCCACCATTATCTAACAATTTTATCTGCTTCTTTACATACTACTTGGCTATTTTGATAAGGAATAATTCCACAGGGAGCTTCAAAACTCAGAAGATGGTACAAACTGTAAAAAACATACTAAAATCTCCTGATTTTAGAGGACAGAGAGAACAAACAAGAGGCTCTACATACACGAACCTCATCAAAAGTTAGTGCAAACCTCTGTGTGTCACTGTACAAAGAAAATAGGGAAGAGCAACAAGCTTGTAACTCATCTTCACTTGCAAAATTTTCCTGTCAGTTGCTTGTAGACTTGAAATTGTATTGATCATTAAATTATATTTTCCATACAAGACCTTACAACTTTTAACTTCTGATCAGAAAAGTGAACGGCCATGCTCAGGGATGACCATGGGATAACTATCATTTACTTCCATCTTTTCTAATAGGGGACAGCCTCACATCTCAATTCACAGACCAAATCAAGACCAGACCCCGACACATTCCCAAGTCAGTTCAATAAACTGACTTCCAACTATTTAAAACTCAGACACAATAATGCTCTGTGCACAGGTGACACTGAAAGGCCAGTTGATAAATGCATCCAATCACAACACACTTTTCTTTCCACACAGACCATTTCCTTAAATAATTACTCACTGTTAAGCACTCCCTGTCCTCTCCTCCCCCCAGCCAGACACCATTACTCACCCCAGTCAGATCCCAATGTGTCATCATTGGAAAGTACATGGCAAAGATATCAGAGGGTGTTCAGAAGGAAAGAAAACAAAACTCTGTAAATATTTAAAAACTTATTTCCTATGATGTCTGACACTTCTTACCAACGAGGTTTGGTAGGTTTGGATGTGGTATGTGAAGAAATTATCACCATGCCACTTCTGTCTGCTCCCTTCCAGTGCCAGAGATGGTTTCACATATAAGCAAGACCATTCCCCAGCTGCTGCAGTGCACAGCACAGCCCTGAGCTCAAATAGCTGAGATTTAACACTGGCTAGTGCTAAGATGTCACTGGAACTAGGGACTCAGAGTGCAACATTCAGGCACAGTTTCTGGCAGGGATATAAACCTGGCAGCAGAAATGTCTCAAACTACTACAGCTGTGCTGAGGACAGATCACAGCTCCAAGTTGCTTCTCATTATTTTCACAAGAGTAAAAAATATCCAAGGAAGCATATCTAACACTGGTACCATAACTCTTTATTCTGTATTAGGCAGCCAAAAAGTTAGTTACTGCCTCATATAACCCAACCCCTGGAATATTACCCTTTAATTCATTAATCTGATGACCCCATTTCTTCATGTCTTCCTCACCTTTGCTTGCTGCAAATTGTTCTCATATATTGACTTGCTGGCACACTTCAGCTTAAATTTATTTTCCATTCTGTAAGCTGCTTCACAAATCCATTTCTGCACAGATGATCCGTTTAACACGTCTATCTAGCAAATATTATCTAGTCTTCCTAGGACACTGGTTAAAGTATAGGACTTTGAAATAAAAGCTTACTAATAATATGAGACTAACATTATCACTTACATTTGATGCACAGAAAAATTCAGGCTGACTATTTTATAAAGTATGTTGGCAATCTATTTTCCAGAACAAATATACAACGATTTTTATGCCAATTTTGTTCTTGCAGCTGACCCAGTTCTCAAAGTCTGTAGCTGAAAAGTAATAACATTACAGTAATAAAATAAAAAAATAGTGTTCAAAAATTATTATTACAGAATTGGAGTGATTTGTTGCACACATTTTAATCCAACATGCAGACTAAGCATTTCACCAAAATCAAAGCCTTAGCTCTGTTGTTCCCAATTATGTGCAGCAGCAATCCAAATACAGAAAATTGTTACCACATTTTATTCTTTTCCATGATGAAGAAAACAGTAAGCAATGCAGCTAAATGTAGAATAACTTCTCATTTCTGAAGTCAGTTATTTGACAAACTCTAGCCTACCCTACTTTGCTGTATAAGCTGCAAATGACCAAGGCTTTGCAGATTTTAATTTTTCCAATATCTTTCACAGGCTAACAACAATTAAATAAAATTCTGGCTTTATTTTCATCTTCCATTCTGCTAAAAAGTAACTAGCTTTGGTGACATATTTATTGTCAAGACCAGATGATTATTAAGGAGAATGGATTCTACTACAGAACCTTGCACGTTTCACTTAATAAGAACGAGTTGACTGAAGTTTATCACTATTTTTTCAAAAGTGTTCTTAGGAGTGCCACGTTATAGAAACTCTCTTTACATACCACTAAGTATTAACCATTCACTAGCATGGTGAAGACAAAGGTAGTAGACAAGCTCTGGGTATTTTTTTCCTCTTTGGCTTCAAAAGGCACTGACTAAAGTAACTAAGACTATCCAAACGTAGTGCAAACTGTTTAAGAAAAATAGAACCTAATGACTTACAGAATATTACATAAAGAGGCATCCAAAGAGAGGGAGAATGCTTTCAGACAATGCAATGTACAATTTAAAGAGATACTGCTCACATTTACAAAGGAGATAGAGTGGTACAATACACTAGAACTAACCTTTTCTTTTCTAAAATCTAAATAGTCCTTTGCAGTGCCATGAAACAAAATGCAATTGCAGAGCACTAGAATGGAACTCAGTCCAGAACAGAAAGCTGGTTACAAATAAAAAAGGGAGATGGGAAGGAGAGAGGGAACTGATTTTCAGTGCTCAAGCTCAGTGAAACCCAGCAGGAGTAAACACACAGCAGGAATGGAGAGAAGTTGACTTGCTTTCAGCGTAGGAAAGCGTTAAGTGTAATAACGATGGTTTGAGTGTTGCAGTGAAATGTTAACTTAATGATACATGCGCAAATAGCTAACACAACCCTGAACTTCTGGCTCTTGAACAAGCTCTCTTCTGGCTCTGACAAGCTGATTAGAACAATCAATATCTTTTATTCCTTTAAAACAGGAATCATCAAACTTGTCTGAAGCAAGCTCCCTCTTTCCCATAATCCAAAAAGACCAGCACTCCTGAGAAATTATAACGGTGGAAACCTTCCGCTGAATGAAAGGAAGGGGCAAACAGACTGTATCCCTGTAAAGACTCTTCTCCACATGGCAGACAGCTCCCTGGCCAAATTTCTTCAACCAGACACTCACTCAGGTTTTTGTATTCTCATATATATGCATTTTTGTGATATGATCTTAGTGATGACAGACTTGATATGATGTAAATATTTTAATTTTTTTTTACACTAGTCTAAAGACTTTGGAAAAACTAATACTGTTCTTCTTGCGTAAAACTGTAACACAGAGTTTTATATTTTGTACAGCCAGCTAATAAGACATGAAAAATATTTGGAAAACACTGACAACACAGAGTATTTGATTTTTACAGAAATATTTTAACAATTATTTCACTTCATGGTTGCACAATAACCCACCAAAATCTCAGGAAGCATTAAAAATGTAAGTCATAACATACAAGAATTGCTTCAGACACTAATACCTCACCTCTAACTCCATGGTGAAACACATCAACTACCTAATTGAAATACCATGCAACCCTCTGTGTTACAGGATCAGATTCCTTCCTCAATGAAACTGTGGCATCACTCTGTGTGTACATCAGTGTAATCATGACCAGAATCTGGATCATTTTGCATAACCACATATATGGAATTTGCATTAAGACTCTGGTCCAAAAATAAACACTGCAATAACATGCACTATTTAACTCTGAATAAGCCTGAGGTGTCTCTGTTGAAATGTTACAGAAGCCATACCATAACGCTAGAATTATCACATGTATTCAATTTCTATTACTAGAAGTAAAAAACCAAGAAGGCAAATGATCTAATCTTGATTCACCAGTTTTCAATTAAGCAAGTGTAATTTTATTAAATAGATATTATACCCACCAATATAAAGTACATGAGATGCTAATACATGTGCTTCATTACTCCTACTATTGTTTAATGCCTTCTGTCATTCTTGTCTTCAGTGACCACTTGGTTGAAGGAGCCTTCTCTTTGCTTAGCACTAATGGGTGGATGTCCTCCAGTATCAGTAAAGGACAGGCCTCAAGTGACTGAGGACCCTCACATCTTTAATCTATGATTACTGAAAATATTTATAACAATTGTCAATTAAACCACATCAAAAGTCTGATTTTCCCAAGCAGTGAGAGAGTACAGAATAATAATATCTTAAAATGGGAAGGATGGTGATGGGGAGGGATGTTAATCCACAGACAATTCTCAAACTAAGGGTCGAGCTCTCTTCTTACGTGCAAGCAGCTGGAGGGAAGAGCAAAAGGTCTCTACTGACTCCCATTAATGATGTAATGAAGAGCACTTTTTGGTTCTTTAGCTTAAGTTAGTAATTAGTCAAGAAGAACTGCAAGTGTTTCTAAAAGACTTAGAATGACCATGAACACTCCAGATAAATACTGGAAAGGTTTCACACATTTACTGAAAGTGTAAGCAACTCCACATCTCCACATTCTTAGTGTATTGTTTAACACTTTTTAAGTTTTAATAGCAGCTGTGCTGATGCCTTTGGCCTTTTCTCACTCATCACACTTGCTCTGTATACACTATTTTAGTCCAACAGATACTGCAAATCTATTTTTACCTCAGCACTGGAAACTGGCATCTCCTACTTGTTGAAGGGAATGTCAGGTCCTAAGTTTTCGTTTGCCTCCACATGTGGGACAAATCATTACAACTTGGAAACAGTCACCAGCCTGAGTGCCTTCAACAGGAACATTCAAGATCTAGGACTCCAGTCCTGGCAGTTTTTTCTTTCCTCTCTGTTACACAGAACTGCTTGGTTTTGTGAGCGCCCAGCCATGACATGCAGCACGAAGCCCAGGTCCCAGTTACAAGGGAAAGGTTACACTCACTGACTTTGATGAGGGAACAATCATTCAGTGGTGGAATCCCATTGCCTGTGGCTGTATGAACATTCCCTCACACAGAAAACAGCCAGTGCTTGGGGAAGAGAGACCCAGCCAGCTTCAGAGGCCTCTTGTCAATAGCTGGGCCACAGTGGTTCAACCGAAAGTGACACACTCCAGTTGTAATTTACTGATTATGTGCTTACAAGGAAGAGCATCAGAATCCTGGAAACTGCTGTGTGTACTGAATGGTCCATTCCACTGATCATCATTTTGAATAATTTCTCATTTATTTTAGAAAACAATGTTTCTCTCACCTTCATGCTGCATAAATCCCATCAAAGCTGATGGGTTTTTTTCCACGACAATCAATGACATTTATCTGTGTAAATGCACACAACATCTGGGATTAATAGTTTCAAATAATGGAGGTCCTGAAGTGGCCCAGAATATACATGAGAACCAGTGAGAACTAAATAAGTAATTTTTTTTTGGGGGGGGGGGGGGGGGTGATGCAGGAGAAAGGAATCAGGGGTTCAGCAAACAAGGCAGGTGTCTGTGAATAACTAACCAGGGTACTGAGGGGAACAAAAAAGCTCTGGCCTGTTCTTTGTAGACTACCACACACTAACATTGATTTCAGGCCCAAAATGGGAGATCCCAGTTGAAGAAGGGGGATGGTTACATATGTACACATATTCACTCACACTTGCACTTCTTTTATTCTCCTCCATTCAGGGTACAGATTCAAGCTGAAGTTTTGTTACACTCTGGCTACACGGAGATGTTCCAAAAGATAAGCAAATACTCCACATAATAGGAATCACTCAGATTTAGGTCAGCAAACTGCAAGCCTCACTAACTCCCAACACAGGAATACTTAACCTTTGCATAGCACTGGAGCGTTAGCCTGTCATGCGAGCCCAGCCTCCCTCTCTGAGCTTGCAGCACACGGTGCAGTGCCCTGCACAGCCACGCATCACTGCTAATGCATCCTGATGGATGAGCAGCACCACAGCCTAAAACACATGCAAATCAGAGAGCCACAGACAACACAAGCCCTTTAAACACATTTTCCATTCTTAAAAAAATCATTCAAATGCATTGAACTTAAGTATAGTCCTTATAAACTTAACTATGTTATTTATTGATAAAATAGTAATTTATGTAAATTTTACAAAGCCCCTACAGGCTTTGCTTCTGTTTACAGATAAAAGTATCCGCAGAAACTGCTGCTGATCCAGATGCCTGTCTAATACATAATACTTCACAGCCTTGCAAAATGCTGTGTATTAAAGGTTGGAAACTGCTTTTTGGCCTACTTTCTACACTGACATACTGAAAAGGAGGGAGAGTCTTGTGGTTGAGACACTTGGCTGGGACTGGGATGACCTGGGTTCAGTTTCAGACTCTGCTGCAGACTCCCAGTACATCCTTACACAAGTGACTTAATCTCCCTGTAAATTAGCTCCCCACATGGAACATGGGGCTGCCAATATTTCTGGATGCTGGTGGGGCTTTTTTCTATTTAGACTACACAGGCTTTGGGATGCAGACTTGTGTGTTCTCTGAATGATAAAGGGAGCCTCAAGCTGAGTTCAGGCCTCTTGGAATTACTCTAATAAAATGAGAAAAGATCTTTCATGTAAAGTTTTTTGGTGTTTTGATTCTTTAAGGTTTTATGATGGTTGGGTTTGGGTTTTTTTCTTTTTTGGAGGAGGGATGGTTGTGGCATTTTATGGGGGTTTTTAATGTTCAATTAATTGTCAGTTTCTAGTAAAAGACGAGGAATTTGCTCCTGACATTTTCTGTACTGGGTGAGTGCAACAGCAGCAGAACACATTCCACAGAGCAACTCATGCACAATCAATTAGGTCGTCTAATTAATTTTCCAACTCAATAGATGCTATGAACTTTTTTTCTTCAGAAATATATCTACACACATGTGTAAAAGCAACCCAAAAACTTTTAAAAGGAGAGGAGAAGGACTGATGATATTCACTTGAAAGGAATGGGCTGCTACATGGGAGCAATGTTCTCTCACATGGAATTCATATTGCTGTCATGAAGGGAGAAAACACATATGGGGGGCATAAGAGGATTTTCCCATTGACAAGGTTATGTAGTTACCATTAGGGACTGACTTGTTAATCAGTATTTAGAGTAATTTATGATATTAGGTTACCCCATAACTAGGGAGAATAAAAACATGTGGAGAGAAAAAGACACATAGGTTTGAATTAAATAGGGACAAAAAATGTAGCTATTTACAGGGGGTTAAACCACATATTACATCAGATGTGCTACAGCACCCAACAACAGGTATCTGTTTCTCTAGTCCTAACTCAGCTAAAACTTCAATCAGCATCACTCTGCCTGAATAAGGACTCTGGATCAAAGATTCAAAGAAGCAAGAGAAAAATACCCAGGCCAATTTTTTGCCTTCTCTCACAGGGTTTTACAGCAGCAAATTTTCAACTGCCATGAATTTTCTCTGCACTTCCTTTCCCATCATTGTGATCACCCACAAGTCCTTATTCCACACTAACATAATGAAGTGTTTGTGGGACCAGAGTTATAATTGTGATGTCTGGATTAAAACAGTGAGTTGTGACATTTCTAAGAGTCCTAAGGGAGATGACAGTGAATTATAGAGAATACACAGACACTTGATAGTCCACAATTATGGGAAAAAAAGGCACAGAAGCACAATAAAGTGCTTCAATTGGGGTTTTACTATGGGTGTTTCTATGGAAGCATAGACTAGATTTATAAAGAACTTATAAAAATATCCAAAGCAAATCAAAAGTGATAAACATTACAGTTTCTCCAACCTGTACCACAAATCAGTATTCTGTTAGCAACTGTTTCAAACAATGTGGCTGCTAGATCAGATGAACAGACAGGCGAGAGACAGCAAGCTCTGGAAAACACACATACTGCTTGTAGGTAGGGGAGAGCCAGAGCAAAAAGCCTTCAGGGAACAAGTGTGAAGGAAACAAGGATACAAAGAAGCAAAACAGCAAAAGAGCAGAGGGATGAAAAACAGGAAGGCAGCAAAGACGGGATGGATCAAAGCAAATCTAAGAAATGAGTGGGAGGCACAGAGACAAGGAGAGATAAACAGTGGGAGCCAGCAGACACCATGTGTGAGAAGGGGAGAAAAGGGAAGGGAAGGGAGGAAAAGGCTGGCCAGCCCCAGAGCTTCGCCAGCTGACCAGGACAGGGAAGTTTGCCAGGACAGGCTGGCCAGCCTGGGTTAAAACGAGGGCCAGAGAGCCAACTGGCAAAGGGCAGCCAGGCAGCCCAAGCCATCCGGGAGAGGAATCTGTGCATGGAGCAGGGTGGGCACAATCCCAGCTGCGCCCGGGAGCCGGGCGAGCCCAGCAAGCACCACACGGGGGAATGGGCAGGAGCAGCTCCAAGAACAGCAGCGAGCAAGAAGCAAAAAGATGCCTGAGAACATCCCAGCAATAGAGTGAGCATCTCACTGACACATCTGGCTATGCACTCTGAAATACTATCCACTAGGATCATTGGGTGGCCAAATATGAATAAACAATGACTACACAAATTGCAGCTATTAACCATCCCTTTTCCCAAAAGGCATCTTCCTCCCATTTGTAGGGCTGATATCTGTATTTGTTGTCTACTCTGATATTTTCAAGATGACACAGTACGAATTATGTACCCCAATATTATTTATATAGTTAAATGTCATAATCCTAAATCAAGAAAAACAAACACCAGGCCAGTGATAAATAAAAATATGAGCTAAAAAAGGCGTTACAAACTACGAGGAATGGCCTAATCTAGCAGTGACAACATTCTGCTTATCTCTTCAGTCAGGCAGCTCCAATCCATCCATCTCAAAGAAATAAAATTAGCTATACTGAATAAGAAAAACATTGAAAGCTGTTACTAAAGGATTTCTACTAGATAGTAAAAACTTGTGCTATCTTCTGAAAGACTTTTTACACTAAAAGAACAATAATTGAACAATTTAGTGTATTACAATAAACCATGACAAGGTCTAAGTGTTCCTATCATCAGAGCTACAATTTATTTTTTAAAAAAAGCAGTAAGGCAGTGTGTACGTATGTATATGTGTATATATATATATTATTTCTAAGAACAAGTTTCATTTCACAGTCAAAACAGGCTGTTACATGCATCCTGTTCATTTTTTTCTCCCCAACATTTTCCTGGTGTAAATCAGCATCATAAAAAGCAGGTACTTAAATTAATGGGTGATCCTGTCAAGGAATCAGGACTCAGAGAAAGAACAGAAGGGAAGTAATCCAGGTGTGGGCAGTATCTCAACGTTTACCTTACCTTTCAGGATACAGGACCTGCTCCACACCACCAAAACTCCTGAGTGTGTTTTTCCTTTTAACTTCACTGGGCTTTGAATGAAGTATCAAGCCATCAGGAAGCCAGTGATCCATGAAACTGCCTTACCCTCAAACCAAAAGAGATTCACAGCTGAGACAGATGATATTCTAGGTAGTAAAAGTCAAATTCTGCTTGGGACCAAGTGCAAGAGAGCAGCACATGCCAGGCAGCACCCTGGGGTTCCCACAGCTGGTAAGAGGAGGGAGGGGTAGGGAAGCAGGAGGGAAGAGGGAGCAGTGGGGAGTTACGAGGGGGAGCACACAGAGTGCAGCATAATGCAGTTTAAAGTTCCTCTGTGGGAGCTCTGGTACCTGCCTAAGCTGCAAGGTTTAGCAATTGCAGTGCCAATATAAATGTGTGCCTAAAAATATAGGAAATATTTTCTTTTAATTTTTACTAGAATGGGTACATTTAACAATCCAGGTGGTCATCAATATATATGTGATTCACTTCCAGCAACATTAGTGGAACAACAGACTGTTCTGTGGGGTGTCTAAAGTTTCAGCTGCTTGTAAACCAGCACTGTGGGAAAACTTTTAGGTGGCTTTAAAAATATTCTTGTAAAACAGTAGAAAGCTCATAATTTAAGACAGTTCAGTGGAGGAGAAACTTCCTCCTGATAATCAGAAATATTTTGCACTACATCCAAAAGGCAAGTAGGACTTCCTCCAGGAATAATGTCTTTTATCCACATCATTCTTTGTCAGGAAAGTGTCTGAATATCTGTTTTAATAATTAAGTTTCAGGTTTCAACTACACTTGTGATAAATAATACTCACAGGAGAAAAATGTTTTTAGAGCATCAAATAGTTTAGTCTTATAAAATAAAATAAGCTTGTGGTGGTTAAACTACCCTACATAAGAACATTTTATTAGTGTGAATATACTATAAGCTTAATTTATAAATATATTTAGCCCACACGTTCGAAATGAGATAACCACTGGATTGGAAGTTTTGCCTGGCAGCATGCTGATCTCTTTCTTCCTCCCATTTCATTTAATTAGCAACTTGAAATGGATCAGCAACTTTCAAACAGCTGATCAAAATCCCTGCTCACAGAAATTATCTTGTTTATTTTTCACATGAGCATCAGGCTGCCCCTCTGCAGGGCAGTAACTCTGCTGTGACCTCATTCCACTTTGGAAAAGGTGTGGAGAACCACCAGCACCTTGGGGACTGCATCTGCACCAACATCCCCCACTGCAAACCACACACAATACTGACCACTTCAATAAAAACAACAAACATTTAAAAAAGACACAAGGGCATCACCTCCGCAAAAAAGGAAAGTCAAAAACTCTTCTACATCTGCTCAAATTTGAGCATAACCTAAATCCTACTAAAATGCAAACATTTTCTTTAGATTTAAAAGAGCTCCTTATGCTTCATCAGAGGCTATTGGAAGACACATATACAAACTTGTCTAGGTGTTAATCAATGTTCATTAACATACTAGCATTCTAAAAGTGCTTTAGAAATGAAAATATCACATGAAAGACTCTGTATCTGGCATGTAAGCCCAAAAGGAAAAGAACAGTATATTATAAAACTGAAAGAGGCTGTACTGATTTTCTTTGCTATTTACTCTACTAGAGTATTTCTCACTCATCATCTTGGAATCCCTAGTTGTAGTTAAATAAATACCATTCCATATAATGGTATTTTCTATCCACTATAATCACAATCTTCACTAAACATATTCATATTTGTGGCTTATGCATTTAAGCACTTTTGACTTTTATCCAAAATTACTGATTGATATTATTGTGTGGTAGCACAGCATAGCTCTAATTGCTTTCTCAATAACATTATTAAAATCTGGCTGACAAGATTTGATAAAGTTTCTGACCCCTGATTCAAAGCCCACTTAAGTCTTTGGGCATCCTTTTATTTTATGTGAGTAGGTTTTGGATCACTTCAAGAGTGACTGTGAATTTTTCATCCAGGCTTCACCTCTCTGAACAATGTCAAGACTTCTACCTTTAGGTTTAAAATACTGCCTGAATGTCTGAATATAAAACTAATATATAGGCACAAGTGTGTGTGTGAATGAGTGTGTGTGTGTGTGTAATGCAGGTATAACCTGCCCTCTGGACATAGCAAAACAGGCTGTAGAATAAACACAAGCCATTCCCTGCAGGGTTCTGGCAATAGTTTACACTAAGTGGCAAATCATTACTGCTTTAGACATTTCTTGAAATGCCAGTCATCTTGAACTCTTCTGGTATTTCCTGGGGTGCAATGGGCAGCTGCCTAGAAATTTTGTACGTGGTATTTGATGCCAAATCACTGCATAACATCTTATAAGATTACCTAAATATTTATGAACAAAGAATAAAAGTTATGCATGCATATGCACAAACCCCATCTAATTTGTTTAACTAATTTCAGACAGTAAAAAACTCAATTCTCATATCAAGAATTCCTTCAGCAGACAAACATGAAGCAGTCTCTCAGTAGTGGGAGATGTTAAAAGGAGCTCCTGTAAGCTGCACTCCAGGCAACTCCCACTGAAGTGTCAAAAATCAAAACTACCTTAAATTTTCTCAGTAAGTCTCTCCTCCAATATGCTGAATTCAAAGGGAGTTTATTTATTCATTCATTTATTTCAAAGAGGACCAGGATATCAGTCCTAATATGTCTGGGGATAGTCGAATCATGGATGCAAAGGCTTGCTGCTGCTGCAGAGTAACAAAGAGAAATTCCTCCCAGCTTGAACTGAAACGGACATCAACAAGGCAGGCTGCAGGAAGTTGTTATTTCTGCTCAAAATTCTAAACAGCTGTTTTCAAGGCAGATTAAAAGATTTTTCAATGTTTGGATTCAACTCAAGAGCTTTATCTAATGCATACTTTGTATTTGAGTATTTGTTGAATTAGAAATTTAATAGAGCAGCTGAGTATTTTAAAATCTTTTGGAAGATGTGAAAAAGGGATGTGAACTCTAGCACACCCTGTAAAACATAAATTTCTTACCAAAAGAATATGTTATTCATGTGCTCTGTACATTAGGTCAATTATTACTCACTTTCTTTGGAGAACCACCAAGTGCCTCCACCCTTTATAACAGAGCACTGTAATCAACTGTAGTAAGAATAGCAGAATCATTTTAATACACACCGGTGGCTCAGGCCTGAGCTCAAGAAGGCTTGAACAGTAAGAGACTAAGAAGGATTTGCCATCATCTTTCCTTTTTAAGAGGGAAAGAAATTAATGTTTCCTTGTACACCTCTGTAAATAATTTCAATTGCACATAAATAGGGAACAATTTATAAAAAGGAATGCTTTAAATTTGGCCTCCAATTTAAACACTTCTGTTATTTATTGACAAATTCCATAAACAATCTGATACCAAAACTTCTTCCACAGCACGTCTTTCATTTCCGCTAACCCAATTTAACCTCTCATCTTCCTTGCACTCAGCAGCTGTACAAAGCACTTTTTTGTACTGACATCAGCAAGTGACTGAAGTGTTAGATTTAAAATGCTTTCTAAAACCACGACATTTTGTATTGAATTTGGAACCAAGTTTGATACAACTTGTACTGTTATTTTAATATAGTATCACCTTTCATTAAACCATATCTTGTTGGGTTCCTGCTGGGACCTGAGAACTGAAATAGCACAAGGTTTAATGCATGGCACTTCATTTTGTCCAGCCTGGCTCAGGCCAAGAGAAGCATTTCAAATTATTTAGATAACCACACAGATTAAATACCCAGCAAGATAGCTTGCTAAGTCATTCATCATTCGCCATTCCTGGCCTGTGCTGGTGTCTAGCAATGTTTTCACTAGAAGAGCCATTCAGATGAATGGAATGCACATCTCACTGAGTCTCCCCTGCCCAAGCAGCAGTCTAAAAACGTCTCAACCTGCCTCCAATGCTCTTTTCCCCATATATGTGAAAACTGGCTAGATCCTCTCTGCCATCATCTTCTTTGCCTTATCTTCCCTTCTCACCTGTATCTCTTGCCTTTGCTTTATGAGCCCTATAACTTGACCAAATTTTAGTGTATTAAAACATTATCATCTCCTTACTTCAATCCCTCAAAAAGTTCACAAATTGTCCTCTTACTACTCTTTAACCCCTCAACTCAAGAATCAAGTAACTGGAATTTGTTCACACCCCAGGGTGTAATTCAATTTTTTGACATAATATCTGCATCATAAAGCTATATCATACCTTAAAGGTTATTGGAGCCAAAGTAACTTCACATCAACTCTCCTTTCACAGAGGTGGATCACTCACCTCTTTTCTCATTGCAGATCTTTTGCCTATGAAGCCTGTGGCTAGGAAGTAATTTTTGACCCTGTGGCTTCTTCTGAAGCCTGTATTAATCCAACTGTAAAGCTGCCATACTTGCATTTTACAAACCTCTCCAAGTTACCACCCATACTGTCCCACCAGGACATGGAGATTCTCATAAAGGCTTTCATCATATCCCAGCAGGACAACTACACTTCACTGCTTGCTGGTTTTACTATTACTTGTTTCAAACATTTCAAGTCCAAGTAATGTTCTGTCACTGTACTGCTCAACTGAGCTAAGACATCTGGACAATCCAGACGAGAGACCAGTCCAATGGCCCTTGAAGAAACAGTTCAAGGTGTGTCTCACTTTAAGAGTCACCTTAATTGCACTTTAAAGAAAGTGCGCAGCTTGCTTTTTCCACTGCATGTTTATCACTTTTTTCTTGCTGTAGTTCTCAGAAACATAAGCAAACAGGAGCTGCTGAGGTCCTAAAACCCTCCATCACTGAGGTACCCAGCTGCTTCCTAAATCAGGTGAAACTAGCAAGTACCTAATAGGTCTCCCCATCTTTTTGTATTAAGTGACAAGCAAGTAACTACAATTAGTGTCAAGTGCAAACAGGAAAACTCTCCTGACAGTGTGTCTGTAGTTATTAGTATTACTTGGATTTAAAACCGTTCCCTACTCCACACCCCAAGAACCACTGTAGTTTTGTCAGCTTATTCTTCATTTTTAAACTAACTGTTCAATTTTTAAAATTTTATTAGGCAAGTACATAAGATCTCATCAGCATAACATGTGCTTTCATTTCACAGCACTCAATCAATCACTGCCACAGGAAAAACACTCTCTGGATAACAGAACACACAAATAAGAAAAAAAAAACCACAGAAGATCCAGAATTATGAGCACTTAGACAATGTTAACGCTGGACCTTCATTAAACAGCTAATAGGTCTGATTACTATAGCTGGAGGTGCACAAATCACAGACTAACACATATTTTAGCACATTTTCCACAGTCCTGGGCAATCTGCTCCAACTGATCCTGTTTGAGAAGGGGAGTTGGACTAGGTGATCTACTCTATGCAATTCTGTAAGCTGAAATACAGCTAGAAATTGCCCTCTCTCCCTTTAAATCTTACAGTTCTATTTTTGAAAGAATGTAAATGCATTGTTTGATAGGCAGGAGTTACCCCACTAACCAGCAGATATGCATTTTGTTGTGCTGCCTGTTTTTGCTAGAGATAAACTGCTTTTCCAAACCTTGCTGAAAATTCAGCTATCAATAGATTCAATGGAGCAATTGTAAGTAATGGGACCGAGATAAAAGGACCTAGAGCAAAAGCTGAGGGCTTAATCTTGAGACCAAAGAGTACTATGAGGTCCCTGTGCATACAGAAATAAGGAAAATGGTAAATCTTGTAAAATATCACTGAACTTATGACCACTGCTGCAATGGCAGCAAGGACACCTCTGGCTTGGTCCCATGCTGTGTGCAGTGGGGCAGGATGAAGGCATCAGCCACCACCTCCCCAAGGAGGCAACAACCGTGAGCATACAGGCTTCTCCTCAGCTCCTGCTTCCCCATGACTGTCAGAACCTCTGTGCCAGAAGAAAAAGCCCTAGAGGGTCACAGAAGACCATTCATTCCAAGGAGTAAGGAGCAAATGGGGACAGCACTGAACACCTGGCAATCACTGGGTAAACTTTGCAAAAAACATAAACATTGAGGACAGGATCATTATAAAACATAACCGAGATCACTTGGTAAGCCAGGCTTACTCCAGTAAATGCTTTTTAAAAATTAAGGCACACACTAAGTTAAAGATTCAGGGACAAGTAAAACAGTGCAGAGACCCCTCCTTCAGAATAGGAGACCTATAATGTGAATTACACCCCCATGGAAAGAAATTAAGGCTACAGCACAGCAGACTCAGTTCCATTAACCTACCTGCGCTAGTTTAGTTTGGGTAATGCCTGCAACAGATACAAAGTAAATGTATAAGACCACAACCAAAACTCAGGTGCTTAAAAAGGTTTACTTTTCTTAAAATATAAACCCACCTGTATATATGTGTAAACACACATGCACTTTTAATAACTTTCATGCTTTTTAAAATTACATATATGTAGCCTTTACACACTTAGCCACAGCGAAGGGAAATACTGAATCTTGGTTTCTTCACATAGCAAAATTCCACCTTTTTTTCCTAAAGAAGTTTCTTCTGGATAAAGAGCGCAAAGCCAAGCTCTGTTTTACAGCAGAGCAGAATTTGGAGAGTGATATTTCTCTCAGGGCTCCTTTCTTTTCAGACCTTATTTAGGCCTCTTTTCTTTTCCTACAGCATTTCTCTAAAGTGCCAAACTGTACAAGCTATCATAAAAAAATATATATATAAAAACTACTCAGTCATTATTCATGAACCTCTCAAGGGCAACTGGAAGTGAGAATGTGTCTGTCCTTACAGCTGCTCTTAGGTAGCTGTTTCCCACATTTTTTTGCGGCTTTTATGCTCATACAGGGTAGATCTCTTTCTAAATCTAACAGTTTACTTTAGAAAAGTCTTTTTTTTTACAGAGATTTCAACAGCTCTATTACAAATACATAGCAAAAAATCTTACATGTGTCAAAACAGTTACACTGACCACTTTGAGCACCTCTGTTTAAGATGCATTTTCATTAGCATTTTGCAGCTGACCTACATAAAAGAATTGTTTTACTTGGAAATGCCTTCATCAGTTTACCCTTTCATTAGGTTAGATCTATGTTTTAAAAGAGGTTTCTTTTCTTTTTTAGAACTGGCCATCTAAAAAGTTTTAGATCTCTTGTAAAAACAAAGAAAAAAAAGTAAGTCACAAACTCAACTGAGGCATCATGCATACTGATACTTGCTTCTGTGGCAACTATAGCAAAAATTCTCAGCTTACCAGCCCAACAAGAAAAAAAGCTATGAATGGGTGATTTACAAGGAAAACATTTGTTTTCACTGTAACAAATGAGAGGATTTCAGGTAGCAGTGCTTTCTTATATCTAAATATATTGCAGCCCAGAAAAGAAGTAATTTTCTCCATAAACAGCTAAATAGGCATTGTTAGGTAAGTTCTCAGCTGCATTTATTCATTCCCTATATTATGTCTGACTCTGGGAGTCACCATGTCAAAGGCACCTTTTCTTTGGAAAGTTCCATGAGAAATCAGCTGTGGCCAGCTATTTTATTTTTTACAAGTTTTGGCTGAAATCAGAAAAATGGGCCTGGTAAAATGGCTCTAAGAGGGGAACATGAGCCCTAAGATACACATTCTGAATTTCTCAAATGTAACACCACGCTGCAATGACAACCAATATCAATAAAAGCTGATTTAATCTTTCAGCACACATATACACAAAAAAAATTACTCTCGTGATACAACACATGAGAGGGATTCTTTCCAATTCTCCCTGGAACACTGCAGAGCACAGATCTGGCAGTGAAGGCCAGTCAGGGAAGCCACAGCTTTCCACTGTCTGCATGTGTATGTAGAAGTTACAGCTGGATGATCTGCATGCAACATCCCATAACCTCTCCGTGTAGGTACCTTCTAGAAAGCCTCTCCTCTCCACTGGCCTCCACCCTTCATTTCTCAAGGCACTGCAAGGCAGACAGCAAGAACCAGAGGCAGGCACAGCCAGCACAGGGTCCAGCCTGGCTGCAGTGAGAGCTGAACCCAATTTTTGCACAGCAAGCAGGAGCCAGAAGCTGCCAGCAAAGCTGGAGGCAGGAGTCAGGTTCAACAACAAAGCTGTCTGCAGTACCAGAAGAATGATCTAGTGACTCTCCTGTGAGTCCTTTCAATGCCCTACATACAAGAACCAAATCTTACAGATTACAACAATGCAGCTATTTCATTCAAATATTTTGGTGATAATTTATACCAACTATGGGCTCCACAATTTGTGATTAAATTTGTATGCATCTCCACTGCTACAACTAAAACCAAAACAAAGCAAAGTCCAAACAATACTTTACTGCACATCTAAAGGTCAGTGTCCTTAGCAGCCAATCAAGAAAGCATGGAAATATAAAAAGGTCTGCCAAATAGCTGAATGAAAACTTTAGATTTGTTTGACTGAAACCAAAACTCAATTTGGAACAAAATGTAAATGTTCAGCTTCGTGTACAAAAGCTGGAGCCCTCACATCTCACAAGAGACCTAAGCCATATGTACTTAATCATTTATGGATCTTGATTAAGCTTACAAGCATATATCTCTGAAGAAACATTTTAGAACTGGCTATATGATATTTTAAGAAACACAGAGCACAGAGAAAGCAACCCAAGACCAGTTATGGGGTGAACAGGCAAGGATCAGAACAATGGATAAAAGCCTTCCTACACATAAGATCCCTAAAACTGCTTTTTGGCATCAAATAACAGACTGAACTGAATCCTGAGTTCTGACCCAGAGATCTATTGATTATATTGCTAAGTATTAAAAACCACCCAAATCACACACAATCATTCTGTTTGCTAAGTATTAAAAACCACCCAAATCACACACAATCATTCTGTAGAGGCTGACTTCTCGACCATAAAGTTGCAGCTTCAATTTTAGAAATTAAAAAACTCGTCCACTTATCTCAACCTCGTTTTTAGAGAAGATAACCCAATGGAACTTTTATTCTAAAACTGAAAGACATCAAAGGTGACAACATATACTGAAATTATTTTAAAGTCAATAAAACATCACTCTGACTAAATATATTGATCTTCAGTCTGAAGCCATTTTTCATAATTTTTCAGGGGGGAAAAATGTATGCAAGAGTCCTTATTGCAGGTCTTCAAGTCCAGCCACCCTTCAGTTTGCTGCTATAACATTGTACATGCATGCATTCATGTTACAGGGCTGCAGAAACTACATGTCTATGTCAACAGATGTGTTTCTTGGAAGAAAGCAACAGAAATCAAGTTTATTCAAATGTTTGCCAGCTACCATATGCTGCAAT
This sequence comes from Zonotrichia albicollis, assembly GCF_047830755.1. Taxonomy (NCBI): domain Eukaryota; kingdom Metazoa; phylum Chordata; class Aves; order Passeriformes; family Passerellidae; genus Zonotrichia; species Zonotrichia albicollis. The sequence continues at coordinate 10,527,651 of NC_133829.1, read as the reverse complement.
ACTACTTTAAATGCAACATAAGGCTTTGGGAACATACTTTTACTGCTATCTACACTTTGTTATTTACTTTCCATTTAGACTAAATACCAGAGACGGGGCACACTAAGGGGTGCAGTGTCCTCTTCGTAAAAACATTCTACCCGTTGTAGTATTTAGAAAGAAAAAAAAATATACAGAGCCCTACATTACTCTTGACCACTTTCAGCGGCTGCACTTTCCTAGGGAGGCTCCGGGAAAGATATTTTTACATATGGCATTAATTCTGGGAACTTTTAATAATGGCCAAATATAATTAAAAATTATGCAAAAAGTCCTGCCATGAAGAGAGCAGTACAGAAACGACTCTGTTTGAAGAAAAAGCAATCATTTGCTCATATTCTGAGTCCATAAAAAAACAAAACATACGTGGTACGTTTTTAATATTTGAACTACATCAGGCCCAATTCTGCTCCTATGTGAAGCGAGTGGCAAAACTCCAGAATGCAGCAGGATTGAGCCCCTGATGTTGTCACAAGCATTCAAATAAACAAACAGGTCTGTAACACATTCTAAGCTTCCACTGTGTTCCTCTAAATGAATCCAGACAGAAAAAGAAAAGCACATTTCATTGCATATCTGCAATACAAGGATAACAACAATGTACAACTTTATATTATATAGAACTCACCCTCCTAAAGTATTATCACCCAAAAGTCTAAAGAGAAACAGTTTCAAAGAGTCAAGAAAACATTTGTGCACAAATTTCTAGGCAGCTCTACCAAATCTGTGTTTTGATCTTCCTGAGGTCCTAACATCAATTTTTCTTTGGACTTTCATAAAGTGCAAGATACAGGGATGTATTCACATGACCCAAACGTGGGCATCTCCCACAGCCAGCTAAATCCTCTAGGCTCTTTCAGAGACAATAGAAAGAGCTGTCAATGTTCTGAATCATCCTCAGGGGAACATAAACTAAGTCTCTGCTCTCTGCCTCTTCAGCAAATCTAAAAGAAACTGCAGAGTCTGTAACTCACTCAAGTTATTCAGCATTAACAGTAAAATGGCATAAGGATGGCATCCAGTTTTTAACCAGTGGGAGAAATCTTGCTTTGTCCATATCTTCATTTTCTGCTGTCTGTGATTTCATTAATAATAATATAATTACTGATAAACTAAAAGCTGAGTGCATCTCTCAGATCTTAACTAACTCTGAAAGCTTGGGCCAAAATCCAGCAAGGTCCTTAAGCACTTGCATAATTCTAAGCATATTGACATCTTGGGTTTGAACTTAAAGGCACATCAAAGGTCATCACTGGACCATGGCCAGAGAACTCAGCACCTTCCCAAAAGCAGTCCCTGAAGTTTGATTTTTAACTGAGCCAATATCTGTGAAATATTTTCCTTCTTGGGCTATGTATTTTAAATGTGTCTTAAATGGCTGTAGGAAGCATTCCCAACTCCACTACACTTTTACTGTTGAGTGTATGTCAAGTCCACCTTTTTGAACACTATTGCACAGAAAAGCCAGGTCTGTTGTTTTATGACACAGCTGAATATATTTGACAGTACGTCCAGGCAGCTTCTCCTGCTCTGGAAACGGGCCAAACACCTCACACAACAGCTCAGGAGTTAATGACACATGTGCACCATGGTGAAGTGATTGATGCAGCTCTGGTGAAGCCTGTCTCACCAGTGACATGGAGAGGAACTCCACTGATTAGCGAATCTCAGAATTCCTTCTGCTCATGTTTATAGTGTTTTACACTAAGATTAACACTTCTAAGACATACAAAAAAGCGATTTGTGTGCCAAAACGGTCCAAGGCCACCTGCTATCCTCTCAAAGAATGACTGAATAAATACATAGAAATACTCATGCCACAAATTTGATGGTGTTTGTTACACTTTGAAACAGTGGGTCGTTCACTAGATAAAGCCCTTGACCTACACAGGAGTCCTGTCTTCATTAACAACCACATGGCCAACATTTACTGAGGTAATGTATGGAAAAGCTAGTTAAAACAGTAGACACTGTTTCAGAACAGAACTACACAACTTGTCTCTGTAGCTAAGAAACTGGATCTAACTTTGTTCCAACCACCTGCAACATTTTAAATGTTTTCCCTATCGGATTATTAGAATAACCCCACGTGTTTGGTTGCCTCGACATCATTTTATTCAAGTCAGTTGTAAGTTATGACATATGCAGCAAAGGCTGGAATATTCTTTGGCGTGTGACATATGTGCCACAAACACTCTTGGACTGTTACTGTTAGTTGATGCTTGTAGAGAAAAGCACTGGGTGATACAGAGCAGTAAATTACTTCCATAACTGTTAGTTTGTGGGATGGCATAACCTAGAAGTCAAATCACAGCCAAACAGATGGAGAATGTGTATGCCACAAAACTGTATCACTGCACATTACGCTTATATCCAGAAATGGTGTTTTCAAAACAATCTGCTTCTCCTGCTTCTGCCAGAAATGGCATAGTTTAAGACACCATTTCTCTTGAGTATTTTCCTCCCCCCCCCGGCCATTCCATGCACAGAGATGCTTTGGTTTTGTTTTGTTTCCTCCCCTCTTTCTTTTCTTTCTAATAAACACACCATTTTACTCTACAAGGCATGAATCTTGTCAATTTTCTGGCTAACATCCATTCACATGTACATCAGAAGCCCACCAGGGAGTGTCAAAGCCACAGAACTTTCCAAAGCTAGATTCAAAATATGGACCTCTTACTTAGCTGACAGCTGTGTAAAATCATATGCAGCCAGACAAATCCCCAATGACCACACAGGTGCATGTGCTGAACAAGGCAAGTTATTCTAAGACCAAGATTAGTTTATACTTGAAAAGTTATCTTCAGAAAAAGTTTTTCTCATGGCATAATGTGATTCTGAGACCAAAACCCACCACACCCTCTTTAGAGGAGGGGAACATATTAGCTCAGCTAGGTAGAGAGACTGCAGAAAATCTGTGAAAGCAGCCAAATTTCAGAGGTTTTCTGGGAAGATATGACAATCATCTGGCCTCAACACAGCAAGCGAGCATTAACCAGGAATACTACAGCTCATTAATGTCTATTTTCTCTTTTATTGATAACTATAAAATCAAACACGTATTTTAAAGTAAAATACTGCCTATGGACTAGGCATGTAAGTTACAGATTTCCACATCAATTGTGCTCAATAGCATGCATGTAATTTCAGGACAGCTTGACTTGGCTCAAATGGCTCTGTGCCACCAGTTTCTCACTCCACCCACCACTAGGAAGGAGCCCTGAGGGACAGGACTGAAGCTGTTACCAGAATTCAGCCTAGAAACCTGCCCTAATGATGTGGAGTCAAACTGGGCTCAGATCAGGCAACACAAAAGTAACACTGAACAATATTCTTCTGAACTTACACTCGACACTCCTCACCAGACTGAAGGCTCAAAAACTTCACCCATGAAGGACACACAGTAATTACTTGCATTTTCAAGTCTTTGCAGAAATACTCCGTGAATTCTCAGCTATAAGCATTTATTCTCTTCAAAATTAGGAACTTGAACCTAATTGCCCATTCCTCTTACTCCTCTCCAGCAGGGAGATCCCACAATTCAGAACTGAGCTACTTGTCAGTCCTTGGAAAAATCTCACCATTGGTTTCTACTACTTTTATGACATCTCAGTGGATAACTGGCATGACTTCACACACTGCCAACACAGCAATTCTATCTGTTGTAGGGAGTGTTGGAAATCCCTGATTCATCAGTTTAAGCACAGGAAAAAAAACCTTTGGTCCCCTGAGAGTTGCTGTTCTGTATCACCCCTCCATACTGCCACATAATAAAAGCCAACTGTTACTCCTCCAGGTGCAGCACTGACAGCAGAGATCATCTGACACACTCATTGACAGAAATTTCACGTGCTGAGAACATCCTCCACATGGAAGCCCAAAATCAGATTATTGACGTCTATTCTGCCCCAGGTTCATAGAGATGCAACATAACCTATTCTATGAATAGAATGTATGAATTTCCAACTACACAGACCAACTGCTCTGACAAATGAAAATATTTTATTTGCATTTTTATAAAACTCAACAGGATTATACCTAAACATTGTCCACTGCTCACAAATGAAATGTTAAGTTGGTTTAATAACCCTGAGAAAAATCCACCTTATGGTAGTTGGTATCATTGCGTTTTCATTCGAAGATTATCACTATGGATATGCAACTAAAAAGCTAAATTCAAAACAATAAATCTGTACAAAATGGAAAAGAGAATTTAATAAATTCTACAAAAGAAAACATAACAAAGACAGAGGCAAGATGCTACTTATCACATATATCAAATTCAAAGACTTTTTATGATGACTTAGAAACTGAAGTTTGAGCAAAATCATGCAAACACTTTCATTTGCCACCTCTTCCACCGGAGTGTTTTCATCACAAACAAAGTAAACAGCTACGTGTGTGTTTCATCCTGGCCTATATCCTTATGAAGTTCTTCTAAAAATGCTACTTATAATTTATTTTCTGTCTTGAGACCAACAAAAAACAAACACAAGCAATTCAGCCATAGAACACAATAAGTAAAGGCCCAACAGCTCTGCTGCTGGAGGTGCTGGAACATAATCACTGCCACTGGCTTAGGGCACCTACCTCTCTCACACTGGGGTCCAGTGAAGCCGTACGTGCAGGCACAGCGGTTCGGAGCCACGCACCTCCCTCCATTGAGACATCCATTTTCACAGACAGCTGCAGCAAAGGGAAGGCAAGAGGAATCTTTATTGAGCTTTTTTCAGAGAGACATGAAGGTATGCACTTGGCCAACTTAGGTAAACTGGTAAAAATGGTGAGCAGACTGAACTCCTTTCCTAGAATCTACTTCATGACCTTTTACTACTTCCTGGCCTCATTAGTACCGTGGCTCATCATCAGTGGAGCATAACACAAATACAGGAACAACCACAGCTTTTCTGACCTCTCAGAGCCTTTCCCTTTGGGATAGCTGGACAATCCCATAACTTCAAAATAATATCTTTCAAACTTGTAACAAACAAACACTGATAGAGATTGCAGATAGAAGATGGAGAGGAATATTTCATCTCTAAATCCTCAAATGTGTTTGTTCCTTCTGTAATAACCCAGTATTAAAAGGCTGTTTGCTGGTGTTAAATAAATAAGGCTATTAACTAGGAAAGCAAAATTGAATCAATATCTGTTCCATGTTAATTCCAGATACTCTTCCTCTGTATCATGTTGTCACTAGCTTCAGAAGTCAATTTTTAATAATAAACTCCAAAAGAAATTTTTCTTAGATATAATTAGAAAATACAACATTCACATGAAAAAGGAGATTTTAAATACAATTTCATGTTCATTGAGTAATGTTATTCTTTGTTCCGTTTCACATTCACTTCAGTAGAAAGAAGATTTCCATTTATCCTCTTTTATCCACTTGATATTTCACAGTGAAGGCAGAAATACAATTCTTAATCCTTTCACCATGTGATCCTCCTCCAGATTATTAGGGTAAATTCCTGGTCCCACTGAAGTTCATGTAAAGTGTGCCATTGATTTTGACAGAGCACAAAAGGTTTTCATTAAATGAGCTAAACACATTTTCTGTGTCAGACCAATATTTCACTAGATAGCAACGTGACAGCCTTGGTTAAAAGCAGTGTCTACATCCTTATTTGAGTTACTCCACAGCATTCCAGCCAAGAACAAGAGAGCACCAGAGGCAGTTTGGGAGAGATTTCAAGCAGCACATCCAGGATTGCTTTTGACTAAGGACTGATTGAGGAAATAAAAACATCTGTCAATCAACTCTAATAAGACAACATCAAAATTTCTAAAGCATACTAGCTAAGTCTGATGCAAACACTGTAATGAAAACAAGACTTTTTATTAAAAATACTAATTTTATCTATAAAATTAAAACTGAATCTCATGTAAAATTTAGATGTATGATCTACTGCTTTAGTGGGTGAGAAGTCCTGGAGGTCAATGGAAATTATGGCAGTGAGAACTATAGGGTCAAGTTATATCCAATTATTATGAAGTCACATGGTGTTATTAATAGTCTTGATCAGTAAGAATTCACTCAGCATTCATTACAAAGACATGTATTTTTCTGTATTTTTCACTATGCCTGACCAAAAACAAGCTCAACAGCAGCTGAAGTTTAGTGCTAAAGTGTGTCCAACCCACACATCACAGAGCCACAGAGGAGTATCTGCATTCCAGGAGTGTACTTACGCTGCCCACAGTGGGTTCCTGTGTATCCCTTCTGGCACAGGCAATGGTCATCGCTGCAGCTACCCCCGTTCATGCACCGGATGTTACAGTGTTGGACTTGAAAGGAAGAAGATTTTCCTCAGTTAAATCAAACCAAACTTTTTATTAAAAATCCTAATTTTAGCTATAAAATGAAAACTGAATCTGAGTCAGAAACACTTTACTGTTTGCTAAAGGTAAACATTTACTTTTACTTTTTTTTTAGGGATTGACACTATGAACCAGAAAGTTTTAGAAGTCAAGAATGGACATTTTATGACAGATATGGAAAATGGCACTACAGAACACAATATAGATTCACAGTTCCTAAGGAATATAGGATATGGTGCAAGAATTTGATGAACCCTCTCATTCAAATGAAGTCAAAGGCAGTTCATATGAGCATAAGTCCTCAACATTTCTTTCCTAGTTTGCAATTATGAGAAAAAGCCTTCAATAAGGGAAAGTACTAAACTTCTGGCAGACAGCATCATTAGAAAGGAGCCTTATCATCTGGGAAGTGGGGGAGGGAAGTATTGAAGGGAAGCATGTAAGGAAGCTCCTGCAGACAGCCCTGTTCTGCTAACACAAGCAACACCAGAAGCTGACCTGGCCAAGCAGCATTTCTTGCATAAAAAGGAGACATAACAGAGTGATTTTTTTCTGTATGCCAACTGTGGGCTCACCCCACCAGTAGAGCTGCTGTGCTTGGGAGCTGCAGAGCTCACAGACAGCCCTTCCCCAGAGCCAACAGCCTTCCCCTCCCAAGGGCAGGGGCAGGGGAGCAGCAGCACTCTCTCCCCAGCTGCATCCCCACCACTTAGAATGGTTAACAGGCAGCTGAAGCCCCATGCCAGTAAAACACCATGTCTCTGAGTAATTTTTCTAGTAATAAGGACAAATATATTTCTTAACTAGATGTTGGGAGACCTGCCCACTTCTCTATGCCTTATGAAGAGCCTGACATACTTTTAGTGTGTCCCAAGAAAGCAAAGTCCTTACAGGTCCTGCTGTCCAGCACAGCTGGGAACTGGGGCCTGCACTCCAGTAAGCAGCTGGGAAATGGTTTTCCTTCTCCCAGGAGCCACATGAAAGGCTCCTCCCCAGAAAGGATTACAGTCTGATCAGCCTTCAGTAGATTGTGATGGAGCACTGGATACCTACACCATGCTGTCTGAAATGCTCAGGACTGAAAAATGCAAATTGCATGTCCTGTCAGGGCCTGCAGCTAACAGGTGCCATGCCAAACGCCAAATTTTTCATCTCACACAAAACTCTTAGGCATCATTTGGCTTTTAACAGTTCAGAAGTATGTGAACAGAATTTTTTTTTATTTTCAAGTAGCAATAATAATTTTAACTGTACTGCCTTCTATAACAATATGATTCCACAAAACAGAAGTAAAACATAAAACTGGAGAAAGAATTGAAAGCAATCTAGCATTTAAAACACTAGTAACCTTAATTCTTCAATTATAAAAGCAAAAACTGTGTATTACATTTCTTATGTGTCTAATAGCTATTATACGTCTTTGTTCTGCTTTGGATGTACTTCAGTACCTCAAGCAACAAAAATGTACTAACATTCCTCAATAAAAAGTAAAATTGTCTGCAAATACAGAGTGAATATCTGGTGAAGATTTTTGGACAATGTTCAAGTAGGTCAGAAAAAGGTATACAATTACTTTAAAAGTTACTTTAAAATGTGTAGTTCAACTAGTTTCATACAATCTTAGAAAAACAGAGGGGATTACAAAAAGCATAGGAAATGATATCATCTGTCAAGCAGGGAAGGAACTTAAAAACCACAAACTGATTTCAATTAGAGCAAGCTATGCCAAGAGCTAATTTCCATTCCCACATGAAGACCAAAGCCATTTAAGTAGTTTGAACTACATTTGAGATTAAAAGGTTAACAGTAGCTTAAATGATGATTTTCATATTATCTATTCATGTATAAATAAAGTATATTTCCTCATTTTGGGGACACACACACAAAGTTTCCATAACTTGTCTTACTGCTTCTTAAAATAACTTTTTCAAGGTAAAATACTTCCTCCTCTAAAAACTAAAATCATTATGGGAGACTGTTGGGACACCCAGTCATCCTTACTAAAATGAGCCATTTAAAGCAGTGAGCTTTCTTGCCTATTACCAGGCAAGAGGATCACTGACATAGTCAGTAAACTAATTACTTATTTTCTGCCCTCTTTTGTGGGAATGTTGGAAAGAGTACTTCCAAAATCATACAAACTATTCTGTAATATTATCCTTCCAAAAGTTTACAGACACACATTCAAAGGCTGTCTGGAGCTCGGATGTTGATTTTAAAAATGCATTTTTGAAAACTAGCATATTAATGCAGGTCCAGGTTCTCTTTTCTCAGCTATATCAACAATTCCATTAATGTCAGTGGGGATATTCTGGTAAATGAAACAACCTGTTCCAAGATACCACACTGACATAGACTCAAAGAAAAAGCACAGGAATTACCATAAGGCTGGTGAATCAGTGCATATAGCTTTGCCTTATCTAGCAGGCACAGGAAATGTTAACATCAATAAACGGTTGCTTTCAATCAATTATTGTTCTTTTTCACATCCAATTTGTAAACAGTCTGCACTGGAAATGCCTGAAGTCAAAACAGGAATAACTGCAGGAACACGACTTTATAAACCTGCAAAAGAGCCAGCAAGACCATACATATCCACACAGGCTTCGCGTGTGGGCAAAAGTTGTGGTTTTTATCAAAGTGCTGCCCTCTTAAGCACAACAATTCCTGACTTTTTAAATAAATACCCAGCAAAACTGAGTAAAGACTTCATCACACCCAGAGCACGGCCACAAACACAACTGCTCATGAAGCGTGCAGGAGCTCACCAAGCAGACGAGAGGTAGCCCACAGGCTGTCCACTCTGCCCTCCCGAGCTCAGCACCGCCAGGCCGGAGGCTCTGCCCTCCCCAGGGGGAAAGCGGCGGCCCCTCGGGCTGAGGGCGGCAGCGCGGCCAGCGGGCACCGCGGGAGAGGAGAGGCCGGCTCTGCCTCTGTGCCACTGCCGAGGAAACGCGGCCAGCCCCGGCCGTGCATGACGCAGGGCTTTGCCTGCCAGGAGCTGTAAACAAGGAATGACGGCCGCATCGCATCCCAGATGCTCAGCGTGCTTTCTCTGTCAAGTGACTGACTCAGGAGAGAGATGGCAGCTAGCGCCAAGGCGGGACACGAGCCTGCTGCTCCACGGCCCTGCACAAGGCATAGACAAAATCGGCAGTACCCTCAACTCTGGGAACATTCGAAATTCAAGACCTTACCCCACATCTAACAGTAGCACAATATAAGGCTGAGTTTTTACTGCCATTGAGCAGAGACCTCCCATAGCACCCGAGGAGTGGGGTCCCAGGGCACGGAGCCAAGGCCCGGGCTCAGCCGCACACCACGGGCAGTCTCTGAGGAAGACTCCGGGCAGGGGCTCAGACCTCGGCTGTGCCTCTGATGCTGCCTACAGAAGCAAAACCAGGGTCTCAACTCAGAGACAGACCTGACCCATAACCCTGGGGGCAGCCTGACACCTGACACCCTCCTCCTCGTTTGTCCCGTGCTCGCGCAGAGGCAGAGCAGCACCTCTAACACACGTCAGGATCACAGAGCGTGAATGGAGCACTAAGAGGGGCCGGGCTGCAGCAGTGACACACACACGGACACAGCAGCCCCAGCTGTGACAGCACCCTGCAGCAATGACACACACACGGACACAGCAGCCCCAGCCCGGGAGCTCTGGGGGCGGCAGTGAAGCCGCTGCCACAGCAGAGCTGGCAGAGCAGGGAGCACAGGACACCTCCCACAGCACATCACACACAGCTGCACCTGCAGCGTCAGAGCACGCAGCATCACAGCCAGCGGCAGGGAGGCCTCCACACTTGGCACTCATCTCCAAGCCTGCTGTAAGCACACCCAAAAATTCATTAATTACACAGCAATAACCACTACTCAGCCAGTAAGTTTACTGATGTCACTAAAATCCCTGCTGAGAAAACCACCGGTTGATCTTTTCAACCACAAATCAGATTCCTAAGGCTGACTCTTAACCAGAAAAGCCCCAGAAACTGACCTGCATGAGAATCAAACTTGGAGGCTTTGTTTTACTCTCAAAGCCACATGCTTTCCAATCCACATTCAATATTTTATTTCGACAGACGACCAGAGTATGAGTCACTGCCAATTCAGTTTCTATCTATGGATGTACCTGCTAGAAAATCTATGCCCACTACTGATTGTTTAAATACTAAAGACACACATAGCTTAAAATATCCAAAGGACACCTCAGACACATCTCATGTATCAGAAGCTATACACTTAATTCTGAGAAATCATGATTTTTAATTATTTAATTAGATTTTTTTCTTATTTTAAAAACTTATATTTAAAATAAGGTTTAAAGAATGAATATTCTGACAAAATATTAACTGTAACCATTTGATGTCAAACAGTACTTTTAAACAAACTGTTTGCTTTGTTTTCTATTTGCATATCTAAGTCATTGTGGTCTATTGTGTAAATACATATTCATGGGTTTTGTCTACAGTGCCAACAGCACAAATGATTTACATAAAGTATGTTCTATAAGTACTAATGACGTGCTAAATCATAAAAACATTACACATGAGTGCACAGAAGCAGCGGAGAATCTTTTCTCCACAACTTACCAAACACTTTTGCTTTTAGAATTGGTATGTTTTAATAAATTAAGGGGATACACAAAATGTGTCTTATGTTACTGCAGAAACTGAACAACTCCAATGAAGGCTAAAACTATGGAGAACAATGGTGGAGTATTTCAGAAGAAAAGCTACAAGAACCAAAAACTTTACCCTATGTTTCTTTTGAGTCTTGACTCATAAAAGACTTCAGTGGGGCCAAAGAAAAACATGAGGTAAGGCCCACTTGTTCCTATCAAAGGTGCCAAAACAGGTAACAGAAACAGGGATGTATCTCTCCTTCTGTGCCCAAAGGGTAAGGGCAGAAGGTCATACCTTCCTTTACTGCCTTATAGGACTAAGGCATAAGCACCTGGTAAAACAGTAGCTGCAAACCCAGGCAGGAGCACACCACCACACACATTTGTGCAGAATTTTGCACCCTTCCCTCCCTCCAGTACTCTCTGGGAACTCCATAGCTCCACATCTTCCTCATGCTGTCCTCTCCCTAACATACATCACAGGAGCATGAGATGGGTTGAACTACAAAGAACAATATTTACCATTTTAGTACATGCCATTCCATTACATTCTGCAGTTGTTAATGTTTTTCCACTGTTATTGCATAAAAAGGATGCTAAAACCACAAACTGAAATGGCCAGTTATGTGGGAAAACTCTTATCAACCAGGAAAGCAAAAAAATGGCAAAATAAAAAATACAGAAGCAAAGCAGACCACACACTGAGTTTCAAAAGATATTCAGAAGTAAAAGGATAACTACTTTGCATAATATTAGAGACCTCAGCTGAGTGCATCCCCCCACTGACTTTTGTCAATATGTTGTTCAGATAGTTACAGGCATTTGTGGGAACAAGTCTCCCCCAAAATTCTTTCCAGAAACTTCATATGTCGTAAAAAAAATCTCAATCTTCTGCATTCTAAGAGACAAGAACCACATTCAAATGAGAATACAGAGTACTTTACAGTTGGCATCTCAGATATGAATCCTACTCAATATCAAACACTCAACTCATGTTTAGCCATTGAGTTCTCTGTTCGTTGAGTGAATTTAATTGTACATATTTTTCCCTGGCTCTGGGGAACCTTCCTTGAAAACTTGAAATACAAACACTTCTAGGAAAAGTCATCTCTCTGAAAACCTTCATTTTCAAAGAATCTTGCTTTTTCTGATGAAAAGCTGTTCCACTTAAAACCTTGGGCAATTCTGTACCTCTAGTATCTACAGAAGTGTCACCTGAAGAAAGTCAGCAGTATTAGATTCAGAAGATATGTACTGAGCCTGGCAAGGAAATGCTCTAAAGGTTGTAGGCCTAGGTATTAACATACAGCACACATAGTGTCTGGTCTATAATCCTTGAAATCTGAAGGAAATTCCAAAGCATGTCAAGATCAGCCAATTGTCAAGAGCTGTCTCTCTATCACTACAACTTTTGTCGTATACATGCTCATGTCTTCCAGTGAACAGAAATAAGGTATTTTCTGGAAAACAAGGAGGACTGGAATTACTGTTAAAAAGTGTCAAATGAAAATAGCTTCCAATAAGACTGCTTTGGGTTTGATTTGGCAAAAAAAAGAAGCATCTCCAAAAGCCCATCTCTGAGTCATTCTTCAGTTTCATCATAGAAAGCTACACTTCCCTTCCTGTGGTGAAAGTATGTCTGGTGACTCAGAGGTTATTTGTCTTAAATACTGACCACTGAACTATTTTACATACCTTAGTAGCTTCACAGACTCAAAAGAGCAATATCAGAGACACAGAAGAAATACTTACTTGATTTTGAACCACAGGAGGGGGCTATCTGACCATTTGGGCATGTGCACATGTTTGGTCTAGAGCAAAATCCATCCCCACAGGAATGTCTGCAGATTGCTATTAAGAAAACATAAATGCCTTTAAAATATGTCTCAAAAACCTCAAACACATAAAAAAACACCTGACAGAAAATTCAGTACCATAACATAAATACCCACAAACTCATTAAACCGCATATAACAGATCCCAAAACAGTTCCTCCTGTTCATCTGCATCTTTATGGGGGGCAGCTAAGACCTAGACCTTCACCATCTGCTATAAAAAGGTCTGGGTACATGCCACAGACCACACTAGATATGGGGAGATTTCCCTGGAAAAGTAAAACTGTTTTCCATTTTACCAGACCTTCCTGGAGGAAGGATGGCACTGAGGCAGCAACATAATGCTTCCTTTATTTCTGCACCACACACAGACAAGAGCAGACATTCCCATCTGACAGCATGCTGCTGCAGGATCTCTGGAGAGAGTCTTATCAGCCTTGGGCAAAGTGCCTTTAGGAGTTATTTCTGGTACACTGTTCTACTACACATGAATATGAATATAGCACTATGATGTATGCATACATTACATATTTCAGGGTTATGGTCCAAAGAAGTGGAGAAAATGCATTTGCTGGCCTGATGCTGTTGCCTGCTTCCATTAACCTACATAGATTAACATATTGCACTCATTCCCAGGAGTTTACACACCCCTTGGAAGCCTTTACTAGAGACTTAAACAGAACATGTGGACGAGATTAATCTTTTGTTAAATATTGGTATCACATCACTGTGTTGTAGCCCATGAAACTTTGTATATTAGCTTAATATATTTTAAATGGTAAAGCAATCATGCATAGCTGCTATTGAAAACATAGAGAAACACATTTCAGTTCTGGTATACAATTAAAACCGCCCTGAGACATCGAAGGACAAAGATAAACATCAGTCATAACGAGATTGACTTACGGACTATGCACTGGTTTCCACCAGGTAACGTTTTCCATCCAGGGCAGCAGTAGGCATTGTAACGTGATCCACACACATTTGGTCTGGGAAAAATAAAAAGGATAAGGATGAATTCTTATTTTTACTCAGAAATATGTTTTAGAAGTAGAGACCTAAAATGGCAAAGGTAAATCACTACAATATACATTTCAATAATTAAATTTAGAAGTGTTGTATGTTTTTGGCCTGTAGTTTTTGGGGTTTTTAGGTAACATACACTTCTGTAAATTAAAGATTACATTACAAGCACAAAATCAAATCAGTAATATCTGAACAACAAGAATAGAATGGGGAAACTTTGTCTCACAACACTCCATATCTGAAGAAGTAACCATCCAGGTTTTTTGAGCAAAACTCACACACTTAAATAAAAAATTAGCATCCAGTATCATTAATAATCACAAATTAAATCTAGTGCTCTTTGAGTAGGAATTTTAAATCTTCCTGTTGCTTTTTTTTCTATACTCTAAAGCTGTATTTATTATTACTGTCCCCTGTTTTGTCCATGAACAAAACCTATGTATGTGTGAGTGAAACATGCCAAAAAGAACATTGGCCAAATAAATGAGTCAAAATATGTTAACTCTTCATTAGGAAAAATTAACAATATGTTAATATGTTAATTCTTCATTAGGAAAAATTACTACCAAAAATAATCAAGGATGTGGGTGTATGTAGTGATAGGGTGCTATGAAATTAGTATGAGGGGCCTACTTCTCTCCTTAAATGAGGAGGAATCTACAGGAATTTTCCTTTCCAACCCATTCCTCTCATCCACATTTACCCTGTCAAATAACTTTATTACTAGAGTTCATGACAGCTGAGTTTATGACAGGACATGACACTATTCCTATCATGATTTTATTGATAAAAATAGAAAAGTTGAAATTATTCTATATCTCTGATACATAGAGGGACAGTAGATTCTTTTAATCTATCTTGTCCCATTTATTTGATCTATCTATCCATGCAAATAAAGCTAGTAAGAATACTTTAAAAAATGGGAACATGTGCCTTCTTTTGTTTTACACTTAGTAATCTTAGCACAGGAAAATTTTACAAACTCTGTTAATATTTTGAGCAATTACTCAATGGCTTAATGCAGCTAGAAACTTCCTAGGAACTGCTATATTAAAATATTGTATACAGTTAGAGACAGATTGAAATGTTTTAAGAAGGGTTCTCTATTATTATTTTGTCCTTGGTCTTTCAGAAAGTTCTTCATTGCTAGTATTGCAACGTTTAAGTAAACAATAGTTACTTCA
The DNA here is from genome assembly GCF_047830755.1 of Zonotrichia albicollis. Classification (NCBI taxonomy): domain Eukaryota; kingdom Metazoa; phylum Chordata; class Aves; order Passeriformes; family Passerellidae; genus Zonotrichia; species Zonotrichia albicollis. The sequence goes on along the minus strand of NC_133829.1, from coordinate 10,512,625 downwards.
TATGGTGAGGCCACTTAAACAATCTCAATATATACAAACATTTCTTTATGCACGTTTTCCAACTAACAAAAGTTATATACTCTGTTTATTTAGGGATATGCAGTACTAATGCAATTTCAAGTATTCTGACTACACCAATTTCAGTGACACCTATTCTTTCCAACCATGGCCAGAATCTGCTTAAGTCAAAGCAAGCACTACCATTACCTTCCACTGGTTCTGGATACTTACAAAGTAGTAACAGAGAATGTGAGCAACACAATTGGACTTGTTGCAGGTTCCTTTTCCCTTCCTGCAACTGCTGTTACAGACTCAAAGTCTTATTCATTTAATTCCAAGGTATTCAGTTTTAGTATGTCAGCCACTTCCCTGCAGGGCCATAACCATGTAACTTTCCTAGAGTTCCCTGCTCATCAATGCCAAATGTTGCTCCACAATCATCTGCCAAGTAAGACTGGCAAGCACACGAGTGAGATTGCTTTTCACCTTCTCCAGTCAGAAGAAATAATGGAACTTATCCAGACAGATAGAATGGGTTTCTTGCTACCTGTTACAACCTATGGCATAAACCACCCATTTCCTCTTCCAGCTGGTGAGGATCTATAGAAGGCTGACCATAAAGTGATGTTTATGTACTTTGCCAAATTTCAGTCTCAGCAAGTACGTGGCTTTGGGGACCATCTGGTCCATGTTAAGAGTCAAAAGCAGATTTCTGTGTCACAGAGAAACCTGGTTTTTTCCAAATGGGACTCTGGAAAACCTAGATGTGCCAGCAACTATGAAGTCAGAGACCCTGAGAGCCTTGAAGCTGTCCACAGGGTAGGCTAAGCCATACAACCAGGAGCCTCCAACTTCAGTGCAGTGAGCTTAGCTTTGAAAGAAAAAAAAAAAGAAAAGTCATCAAACTGTACTTCCATGGAACAGTTTGAGCCTGACAAGTGCATTTTCCAGTGGAACACTTTTTCGTCAGAAAGCTGCTGTCTAGCTTATAAAAGAAACCTATATTAAAGTCTGAATGTTGCTTCTTTGAGACTAAGAACATTCTAAGGGAATGTTCTTAAATCGTGCATATTTGTAAAATGACTTTGAAAATAATTAATTTTGAAGGTTAAATTAATTGATATTTATGAGGTGATCAGACATTATAGCAATAAATCCCCATAAATAAAGCATTCAAGGCAATAATAAATAATTTACCTCATGTAAAATCATGGAATCCATCAATCAAATTGTAAAGGCTCTATCATGGCACTTGCTTTGAACAGTTACCCACTGTGTGTTGAATAGAGCATATTTTCCTGCTGATATTATAAGCTATGAATACTAAAAAAGTGTTTTATATTCTTATAAAACTGTTTTCCTGAACAGCACTAGAAACAGAATGCAGTTATAAAATCTGATTTGTAATGATAAAATAAGCAAAAACATATCTGTATACCCTGAAACTACCTACAGCATCTTCCTTTCACTCCAAAGCCCAGATAAGGAACAGAGAATCTCAGAACAAAGCTATTACCATTGAAATTTAAAAAGTCTTACATTTTATTTTAGAGACACTTAATGAACTTGTAAAGTATAAAAGGATTTCTGTAATGGTATGGTGCTGAGAGACAGGATGGCTGATGCCCAGACTTTCATCAAAGATGTCTAAATTAAACAAGATATTATGTCTTTGATTAATGATACACAAGCAGAAATTCAGTAGCAAAGTGAGTTGAATTATCAAAAGACATTAGACATGAGTCATCAGCTAGAAAAATCTTGGAACAGCAGAGAGAAAAAGGTTCATCTGGAAATTCTGATAACTAACACCTGAGAGTGATAGGTTTGCATGGATATTGACAGCACCTGCATGCACCAAACTAGAAGATATTCTTTGCAGAAGCAGCCACGGGGCCCTACAGCCGTTACCAAGGAAAGCCGTGTGGGTCCCTCCCCAGCGTGTGCAGAGTGAGCTGAGCAGAGCGGCAGCGTCGGCTCCTGGAGATGCACCCCTGCCTCTGGCTGGCACAGCCTCTCAAATAAAAGGTCTCCTGTCTCCACAGGGCAACACTGATGTGACCCACGGAAAGGACAGACTGGGGCTGTCCCTGCCATGCCTCCAGAGCCCTGGCTCAGCAGGGACGTGAGGCTGCCCGGCTCCCCCAGCCTGCAGCCACTACCCAGGCACTGTGCATGGATTGGCAGAGTGGGCACACAGAGGTAAAATAATGAGAAACAAATCATGCTAAGCTTGGCAGAGTCTTCTTATCAGCTATAACCAGGCAGCGAGGGTACATGACAGCCAGAGAAGTGAGGGAGACTCTCAAAAGCCCTGTGTGAAGCCAGCAGCAGTGAACACCCAGCCCGGGAATGGCAGGGACACCTCTGGCATTGGGATTGTCCTCAGCAGAGCCCCGTGCTGCAGCCTGCCAGGGGGGAGGGCTGATTCTCTACATCCCCACTCTGCCCTGCCTGTGACCCCTCGAGGAAATGACAGCCCTCTCCGGAAGAAAGCATTGCCCATCTGCAGCTCCCATGGGAGGAAGAGTTCCTGGCACTGCTGTGAGCGAGGCTTCAGGCAGAAATGGTGTCAGCAGCACTGCCAATGCTGGCGTAATCTGCGCTGAAACAAACCCCAAGCACAGGTCTCAAATAAATTACACAGACAGCAGACAGAGTGGGCAGAGGGCAGCTGAGAGAGCAAGAGAAACAGCTGACCACCAGTTAGAGAGCTGGGATGCAGGGATACCGGGAAGGGTTTCCCATAGCACCCTCAACTCATTTTTTCTCTCCCTAGGAAAACACCCGGGGACTCTTCCTTGCAAATGAACAACTTCTATTAACTATTTGGCTGCAGTGGTTAGCATATGACCCAGTTTTCTGGCAGAAAAATAGCATTTAAAGCAATATCATCAGCCAGGGGTTGTTTTTAGAGAAAGCTTTGCCTATTTTCCTTCTTATGTGGGTAACTGGTAGCTGCTAAAACTGTACCCAGAACTATTTGCTGATCATGTCCACATAAAATTGGAATGACGTTTCCATGCTTGAACTGGGCAGTTAAAAAGAATGACAAACTGCACCTGAAAAAATGGGAGGCTGGTCTTAAAAATGTGCTTGTTAAGGCTCCAGAATGTGATGATGAATTGCTTTTACTAGTAGGTTTCAAGAGACACAAAATCAGATTTATACTTTTTGCTGTAAACCAGCTTTATGTACCTACCTAAACTTCTCAATGTCTCAGAATTAATACTAAATGCACAGACTGGAGCAGCTCTGCTGACTCCACTGGAGTTTTACTCATCTTTCCTACAGAATCAAGAACTTCCATCAACAGATACAGTCCAAACTTTAGTGGACACAGCAATGAGCAACCTGATTTAAGTTCGCCCTGCTCTGAGTGGGGGTTGGACCATATGGCCTTCCAAGATCCCTCCTCACTTAGATGACACAAGCCAAGCATGCATAAATTAGAGGTCAGTATCTAAAGCACCTCCTTTAGCTGGGCTTGCACCTACCCCCTCCTCCAAGGAGCAGTGAGCAAAGCAGAACTGGGAAGGGAAGATCTGATTCTTGAAGCTATTTATTTCAATCATATAAAAGGAAACCCTAGGAAACTATGCTATACTCTGGAACAAACACATAGTTTAGCTTCTATTATACTATAAAGAATTAGCATGCACTTTTAATCAAAATATGTATTTTTACATAGAAAGGATTGCATGTGATGTACTCATTTTTACACTGCAATAAGCAAGGCTGTGCCATGCAGAGAGCCTAATATGATAACTATTTCTCACTCTGACAGTGAGGATAGTGCTGTCCAGAATCCTGGCTCAGTTCAACTAATAAAATAACACGCTGAGTAGCTCTACGGGTATCTTTGGCTCTGGCCTAAAGTTCAAAATGACATGCAAGTTTCCTGCAGCAAACCTGAACACTTTTCTAACCCTAACCTCCATCACACTGTGACAGCTAAATACAGCAATCCAACAACAGCATTGACATTAAGAGAATTCTTCCGCAATTGCTCTGAAAATCCAACCCTGTCTTTTGCAGGGACACGCTCATCTAACCTGACAGCCAGGCATTGTTCTCATTCATAGCCAGGGACAGACGCGTTTCTGGCATGTATTCCTTCATTGTTCCACTTGAGAATGTCAACGGGTCCAGTTCAAAACCCATCTACATGGCTGTGTAAGACACATAAAGCACAAGGACATCATCAAAAGAAACCATCTGCCAGTGGACAAGTGAGGGTATAAACAGGAAGGATCCCTCAGGTACTTTCTTAAAACACACTCCAAAAAAAACCAAACTAAAAAGATATATTCAGAGGACAAGAAGTCTTTTCTACCTGGTAGCACTAAAAACGTCCCATGGGAAATGGATGTAACTGTGGGCTAAGGCAATGCTTAGCTGTCACTTCCAAGAGGGGAACAGGGAGAGATAATTTCACATCTCCAGGTCTACTCTCCACACTCACCATGCACCCACTAATGGCTCCTGAGGGGACAAACCTCTAAGAGTTTCCCAAGGGAAAGCACCCAGGGAGCTGAGGATTTCCACCACCCATGCCCAGGCTGAGCAGCAGCACAAGGGCTGGTGTGGGCACACTGGCCAGACAAACCCAAGGCCAGCCAGGCCCTTGTGGAGGCTTCCCTGGAGGCTGAAAGTTGTGCTGGTCCCACCCACCATCCCCCTCAGGGAGGACATCAATCCTTTAGGCAGTCTCCTATACCTGACACTTGCATCAATACTGGCAGAGAATGCACTTAGGAGTTAAGCAATACCATTAATTTGTGTATTAAGTGCTCTCCCTTATGCTACTGAAGATTTATTTTAGGTAAGTTATCAGTATTTCTCCTCCCTTCACTACACAATATTCTACCCTTTGTCTCTCTCCTTGCTGGGACAGTGACTCCACATTTTCAAAAGGTTAATTACCTGCACATCTGCCATAAGGAAATAGGAAAACCTTGCTTTAGCTCAACTTGTCCCTAGCAGACACTGGTAATTTACTCTGTACACAGGGAAGAGAAAAAGATGGAATATTAAAGGGAAAAACAAAGAAGAAAAGAAACAGGAAAATAATGTTCCTGAAAGGAAACAAATTTTAGTCTGAAACCTCAGCTGAACATCACTGGATATTCTGATGTCCTCCAGCAAAATATGAGAGAGAGGGAAGCTTGAAAAAGAGGATGAAAATGATTAAGCCTGTAGACAAAAGAACTGTGGCTTTCATTTGGCATTTCTGAGGCTATAATGGTCATGAATCATTTCATAAAATGAGAAGTAGAAAGGAAAACAACAGATTCTCCAGCAAGTCAACATTGAAAATATTTTTCCAGATAAAAGCTAGACCTCCTTCATACTTCAGTCAAGATCTATAAGCAAAACCAGAAGGCAGAGGTTTTAATTTAACAGGCTATATTTTACATCCCAATGTACCTTCCAAAGAACAGCCTGACTTTACTGAACTGTCACAAAAGATCAAATTATTGTCCTCATGCCTCTATCTGCACACCAGCCTTAGCATGAATGAGGCCGTTCAGTAGGTCTGAAATCCTTTTAAAAAGATTAAACAAATAAAACTAGGTGGGAAGGTCAGATTGGATGAGTAAACAACCAAAGGAGAAATATAAGATTGAAAGGCTACAAATATATTTCCCGGCACAGTGCAATGGTTAATCAAAAACACTCTAGGCCATAATTGCTCCATTCTTCAAAAATAATTACTGAGTCTGGGGAGCAAGACCAAAGTGACAGACATGCTTCTATATCCTTTTCATCTTTAGGGTTCAGCAGGGAGATGAAGAAGAAGAATGAGATGGGGTTCATTCTCATTGCAAAACCAAAAAGTTAATGATTCATTTCTTACTATTTTCATATGTGCACATTCAAAGATCTCAAGGTCCGAAAATCTTATTTAAGTAGAGATTGTCTCCTATTACCCAGTGTCTATCACATTTCTACCAAGAGGAAATTTTCCTAGTGATCCATACAGTTAAATATTTGGGGTCCTTCTTTTGGGTAATACTAACAATTCTAACAATCACAGGTTGCTCAGTCCATGAACATATTTAAAGTGACCCTTGTCAAAAACTGTATTGAAGTTCATACACTAAACATTCAAGATTGCAGGATAGAAGAGGAATGACAAAGACTGTCCTAAGTGAGCAGCAATGCTGAGCAACACACCACAGGAAAGGAAAATAAACATACAGGGAAACAGAAGCTGTAATCTGATTTGATAAGGACGACTGTCAGTGAAGCTGACAGATGGACTGTTCCTGCCAAGCTCTGACCCAAAGATCCTCCCTTTGCTCCCATATCAACTGAGAGCAGCCCCACGCTTACTTCAAATCTGCATCCTCGAGCCAGCACAGCCTCAAAGGTTCTGACACTGGTGTCTACATGGAGCAGAACTTATCCAGTGACCAAGGGTAACTGACCCAGGAGATATAGAATCTGATAAACAACCTGTGGAACCACCACTGAACACAAAATGTATCCTGCTGGCTCACAACAGAGGAGAAGTCTACTTTCATAATACTTAAGTAGGCTCTTGACTGAGGAAAGTGCAGCTATGCAAAGCCAGAGTTTCTTCTGTCTCCTCGGAGCAATTCTCTCAGGAAATCTGCACTGCAAACTGCAAATTACTGCACCCTGCTCCAACAAGACACACTTCCTGCAGGTGCTGTTCTCCCCCCAACTCTTTATGCCTCCAGTTTCTAAACACAATACATCTCTGTCAGTAAAAGTTCAATTAAACACTAACAAATTGAGATGAGAAAGTCTCCAGAAAGTCATCACCACACATAAGATGAGAAAACTGCACACCAAATCCACAGAAGAAAATTATTATCTGGAACACAAAGAAAGAAAGCAACCACTATCCATGACATATCTTGTGTCTGAGTAAGGGCTATGGGATTAATCTGTTTCTAACCTGCCAAGCAATTATGTCATAGCAACAATCACCCTTAAAGGACCCCTCAGGATGCACCTTCCTGCAATGGGACACAAAGTGACAACCCTGATGTGAAATACACAAATCCCACCACAGGCCAGCTGTGACTGGTCCTGCAGCATCAGGGGCAGCCAGCCTGATAAAGCCAACAGCTAAGCAGAAAAAAATGAATAAATAGATAAATGAGGGGAAGAAAGGAAAAGAATTACATCCAGTCTTGCCTTCCTGATGTTCAACATATCAACTTGGCGCAGTGGTGCTGGGTCATAGGAAACCTGCTTCATCTTAGTCTCCCAGGCTGATTTTACATTTCCGAAACAATCTTGTTTCAGACAGTCCATCAAGAATGCTGCTACACTGTTGATTGTAGCCTTTTTCCTCTGCTTCTCTGTTTATGACCTACTACCATCAAATGGCAAAAAGTCATTATCTAATGTATTTTAGGAGAGGCATATGGCTCTTCAAAACCATTTGTGTCCTGCTAGAATATAATATGAGAAAGATTACAAAGAGGAAGACTGGCTAGGCTGTCAGAAACAGATCATGTGCCTCAGAGCCTCCCACTGAAAGAGAGACCACAATGGTATTCACCAAGAGTTTTAACCACAGGTTGCACTGGCATGCCCAAAATGAATAAAGTCCTAATTTTGCCCTACAAACTACACAGGCCAAGAAGCCGCCCCCCAAAACTGATAAACCAGAATTTGGATTAAGGCTGTGCCTTCCAAAGAGATGGTGTCCAAACAACACAATTCGGACTACAAGGACCACAAAGCCCTGAAGATGATTTCCTTTTTACTGTTTTTCTCCTGCTGCACAAAGTCACACCTATACCAAATCACATCATACCAAAAGAGAGGAAACACCTATATGAGGAACAGTGCCAATGTCTGTGAACTCATTTCACTCCAGAACCTGATTTCAAAGGATCATGTAATAACAAAAGAACAGTACCATAATCACTGGCAAATATATTCAGAGAGGTGCAGAATGTTAACACTATGCGTAATTGCCCAAGACTTCGGTTTTCACACTAGGATATGCTGGAAAAAAAGGTCTTCATCCTCCAAGTAAGCTTTAACCCACAGGCACAGAGGACTGGAAGGAGGCCAGCCAGGCCACCTGGAAGCCAGGTGAGTGCTCCAGCACATGGGGTATTACAGCAACCTGCATGTATTTTTAATTAAGTTTTTTATTTCCAAGTATTCAGGCTGCCCCCACTTGCAGAGTGGCACTGACAAGGTGTGGCACCAGCAGCTGCACAGAGGTGTGCAGGCCACAAGTGGTAAGAAAAATCTTTGAGGTTTTTCAGTATAAACAAATATTTACCAGTACAGAAAGTCTGCTTTTCTTCAGCAGGCTTTTAGTGGTAAAGATTGGTTTAAAACTAAAACCAGAAGCCCTAATTATATAGCTGAACACTAGAATTAAGTTATAGATTAATAAGATTATTCTATTTCACGGAGCACTGATGCATAAAAAGGGTCAAATCCAACCAAGTTTACTCAGGAAAGTGTATCAGTGGTCTTCATTTGAGATACCCAAAAGAAATTGGTCCAAAAAGCTCAATCTCCTGTTGAATACCTTTAATGCAAGACTTTCATGAATCCTTTTGGAGCCAACTATTCTGTTCTCCAATATTCACTATCATTTTGACTTAACAAAAATTAAGAAACTAAATAATTCTTGCACAAGTACATTTAATTAGTCTCCTAATTAGAAACATGTCAAAATTCAGCTCTCTTGAAGAAATTTCAGTTCTTTCAAAATTTCTGCTATTTGCTAAGCAAATCATTGCTTTCTTTGGTCATTCTACTGAGAAGAGACTGATAAACAAGACAAACATTGCTTAAAATGTTATTAAGAACTGACTGATACTCATTAGTGTTTGAAGTCTTCTAGCATCATCAGAAAATGAGAAATCCTAATTAATTCTAAGACTTTAGACACAATACTTCTTGTATTCAGACAAATACTAATCAAATCACCAGTAAATTATTTTTTGCTTTATATTCAAATGATTGAAACACATAGGAATGGTTGTGTTCAAGTATATATTGTTTAAAATGAACTTCCTGTTTATGGCCAGTTTTGTAGAGTTTAATTCTTGCAGAATTTGACACTGCATTCTTGGGTGCTTAGGGGTAGCAGGATAATGGCTTGATGCCTTACAGCTCAATACAGTAAGTATAAGTCACAATAACTGTGAGAAGTTCTGGGGATCTGGAGAAGTGTCTCACTAGCAGCTTATTATTTTAACTTGCTGATTCGTAATGGATTGCAGCACCATTTCCATGACCAGAGAGTCTAGTTATATTTTTTAATAATTACTGCCTTTATTCTGCTTGCTTTCTGATCACTTAAAGGCATCAGGCACCAGCACATAAATATCCATTGAGTTAGGCCAAACACAGATGGCATTAAAAGGACTTCACCTTTAATGCCTCCAAAGCAGGATTGATTCAAACTCTGAATACACTACACGAGCAGCAAGTGTAACATCTTAAAATGAGACCCTAAGAGGCACTTCCAAGTAATTTATAATTATTAAAATATGTTCTAGAATCACATTATACATTTGGACAGCTCATTGCCATAAACAATGAGGCAAAGGTCACATAGATGAAAGCAAACATCTCCTGCAGTCAACAACTTGCAGTAAAAAATGTTTAGTAGGAAAAATCATGAGAACTGAAACAGATCTTCAGCCTCTTCATTTTAACATACAAGACCAGTATTCACACACAGAATATCCTCAATACTTTCAAATGCTTTAAGACTTCCAATAGTCATTATAATCAAACACACAAAATGACTGAAGTGTAAAAGGGTTTTCCTTAAAAATATATCCCCATGTGCCTTACAATCAGAGCAGGAGTTCACTTCAAAATGAAAAGAAAGTCTTAGTCAACTGTAATAACATGGAAATAAAGTTTCCCAGCATCTGTTATGACTTGTATTACAATTAACAGATTCCCAAATGTATTTGTACTGATGAACAAGTTAAAAAAATACTATGTCTTCTTGTAAAATCATATTTTTAGTGCTTTAGTCCTCCAATTACAATGACTAATATATGTACACTTCCTATACATTCAAAATATATTTTCCATCTGTCCTTCCAAATTTGTTCCAACCTTGTCGTTAGAATGACAATTCTTTTTATTCACATTGTAAAGTACAGTACCACACCTAAGAAAGTGCTCACAACTTCTAAGCTGGAAATATCCAGCAGCATTCACCCAACAATGATCAAAATTACTGTTCTCCAAGCAGTTAGGGAACTCTATATACACCCTCAAATCAGGGTTACAAAAGAAGGTCAAACAAGAAACCAAATTAATAATTTGTTTTGTCTTTTTCTCAGTTCATCTGGCAAATTATTACATCCTTGTTAAGAATCTGCTTCCCAGGGGCACTCATTCATGTTGGCAATATTCCAAAAACCTGACCAAGATACAGAAAAACTAAAATTTATGTTGACACTATCTCCAGATTTGCAGATTACTAAGCAGATATATAACTCATAGATAACATACGATAAAAGGAAGAATTATTGCAAAGGACATAAAAGATGTCAGGCTTCTGTCAAGTATAAGAATCAACTCATAAGATTAAATACTTACCACCCTAACCCATTTTAGATTCCAAAAATAATTAACACATTAAATATGATTCCTGGATGCATTATGTCTAAGCAGCATAGTTCAGAGTGACAGTTACACACACCAAAGAAATTTTGTCCTCAGCCAACATGCCTCTAACTTCCACCAAGTCAGCACAGTGTGCTAGATGGCATATTCTGTGCCACTGAGCAAAAAATTCTGTTTATCAGTTTGATATTATCTCAGAATCCTATAACAACAAAGGTCATTAAAACACTCTAAAGAATGCAGGCACTTTCTAATAAATGTTTTTTTTATTATCATCTTTTATTGCTTACAATTAGCCCCTCAAACTTTACTGTATGTCCTCCACACCTCCTAGATTTTGTCACATCTACTTTGGATCTGCTTTGTCCAACTATTTCTTTTGAGACAAGGTATAAGGAAATGAGAGACTGCAAAATCAGATCCATGAGAAACAATGCTGACAGCTTGCATCCATTTTTGCAGCATGCAGATCTAAAAACATAAATCCTTTTCAATCAGGCAAGCATTAAAAAAGCCAAGACTGTAAATCCAAATATAGGTAAAAAATACTATAGAATTACGAGGAAGTTAGTAAGAAATGAAAGCACGTTCATCAAGGCCTCTAACAAGTTGTAATAGCTCCTTTTTAAGAAAATGGGGGCAAAATAAGCAATAGCTTGTATCCCTTACAGAAGCCTAACTATTTTAATACATTTTTTGTTACATTTCTTCTCTGTCTGACAACAGAAAAAAATTGGCTGTGTGCTGAAAATGCACACTGGATCACCTGAGAAAGGAAACTTCTTTTTTATAACTTTGTTGCAAAGTTTTCACCTTCAGTGAACTAGATTTTCAACTGCACATGCACGCAATGCCTTTCAGCTGACTTCACAACTATTTCTGCATTGGAAAGGTGTTCCATTAGAATGGGGAAAGTTTGCCTGACGGAGATTTAGTCTTTAAAAAAGCCTCTCTTCTAGGCATGTATCACAATGTTTCTAAAGAAATTAAACTCTTGTATGTTGAGTTCACTCATACTCGTACTAGAGAGTTAGACAGTCCATACGAGAGCAAGATGGATATCACAAAAGGCTCAAGGTGGAGATGAGAGAGGACAGCTGATGGCAAGGGCATGCTGCGGGCTCCAGGCATCACCGTTATTCTGCTTTTATGCAAAGCAGAAGCGCGGGATGCGGGAGGAATGCACGAACCCGCAGTGTGCCCTTATCTGAGGCCTTCCTAGAAGATAAATTAGCAACCTCCGCGCTGCTGCGGCTCATCCTCACGAAGCATCGCCCACCCAGAGCTGAAGCAGGGCTGCAGGTCGCAGAGGACCCTGTCGGGCGGGGGGGCCGGCAGGGTGGCGGGGCTCCGCGCCCCGAGCCCTGGCGCTGCCCTGCCGGGCTGCAGGCGGCGTCCGGCGCCCCCCAGCCCAAACCGCTCCTCCGTAAGGGCAGCCCCAAGGGGGCTCGGGGAGCTCTCGCACCCCCAGAGCCCCCATCGCCAAGGGGCTCTGGCCGTGGATACACACATACACAGACACACACACACGGAGGCAGATGTGCGCCGGCTGCCCGGCCCGCGCCGAGGCACCCCGGGAGGGGCTGGCCCCGCACCCCGCACCTACCCTTTGAGCGCGTCGTGCCCGCCGCCGTGCCCTCGCCTCTTGGCCCGGCTGGACCGGCTCTCCTTGGCGCTCACCCCCTCGGTGTGCCCGGCGGCGGCGGCACCAGCCTGGGACGCCCACAGCACGGCAACTCCCAGGGCGATCCCCAGCAGCCGCCCCCGCCACATCGCGTCCCCCGAGCCCCCGGGCTGCGAGCGGCCGCTGCCTCCTCTCCGCCGCCGAAGACTGCCGGTCCCCGCCGCCCTGTCTCCGACCAGCCTCTCCAATGCGAGCTGCGAGGGGACAAACGAGGAGGAAGAGGAGTTAGAGACCGAGGAAAAGCGGCCGCGGCCACCCCGCGCCCCCCGCCGCCTGCCCCCGCGCCCCGGCCCCCGGCCAGCCCGGCGCTATCGCGCCCGCGAGAGGCGGCGGCCGCGGGGGACGGTGAGGGGCTGCCCGGGGCCGCGCGGGCTCTGCCTCCCCTCGGCAGCATCCGCGGGGGCTCCCGCACCGCCGCGGACAGACCGCGGCCGCCGCCACCGCTCCCGAAGCCGCTCCGGGGCGGGAAGCGTCCCCCGGGCACGAACCCTCCCGGCTCCCGAGCCGGGCAGCGCTGGAGCCGCAGCGGCCGGAGCGCCGCGGGCAGGAGCCCCGCGCCCAGCCCGCCCGCCCCGGGAGAAGCCGCTGCGAGGGGCGCGCACCCGCTGGAGCCGCCGCCGCCGGCTGCCGTTCCCGCTGCTGTTCCAGCTGCGGCCGCTGCACCCGCCGCTAATCCAGCTGCGGTTCCAGCTGCCCCCTCCCTCCTCCTCCTCCTTTTTCCCCTCCTCTCCCCCCCTCCCTCCTCTTCAAGTATCGCCCGCCCAACCCTTTCTCGCGAGAGAGAGGGGAATAAAAATGTTTCCCCCACCCCCGAGCCGCCTAGCCGGGGGCTCCCGGCGGTGCCCGGCCGGCTCCTGGCCAGCCCCAGGCCAGCCCCGCCGTGGGTCACCTGCGGCCGGCCCGGGGCTGCGGGGATGCTCGGCCCCGAGAGGCTTCCCCGGGCGCCGCGGGAAGCGTGCGGTGCTGCCCGGGAGGACGCGGCGCTGCCGCTCCCTCCGCTCCGGAGGCAGCTGCGGCCAGGCAGCGCTGCCAGCTCGGGTTACCCCGCGGGTCCCCGGCTCGCACGGCGGCAGAGGCATCAGCGCCTGCGGTAGTCTCAGTGCTGAGCCAAGTGTGTCAGACGGGAATGGGGAACCGAAGGTAGTGCACGCCTCTGCCTCCATCTAAATACCTCTACATATACATATCTATAGGCATCTACTTCCCAGAGGTGCAGCATTTTGCATCTATAGTTTATGAAAATAACGTAAAGGTATCTGTTTCCCTTATAAGGAAAAATAGCATGGATGGTGGCTTTACCGGAGAGGCTGCTGCAGAATGAATAATGCGCTTTCTAGCAACTAACATGGCACAGACACCAAGGCACCAAACTCTTCTGTACCTACTCCTAAATCTCCACAGCCAGCTCCAGAACAAATGCCTGCCTCATCCTTCTCAAGGAAAGAAAGCCCTGCAGTTTTTATTTATGGTTTAAATCAAAAAGAGCAAACCACTACCAACACCTGAAAGGTATTTAGGCTTTATACTGAAATAATGGAGCAGGGAACACAACACAACACAGTCAACAGAGTTCAAGCCCAGATTCTATACGCTCTTATCAAGTAACTCTCTGTACCAGGATTATCCCATTTCAACATAGACAGGAAATACAAAAAAAACCAAAACAAACAAGCAAAAAAATTAGGCTGAAAGTAAATGATGCAGTCTGCTGCTGCTCACATATAAATACTTTGGCAGAAATGTTGGATTTCCTAATTTTCAGGTATTTTCCCTTTTTGTTAGTTTCAGGTAGGTACTGATGGTTAGTGGCTCTGTATTATTGCATTGATGTTGCAAATGCTCAGCTGCACAATTTCATAAGCCAGCAGCTGACCAGGCACAGCAGCTGCCAAACCACCCATACCAGATAAATGCATGGTGTATTCTGCCACTAAAACAGTATCAGAAAAAAAGGAAGTCGTGTGTGAGATTTCCTAGTACCAGGCTGTTTACAGCTGAATTGTAATGGTGTCACAAGATACGACAGATGCTAGTTGAAATATACAGTGTGAATCAGTTTCCAGTAGTTTATAGATTACATACATAAATATGTATTGTCCTTCTAAACATACATGGAAGTATGTAAACTATATACTGGCCACAATAGCAGCTTTCTAATCATTTTGGCTGATTTTTATCACCAAGTGTTAGGTTCTGCAAAATACAAAACAGTCATTTGATATTGACCATTTCAATGTCACTCTTTAGTAGTGTAGTGTTAAGAGTTTCAGATAAAGAGTATAAGGTAAAATGTAGATGTGAAATACTATGAGATAGTGGCCCAAGAAAGAAGTAATGGGGTACAGACTATGCCACCTCAGTGTGCCTGAACAAGGCTCAAGACATTAGCAGCCCACACCTTATACCACTCTTTTGTTACTTATACAAAATGAACTAATTAACTTCAATTCTGCAAGCAAAGTATTACTGATTTGTAGTAAGCAGAAGTTTGGGGTTGTGATTAATGAAAAATATGGATTTTTATGTTACAATCTAACAGAATAAATAGGATAAATAGGAATTTGATTTTTCAGAGTTTTTGTTTGTCTGACACATAAGCATGTCTGACACATTAAGGTTTTTTTTTATGGCTATGCTTGTTGAAGAGACAATATAGCATTGCCTAAAGTATTTTATATTTCTTTTGCAGTGTCAAATTAAATTTTGCTCAAAACCAAAAAGAGATGAGGAAAAAGGTGGTAGTAATTATCCCTTTCATTAAGAAATTCAGGACAAGCTATACAGCTCTCTTCCTTCACTATCACCTATGCATACAGCAAAATCTAAGCATTTACTTAGTTAATATAGAAGTTAAACTGAACCTGCAAAAATGACACTAGATATTTACAAATTATGTTCACAATGTGAAAATAGAATTCACCAGTAAACAAAAGTGAGTTATGAAAAGAATTCTTGGTTGCTATTTACTCGAACATTCTTTTGGTTTCAACATTTTCTGTTTCAACCACTTTAATTTTGTGGATGAGCTACTAGAAAAATATCTAGTCTGTGACCCAGGCTAATGGGGTGACTCTCTCATATCTTCCTGCACATTTTATGATGTATTTTTTGGTATCTTGCATGGTTGCAGAAATGTGGATTACACTATATGAAGTAATGCTACATGATATGTGGGCTGGAAGTTCATTAATCTAGTGAAACATGCAGCACATCATCAGCTTCTGGTGTGTCATTTTAAAGAATATGCTTATACATTAGAAGTATTTACATTGTTGACAACTTTAAAATGGTGCCCACCTGGATTCTCAAACCACCAGAAAAATACACTGTCACAAGCCAAAGACTTCACTTCTGCTCTCTGCTGCTGAACAGAGCAGGCCCTACTAATAAGGGTCATCCACACTCTTTCCCACAGCCACTTGAGTTTCTGCAAACATTTGGACTCTGAAGAACATCTAGACAAACAGATTTCTATATGGTCTCCAAAACACTTGTCAGGCACTTGAAGCTTCACTTAAGGGGAAAAAAACCAAGGCAACTAAGAAGCAATTCTGATGATCCAGTTGATCACCATTTCCTGTGACAAACAAAGATGAACTCACAGATTAACCAAGATCCAGAAACTCAGTGATATTTGAGTTCCTTGATCAAACCATGGAATCAAATCCAAAAATAAGACACCAAGAACAAGACATATAACATCACTGCTACCTGCACAGCAGAATTTTCCATAACATTTCAGCAACTCTTTTTCCACAATGCTCATTCTTCCAGGTGATTTTGAGGATCTTACAGGTGATTTTGAAGGATGTAGATGGCATGGATTGTGGTGGCAGGGTCAAAATCAGGGCAGAACAATTACAGGTAGATTGATTCTAAGTAGGAATGATAGAAAAGACAAAAACCACACTTTACCAGGCTATCACCTGGGAAACAGTGACCCTAAATATTTACATAACTTTACACACACTTTAAATCAAGTCTATTATATTCCTCTAGTAAGACATCCTACTTGCTAACCATGCCTTAGTGTGCTCATCACCATCAGGTACATAAATCATTTTACACAGTGCCCAAATTATTAACATGTAACTGATCCTCAGACACACTTACTTGTCCTGCTGTTTGGTTTACATAAAAACCACTGGACTGAAATTTCCAGCGCTGGTGATCTTCATGCTCAGCAGCTGAGATGCAAAGTACTGGTCTCCCTCCTTGCAGGCCTTTGGCTGGCCAGTCCTCTTCATCTGACTCAAACACTCCTTCCTCTCCTCCTGAAGGATGGTTAGCAGAATAGTCATATTTCAGGCAAACTGTTTTGAACTGTTGCAAATAAAAAAATCTTATCACTAGAAGTACTATGATGAGTTGGGAGCTCATTTCAAAAAGTTTTTCTTTATTTCAATTTGTATGAACTTCTGCAATAATTGCTTTTTTTTTTAATCTGCAAATTTACTCTAACCCAAGTGAGCAAAAACAAGTACGTCCATCTTCCATATTTCTTTATTAAGAGGGCCTTTATTATGCCAATGAAAACAAATAGTGTGGGAAAGTTTTAGTGTGTGTATTTTTTTAAGTACATTAAAAGCACAAACAGTAATTACATCCAGACAAGCAATTAACTGGTTTAAATCTAAAAAAATAAAAATATTAGGTAACTCAAAATAAAACACATCAATTTTCCTTAATGCTGTTTGGTCAGACAAGCTGTGATAAGTAGTTGTGGAATCCATTATTAATAGATATGGAAACATATTTCACCCCAGACTTTTACTTCATTCTTACAAATGGCTTAATTGAAGTTTTCATCTATCAGCAGAGTTTACAGTGATGGAGAAAGAAATCCATCCTACATTAACATATAATTCCATAATTTGTGATACTGTGCAAAGTGTTGTTGTAATATTTCTGTAATATAAGAAATATGAGAGGAAATAAAAAAGTTCTTTCTTGGGTAAGATAATAGGGGCCTATGTGCTTCTGCAGAAATTACAATGTATTATCTCAGTTGTATCCTAAGTGAGCATAAACGTATTACATTTTATTACATTCAGAACACATCTCTCCTATTTATACCTCTATGGAACAGTTTAACACAGATCATATGTTGTCCTAAACAAAAAAAATCTTCAGTTTACAAGAAGAAGGCAAATTTTTTATCACCCCACCAAAATCATACATTTCTCTTTACTAAGGTCTGAATAAAACAGATGCTCTTTCTCCTCCAAAGAACCTGGATTCCCCAGTATCAGTGACAAAGAAAGTACGAGGAAACTCAGACCCTAATTCAGACATTCCCTTCTCAGTATTTTTTTTTAGTTGGTTTTGTTTTTTAAGCTAGATCTCATTTTGAATCAACCCTTACCCAGAAAGGGTGAAACTTATCCTATGTCTCCCTTTGCTGAAGGCAGATCCATTATCAGGGTTATTCTTTAGGGGGTCCTAAATAAAAGAACTAAACCAGAAGAAATCCAAAGACTTTCATTCTATCTTCCAGGTAGGGGAAGCACAACCTATTTTTGTAAGACAAGTGCTGAATAAAAATATAACTACAAATACAGTGGAATTTTATTTTTAATCCAAATCTAATATACATACAGTGATGTATTTAATTCTATGTGTACTGCTAGAAAATCTATCTTAACAATAGCGATTGCTTCCTTGATTTAAAAATCAGAATTTTAATCCACCCTTAGTGCAAGAAAAGGAAATATATATACTACTACTTTCTGTCAGCTAATAACCCTGTCAAATTTAATGGGAATTTTGCCACAGTAACAGTTGCAAGCCAAGCTTCCTCAGTCTTACATTTGTCCCCAATGACCTCTTAAATCCCACCTGTAAACTCAGAAGCAAAGTGAAACAACTTTCATTGCTTAGCATAAAATGCCAACTCTCGGGTGAATTTTCAGGCTAAAACACTGAGCAAAATGGATATAGCTTTTTATCCAAATTAATACATTCCAAGTGGGTGGAAATCAGTAACCAAGAGCCTCTTCTTTAAACCCTGATTTATGCAGAACTCCCTACTGACTCCAACAAAGACAGCTGAATCAGGCCCTACATTCCTTCAAACACTGTCAGCAAGGGATTGGGTGTCTCTGCCTCTGTTTTCCATCCTAGTGTTCCTCTGGCTATGTGATGTCTCAGTTGATAGGGAGTTGCCCCATGATGCAGTTAAAATAATAAAATAGGTAATAGGAGACCAGGGATTAGACACTGAACCCACCACATTCCATTTGCAAGGCCCTTCCTTTGAGAAATAGCACTATGAGAGCATTGCATACAGCTCTGATAGAATCAATGATGAGTTTAAATAGGAAGGGACTTGTCAAAGTCCTTCAGTCCAATTCCCTGTTCAGAACAGGACCAGCTTAAGAATGGGCTGCTCAGCCTCTGTCCACACAAGTTCTGAATATCTCCAAGGATGGACATTCCACTTTTCTGGAGTAACCTACTCCATTGTTTCACAACCCTTGCTGTGACAAAATTTTCTTACACTTAGTAGGAATTTCCCTTCCCCAGAATTTGTGCCTGCTCTTCATCTTACCACTGCTCAGGCTCTATCTGCTCTATACCCTGAAGACAGCAGGCTATATGTCTCCTTTCTAACCCATGCTTCTTAAGCTGGGATGAACCCTCTACTCAGAGAGCATTGCCTTAGCCCCTCACCACGTTGGTGTCCCCTGCCAGGCTTGTTCCAGTTGTCAGTGGCTTTTGAGTTTAGGGTTTGGGGCCTGTTTTTTCTGTGCCAGGGTGCCCAGAGTTGGATAGAGCACTGCAGATGCAGTTTCTAAAGCAGCAAGAGAGGTAAAGGATCCCCTCCCTGCAGTCCCACAGCACAGCCCATGTGCAGTTGCCACCCCTGTGCGAGAGCGCCGCTGACTCACGGAGGACAGGGGTGAGTCTTTGGCCAGCAAAGAGTTCAGAACAGCTCTGATCTGCACTTTCCTTTATTCAGTAACTTTCTAAAGGCTGACTTCATTTCCTCAGGTTTTCTAGATACCAGTAAACTGAGACAACCTCATCTAGAGTCTGTGATTTCTTCCCGGGTGTAAAATCATTTGGGGATTTCCCTCCCACTTTTGTCTGTTGAAAGGATTAAAATTTACTTACTGAGGATCACTGGGTGGGTTTTTATCAGTTCACAAGTTTCAGCAGCCAGCCTTCATTCCCTCCAAATGTCCATCAGATGCAAGGTCTTTATACACCACACTGGATAGGACATGATCCATTTATTAATACATACATCTTTAATGTATTGCCTTGCACACTTCCAGTACGGTTACTTGGATAAATTCAGCCCACAGACATCAATAGCAAGCTTCCTATTAACTCACAGAGTATTCTGCTTCATTTTTAGCCCCTTCTCATTTATGCATTGGCTCAACTCATGGCAAACTGATTGATTTACAGTATATAGATGATTTATGGCTATTTTTTCAGGATAAAATCAGGTTGCCTTTACTTATAAGGAAACTGGAAATAAAAATTGCAGTTAATTAAAAAAATATATTCATTTTGCCAATAGTCAAATTAAGTAAAAGAAGCTGTTTGAGGAGGAAGTTGCAATAGATTCCACATACTGTTGCTTAAAGTGGGAATGAGAAGGGACAGGAAGAAAGCTCTGTATGCCTTTTGGAGGCTGAAAAGCTTTTTTACTCTCCTACAGAAAATTAAGATACAGGAATAGAGTTAAAATCTATTTAAGAACACTTGAAATGAGAGTAACTTTTACTAGTTTCTAGAAAAATTATTCAGATTATGTTTAAATGAGGGAAGAAATTCCAACAATAAAAAAATCTTTTCAGCTTTTTTTAAAACACAGAATTACTGCCTCTAGAATGTCCCTAATGGTTTACAAATTGCCAACACCAGGTCCACCCAAAATTGCTTTTACTGTGATGAATGGGGTGGAGTTCAGAAGAGACTGAGCTGCTACATTTCTTTTTTAAAGAGTCAGGTTTTGACACTTTACAAATTTGAAATAAAGATATTGAACACTTTTTCTAGCTTCATGAACTCCTTTCAATACCAAGAAAAATACCACACAACTTCAGAAAAATAAGAATGAAGGTCAAACAGGCAGAGTCAGCAGAGGAAATGTCACTTGAAACACATGAGAGAGAGCCAAGGGAAAATACTTGACAGGAGATGCCTGGGAAAAAGGACATCTATATCTATCTATGGATACATGGATATATATTAAGGCTGACTTTTCCAACTCCTGTTCATCAGTAAAAGGAAGGAAGTGCAATTTTATGGCTGAAAAGTGGATGATGTCAATAAGAAGATTCATGGTGCCTTTTCAAGATAAGGAAATCTTTCAGAGGCTCCAGTCTGGACACATTTTATGATAAACTATTGGGAAAACAGAGTTTCCCTGCACTGCAATGATCTGGAGAAGCTTCTCTTGGCACTATAAGCCTAGTCCAAGCCCAAGATATTTCTTTTCCCCTCCACTTATTTCAGTGGAGTTCAGAGCATGCCCTGACTTCAGTGTGGTGAATGCTATTCCATCAGTTAAGCTGAGCTAGAGCAGTGAAAGTTCTGAAAAGAGCCCATTACATAGATTTGAAAGCTTTATGGAGAGCTGGAAACAATTCCTTCCATACAGCTGGCTACAAAATCTTTCCTCCTGTTCAAAGTACGCAATTCTCTGCATTCATTGGTCTGTACATGAGGCTCTTTACCTACTTGGGGTTTTGTCACAAACAGCAACCTAAGAACAAAGAGCCTGTGCAGTCTTGCTGACTAAATATTCAAAGTCCTACACAGAAAAAATACAAAGCAAAATTCCAAAAGTGTTCTCTAAACCAAGAAATAACTGTTTTTTGAATTTACTCACACTTGTAAAAAATAAGTATTCAGAATTCACATATGTATCATGCTCTAATACACATGTTCAAGAGTGTCAAATTCAGAGCTAGATGTCTTATAAAAACAACTGTACCATTGTATCAGTTCAGCAGATCACTGATATGTATGTGCCAACAACAGTCATTGCCCACAGAATCCTGAAGAAATTGTTTCTTCTCAGGCAGCTCAGCATTTGAAATCTATTATTTTTTGTGTTATTTCTTTTTGTTTGGTTTCCATCTTTCCCCCTATCACAAACTCCATTTTAAGGGCAGTTGACTCAGGCAACTCTGGTAGCTACTTACCCTGCTTTGACACAAGTTGTCCTCCCCCTGCCTGCAGTCAAAAACTATATAATACCATTTGCAAGTAAAAAATAAAGAAAAGAATAAAGTTTAAACATTTTAAACTGACTATTACCAATTATGCCATTGGCTACACCCATTATATGGGAAATGTTAGCTTATCCAAACCCCATGCTGAATAAGACAGCTCTTCTAAAACATTTGGAACTGAATTCTGTTTACTGTGATTGAAGGACCAGAGCAGAAAGAAAACGTGAGGAATTTCTTTCCTTCATGAAGAATGCAGGTGGGATGTAGCCCAGGAAGATGCTGCAGAGTACAACAGAGTGTTAATCTGCAAATCCCAGCTATAAACCCATTGGAACCTGCACTGTTCAGCCCTGCTCCTGAGCTACCAGCAGCCAGCTGTGTGTCAAGAACAACATCTGGCAGCTGCCAGGTGTAGAAGCTGCTGTTCCTCAAATGATCAGCAAAATGTGTTCCACAGTTTCCAGCACTTCTGCAAGAAAGCATTCAGCAGACAGTGTGGTGATTTCATTTATAAGGTTGTTCATACTCCAGGAGCTCTCAGAAAGCCCAGGGAAGACTGGCCTGTTACAGGCTATGAACAGGACAGAGAGCAAGCTCCAGACAAGTGGGCACTGCCTTTGGCAGCAGGTCTAGGCAAGGTGCAGCAGCATTGCAACGACATTTGGACAGCCAGGCAGAAACACAGGCAGCAAGTAGCCCATCCCTTGGGTTACTCCAGAACTTCATTTGCCATAACAGGATCTTAACAGCTTTTGCATAGGGCCTGTTACACAGTCATTTTAAAACCTGTTTTCCTCGTCAACAGCCTCATTCTTCTCAAACTAAAAAACGGAAGAGAATAATTATAAGGGTGGCTGAATGTGTCTCATTGTTAGGGATTTTAGCAAGTATTTATCAGTTACACTCAGAGATTTGTGGAGGTGACTGAGCACTGGAACAGGTAGTGCCATAGGGGTTGTGGAGTCTCCATCACTGGAGATATTCCAAATCCTGGGCACCTGGCTCTAGGTAATTCAAAGGAATCTATTCAGTCACTCCTCTCTGATACTTCTATGGGGTATGGTGTTTGAACAGATTTTCTGTTTCAGAAACCCACAATCACTGAGTTTGAATCCATACTGGCCAATTTCCCTGTTCTCCTAAGCACAAGAACCCTGCAGTCCTACTTTGACTCATGTGTTAAGCTCTTAAATAACTACATCTGCTCCTTGGAGAAAGGTGCTGGAGCATATGCCTGGAATTGCAAGGTTATGGGACTAGACACAGACTGGATGCAGAGAGCTGACAAATGGAACCCACAAAGAATAACAGCAATACCACAAAGGAGGCAGGGAAGTGTGTGTCAGCCCAGCCCCAGTGCCTGCACTGCAGTGTGGAGCAGCAGTGCTGGGCTGGCCCCACCTGCAGAACTGCCAGGGGTCACACAGGGTCACACAGCAGCAGGCCCTGCCCTGGCCCACACACCCCCAAGGCAGGGCCTGCCAGCTCATTGAGTAAAGCAACTCTGCACCAGCTGCCTGCCTGTGTGCTTTTTACAGCTACACAGGTGATTTTTTTTTTAACATTGCGTGTCTTACCTGCTTCCTACATGTACATGGGGATGATTTTGATTTCGTTTGACTGCTGACACTGCTGTTCAAGGGAAGAGTTAAGAACAAGTTAAACTCCCTGGCTGATGAATTGGTCACAGCTTCCCACAGGGACTGCTCAGACATCCGCAGTGATAAATAGAGTCAAAGCCTCTGCTGGCTCAGCTCATGTTTATTAGAACTATCTGCTAATGACCTAAAGGGAACAATCTTGAGAAGTGTAGGAAATGGTTTCCCCAGCTATTGGTTATTGTAGCATGCATGGCTGACACAGGCAAATAATCTCTAGCAAGAGCACTGCAGGAAGACAGGAGTTACGTTTTATGAAGGATTTTACTTTTCACATTTGGTTTCCTTCCAGTTTGGAAGGAAACTGAGATACTTAAGTTTTCCACAAAAGAAAAATCACGTGGGGAAAAAAGGCCGGATTTGGATCTCCTAAACTGTTTAGTTTCAATTTTGACTTTTTAGAGCTGCAAAAGTTTACAAACCAAGACTCATTTTAAAACAAAAGGTTCCAGTCAAAGAGTGTTAAAATGTTTTCATTCTTGGAATGTTTCCATTTTTCTCTCATAGCTAAATATGAAGACAAACACAATTCTGTGAAGGATTTTAGAAGAACTGTATTTTTTCAAATGGAAAATTGTCAAAATTTTATTGACCCTATATTCTTTCTATTCCCCTTTATTTTCTTCAAAATATTAGTCCAAAGCATTCTAGAAGAAAATGGAAATGTTTCTAGTGGGAAGTTTGAAAATAGCAACTAACTTCTGAAAAGTGAATCCTCTATCTACATTTTTTTATACCCTTTGCCTAAAGCAGAAACAGATGATAAGTCTCTTACTAGTTACCCTATCTTCTCCAAGGACATAAATTAGCAAGTAATTTATGTTTAAAATACAGATTCCAGGAACCAAAGAAAAAGATAAGAACTTACCAATTAACAATTGTTAAATGTAGCTTGTGCTGCACACCTGGATTACAACATCAGTAACTTAAGCAACAAACCAGGGAAATACAGGAAAATGAAAAGTTACCATTCTGATCCTGTAGGTTCTTGTCCGCTTTCCACCTCATGAAAGCTGCATACTACACAAAATGGCCAACTGGCAAGCTTAGAGGAGGAACTCAGTCATCTGACAGGTTCCTTATGTCCCACAGCTCCCACAGGCCCGAACACTGTTAGACACGCACCGAAACCTGGCACATGCCACAGAACACACACAGAGCAGCACTGCAGTCAGGACTGGGCTCTGCTGCTGTTTCTACAGCCCTGGCTGAATTTGGTCACCATGACATTGACACCAACACCCCCTGTGAGGACCTTTGAGGGCACAGAAAATAAATGTTTACTACATAGCTTTGAGATTTTTCTGCACGTACAGATTTTAAAGCTGGGGGTACAGTTCGGCCTTCAATTAAAGTCAACAAATAACAAAAATTTCACTTAGAGACCTTCATTGGATAGAACCCCAATCCCTGAAGAGGTTTCTCTACAGAAAGAGAAGAGGAGCAGAAGGAAGGAGAAGTTACCAGGAGACTTTTGGTTTTTACAGAATACTAACACTGTCCTTAAACGTATGGTGATGAAGTGTTACATAAACGTTCGTGTGGTGTGAGACCACTAGAGGGGAGTAAAGTAACTTACAAGTGAATGTTTCCTCTACTCGGTTTTGCTGTACAAATTGCATTTGCACATGGTAATTAACAGCTATAGTAAAGCCAGAGTATTAAAGAATTGCATTTGCTTAACATTCTAAGCAAAGTTGATTAGATAATTACAGTATTTCTGTACCATTGTCCCCTCTCACTAGGCTGCAGGCTGACAGGGAACATTCGTCATCTGGATGAAGCCAGAACACCAGGGATGGCATTCAGCCAGAACATTTGGCAATAGACATGTATTTCTTTACTTGTATTCACATTTACAAAGAAGCAATGCTGCATGATGGAAACAGACTCATTTTACCAAGTGTGAAAAAGGCACTGGGCTCAAAAGCTTGCTTGGTAGGTAAGCATGTACAGGAGGGAAATGGAGAACCTTGGTTCTCACACAGATCACCATCAAACTCTACACAAGAGTGAAATATTTACCCAAACAACAAGAACAGAGAGGAGCATGATTAATTTGGAAGAGCAAAGTACTCTGCATCAGAATGCTGGGTGAAATCTCACTACAGCTGCAAGTAATGTGCTCCTGTATCACTGCCAGGTTGCCATCGTCTCCATTGTGAGCCATCCTCACTGTGGGAGACAGGACTGCACAGTCAATCTGCACAAAAGAGAAAAATAAATTTCAATGGGAAATCTTAGCAACTCCCACAGAACAAAGGGAAACATGAGAACAGAGTTCCAACAGCAGAAGAATAGCTTTGACAGCAAATTTTAAGGATGAATGACTGAAATATATATATGTGACTGTGTATCTCAATACTTCTGAGAAGTGTACCCAGTTTGAGATTTTATGGAAAAGGGAACATGACACAGCAGTAAACAGATCTTCAAACCTCAGAGCAAAGTTCCACCTATAAAGTAAAGTAAGAGGTGGGGGGCAAATGAGATATGAAACTGCAAAGGTGGTTAGTAAAGCCTGGGAATGCAAGCAAGCCAGAGATCTCCTTAGTTGTATATCCACAGGTGACACTCAGGGAACTTGAATTTAATCATAGCAGTCTTGAAAGGCTTTCACAATCTGATAAGAGTATTTTGCAAAGATTTCAGTAATTCTGCAGAATGGACAACTGGCTGAACCAGACTGAAAACTATCTAGAATGGTAGGACCAAGACTGCTGGGCCTAATTTTTTTTTCTATTTATCATTTGAAAGATAAATCAGCCAAAGAAAATATAGGGAGCAAAAATACAGCAAACAGAAGAATACCACTGTGTTCTGCTACTTTGGGCATGTTGTTAAAGAAAGTTTAAGTTAAATAGTGCCAAACTGCAACATTACTAGAAATCTGGCTCCCACAGCATAAACACAGTGCTGAAAAAGGAATCATCTGAATCAAAACCATCTAACAGCAGGCAACCAGTTCTTGAATAAAGCAGGTAAGTTCTTTCAGCCATACAACCTAGTGGGTAGGAATATGCGACAGGCTTATTTTAAGAGATTCATTTAGTGACTCTACTACAATCTTGGCTCAACTATCCAAGTCCAAGCACACATATTGCAACATGACATCCCCCTTGCTGACTGGGGTCAGCTGTCCAATTTCAGGAGTTGCCACCCCCTAGGCTACTCTGTTTATTGCTTCATTCTTTCCTACTGACATTGGAAGGAGGAGGGCTGAGGAACACTTCTGACTAAGAGTTGTTGATTCTTGGGCTAAGGATCATCTTGCACCTTAAACTTTACTCACCAGGGAATGATTGCTGCTATTTCAAGGTAGATCTTCCCTCTTGGCCTCTACTGCTGACTTTCATTAAGCAAAACTTAAAATCTCCTTGGCAGTTCTGGAGCTCCCTGGAGTTGTCACTGCAACAAGACACAAAGTAAACATTAGGTGAGCAAGAATTTAACCGAATCTTTACTTACCTTCACATTCTCACACACATTTCAGCTTTGGTGCCTGAAGTTGTCCAGTATGATACAACTGAAACAGCAGTACAAGAGCAGTCAGTCAGTCAAATGGAAGGTCCCTCCTCATTGGCCCCCATTTCTAAATTTAATACATAGGATCAGTAAACACTTCACTCTGCATTGAAATCACTGAGCTTTTAAACACAGGGAATTTGTTAAGAGCTGTGGAAATTGACAGTAAGAGTTAGATACACAACACTGAGCAAAGCAACAGAAATGTGTTACAAAAAGTTACATTTTAGAATTTTAAAAGCAGTTTGCACATGGTCACTAACGACATTAAGAGGAGCAACTATAGAGAAACTTTTGAACCCACCTCAGATGGAATATTTGGAAAACTTCCATTTGGTCCACAGCAATGAGATGATGGGCCCTCAGCTGCTGTCTGAATGGCCAGGGATGTCATGGATAGCTGGATGTTTACTTTTACAGATCAAATCTGTAAGCTGGGTCGGATTCTGAACTTGCCCAATGATTGAATCAGTCTGATGTATTGGCTTAAACACTCAAACATCTTACACAGGACTAAATATGCTTCTTTTTTACCATGTGGAATTCGGGAAAATGTTTAAGCTAACCAGAAACAGCCACTCGTTGGAAAAAAGAAAAGGAAAAAAGCCTCCACTTGGGGCTTAGAGGACAACTAGTAAAAACTTTCCTTTGCAGACAAGGCCACAGCTATTTCCTCAGCTAAGAGCTCGGAATTTGGCCCTTGAACTTAACCACGGCCCGTGTTTGTTTAGGCACCAGCGGTCTCTCATGGCCTCGGTTTGCTCCCACTGATGATGACAAACCCCACCTCACTAAAGAGGAAGTGGGGTTGGATTTATGGGCAACATGAAAGCCACCAAGAAATTCAGAAGTCTCTTGTTAGAGTGCCTGTGAAAGTCTCAAGTCACAACCCAGGCCTGTGTACCAAGAGCCAAAATGCATTCTGCCTGGCCAGTTGTCCTGGAATATAAACATGCAGGACACTTTTGTAAAGGAAGTGAAGCACATTTGTCTTCAGATTCTGTACTATTTTCCTCTTAAAACTCAAAAGATTCTCAAACTGAACTGTGATGTTCAACTCCAAAAGAACAAATAAGCAACCTTGACAAATAATCAGTTAAATGTTACATATGAAAGGGATACAGAACATCCTTGAGAGAACAGTCAGACTTTTTTTTCAAATGTCACAGAACAATAGCAAGCAAAACCTTTTTGCTTACAACTCCCATATTACTGTGGCTGTGAATTGCTGGCCCATAACTATGAATTGCAACAAGTGTGATTTAATCACCCCCTGCATAACCAGCAGCAAAATCCTCTGCTCATCACAGGATCACTGGAAATGAAATGCCATCCCAAAGAAAGGGAAGTCTAGGAAAAAAGATACATTTTGCAATTCTCTTTAAAATGTGAGCAGGCCTTTAAAATAGGAGATTTCTAAGCATCAGGAGGACAAAGTACCACATCTTGAGTTCACCCTGATAACACAGTAATTAAGAAACACCTACAGGAATATGGTCATTCTAATTTAAGATACCTTTCTTATGCCCAGTATCATATTTTTTTTTGCTGTATCAAAAGGAAGAATAATTGAAACATGATTTGTTATGATAATTTAATGAAAAAATGCAACCATATTTGCTTT
The DNA here is from genome assembly GCF_047830755.1 of Zonotrichia albicollis. NCBI lineage: Eukaryota > Metazoa > Chordata > Aves > Passeriformes > Passerellidae > Zonotrichia > Zonotrichia albicollis. Next base: position 10,484,335 of record NC_133829.1, on the reverse strand, counting down.
TGTTGTGGGAACACAAACAGAGGGTTATAGGAAGTCCTTCAAAATGGAAAAGTCAATTAAAATACTAACTTCAAACATCTCTCATTACGCTCTGAAGGAATTTTGATAACCATTTTAAAACTGACCACAAGTTACAGTAGTTTGGTTTTAGATAAACACTGCATGCTAAATTGAATATAAAAATAGATTCTATTTAATAAATTTGTATCTAGTGCACTATAAACATTTATCAAAGTGTTATTACAAGAGTAAAAAAATGTCTGCAGCAATATTTCAAGTAACTTGATAAAATTTGTTCAGGTAACATTGACCACGAAATAGACACAACAGGAAAGATTTTCCTCAATCATCACACTTTATTTAAACATCAAGTTAATTTCTTCCTTCAAACGAGGACTGCTGGTATAGGTTCAAGTTAGAGAGAGAGTGGGCTATTTAAAAAACACTATCTTGCTAAGAGTGGGGATCCCACACCATTTTTCTCCAAGCATATGTTGCAGCATTTTCCTACATTTGAATCTGATGTTGCATTGAGAAGTGGGAGAACTTAATTTGATTTGTCAAGAGTTGAGGAATGAAGTATGCTCCGGGTTTGTTATCTGCTGGCCTCTACTGTAAACTTTTGTGCTGCTTTTTGTACTCAGAGTCTTGCCACTGCCACTAGAAATGTCTCTCTGAGAAGTAACATTTTCATCTGCAGGAGAAAATGACCTGAGGTGAGGAAACTCTTCACAGTACACAGTCTGTGCTTGAATATTAGTATTGGCTTTTTGTTGAGGATACAAGAGAGGCATTTCACCACAATCCAGATACATGCTTCCATTCCCAGAACTCCATTCACTACTGCTTCCTTCATCTCTTTCTGGAGGGTCTTTAAAATCAAATTCCTGACTTCTCTTAGACTTAGTTTTCCATTTTCCACATGATTGGATATATTTATCCTCTTTCAAGCCTGTTCTTCCCTTCTTGCTCTTAAGCACATGATGAGCTGGCCCAGAGCTGCTGTGGCCATTTGTAGCCCTGCGTATTTCCATATTTTGTAGTGCTCCCTGACCAGCAAAGGGAGCAGCATCACCATTACTCACAGCACACAATGGTCTTTTGTCTATATTTGCAAGGGGGCCATATTTTTCTCTTCTTCCATCTTCATTTGGGTAACATCCTGGTAGAACACCTCTAGATGCACCATCCAGATTTTGAGAATTATTCCTGTTCTGAATATCTGAAGTCACTGTTTCACAAAGCACATGTTGAGTTTTGGTCTGTGTTGCATCAAACTGCTGTCTCAAGTCACGTGGAACACGCTGCTGGACAACTTTATCAGTGCCTTTTTCAGTACTGCCTTCACTACATGATTTGCTTTCCACATGGTGTGACCTTGTCTGAAGCACACAATCTCTCTTGGAGCACTCACCTCCAGGATCAGAATTTAAACGCAGAGCTAGGAGAGGAGAGAAAGAGATAGATAATTAAAGATAATGTTAATATTGGAAGAAAAGCATTTCATTACTACATGCACTAAATCAGTATGCTCAAGAAGAGCAGGAGCACAGACTCCAGCTCACCTGGGCGGGCAGATTTGCGCTGGGGAATGGGCCGCAGAGGCGTTTCCAGCCCTTTAGCCATCGTAGCAAGTTTACTGGCAGCATCCATTATTTTCTTTTCAGCTCTGTCAAGAATTGCAGAACATGTGGGGGAAAAAAACCAAAACCAAGTTTAAGGGTAATTCAACTCTATGTTTTACTTCAAGGCCATGTTACTGAGAGCCAGAGAATACTGACAGGACAGTGTGCCAGGCAGCTCAGCAGTGACCTGGCGCCAACACGCACACCCTGGCAAGACTTCAGGCCAGGCACTGTTTGCTCCAAGGTGGACAAACACCAGCCTGAGATCTACACACCTCTTGCACAGCCAACAGCCATTTCCAAACATCCTTGAACTCACCCTTCATGTTTGCCATCATCAGTGAGCAGCTGCTGAAGGCATGTCAAGTAATATTTGCGCATTTTCCGTGCTGTCTCCTGGCGCTCTCTTAAAACCTCCACTTTAATCATTTCAGCAGCTCGTTCCTTACTTTCACGGATATAACAAAGCATATCACCTACAAACACACTTCATTAGTACCAGTTTTCCCCCAGAGGGGGGAAGAAGCCAACACCACAAACTCGGATTGTCTAGCAGACCTGGAACAAGTCAGCAAGGACATGGATTTACCTGCCAACATTCCACCAAATCCTCGTGCCAGTTGTTGCCTACTGGATGAATGCCAGGGCAAACCCCAGCAGGTCAATATGAAGCATCAGAAAGGAATTCAGTGATCTGATTCTGTATCTGAAGCAGTCACAGGGATTTGGGAGGAATGTTGGCTGGTAAAAACATGGGTCTAGAAACTTTTCAATGGCCATGAAGAAATTTTGGGACCTGCTGCACTCAGGTAAGAGCTGGTGCTACACTTAATCCTTTCTCCTCAGAGAGAAAGTTGCTGACTAGGCCAGAAGGCAGGATACAGCACAAGAGAAAAGCAGATTTTCTCTCAGGAGAAGCTGCAATCTAGATAGATTTTTCTTTCCTGGAGAAACAAGATCAGTACTCAAAACACACTTTACCACTTTAAAAGACATATTACAGTACAACAAAGCAAGGATGGTAAAACAAGGCTTTGCCCATCCCAATTACATGTTGAATTTAGGGTGACAATTCCATTCCTCACAGTCACTCTAGTAAGATGGAAAAATTTACTTCTCATGTGATTTGGTTGTCAGATTCCTGTCCAAGCTGGCTGAAGGGAGATGCAACAAAGTAATTTATTTTCCTCCACTAAATCTTTAACTAAGGCTTTAGTACTTACACTTAATCTTGCTCAAAGCTTTGATGTAGTGAGCACGCATTTCTTCCAGACCTTTCACAGAGTCAGAGGATGCACAAGGTTTTGAGATGCCTTCACTGGACAGTGACCTGAAAGGCATACACATCATATTGCACAAAAGAAGCAACTTGTATCTTCCCAAAATAAGAAATCATCTTCTTTATTTTTTAAATACCTTGGTAGTGATCCCTGGTCTTTCAATTTGGTCTTCACCACACAGTTTTGTGCAATTAGACCTCCTGAGACCATCTCATTTTCTATTAAAAAAAAAACCAAACAGCTGAACCATATTTCACTGTATTTCTCTAAATCCAAGTTCAAGAGATACTTATGTAATAACTGCTGCCTCTGATACATGACCCCAATGTCACAAAGCATCATTAGTTGCAGTACAGCTGTTGCAGTAACAAGCAGACACACTTCAATGAAGTCTGAATATAAAAATCATCTCATACAGTAATTAAATAAGTTTAAAGCCTTCATATGCCATTACTAACACTACACTGAAATATCAAGTATACTTGGAGAGAAATGACAGGATAAAAAAATAACAAGGGTGATTTTGACAAACATTAAAAAAGAATTATTAATTTATTAGCAACTGTGCCTTTGAGATATAAAGATACAAGATAAAACTTGGTAGGTTTTGTCAGTTTACTGTGGTGAGGGTTTCTTTGTTTGTTTTGAAGTCAATAACCAAAACCCCAGTATCCACTGAAAATTAGAAGATCCTACAGATGAGAGAATCAAGGTTGTCTTTAGGTGACTATCAACCCTAACCTTGGATTTGCCCTGACTTAGCTTCATATTCCTTCTCAGCAAGCTGAAGATGTTTGGGGGCCATCTCCAGCTCTCTTTTCAAGTCCTGGCACACCACACTGCCTCTTTTTTTCAAGCTCTGGGCAGCAGCGTTTGCAGCACAAATCTTCCTGAGACCCAAGGTTCCTTTTTGTTCATTTCTGACTTGCAACAGTAACTACTAAAAGTTACACATCAACACGGGACCAAAAAAAAAAAAAAAATCAAGCCCAACCTATTTTCAGTGTTCTACTTAGTCCTCTTCTCACTGGAATGTGTGTAATATTGTAGCCCAATTAAACTAATCACAAGAGGCTGGTACCATTCCAGAAGGTACAGCAGCATCTATCAACTCAGAGCCCTCACAGCCTCAATGTACTTCCATCAGCGATGATCTGAGTTCTTCAGTCAACAAAAAAACTTGCAGGTTAAATTCTTTTAGAATTTTTTTTTTTTTTAATAACAGCCAAGCAGGGTCTTTTGAAGTCAGCTGAAGGAAACTGTGGCAGCTGGAAAGCCTCACACACGTCTGAGCCTGGTTAAGGGATACACAAAGACTGGGCTCCTTCCAGCCAGCGCTGGCTGCTCCCCACAGCCAGGCCAGGGCGCTCTAGAGGCAGCAGCACTGCAGTGCTGCTATTGTTCTGTTAATAGACCACTCTGATGCTGGTGCTGAAGGAACTCAAGCCACACTACAGGCACAGAGCCAAAGCCTCTCTTGGGTTTTGCTGCTTTATGTTTTTCAGTTGCGTAAGACCTCAAACTAAACAGAAAGCCCCAGGGACATCTGTCCCTCCCATGAAGCTTTTCCCATCCACACTGGCTCCATGGTACACGTGACAGCCCTGGGAAGAGCTACAATGCCAAAGTACATACTAGGCTCAGGGAGTGGGGGGAAAGGGAAGAAGGGGAAAAACAAAAAAACACCAGAGAGAAACACCACCCAGGGATTCGCACTTTTTTCAACTACATTCTTGACCAAAAGAACCAGAGAAGACCATCATGCCAGGTCAAGTTCTTGACACAACAGTATCTTTTACATGAATGCAGAATTCCCTGTCTTGTGTACTGCCAAGAGCAAGCAGTACAATTCAATCTCTGAAGCTCCAATCTAGTATTACCCATTTACAAGACATAGTTTAGACCATATCCTGCATATCATGGTAGCACTGCCTTGCATGTGAACTGTTACATACTCCAAAGGCTGTGCTGCTAACAACCCCCAAAGAACACACACACCTCCAGCAGATGGGACAGCTATTTCTTTCCTCCTGAAGAATGGCTTTAAAAAGCAGAAAGCTACTAGCATTTCATAAAATGAAACTTCAAAGCCAGCATTAAATCATTAAACTGGAGACCAGTACCATTAGTTGCAGTTTGTGACTTTAACTTAGGTTATGCAGTGTTAAACAACCTTACAGTCAGAAGAGCTTTATCTTCCTCCATCACCCAAATATTTACTAATTAACTAACTTGGCATTGGGGTCATCAATAGGACATTGAATATTAAAGACTGCTACTAACAAGATCAATCTGATGATATGCAATCTGCCCGATTAAGATCAAACCCAATACCTTTGCCTGTTCCAGCTTCCTGCAAGGGTGTCTGTCTTCTCAGTCTCCTTTGTGCTTCTGCCTGGTGTCCAACACTGCACACAGGGGGCCTTGCCACATCCCCAGTGTTTCCTGCATCATGTTGTGGGTGAGGGTATGATTCTTTATTTGCATTACTCACTAGCTCTTCATATTTCTGCAATTGAAAAACACTTGCTGAAAACACAACACAGCAAAAGAAGCGCTCCACACTACAACCAGCCCTGGTCACCACGTAATTTTAACACAGGTACTTTAAACCTGCAGTAGAACCACAGATTACAAGTCAAATCGTGAAGAAAACATCAATTCTATGGTATAGAAATTGTATTTAGCATAAATCATTGCAACAGCAGTGCCTGAATATCTTGAGTATTATTTGGAAATTCAGTAGCCCTTAACACTGCAGAACTATATCCTGTCTTTGAACAGCTGAAGATAACTTGCTTTTTGAAGAGAAAAGACATTACTAGGAAATTAAAGACTTCATTAGATAAGGTGGTTCAAGCCAACCAATGTTTTGAGATTCAAGGGCATATTAAACAGTTTACCAAGAGACATTTCATTGCCACTGCAGAAGGCACATAAGGCACAGGAAAAAATTTCTCTCTTTATCATTGTGGATATAACTTGTGCCATGAAAACCTTTCAGGCCCACTTGCTGAACAGAAATATATTAACATTAAAGAAATGGTAACATCCCATCTTGTCTTGAAAAACAAGTCATTTTCTGTCTTATTCTCAGATAATTCCCCAGCTATTAACTGCTGGGGAGCAATGGCATTTCCGGTGGGATGCTGCCCACAACAAAAAACTTATTACAAGCATAAGCACTGCAAGAAGAGGAATCTGCTAAAACAACAGAAACAAGGGCTTTGGGACACAATATGACTTAGCCCCAAACTCCTCCAGAAGAGGGTAAGACATCTTTCCTTATTTGGGCAGGCACACTGAAAAAGATTTCCTAGAGGCACAATAAAATAGGCAAGACTCTTATTCCCAAAACAGAACTGACAAACTGACCTACTGCAGGCAACTTGCAAAAAGGATTTTTAGTTCTGCAAGGTTTTCATCTTTATTTGTATAAAGAGGAGGAAAAAAAGCTTAACATGATCGAGAATCACTGTCCAATCACCAGTGCAAACTGGATTTTGCAGCTATGCAAAAATCTGAGGGGGGTTCTGTCATTATAGCCCATCAAAGAGATTACAAGGAGCCTTTAACAGGCTCCCATACTCAAGCAGGTGGATTGATCTCCTTAACTTACAAGTCTTTGCATAAATGACATTCCTAACCTGACCTTCTCTTCTTTAGAGACTGAAGATGTCAAAGCTACATCCTTTTCCTTTTCACTTGTTAATAGTAGATTTAGTCTCCTTTTAGTTTTAGAATACATTTATTAATGAACACAAATGTTGACTTTTCTATTTTCCACAATCACACGGATATTTCATGGGAGAAAACAAGCCTGAGTGACTTCTCAAATCCCTTTTCTGACATGCAGTTATAACTAACAGAAATATTACCTCTTTCCATTCTTGCTCTTTCTTTTCCAGAATTGTGCACACTGTGGTTCTATAGGCCTTTTGTAAACAAGCCTTCAGCTTGTCTTTGCCTTGACTGGCTAATTGAACATGAGAATCAAAACCCTTGTCCTTCCAAGAATGTTTACTCTGTGTGCACTTGACCAGTTCTTCATGAATTTCACTCAACAAATACTCCAGCTCAAGCAGAGTCTTCTCCTCATACTGATTCATCTCATCCTGCAGCCTCTTGGCTTCCTGAGCCTCCCATTCCCGCTGCTTTTGCTCTAGTAACATCTTGATTTCTGCCTCTTTCTGAATGGAGAGATCATTCTTCTGCTTTGCAAGGTCCTCCTTTGCTGTTGCAAGGACCTCCTTAATTCTGTTTCTGTGATCATCTAGGAATGATTGGTAGTCTCGCTCATTTTGCTCTTGTATCTGCAGAAGTTCTTCTTGCTTTTCTTTGTTCCACTGCACACGGGCTTTTGCTAGTTCTGCTTTGACAGCTGCAGGGATTTCCTCTTTCTTTAGCTCCAGTTCCCTCCTCAGAGAAATTATCTTTTCTTCAAGTTCTTTAACTCTTAGTCCAGATGTCTCTGTACTTTCATATTCTTTCTTCCATTTCTCCTCAGCAGCTGAGAGAACCATGGCTAACTGGCAAATAAACAACACAGTCATTAGAAATACATACATTCATAGATAGACAAAATGTAACTCTGAGTCATTAAAATCTATTTCAGATCTTTTCAATTTATTTCATAAAAAACAAACCTATATAGGCTTTTCCTTTTATAAGGAAACATCTTTCCTTAGTGACTCCCTGTGTCTGTGTCTACACCCACTCCTCAGTAATATATGGGATTTGGAAGACTTAACTGTTTATCAACACACATATAGCAGTAATTTGGGCTACCTGCTCTGCTGTAGTCTTTTGGTGTTCCTTTTCCCATTTTTCTTGTTCTGTCTTTAGATTTAGTTTGTACTCTTGCAGCCACTTGGCATGAGCTTGGGCTAAAGCTGCATCTACCTTTAAACAGATAAAAAACCTGCTTCAGTGCATAGGTAGGTACACTGAATACATTTTTATTATTACTTTCATGTAACAGTGCAAGAACATATTTCAGTTTGGATTGCCTATGTTTATAGAAATTAAAAGAATCAGACCAGCAGCACTTCATGCATTTCTTGATGCAAAAATTATGCCAAAATTAAAAATACTAAATTTATTTTTAACAAAATAGTATAAAATCTAAATGCTGCTCAGTTCTGTTCAAAACAGCGTGAAAAACAAACCACATGCTACAGTTTTTTCAGAACTTTAACAACTCTATTTCTAATATAGCAAATATCAATACTAAACTTAAGAGGAAGATAGTGAAGGAGTCCACTTTCTTATTTTTTTAAGTTGTCTAAAGTGGACACAGCAGTTTCACAGACTCCAGGTAGATAGAACAATTATTTGTTACCTGGCTGGCAAGATTTTTACAGTATTTATTTTCCAGTTCTAATTGAAATTCTTTTAAGGCCTCTTCAGAGGCTGTATTTTCTTTCAGAGCCTTCTGGATCTGCAGCCTCTGGTCTTCAACAGTCCCTTCTAACTCTTTAGTTGAAGCTTCATCCACAGCTTGGTCAGTCTGGCAGCTGCAGTCACTACATTCAACTACAGTTCTTCTCACTTCTTCCAGCCTACTTTGCCATTCTCTTTCTAATTTGGCAAAAACTTGTTCTTTATTCTAAGGTAAAAAATATTTTTAAGAAAAATCTCCCCAGTGTCTCAATAAACAGATTTCACTGGTGTTCAGCAAATGAAACCCTGTTCACATCAATGATACTCCCTAACAGGAGAAAAACAAAACCATGCACAGAGAGTTTGGTGACTCATCAGAGCTTTCTCCTATGGGGTGGGATACACAAAGGATTTCCATAGGATACCTGAGTGAAACAACAGAAAGCATAACCCTTCACTCAAGCACCAGGGGGGAAAACTCCAGCATATTACCAGCTGTGACACTCAGGGTGTTCTGTTTGTTACTTTGCAAGATCTAGGTTTTGGGTTTCTTTAAAAATATGGAACATGTATAATGCCTAATGACTCTTTCAGAGGCTTTTAAAATGACAAATCCTTAACAGCCACTTCCAATGGCAGAATAGCGCCACATAAATCTAAAGTTCTGTTTCTGAAAATAAACAGCAAAACAACAACAAAAAAATTTCAATTCCCTGATCTAAGTCTCATACCTCCTTTTCTTCCTTTTCCCAGTGAACTTTGGCTAAGGCAACTTCCTCTTGAACCTGCTGGTTTTTCTCTTCCAGCCACTGCTTCTTTGCTGCTGTCATGGACCTGATGTGTTCCTCTTCAAGCTCAGTCCTTAGAAGTTTAAGGGAGAGTTCTTTTTCTTCTAGTAGCTGTTTCTTGAGCTAGACCAAAAAATAAATTAAGAATTCTCCAAGGCACAACTGCTCTGGTACAAAACTATGAGAATGCATGAGACAAGTGATTAACTCTCTAGAGGCTGTGCACTGATCTTACAGAAGACACCTAGATAAGAGATTTAACTCTCAAAAAAAGGTGTTTTAAGATATTATATCGAAGATTATTATAGGCTATTGCCATAAAGCAAGTTTTCATATTTCCCTCATACTTTGAGCACCTCTTTGCTGTACTTGCTTACCCAGAGAGTTGATCTACTTCAGTCATTGCACACTGATATCTTCAGACAAGCAAAGTTTTTAATCCAATCAGTCTAAATTCATTACTACTTAAAAAAACCACAGAATTTTTTAGATCAGTTTTATATAGGGAGAAGTAAACTTGTATCATCATTCAGGGTTTTTTGAAAATGTCTTATGAACGTAAAAGCTCATACTGCTGACTAAGCATCCTCAGAAGTCAGAATTATGGCAGTTCACTACATGAAAACAAACAGCTATTGGAAAGAATTTACTTGTACTGTATTTCAAACCCAGAACACAACATCAGCTTAATTTAAAAAATCACCAAGTTATACGTATGAGCTTTCTGATTCAGCTGCATCTCTTCCAAGTAGGTTCTGCAAACATTAACAAAATTAAATACACACTGTTTTCAAGATTCAATATTAATGAGTGAAATTATATGGTTTATAGGCAATTCCTTTGTACCTTCTCTTCCTTCAGCTGCTGCTCTTGTTGAAATTTCTGTCTTAAAGTACTTTCCAAGGTTTCCTTCTCCTGACAAACTCCAATGTAACATTCCTTCACTGCAGTAATCTCTTTGTTCAGCTCCTCTATGCTATCCCTTCAAAGGACAGATTACTTATTGTCAATTGGCCTCAGAGGACAGCAAGCCAGCTTTAAAATAAGTGTAACTAGCAGGGAAAGTCAGACAGGAAACATGAAAGTTTCAGTAAAAATGGAAATAATGCTAAGTCTTACTTTAACTTCGAGATTGTCTCTTCAGAAGTTTGAAGCAGCAGCTGCTTTTCCACAGCAAACCTCTCCATCAGCTCCTTCTCAAAATGTGCTTTGGTGTCCTCATGATGTTGCTGATAAGTTCTTTCACACCTACAATTCCAAGACAAGAAAAATAACTACCTGATTTCAACTACCTAGGTTCAAGTTTTCTGTAAGAAAATATCTTTCTAACATTGACTTCCTCTTCTAACTGATAGCTGGAACAAGATTATATGTGCAGGATGAAAATGCACAAATTAAACTAAACTAAGTTAACAGACTTACCTGTCAATGGCCTCTTGCTTGTCATGATCAAACTCCTGAACCATCTTTCTCATCTGACAACAGAGGTCTTGATTTAAGCTTTTCAGTTTTTCTTCATTTTCCTTCAGTTCTTCAATAGTTGAAGTATGGGCCTAGACAAACAAGGGTCAAGTAATGTGGGGTAGTAAGAACCTTTTCTAATAACAGATTTTTAGCATGGGTGAGGGTTTTTTGTGATTTTTTCTGTAGTGGTAAGCAGCATCTGTCTTACCTCAACTTGCTGCAGCAAAGCTTCATTAGCCTCTTTGAGTCGCAGAACTTCTTCCTTTAGATTATCAGAAGCATCCTTCAAATTTGTGACAGTCTAAAAATAAATAAAATTAAGATGATATCTTTCAAGACATAAATGATTTAGCACTTAAAAAGGTCAGTTGTCAAATAAAAATTGTACTTAAAAAATACAGGGAATTATTGCACTGCAAGATCACAAAATCACTGCTGTTCTAGATGAATTCTTAAAACTCAGTATTGTGAAGCTTTGCAGAAGCACACGCTCAGTGTAGTGTTTGCAAGCTGAATGACAACAGTCATCCAACAGAGAGCACACTTCCCACAGACATTGGATTCCTACCCCACAGCCAGGTCTCCATGTACAGATACTGCAACTCTGATCAACCCACAGAGGGAAGGCAATAATGGGGTGAAGAGAGATGCAATATCAAGGAGATTCCGTTTTGATGAAATGACCCATGATGGCCCTCTGAAGGCAATCTGTTAAATGTTCTGATTGCATCATCTAATGGTACTGTCAGCCCTCTTACAGAAATTACAAGGTCCTTTTGGCTAAAGAAAACCATCTTTTTCCAATGAAATTTACTTGTAACATAAGCATGGCAGACATCAGGCACTCTCAAGCATGTAAGGCATCATTTAAGGACTCACTTAATAATGCACAGGCTGCCCAGGTTCTGCTTCAGTTGTTTTCTTTTCAACCAAAGATACAAAACCAGAATTGCTATGAATACTCAGCTATGCATAAATTTTTGCTCTCTTCTCATAAGCAGCTTTGGTTTTGTTCCCCAAAAACCAGGAATGCTTGACTTTTAAAGAAGTGTAAAACAACAAACCTCTGAATCTCTTGATGCTTTTTCTGCTTTCAACTGCTTGTATTCCTCTACTGTCTTCTGGCAATCCTTAAGACTATTTTGTAGTTGAGTAATCTGGTTTCTCTTCATTTTATTACTGTTCAATAAACGTTCCAGCTCAGCTTTTAATTCTACAATAATTTCATCTTTAGAGAGTTCCTTATCCATGTCTCTGTTCTGTATTGCACTATCAGGAAAGACATAACCAGTTCAGTATTTAAGAGACAAAAATCATTTAGCTGAAAGGCAGTGGCAGCAAAGAGAAGAGTAACTAATGCTACCAGAAATACAAGAATGTCTAAGATCTAATAGCAAAAAGCATAAGAGGACATGAATATCAAAGCTTTTCCATCAAGTTGCAATTAATTTACAGAGAACTTGTTAATTCAGCTGTTTCCTCAAAAGATTCTTTCTCACATGATGTGAAGAGTTTTGAAGCAACTCCACTGATATTGATGTAAAAGACAGCTTTAGCTTTAAGCAACTGTGTGGAGTCTTTGAGCAAGAAAAGTACCCATGAATATACTTCAACAATTAAAGGAACAGCAATACAGTCCCTATAAAATCTGAAGACTTATTAACCAAAATTACTAATTGGGCAACCAATTTATGGTATTAGTACACTTTCTGTTTCTCAGATTACCTGGCAATACAAGCAGTATTTCAATTATCTATCAAAAACCTATGTGTTGATCCAGCAGAACCCTCTTTTTACACATAACTTGCATGATTTCTTAAGGATTTAAAGTTTTTCTTTCAACAAGAATCACTCAATACCTGCAGAATTTTGGCTTCTTCCCTGTGATTTTTTTAATTCCCAGCTCTACATAGGAATCACCCAGGCTCGTAGGTCGGTCTCCACCTGCATCATTCAAAAATACTCCAAGCTTGGCAGCAGATTCATACAAAGCTATTTCTTCTTTCAGTTCCATTAATTCTTCCTGAAAGGAAGAGACAGAAAAAAAAAAAAAAAAAAATCACACTGACCAGAGAGACTCCAAGCCAACATATCAGGCCCATGATAACTCTACCAAAGAAAATAAACACATGGAGCTCTTCCTTCTAAATATAATTCTATTTAGCTGCATTTAGTTGAATGGTCTAGCATTAACTTATTTATACTTTCGTTTTTCATTTCTGATACCTCTGGCAAAGCATATATTAAAACTAAAAATTTGTTAAAATATACAAGAAATATTCCCTCTTGTTCTTGTTACAGTCCATCTATGAAGTATTATTTCTTTTGCTCTTCTGCATTCCTGCTGTCCTTGCACAGCAAAATGGATGACAACAGAGAAGTACATACCTGGGAAACAGCTATTACTCTAGTACTTAGTAGGATTCACAGTTTCCAAGACAACAGATTTAAATCAAACATATGAATTGGAAACACAGACTTCCACTGATGCTTTACAGAGGACTTTGTAGCATTCCCTTTTGCTGACAAAAGATAAATTTCACAACATGATATCTCCTCATTAAATTACAAGACTTCAAGCACACAGAATTTACATTCAATTTTTTTGTCCAAAAGCAGGCTGGACAGAAGTATGATATCAGATTTGTGCCAATACAATTGCCCAATTGTGTTTTAATTGGTGGAAGGAAGGAAGGAAGTCCAACATGCAACACTGGGAGAGGAAGTAGTCAAAGATGATGTACTTGTTTCCTCCAAAAATTTAAAATGTTTCAACCACCAACATCTTAGTAATAATGCCTCTCCCCCCACCATCAAATGAAAACATTTCATTCAAACATAAAATACTCAAAATTAACCTGCAAAGCCTTGTTCATGTTGTTGCTTATCATCTGTGCAGACTGAGCTTGTTGCAATTGAAACCGTAACTGATTTGTCTCCTGCATTGAGCCTATTGTAGGAAAGAAAAGAGAGAAAAAGAACAAGTCAGAAATAGGCAAGAAAGTCCATGCAATCTGAAGATGTCTGTTAAAAATAGCAATGTTGATTCTGGCAATAGACATGACTGTTTCTATTTCCTTGGGCTCACTAACAGTTACTAAACACATTACTATGAAAAGACTGCAATGTGTGAAGGTGGGCAAAAGTCAAACACACAAACTGCAAAACATTTCATGATCTATTTCTATGATACAGGTTTCCAAAAATCAGCCTCCAGCTCCCAAAACAATTCTTCTCACTAGGACCTGAATTCAGAATGGCAATTCAAGTCAAGCATCTTAATACAAAATTAAGTAACTTGCATCCAAACTCTGTTGTTTAGTATGAAACAAGGTTAAACATCTGCAGCACAAAATACATATGAAAACACTTGAATCACTGTTGTTTGAGGTTTGGAGACGCTGTTTACTTTTATTCCTATTTGGTTTTTACATCAGTCTAGAATGAACTTTCAATCTGACTAATCCACTACATAGGAAACAGTCAAGAACACAATTAGGTTGAATTGATGTTGATTCCACTTCCACAGAAACATCAATTTCATATTTAGAAAAAGTGAAGATATTTCTCCAAGGAAAGGTAATAGTATGAGTAAAGGGCTGACCTGTTTGCAGTAAATTTGCACATTGCTTTTGGCTTTCTTCTAGGCTTCTTGTCAGTCGATTTATTATTTCAGTTTTTTCACATTTGGTTTCTTCCAACAATTTTTCAAGCTGCTTAACGTGCTCTCCTCGATTTTTGCAAAGCTCTTTCTAGGAAGAGAATATTTTTACTCTTTTCACAAACATTTAACCATCTAGAACTGTTTCAGATAGAGAAAAATTCAATATATACAGGATAAAGGAGAAAAATAAATGAGATACCTAAAGGGGTAGAGGACAGTTAAATCAATCACAGATCAAACACTATCCTTGGCTGACTAGTGACCTCCTACAGCATCAAAGTTCAGTTTTCACTGGGAGGCAGTAATTGTACTCATATATAAACATACATGGATGAGAATCATTTCATATTTCCTAGAGCAGTTACTTTTCAGCAAATCAGATTATCTCCTGTAATTAATCACATACACTTAGTCTATTGCAGAAAAAAAAAAAAATCAAGCCTTCACATGATATCAAGCCAGTTTATTTTAACTGAGCACAAGCCAAGCTAGCAAATGCCAATACTCTGTGTAAGAGGAATTGTAATTTCTTTTTCACAGGATATACAAAGTAGACATTTCTATAACATTACTTAGTTACCTACACAGACCTGGGAGACACAGTGCTTTGTATCTACACCTTTTGACTTTTCTATCTTCTCTCAAAAAACAGATCTCCCTCTTTGAATACCCCAAAAATGCTACTCTATATTTTACACCAGAGACAAAGTTGTATAAGCTTTGCTGAGGTACTAACAGACAAAAATTCACCAGTGCATTTTGTTTAGAAGCAAGTACCAGTCACCTTTCCAAATATACATCCCCTCTATTTCTATATGTTGAGACAAGAATTAGAGAAACTTAAATTTATTTTCTTTATGTGAAATAAGAGGAAAATATATTAAGAACTGCCTGGAATACATTGCTTGAATATTTCTGATAGTGGAATGGATTCTTATGACATATCAAGCAGAATAATTTCAGTAAACTCTACAACCATGTAACACAATCTATATCAAACTCCATCTTAAAGACAGCCTTTTACCCCTTCTCTGTTTTTAAATCCTTACTTCTAAAATAAAGTCACTGTTGAATGGTTAGTCATCCTTCAGCATTTTGAGACCAAATCTTAGCAGACTGTTCAATAAAAAGTTTTTCTTGTTTTTTTCTTGCAAGAAAACATTATTCCTTAATTAGTCCTTTTCTTTCCCAGAGTTATTTGCAGAACTCCTTCAAAAAAAGTTGTGCACAGAAGGAAAGCTCAGGAGAGCAACTAAGACAATGAATTCCTGCCTCCTCTGCATCTGCTATGTACAAACTCACAATTTGAATTTATGACTGCCTGCAGATGTTAATGAAAACATACCACATAGGCCTCATAATGTTGAGACTTTCCATTTTCTTAGCAGCTTCCATAAGGAGTTATTAGAATTGTAGGTCAAAAAACACAGTTTAGGAAACATGGGGAGCTGTCAGTGTCTCCAGTACAGTACTCAGCATCCTAAAATAATTTCTCACCTGCTCTCTGAGTGCAGATTGTGTAGTGTCAAGCTTCTGCTCTAATGACAATACTTGCTGTTCATACTTCTGCTTGAGTGCAGAAACAATGGCCTCATGTTGTTCTCTGGCTCGCTGGAGGGCATCTGATCTCTGGAGCTCTAACAGCTGCTTTTGCATGCTTTCCATGGCCACCTCTGCCACTTTGGATTGCTTCAGTATCTGTAGGAACAGTATGACAGAAGTTCCTAGTTACATACATTTCACTGTTGCTCCAATATTCTGTACATCAGTTCATTTTTGTTCTGTGCAGAAGTTGCCACAAGTCCTCAGATGATGCCTGTGTTTTCACACACACTGAATCCTGTCCATCCATCATGTATTTAGCTTTTGCAATGACCATGACCAGCATTCAAAGAGAGTAGCAATTCTGTTTAATGCACCACACATTGAACTGCAGAGGTCTCCCACAATCAACAGTCTAAAAATATTTACAGTACCTGCTCCTCATTGGTAGTAAGAGTCTGAATTTGAGTTTCAAGGGCCTTGATTTGGCCTTCAAGATGCATTTCCCGCTCCTTTCCATTCTGATAGAGTTTCTGAGACTCATGAAGACTAAGAGCCAAACCATCCTTTTCATCTGAAAAAACAGACATAACTGTGTGAGAACCATGGCCAGCCACCCAAGAGCTTCATGCAACACAACTGCTCAGTACCTGCTCTACAGAACCATTCACTCTGCCCTGTGCTGTGAACAACAACAGAAGACTGAACAAAACCACTCAGTCTCCATCCAGCACCCACTGTGTCCCCCTGGCAGCAGGGAGCACTCCAATGCACTGCATCCAGGAGGGTCCTGAAGGTACAAGCCCCATCCTGGCAGCAGGAGAACCTCACATTGTGGCATTCACATTCTCTGAAAAATCCCTTTGCCCAGGATTTTTCTCCTGGGACACTGAGAAGCCTCAGAGAAAAGGGAAACAATTATTATCTCATTTGCCTCTCCTGTGTTTTCCCCCTCTGGAATGTGTTTGGAAATTGTTTACAGGTGATGGTTTCATTGGATTCTGGTGTGAGTTGTTTTCACTCATTGGCCAATCAGGGCAAAGCTGTGTCAGGACTCTGGAAAGAGTCACAAGTTTTCATTATTATCTTTTTAGCATTGTGCAAGTATCCTTTCTGTATTCTTTAGTATGGTTTAGTATAGTGTCCTTTAATATAATATAGTACCTTAAAATAATAAATTAGCCTTCTGAGAACATGGAGTCAGATCCATCATTCCTTCCTGCCACAAGGGTCCCCACAAATACAGTCTCACAAATAGTCTCAAATCAAGTTTACAAGTATGATAAATACCTTCAAAGACGCTTTCTAAATCAATCTCAGAATTTAAAAGTTGCTAGATATCAATAAAATCTAAGAAGTACCACAAAACATTTTACCTTTGACCATTGAAAGCTGATGATTCAAATATCTAATCTGCTGTGCACTCTTTTCTAGCTTTTCATTAAGTTCTTCCAGTTGTCTTTCCCTTGCTTTATTTAGAACTTGAAGTTGAAGAATCTGCATGTTTTCTGAAGAATCTGCCAAATTTCAAACAGCATGCAGACAAGTCAGCAGAGATACCAAGAAAGTCATCGTTGTAATTCCTACTTCAAAATATTTTTTATAGTGCTAAGTTCATTGCTGGTGCACAGAATCTTTTTTTTTTTTTTAATCCACATTTAATTTACATCACACAAATTGCTCTGGCAGCAATGGCTGAAAGATTGTGCAAACCACAATTACAACCTTACAGCAGGCCCAGATAAAAGTTTCCATGCTGTGAACTCACAGACTTGTGGCCAGTTCAAGTTTACAACATCTGACAAAGCAGTTCAGCCATTTGAAGGGCACCTAACAGAAAAGCCCAACGTGACATCACTCAGAGTGCACTTCCCAAAGTACACTGAGTCGTTATTTTCCAATATTATGGAAGGAGGCAAAGTGTCAACAAGGTTTGACATCAAGCCACCAGAAATAATTTTTCAGTTTCACCAATCAAAACTGCATTTTCAATGCCTGAAACTCATATACCCTGAACAAAAAGAGATCATTTCTAGATATAAAAGATTCTATACTTCAACACACTTTTAGTTGTCCTCTTACTGAAAAACTACTGAAATCAACATGTTCACTTGTTTCTAGTGAACTTTTTACACAAGTTTATTACCAGTCTAAGCACCAAACACTTACTTTCATCACTGCCCAAGAATTCATGTTGCAAACCTTCAAACAATTCATTTCTTCTGTTTCCTTCTTGCATTCCTGGAATATTTTGATGAATGCCATTTTGGTATGGTTTATAAGTCACTTTGTAAGATTCTGGTGACTGGCCATTGACAACATCAGATGCAACAAATTGCTGTTGTGACAATATATACATAAGAGGAAATACATTAAAGCTACAACAGTACTCTTGCTCAATGAAAAAATATTTTTCATTTTACAGGTTGACATTAAGAAGAGTTCTAGTAGCTCTTCATTGTGAGGCTTCAATCCAGCACACCATTTCATTCTTCATGAAAGCTTCCAGCTTAGAAAAGCAGTGAAATGTTAACTTAAATAGAGTAAGCACACACTTAAGTG
Organism: Zonotrichia albicollis; assembly: GCF_047830755.1. NCBI lineage: Eukaryota > Metazoa > Chordata > Aves > Passeriformes > Passerellidae > Zonotrichia > Zonotrichia albicollis. The sequence continues at coordinate 10,466,028 of NC_133829.1, read as the reverse complement.
AATCACATTCATTCTACCTAATGGAATTCTACCAAGACAACAGGAGAAAGAACAAAAATTATAACATGAACATACAAAAATTTAGTTAATAATGTCTCATTTTTTAAATAGGCTACAGAAGCCTCCCATCACTGTTTGAACTGATTGTAAGAGAATGAAGGCATATAGAAATATTACCACCATAGCTAAAATCCTGTGAAAATTTTCAAAGAGATAGAAAAATGTGTCAGCTTCTAAAATACCTTAAGATGTTCCTTTGGATCATCTGAAAAATTTAGTATTTTATTTTGCTGATTGTCAAATTCTGGTTTATGGCCATTTGTATAAGGCCTGAAGTTTTCAGGAAGATGATAGACATTGTTGTCTTGGTAGCAGCTTGGAGAGTTAAACCCATCTCTACCAAGATACACATGATCTGGATTATCTTGGCCATCCTGGCCACAGTAATCTTCTTTAACATCATATAAATGTTTCTTCTCTTCATCATTATGTAGGCCATTCCAATTCTTCCCATGTTTTTCACCATGATCAGTTTGCTGGTCACACAAGAATTGTTCAGGGTACAGATTTTGTCCTTGTTCATAGCCCTATGAATGGATATGAGGTTTAGAATTGCTCTCTCAAAACTCAGATTTCACCCCACCCTACCCTCTTCTTCCTGAGGTTACCAGCCCTCAAGTTAGAAATATTTCAAATGAACACCAAAACACTTCACCTACATGTAATTCTCTAATTAATTTAAACAACATTCAGCATGTTATAATGAACAAGCAGCAATTACATCCCTGCTCATACAAACTTACATTTGGAGGATCACTGATCAGTGGATGATCCTTCCACCTTCCATCAAGCTTCCCAGGCTCATGTGACCTAGACAGACACAAGCAGCTTAACCATGTACTAATAACTTCAGGGAAAAAACAAACTTCTTCTCTTAAATTAAGACACATCTAATTTATTGCAAATTGCACTGCAACTCCCCTTTTATTGGGATTACTTTTACACACCTCATCAACTCAGACTTTGCTCTATTCTTGAAAGCACAACATAAATAATAAAAAGATGGTGCCAAATGCCTTACTGATCCTCAGTGTCCTGGATGCTACAGTCTGAGTAACTGGAGAGTTGGTCTCCACTGTCCTCCAGCATATCATGGGGAAGGTCTGTCAACAATTGCTGCAACTGAAATAGAACAACATTCATTATACACTTTTCAGGAAAATTAATACAATTTCAGCCCAAAAACACTGGCAAAGCAGGCCACTTGCACAAAATCCTGGTTTTCTTCCTCCAAGGAGGAATTCACAACACTGGAATTCAGAGAGACTTTCACCACAGAATGCTTACTAGAGTACCAACCAAAGCATTTTTCTGCCAAACTCTTGTTAAGAAAAGAGCTGCACCAGAAAGAGGTAAGGCAAATGCCATCTAGTAGACATGTTCCAGGACAGACTAATTTCAAAGAATCATCTGCAAATGGATGATGCCAGGATTTCTCCTCTCTGATCTCCAGGATAGAGAGGTATTGGACATTCAGAACACGCTCTGAGAAGTCTGGATGGAAATCCAGGTAAGAACTTGCCAGTCACTACCACTACATTCAAGAAGTCATCACTGCAATGATTAGTGCTCTGCACAACTGGACACAAACAGAGAAAAACACCACAACTAAAACACACCCAAACTTCACTCCTTATGCTTTTCAAGAGTGGAACAGTCTGCACCCTCTTTAGCTCTTACCAGACTACATAAACCTTTTTCTTTCTTTTTACACACTTAAAAGATAGGAAGAAGCTAAATTCATAAGCCTTCAGATTAAATTACTTAATTCTTTTTCACCTCTTGTTCTCTTGCATAATCTTCCTGGTCATAGTCTTCATCTTCATGTTGGGTTTGTAGAGCTGCACTATCAAAGTCAAGGGACATTGTTTTCTAATTTTTGTGTATCCAGCAAAACCTACCACAGGACAGGAAAACATCACATGTCAGTAAAATACATGAGGAATCAAAAAGCATCACCAGAATTATTCAGCATGAAAATATAATTCTTGAAAGAGTCATTGCACACTATTTGTTCCTCATACATCCAAGCCTACTCACTTCCAAGAATTTAGCTTTTAAAATAAGACGGGCGTAATTTCTTAAGTTCACTTACAACCAGACATTATTTTCTGCAAGTACTGCACAGTATACCTAAGATGTGATACATGATGATAGTAAGGTCCACTTTTGACTTTTGCTTCATAGTCTTCTAGAAAACAACTATAGTTAGTATTAAAAACTGAAAGTATGCTGTTCCTTGTTCATTTGTATAACAGCTCCAAAAGGAAAAATAGGAAAAGCATCACAGAAATCTGAAAAGCATCACATGAGCTGCAGATTTCACTGTTTAAGAAGAGAGTCTTGACCCCAAGGGCCTGTGAACACTGAGCAGTGTGCTCACAGAAAGCCACTGTGTGTAAGTGCCGGCCCAGGTCTGGTTACAAGATAAGTTACTCCCTGTTCAAGGGACACTTGTTTGGGCACACAGGTGCAGCACACACTGAAGTCTTTACTTGGTATAATGTAACACTACAGGAGCATTATCTCCAAGTTAAAAGTCACTTCATCACGGTTAAAGGACCTTTTTGCCCACAGCCGTCCATGGAATCTCTCCAGCAGAGCTGCAGGAGGCCTCACAGCGCAGCCCCTGTCACTGTGCCCCCTCTCACAGGCGGCTCTGAGGCTCCCGCTGCCCCCACACCGCACCAGCGGAACCAGCGGCCCCTTCCCTTCCTTAGGGCACTCCCCAGCCCCGGGAGCGAAGGCAGCCGGCCGAGAGTGCACAGCCGGCACAGCCGCCAGAGCCGCGGCCAGCCCCGGAGAGCCGCACCTGGACGGGCCGGGGGCAGCTCCAGGGGCGCGGGGTGAGCTCGGCCGCCGCCACCTCAGTCCGCTCAGACGGCGGCGCGGGGCGATCCTGCCGTTATCCAGCGCACCTCCCGCGGGACCCAGGGCCGCGGACGGCAGCAAAACGCGGCCCGAACAGCGGAACCCACCTGAGCCGCCGCGGCCACCCGCCCTCACAGCCACCACCGGGGCGGGCCCGCCGCACTTCCTCATCATACCCGGCCCGCGCCCGCCGCGCTGATTGACAGCCCCGGGCACCAACCCGCGGCCAGAACAGCACGGAACCGCGATGATTGACAGCCCCAGAGACCAACCGCGACCAGAGCCCGCCTGTCGCGCAGGAGAGCAGGCCCGCCCCCGCTAATTGTTTGAAAGCAGGCGCGCATGGTCGCGGGAACGCGCCTGGCGAGCTGATTGGGCAACCAGGCGACCAATGATAGTGTGAGTTTTGCGGAGGGGCGGAGTTTCGCGGGCGGGCAGCGGCGCCATCTCGCAGCGGGACGTGGCGGTCGCCTGGCAACGCGCGGCCGCGGGGTGACGTCACCAGCCCGCGAGCTGCGCCTCACGGCGGTGTGACGATGGCGCTGAGGGGACGCTGGGTCACCGCTGCTGCCCGAGCCCCTGCCCCAGGCAGCCTTCGCTTGGCTGCTCGGGAACCCGCTCTGCTTCCAGAGCTCGTTCTCTTTAAAAAGTTAAAACCTCCTCAGAAGGAGCAGATTTATTGCGCAGAGTCGCAGGAAGCAATTCTGACCGAGGGTTGGTTCCGTTTGTAACAGCCCCACCTGGTGCCTCGCCCTCAGCCCGGACAGCGGGAAAGGACCCCGGGCAGAGACGTTTGGGTCATTTGTTGGAGGATTTTTATTAATGGGAGCAAACACTTCGTGTGTTTCAGTGAAATTTATAGAAGTTTGAAAAGGAACGAACAGGCTGTCTAGTAAACGTGACATTATAGGCGAAATCAGCCATTTTTCCCAGAGGAATCTAGTAACCATTCAAAGAGATATTAACCAATTCTCATCATTTTTAGAGGCATTAAATGACTCAAACAAGAACAAAAAGGGTTTAAATGTGTCTGACAATTCATATTGAGTTTCTTATGAACAATATTTTGGAAACTTTCCAAAATTCAGACAATTATTTTTCTTTTTAGCATGATTATTTTTAAGACTTCCACAGAGGAGCTGACAGAGTATTTTACATGAGACAGCTGGGCACAGAGCAGCATTAATAGCTTAAATGAAGGCATGTAAATGCCAGAAACCAAAAACTGAGAATGAATGTAGTTTTCTCTAGGAAAATGCATGGATGCATTGTGTTTGATTTTTATCTGTAATTAATTGGATTATCTGCTTTCTCCCACATCACAAGATTTTGATATACTTCTTTATTGCTCTAGCACCCAATTATCTTCCTTTCCTTCCTTTTTACTTCACACACATAAAAAATATGCAGGAGCATCAGAACAAAGATCCAGGTCTTTTAAATGTTTTACATTGGTGATATTCAAAGAGAGAGACACATTATACTGTGATGCACATCACACACTGGCTCTGGCTGTCCTTATTCACTGGTTAAGTGAAAACTGATGAAGAGAAAAAAGTCCCTGAGTCAGCATCTTGACTGGCAGAGTCAAGAAACTTTGATCTCATACTATCACAGCTCCAAATGCTATTATTTAAGTCCTGAGTAACTTTGATTTGTTCCAAAAATAGAGGTGGAGTTCTGCACATTTTCCTTCTATGACCTGTCATAAAACTCAGCTTTGATACAAAAATCAGAACAGGTCTTTCTCTCCACTTGACATGCCACAGAAGTAGCTGGGTTTGCTTCATTGCTTGCTCCATAGTCATATCAAGCACATTCTGAAGTGTGACAAGATGTGAGAATAGAAATGATATTATGCAGGGGGTTGATATCCCAGTTACAGTTTCTTGCTGTGGTACAAAGCATGAACTCTTGCTGGAGGCCTTCACACGTGAGCACCTTGTGCAGGAGAGAATGGGCAGAAGTTTGGGCTGCTAGCCCTGAAGGCTCAGGGTATTGAAAATGCCAGACTATTAGCAAGGAAATGAACTACTAATGTTTAAACCTTCCCACTGCTTCAGTATATGTAATTGAGTAGTTTAATAATATTACTATCAAAGAATGAAATGTATTTTTAGGCTATTAGCTGAGGATAAAAATAAATATGTTTTCTAGTAGACTCTAAGTGTGGCTCTTTACATTAGATTTTCCCCTCCAAGGAAGCTTGTCTTCCATAATTTTATAAGACCTCTCCTCTTGTTTTCTAGAAGAAGGAGCTCATACTACAGTGTTCCCTTTACCATGAACACTGGCAAACAAACAATGTATTTTTTATGGTCAAGATTTCCAGCAACTGCTGAACTCCACAACAATTGTCTGCCTTAGGAACTGAGCCAGTGGGCTGGGAGACAGAGAGAATTATGTCTGTTCATGCCAGAGAATATTGCTTGTCTCAAATGCACCATTTCCCTCAGGCCATCACCTGGACTACCAGTTCATTCCCCAAATCTCCCCTGCCTTTCTTCAGTCACTTATTAAATTACTGTTTCTTCAACAGGAAGCCAAATAAATCACTGTTCACTCTGAATATAGGATTGTTCATGTTTAGAGTATTTATTGTGGCAAAACAATTAATAGATTTCTTTTAAAAGATTTTTCCATGTTTAGGAACAAAGGGACTCTATGTGAAGAGGGGAAAACTATCTTGTTTTGGAAAGAACACTGACTAAGGACACATGCAAAGTTCAAACATCCTTTAAATAGCTTTCTCCCAAAATGTATCATTAGTTTTGTTCAGCTTTTCTAGTTTGTAAACAACTATGTAATCAATGAAAATATATTTAGCCTACCTTTAAAAAGATGTTTCCAGTATTAAGTGATAATAATAGTAAAATCATATGCAAGACAAAAATATTAAGATCTAGCATGCTTGTCCCTTAACAAGTTCTATTCCAAAATTATATTACATATATTAATTTCAACTTTGTAAATGTTCGTAATCTCAAATCTTTGAGTAGCCAGACAGTGACAAAAAATTATTAAGAAATTGGACAACCTTTCTGTATTGTGAATGCCATTCATTTCAAACATTACTTGCTAGTAAAGTGCTGTTACAAGCAAAATGAAATTGTTAGTGTCTATCGAAAGATGACATTTTAGTAATATTCAAATTGTACTTGTTTTTGGCAAATAGTTAAAAGCATAGACGTGTTTGTTTAACCACCCAAAACTAATTCAGTATAAATAACATTGGTTTCAATAATTCTATGCTAAAAGGCACATACTAATGTTCCAGCAGTTCTTTCAAGTGAGCTTTTGTATGTAGTTTTAATTGTGCTTTTAAATAGTTACTGATTCAGTATGACCTTGAAAGTGACATTTGTGCATGTCTAAAATACCTTCTCACAAATGAATCTCACACTCTGAAGGTGTAGTTTTGTTAAGATTAAGATTATGTGTATCTATATAACTATGCTTGTTGATCTCTCTATAGATCTACATAGATATACACATATACATATATTCATACATACACACACATAAGGGCTTCTTCTGGAACAGCAGCAGAAAGTGCAGTCTATACTTTTTTGACTTGTCTTCATAATAGAAAGTTCAGGTATGAATTGTTTTGGGATTTGTGAGATCCAAGGGATTATTTGTGATACTGCATGTGTCCCATATTACTCTCTTTCCTTACAGGCTGCTTCAAGCTCACTTCACTTCCAGAAGAGATGATTGGCAAATTATTTTCCATGTGATACTGAATAAGATGACCCACACTATCAAATATATGATCTTTGGTTCTCACCTAGTGGAAGAAGCAAAAGAATATATTTTAGGTTAGATTGTGCTTATAACCAGTTGGACATGAGGCTAACACATTAAAATCAAAAGGCACTTAAGCCACTGAACTCACTTGAGCAGGATCATTAGACTGTAGACAGCAATTCAGATCTATCCTTTGGCCCACAAGAAAAGTAGTGGTAAAGTGAAAAGATTGTATGTCAAACTGGGCTGATTATGCTCAGGGGAAAGAAATAACCTTTTATTCCTCCAAAGAAGAGAGACATTTTTCCCTAAATCCCATTGAGGATTACTTTTTTGATTTGCTCTCTTCTCAAAAATGTCACTCAAGACTGCTCTTCTCAGCAGAAGAAAGTAGAATTGAAGTGACAACAAACCTTTTTGTATCCAGAAATTCATCATTAAGGATAGGGTTATTTTTTTCTAGCACTAACAGTTTGCAGGATGTGTTAAGTGTATACACTAATTATCAGCACCTGGACTAACAGTATTTAAATTCCTCACTGCTACTTCCATGGTACTTCAGTGCTTTTAAGTATTTGAACTTTTAAACCTACTGCAGCCACTGGCCATATTTAAATTAACCTGAATGGAATCAAATCACTTCCACTTGATGGAATGCAGCCATGCATTTTGATTGAAATATCTGAGCAGCACTGAAATTTCATTATATGAAATATTCATACCTTGCCCTCAGGATCCACCAAGAGTAGATGCTTTGCCTGCCCTCCCTGAAGTCCACTGAGGACATACTGACCAGGTGACGTTGTGCTTTCTCGTACCAGAAAATCCCCGTCGTTGACTAAGAGGCTCTCTGCTGCTTTCCTGTTCAATTTGCCATGGTAACAATCTTCACTCTTGAGCTGTTGCTTTATTTGTGGCAGAGCACAGAGACCAGCTGTGTTGCTTGTGGCACTCTGCTGAACAGGTTCCGGTAACTCTAAAATTAAATGAAAGGGAATGTATTGGACACTTCACCTAAAACCTCATCCTAAAAGGATGCAAGCCAATATCTTTAATAGCTTTTAAAAAATTCAAACAATTCAGCCTTGAAGCAAACCAACCTTACAGACTGTAAGAATATGCACACATGAATGCTCATGACCCTCCAGTGCATTAGGCAAAATTATCACACCACCTCTTCCCCTACCTTAGATGGGAAAGCCTTTGGTCGCTAGGCAACAGGGATTAGAAAGAGGAATTTTTCTGATGCTGTACTGGTTTGGGGTTACATTTCTTTGTATGAAATAGTCAAATTTTCCCTGTAAAAACGAGATTTTTGTTGGCTTTTTAGCTTTATTTTTTTCCCCTAAGATCTTGTTTTTCCTTCTTCCTTAACAAGCTCTGAAGAGATTGTCACAGATCATTGGGAGAGTCATGTTGAGTGGCTCCAGCTATGTGCAGGAATGTAAGACAACATAGCCAATGTAGCCAGAAGGGAAGGATTACAGCATGATACATTTGCTGTTAAAAAACGAACAATTACCAAATGTACTAAAAAAACTGGGTGGTTTGGGATATAGCCAGTCAGACTGCAAATGATTCACAGGCAGGCAGGATTCTTCTAAGGAAAATATGAGGATACCATTTCTTCAATGGAATTGTGCAACCTAAGGCTCCTCAGGATATAGGCAGCTCCTTTTAGAGAATGATGCAGTCCCAAGTTGGAAATGTCTCAATGGTCAAAGATTTCTTTATTGTGTTTCCTTTATTGTCCAGTCTTTTTTCCACTTTCTTGTGTGGAGCCAACTCTGACAGAGAAAACACTCAGTGGGAAACCATAAAAGGCAAGGCTAATAAAGTATATTCAATAATGAGGACAATCAGTAGCAACTATATAATAATTTAATGGATATCCTCCACTTTGAGTCCATTAATCAAGTTTGGATGTACATTAGGTTGATACGACAGATCAAACAGTTTGATTTCGAAATTATTGGATGAGATTCAATGGTCAGTTTTGGAAGAACTAAGAAAAGACAGTCACAATAATTCCACTTTAACCTTGCATGCTACTGCCTGTGAAGCAAAGGCATCTGAGGTCATTTGAACCTTAGAGTGGGTAAGACCTTGAGCATACTCTTCCTTGAGGCAATGTGCAGTCCCAGGCTCCTGTCATCCTAAAGACTTGTTTTTTAATACCTGTGGCACTCCATTCATTGTCATCAATGAACTACAGAAGATGAAAGGTTACTCTGCTTGTTTACCATCACTATTTCTGCTCTTTAATCCCTTTTCTCTTGAATCTCACAAGGAAAAAGAACAACCAGGATAGATTTCTTCCCCCATCTTTTCTGTATTTCTTATGGAAAAGCCAAATCTTTTTGCATGCAGAGAAATGAGAAGCCTCCCTCCTCCCATGCTGAGACAGGTGTGGCACCGCAGTGGGACCTACTGGCCTGGCGCAGAGGGCTCCCAGGGCTCTGTGCTGCTGCTGCACCTCGGGCTGCACAGGCTGCAGAGTGCAGGGACTGCGTGTTGATGTAACATGGATCATCAAAGAGATCTGCTTTGTAGGCAGGTTTCAATGAGGTTGCCTCTTTTATTGTCTTCTGTGATCTCTCATCGCAATTACCTGCAATTAGTATATAGTATGCACAGATTTTCCTTCTTTTTTTTTTTTTAACTCAGCTTTAAGTAACTGTAAAAGCTGAAATAGGAATGATGTTCTTCTTTATAGCCCACTAAAGTAATTCAGAAGGAAAATAAAAATGCAAATGAACTTATTTTTCCTGATGTCTAGAAGGCATCAGGTCCAAAAGTAATTAGAATGAAGTTTTCAGAAACGCTCTGCACTGATCCAGTTCTCCTCCAATCAATGTCACTGAAGCCCCCACAGACTGGAAAGAAAATAATACATATGCCTCTACAAAAACACAAACCATACATGTTATTTGTTGCAAAACCCTTTCCTTCTCCTCTGCACCACAAAAAGAGCTTGTGGGAAGCTGAGCAATTCTCTCTCTTGCTATTCTGGTGGAGAAGGGAGAGATGGAGGAGATTGGTGCTTTGAGGCTCTGCCTGGAGAGCCCAAGCCACATCTGTCAGGTTAGGATCCAAGCCTAGGAACAGGCTAACAGAATATCCCCTGCAGGGTATGAAAATAATAGCACTTCAGCTAGCCAAATAGCAGGCATATTTTTGCTCTTCAACAAACGTTTTATTCATAGATCTATTCATTCATTCTTTTATTTGTTCTCCCTCTCTTTGTAGAAACCATTTGATTCTCCTTTCCTTGAATTGGAAATAACACAAGAAACTGAAGTATTCCCTACAGACAGTGTAATGGATCACTTCAGAGCCGTGCAGGTGGGAATTCAGAAAGGACCCCATTGTGCAGTGAAAGAGAGGAGCTGAGCAAATGTGCTCAGGGCATCAGCTGTGGCAAAGTCCAGAAAGGGATGGAGGCTAATCATCTCCTGGGGTCCCTGAGAGCAGACTTTGCTAAAGGCAAATTGATCCTGGGCACAAAGCTGCCTGAGGCAGGGGAAGGGCACAGCCATACCGAAGCCAGGGATGCTGGAACCAAGGGGCCAGACTCTGTTGGAAAAATCCAATGCTGATACTTTGGATCTCATTGAGCATTTGTAGGAGAAGGGGATATACTCAGAGACTGATACGTAATGAAGTATCTTCGTTTTTCAAATGGTATGAAGAAAGGGAACAACAAAGGAACAACAAAGAGTATGAAAAAGAATAAAAAAACAAAGAGCTACTGTACAGTTTCATGAGAAGTAAAATGAGTAAGTCTGCCAGCAGACATGAAGATAGATAAGTGGCCTTTAGAAAAGCTGTAAGGCTTTTTTGTCTGCCCTGCATCTAGGGAACTAAAAATGACCCACTAAGTAGAACACTTTTCACCATTGTATTGAAAGCCAAGGGGCAGCTCTTCCAGGCAGCCTGCCCTGGTTAATTCTGCATATGCATGAGAAGGAAAAGAGAGTACATACCCACAGTTTTGTTTTCTTCTGGACAATTTTCATATATATTGATGAAGGTTGGGCTGTCTGTCTGCAGAAAAATTTTAAAATCAGTCACGTAAAGCAGTCCCCCAGAAAAACCCGGGTAACTTCAAAACATCCATGCATTAGTTACTAGATATACAGGTAATTAAACATGTTCTTCACGAAAAAATTCCCATCTCCTCAAATAATATTTCACACTGATACTCTTCTTTCTTTAGATGTCACGTCTGGACTCCAGTGTGAGTCTCATAACTGCCCAGTTATGTATCTAATGTTTACTATATATACAGTATAACTCCTAGGTAAGAAAGCTCAGATTTTCTAGTAGGTGTCCCTCATCATAAAATCAACTACAGTTATCATGGTTTGAAAGTGAAATGGTTGCTAAATTGTCTGAACAGCACTGAAAGAGAAAGGAAAACCAAAAAATAATACCCCATGGGGAAAAAGGCATTTGCATTAACATGCAGAGTAACTCCTTGCAACAACACTGGTGAGCATCAGGTGCAAACTCTGGATATAGTAAAACATTTTTTGATTTAGAGAACTGCTGGGGAGGTGGGGACCTGATTTGCAGAGTATGGTTCATGTCAGCAAAAATAGGTGGTGCAGTAGCACAGGAACACACGGCAGCCCAGGAGCAGTTGCTACCAAACACAAATACCACCTGGGAGCAGCAAGCTTTTAGACAGAACCAACTGGTTTCCAGCAGGCACATCTGAGTGTGCTCCCTTCTGAGCAAAGTGGTAGTGCCTTCTTTCCTGTGTGGGGAAAGGATGGTGCTCCCAAGGCCTCACACAGCAGACTCTGAAATCCATGCAGCCATCTGAACTTGGCTTGTTTTACTCCTTGATTGGTTTTTATTTCCCACTATGCCAGACAAGAGCCACAGATCTCTTTTGCTGATTTAACAGAGCTTCTTGAAACAATCCAAGAGTAATGAATATTGTATATATATTGCAATCAGTCAATGTTGTATGTGTAAGTTTGTAGAGCATAATGGACAGGATGAAATATTTATTAGATCACAGAATAGGGAGCCAGGAGGTCCCAGATTTTGCAGATGTTCTCTCCAACAAGCCATTTAAATTGGTATCTATTTTCTTCTCAGAGCTAATGAGTGAACAAGGGAATATTACTTGGTCTCCTGAAAGTACTCTAAGGACAAACCAGTTAATATTCAGAAAGTGCTTTGGGATTCAATTATGTACTAAGCATCATTAAATCTAGCCTAAAAAAACTTTTCCCAGGATAATCAGGACCTAGTTCTGATGTTAATGCCATGCTTTAACACCACAGAAACATTTTATTATTCATTCCCATAATAGGCAGTGAGTATTTATGCCAGCAGATGCTGTACTTACTGAGCAATACTGCTTTTTGCACTGGACAGGACACTTAGCCCTTGGGTCTGTCTGCACTTTCATTCGCATGTCCAACACTCCGCCGGTGGGAGGCTCCTTCCCTGGAATTTCATTGTAATATTCATGATGATCCTCCCTCTCCTGTGAATTCCCAGCTGTTCCATTAGCATTTGCTGCCTCACTGAAAAAAATATGGGGAGGGGGGAAAAAAAATGAAGCCTCTGATGTAATCAATTGCTTTCTAGTGCAGGCAAACATCCCCAGTGTCTGCACAACGCACAATACACAGATCCGCCATATGGAGGCTGTAAAGGGCTTTGGGCCGGAACTTTCAGAGCTGTTTATTTTTCCAGTTACTTCTTCCTGAATTAAAAACAGTCATGACAGTTTGGGGTAAAGGGAGATGCAGTCATTTCATTAGCACCAGGCAGCCCAAATATATTTTCAAGTCAAAGAAAAGGTAAGAGGAATCCACTGAAACTTTAAGAATTTCAATGCATTGTTCATTAAGGTATCCAAAATGCTGACTGTAAAACTAATTCTTATGGCTTCTTGACTGAAGTCTATAATCTAGAGATTGCTGGGGGGCAGCCAGACTTCAAGAGAAAAATTAAAACCTCATGGCATTTAGTCAGACAAGCCTGCAACTGTGTTAGAAAATCAAATATTACTACCAAAAAAAAAACTAACTAACTAAATAAAAAAGTAGCTGTCCTCAGAGGCATTTACTCTGATTTTAATAACCACAATCAATATTCTGGCTCAGCTTGAAGGAACACTGAATGACATGAAGGAGAGCACACAATGTTTTTTTTGAGCTAAACCAGAATGATGATAGTTTAAATGTACAGCTGATACACTGCAAAACAACTAGGTGCTTCCTGTACTGTCTCCGGTCCCAAAATAAAAAAAACTCATCTCAAATCTTACTTCTCTGATTAACAAGAGTATAATTGGATAAAAGGCCATGAGCAGGAAAGAGATAAAGTTCAAGTAGTTGATTATGTGATATGCAGTGCAAGTATTTGATTATGTGATTCACAGTAGTTTGGAAGGGAGTGACTCATTCACGCAGCAATATCCGACTCCTCTGCCTGAGGACCGTTCTCGGAGGCTGCCTGTGGGTTATGCTCAAGGAGGAAATCTAATTACCCTCTTCCATTCCTCCCTGCTCCTATGCTGCTTGTGACATAACCTAGCAGGATTTCTCAGGAATAAAAGGCTTTTCCTCTGGTTATTTTCCCCAGGAAAAACAGATCAGTTTTAGCAGTGGAATGGCAAGAAGCATCATATACATTGAAATAAATATAAACTGGGGTTGCATTTATGCAATAAAACCAGCTCTGCTGTGATGCATTAGACCCTGTTCCAGTGACTGCTCAGGACTCCTGTGCTCAGGGTGCAGGTAAGCAATGGCACAGCTTTACCTATTCATGGGAAGCAGCAAACAATCAAATTTGGTGTTACAGTAAAAAGAAGCCTAAGAAAAATAGCCATGTCTAATCTGTGAGGAGAGCCATAAATTGTAGCACGAATTGTGTCCCCAGTGCAATGGAAGAAGGGTAATTGAAATGGGGAATTGTGGTCCAGAAACTAATCTAGGCCCTGTATTTCAGGCAATGTGCAGAGGACAGGGCTTCACACTAACATGCCAGGTGGTGGCTGTGTTTATCTCAGTTCATGAGGCCGATGTAAGTCATGCCAGATGAAAACTGAGGCTGCTGCCAGAACATGAGCAGAAGCAGAAAGGTGAATTAAAATGGCTTTTTTCCCCACCACACACTTTCCACAGCTGCAGCAAGCTTAAACTTGGCACAGGTCAGGACTGAGCTCAGTCTCTGTGTGTGTCTGCTATTTATAGAGCTGAACTTACTTGGGTAGAGTAATTTGTTCAACTTGCATGACTTAAAATAAGGCTGCTTTATCTAAGGAACAATACAGCTTAATTCTGTGCTCTGCACCTGTACAAATGTCACAAAAATCAATGGAGTTCACTGGAATAAGCTAATTTTGGTACCTTATACACTGCACGTACAGGCATACATTCGACTTATCCTATGTCCAGAAAGCATATTCAAAGCATCTTACTTATGGATCACTCTTTGTAGTGTATTGTTTTCCTGAAAAGTACCAAAGAGAAGGAAACTGCCATTTAAGTGACTGAGAATGTGCTGACCTTTCATTAGATGTAACCAGGCTAGATGGGTTCTTCAGGTACTGTCTGAACCGGAGCTCAAAGGCCTGCCCTATGGTGTTGATCACCTCCTGTGCCATCCCATTGGGACATTCCAGGATGTGGCATGCTGAAAAGAGACACCTTACTTTAATTCAGTAAATGCAGTTTATACCAGAAAGTAAAGACTCAAGCTATATTGCTATATATGAAAGTAAAGACTCTATATACTGCTATATATAGAAAGGCTGTTGCCCCTTCATGGAGCCAGCAGCTAGTACAGCTCCAGTCTGACCTGCAGATCCCCACTTCACTGCACAAAGAACATGACACTTAAAGCCTCAGCCTGCATATTTTTGCCCCTATACATACAGCAAGGCCAGAAATTGTACAGAGTATTCAGCTGAGTTCAGTAGCTTCCTTATTTTAAAACTCAAACAATTCCTTGTTACATACAAATAAAGCAATCCTATAAATACATAACAATTGGAAACGTGTTTCAATACCTCTCTGATTTACAGGGTCTTTTGCTACATATGCCACGTAGTCTGTTGTATCCTACAGGAAAGAAGACAACAAAGGTCTTGAACATTGTAATTATGAACAACTCTACCACCACAGCACAGCAATTGCATATAGACAGGTACATTTTTAGCTTTAAAATGCACGCTTCCTTCAGGGAAAAACAACCAGAGGTACTAGCAAAGTGAGCCAAGGAAAATATCAATGACACACTGGTGGCTATCAACACAGTAATTGTCTCATATTCTTTTTCTTCTAAAAAATGCACTACATCATTTATCATTCTTTGGGTCTTCAATCAACTGTGTATTCAATTCCAGCTCTGCATCAGGAGTAGAAACACAACTGGTGCCTCATCAGCAGGCACTGCTGCCCCTTCCACTCTCCCCATGGAGCTCACAGCCCTTCCCATGTAACACATCAGGGCTGTGTGACTGCTGCTTTTGGCTGGGACTGTCCTTGCCAGACTCACTGGAAGATAAAATAGTGCTAGCATACTGCAAAGGACAAATTTCCAATGTTCCCAATTTGTAGCAATAAGATTGAGTTTTGAAGGCATCTTAGAGAAAAGTTAAACTTTAAAATTACGCAGAATAAAATGGGTATCTGATCTCAATTGCTCCTGCCCAATTTTAGTCTGGCTACAATCAGGTTAAATTACCCTGGATCTCAAAGCTGCTGCTGAGATCAGACAACCTCAGTATAATCAGTTTTCTGTTTCTGATTCTCTTTCTAGCCAGCACTGAAATAATCCTCTTTTTCTAGTCAAATTGAAAAGGGAACTGGAATAGGAAAATTAACATTTCTAATGATACCACAAAAGCAAAGAGTGGCTTGATAATTCTGTGTTATAGTCAAATTGGCGAGGTAATGAATAACATTCTTTTAATTATTAAAGATGCATTTTGTTATTTTGGATTTTTAAGGTGGGACAGGGAAAATGCAATTCACAGCTTAAAGGCATGGTTCTCTTGGGGGAAGAGGCAATCAGCTGGCAGGAAACAAGGCCCCATTTGCAATATGCACAAGAACAATCATTTAATAATTCACAATGAATGACACAAGAGGCAGGTCTTAGGGCCAGCAGAACTTGTCCTAGATTTTTTTTTTTTCATCTCTAAAGTTAATATCACTAAAGCAAAGCAAGCTAAATATTTCTTATGTGTCTAGTGAACTCAATTTCCTTCCTTTTCCTTTCAAGTTTTTCTTAAAGTTCATAAATATTTCAGGATAGAGATTTTAAAATAAATCAGATCTAGGGAATGACGAGAAACTAAAGTAACTGGAGCAGCACCTGCTATTTTTTATGTCTTTTTAATGTTTATGTAGCTGCCTGGATGATTTTGCTTCAAAATAAAGCCAGAATAGGCTCAATTATCAGGCAGAATAGTGCTACTCCTTCACAGCCCAGAACAACACTGAACTTCAATTAGACCCTGAATGTGGGGCAGGTGGAAAGACAGGTCCTGTGGAAACCATCTCCCATTTTAAATGTAAATGGAATTTTGAAAAAATTACCTGAGCAGGACAACAAAATTGCCCATTATGTGAAGGGCCACTAGATTTATAGTTATCACTGATGAGCAAGACCTCTATTTTGCATTATCCTCCCAGTAAGAAGTGTCAGCAGCTGCTCCACCAAGCCCATTTCCTGCAGCACATCTGTGCACGCACATCTCTTGCTGGCCCTGCCATTAAGCACTGACCAAACCCAGCCCTTTGTAGCCTCTGAAATCTGAGGTTACTGTGCAAGACCCGTGCAGGATAATAATATAAAAAACACTATAAAAGGTAAACAAGCCCTAAGGAATTACTTATCCAACCCAGATAGATGCATTTCTTGCTTACAATCATAACAGTAGAGTCTGGAATAGAATAAAAACCCTCTGACTTGAAAACATCCATGACTGCATGGCAGTGACACTGGGAAGAACAGCCCTATCTGCAGGAAGAAGGTGGTTATGCTACATCTGTCTCGTAGGAGCTGTTGGCTTGAGTTAAAATTAATCTAAAAATTTAGTGGTGCCAGTGCTGACAGCTTTTATGATAGATATTGGATCACAGGGACCACTGAACTGATCAATTCCTATGTTCACATTCTTATTTTTAGATCCCCAAGTCAGAGGGCTTTTGAATGGACTGACACTCACTGATGGGCGACAGGGAAGTTAACTGTGTATCTATTAAATAGGCACTGAGTCACTATTCCACATTTCCTTTTCAATGTCAGCCCCCCTGTTTTCTTGTATTACTGCTCATGATCCAGAAATGCAGTGTACTCTGTTAGTGCTTGTGGAAGGAAAGGATGAAGCAAAGTATTTGCAGGTAGCAATTATTACATGAGTTCATCATACCTGCAGAAATATATTTTATAAATCAATACTTACTGGGTCACCTCCAGAAGCAAATGAGATGGACTGCATGTGATGGTTGGCAATAATCTGAAAGGCATAACAGGCTAATTAAACATGCTCTTGGGCCACACATTAGAAGACATCAGAACATATGTCTCTATAGAACAAGCAATTAAATTCATAACAATCCCATTTATTAATATATGCATGTATCATTTAGGAAGGAAAGAGATAAAAAAAGGAATATTTTTGAGACTACCCATTCATGTTTGACAATGTCTAGATCCCTGAGTAATCTTCCTTAAAGAGTCTTCAGAATGAATTCAACCACCAAATTCTAATTGTACCCAAAGGAAGAAAGGGAAATCTGGTGTCCTAATCCCCTCCCAGGATGTGCAATGGACAGGAGACCTCTGCACTACAGACAGCCCCTAAGAGCTCCTTGATGCTCAGCATGGCACCAGCTCAGTGCAGCATTCCTCAGAGCCAGTGAGCCAAAATGACCTCCCTGATGTTCCCCTGCTCCAGCTCGGAGCAAAACCTGCTGCTGGCCCGGGGTGAGATCACCCAGGGAGCAATACCAACAGCTGAGGGAGGAATTAGGTGGGCAGGACAAAGATCCTCATCATATCTGCCAAGAAGGAAGGGAGCACAGCCCAGTTCCAAGCAAACCCAGGCTCTCAGGAACACACCTCAATGGAGCCTAGAGACTTTACACAGTATAACTGATTGTACACGTGTTTTATCCAGCTGTAATATAGCTTTGAATGATACCAAAGCCAAGCTCTGACTTAATAGCTATATCAATTCTTTTTTCCTCCTATGACTTGTCAGAAACTACAGTCAGGACTTGTTTATTGGCACTTGACAGGCAAACACATCCAGAGAAACATTTTGCCAAGTGCTCAAGGATCCCTCCCCATGGAACACACCATCATGAACAAAAAGGACCTGTGTGCTTTCATTTTTAAATTCAGAGGCATCATGTACTTCAGCTTCACCAGGCATGCCCAGGTCTGCTAAAGGGTGCTGCATTCCCTTTGCAGGGCACTTCCTTCCCTCAGAAGCCACAAATTAGGACAAAACTGTAGCATGGAGAAAAGGACCCTGAGTACAAGGATCCTACCTGCTGCGTGTCAGCATTAATCAAAGTGAGGCTGCTTGTTGAAATGGTCAGCTTTATATTCATGCCAGAAAACTGAAGGTTACTTTTGCCAAGTACAGAAGACAGAAACTTCACTGGAGGCTTTGAACAAAGAAAGAAAAGAAAGAGGCTGTCAGCCCAGTCTGTGAGGGGCAGAAACATATGAAAGTCAAGGAGGTTTTATGGTATCTTATTGAAACTTTCAATGGAGCAAGGATAATGGCTTGATCAAATGCAAATAGATCTTCTAACAAACATCAGCTCTGAATGCAATACTGGTAGGAATGGGTTTTATGTCAATAATGGGGAAAAAAACCCCCAGTGAGCTAAATGTTATAGCTGGCTCAGTAATTTAGAATGTGCAGTTTTCTTTCTGAACTCTTCTTTGTTTCTAGAGGATGAAGTGTTTCTGAGTAAAGCAAGAAATTCTCTCATGTATTCCTCTTTCAGAAGCAAGTTCATTCCTCTTGAGCTCCACAGTTACAGAAGGAAATCTGTAAGTTCTGCTGGACACAACCCAACAGCAACCACTGATGTTGCCCCTCACTGCATCCCAGTTACTTAATAAAATCCATTAAACACTGCCATTTTAGTTTAATGTGTTTAATTTTAAAATATATATAAATAAGTAGCAGATAACATCCCAGTGAATTAGCTCCCTCTTGCACTGCAAGGGCTGGTAGAAGCAGGAACTCTGGGCAAAGCATTAATCCTGAGAAAAATAAAGTAGGGCATAGCCTCAGCCCCAAACCAAACAGGACAAACACCCTGCTACCAGCACTTCCATGTTATCCAGGCTCAGTTCAGATGGATTAAAATGCACTAATTCCAGCATGGACTGAAGCCTGTTAGAGAATCATGTATCCAGCTTATCAAAAGCAGATATAGAAAAATAATTGCTGAGCTAAAACAGGATTTACCTTCCGCTTTTTTATAGCTCCATTTGTACCCGCCACAGCTTCGCACAGTCGGCTTATTGCTTCCCTGCAAATAAAAAATACAGCACAAACTGTTGGATCATTTCACATGCACCATCTGTAACAGAGCCAGCAACTCTGCAATTTATTGTTATCGGCCCACTTATAAACTCTTAAATCTTCTGGAAGGTCTTTCACAGTTGTTTTTCTTTCTTCTTTCCTCCCACTGTTAAAAAAAGAAAAAAAAAAAAAAACTAAAAACAACAACCAAAAGAGCTATTGAACAAAATACAGTGATTCAGCAGCCTGGTTTGGATTCTTTTTCTTCATCAAACCCATCCATTTCACCTTATGAAAATGTTTTTAATTAAAAAACCCTCAAACATAACTAACCAGAAGACAAGCAACTTAATACCTTCAAATCCTTTTTTTCAGAATGGTTGATAGTTCCCTTGCATGACAGGAGGGGCTCCTCCCTACTTAATCCTTCCTGTTTAGCACAGCAGGTGCAAGCTGAGTGAGCTCACCTGGGTTCTCTGATTGACTTTCTGGGGTTTGGGATTTCTTTTCCCGTAAAAAAAAAAGAAAAAATCCCAAAACAACACCTTCCCCCCCCAAAAAAACCAGAAACCCAGAATCAAAACCAAAAAACACAATAGCCCAAACAACAGTGGGGATGTATAATCACTTTCTCCAGGTCCTTTTCAGAGCTATCCATATGTTTCCTTCTCTGGTAGGAATTTCCCACCCAGCGCCAGCATCTCCAGCTGCCCTGGCCCTGTCCCACAGGGGCTGGGTCTTCTCAGGCTTAGGCTCCCATATTGGGCACTCCAAGCCTCAGCCTTTCTCTTGTGGCTAAATTCAGACTTACCTTCCCAGGATGGGATTTTGTTTGGTTCTAAAGGGGAAGGGAGTTTGTTTAATTGTTTGTTTGTATTATTGAATTATTATCCAAAGAGCTAATTAGGAAACGAGCTGGTTGGGAAAGCTTGTCTGTTTCCAGATCCCAGCGTGTGTGTGGGAGGAAAACACCACTGGCCTTCACCTCCTGAGAAATGTTTAGTCCAGAAGGGCTGAAAATTATCCGGAAAGCACACAATGACTAGAGGTTCCAGCCAGGTATGTCCCGTGAAGCAGAGATGCCCAGTGAGGAGGAGTGTGGTCCCCCCAGGAGCCTGCAGATGAGAGAGGAAGCAAAGCCAGCCCAGCATGGGTGAACCCAGAGCCGCTGCTGCCCCTGCTCAGGCCCCAGGGCTGCCACACCAGTGGGCTGTGTGCTGGAGCACTGAGGATCAGTGATACACACTGAGGGAACACCCTGAGAAATTCAACCTGCATGCTGTCACATGAATGGAGATCTCACCCACAGCAATATATAATTAATATTTTCTGAGTGAAAGCATCAGGGAAGAAAAGGGGCCTCATTGTGGGCAACACAAGATCAGAAACCCAGCCTTTTAAACACTGACCCTTCTTAGCATTTAAAAGCAAAGTACTTCCCCCTCCACAACTGAAAATATGTTTTTTAAGAAAATTTCTGATACTTTTCTTGGTTAGCTCCTGTTTTATTTATCAGGAGGAAGGCCAAACATGACCAAATTAAAAAAAAAAAGGGGGGAAGGCATCCTGCAGGATGATCTTGCAGATTCCAATAATCAGCCTGGAAAATGAGAACTCATCTTCTCATTCAATATTAAAGGAAATTAAAATCAGAGCCAAGACATTAAGGCTACTTGGAGCCTTCAAGTCTAGCCTTACCTAGAAAGAAAACCAGATACAGAACAAATTGAAAAAACAGGGAAGTTGTCTCTTTTGGTGACAAATGAGTTATTGCATATCAGGCAGCCCATGTGAAATCAGGAATTGCCAGCCACAGAGCCAATTCTTGTACAAGCCAGTCTGGTGGCTGCCCACCTCACCGTGCTCTGAAGCAAGTGTCCAGTAAAAAGGAACCAAAAAGTAGCAAACCATTTAATAGTTTCTATTACCTCTCTTTGGTAGGGGAAATAGCTGTACAGACATTTCTTGCTGCGTTCCTCTGGGTGATTTTCTCAGTGATCTAGCAAAACTTTACAAATATTATTTGAAAGGTGTGAAAAGCAGGAGTTTGGTAACTCCTGCTGCTACAACTGAACACTTCCTACATGCAGTCATTTCCACAAACTAGAAACTGCTCCACACACTAGGAAGAAAAGAAACTCTGGATGCGCTCACGATAAACAGCAATGAGTGACCGATTTTTGGCATCCACAAGCCTTTAAACAAGCTTTTTGGGGTTTTTTTTCAGGCCCACTCAGAAGTCCAGTGCACAGGTTCCCTCTGTGTCTGCAGCCTGCAGTGAAACCTGTGGCAGACCCAGCTCCTGCCGCCCGCAGAGCTGCCCGTGAGGAGAGCGCCTGTGGGCAGCAACACTGAGCCGCCTTGTTCATTGTTCCCCCAAAACCAGAATAAAGGACGAAGGATGGGCTGATGTAAGCAAGCAAGCATGCTGTTGAGGATTTGCTTTTAAGCATCTAAGGCCCTGCCTACACCATGTAACAGAAAGGGATTATGTGGCTCAACAAAGTTGAAATTAATCTTCCAAACAAAGTCAGCCTTCTTCCAGCAGCCCTCCCTGGCTGCACATTTCAGACACCCTTCACCCCTCACTGCCTGATCATTTTCGAGTTTATAAGTTAATGCCCTAGTCCAAGATACAGAACCTCTTTTCCCAGAAATGCCCAAATTTGATGACTAATAATCAGCTTGATTTAACAGAAATGTGTAAGAGGAAAAGAGCTGAATGGCTGGACAAGAGAAGCACACATCAGGGTCCAGCAAAGGCAGGACCTGCCACAGCACAAGGGTGACACAACCCAAACACATCTTGTATCCAGGGCAGCAAGCACAGGAATACAAAAAAAAAAAATACAAAGACCCTCAAGCAGAAGAAGCTGTTACATTTATTATTTTTGGTGTTACTTTGTAACCTACATGGAGTTTGAGATCACAGACTTCTGCAAAATGGGAGGAATGTCCATAAGAACAAGCGGGGTCATGGGCAGGCAACAGCAGAGAGCTGGAAAACTCACAGTGGAATCTCCTGTGCCAACCTCCCCACCCCACAGCCACGGAGGGTGGAAGCACCTCAGTGCCCACCCTTCTCCTGCTGTGCTGGGGTCATTTGGCCACACAGCACCTCTGCATCCCATGGTCATTCACAGCGCCAGAGAGGACACTGTCTGCCTTCCCTGACCATGTGCCTGCCAAACAACTGAAAATGCAAATCCAGCAAGAAGTAGACAGTAAATTCTCCACGTTCTCCTTTGGATTCCTCACTGCACTTTGGCAAACATTCTTTCCAAAGATAAATAATATCTTCAATTTTAGAAACCATGAGGTAACGAAGCATGCACATACACATAAATCAAGGCAGGCTGCAGACATAACTAGAGACCCTTTCTACATCACTTTAAAACAGAAGATGCCTCTTTGTTTAGTGAAATGCCATCCAAGTAAAAATATTTTTTACCCCAATTCAAATAACAAGCATGGTTACAAAGGGGTAATTTCCAGCAGCTCCTTGGTTGGGCATTGTGCATGTGTCTATAAACTTCCTCCCCTGAGAGAACAATAGGGGAATAATCAATGTTATCTTTGCTCCAGTCAGCTTGTCATCGATCGGACTTTAAAGTCTGCATGTGTGAGCTCAGCACTTCAGCATTTGGTTTGCAAACAGTTGAAGTTTAGAATTTCTCATGCACAAAAGAGCCCGTTAAGGTCAGCAGTGCCATTTTTTTTAGGTGATGGAAATATTTCCATTGTTAAGTTTTGACACAGTTCTGCTTAACAAAACCTTACTATCTAGCCCAAATTTAAGTTGGCAAGCTCTTGTCACGCAGTAATTCATATTCATTATTTCCCTGACAAACCAGCCAAAGCTCTGCTCTGTTAGCACAGCAGCACACACACCTCTTGCAAACAGGAGATAACCTCGCCCTCTGGCTGAGCTGTGAAGAACACAGTGCCCTGGGCTGGGTGTATTACATGGCTCTTCTTGGTCTGTAAAGGACCTGCCTGAGGGAGGTATATTGGTATCTCAGGCACCTTTTCATACACTCATGCAGGAACTGGGTGAGTGTGTGCTTGTACCAGTTGTACATTCAACAACTGCTGGTTTTAATATAAAACAAACAGGACAGCTTTCAAGTGAAGTCTATAGGCATTGAAGGACTCATGCTTTTCAGTTTGTAAGTTTGGAAGCCAGAAGGTATAAATGTAACATTAATCTCTTCAGGTTGCTTTCCCTTCTCCAGGAATTTTTGGATACAAACTTGAGGAAGAAAAACAGCATCTGAAAATCTCCCTCCAGCAGGAAGGAAGAGCTGGGCAGGTGCAGGAAGCCTCAAACACACTCCTGGCATCCTCAGCATGAACTATGCCAGAAAAGCAGATGAGAGGAACATGTCTAAGGCCAGGTGAAGATAACCTGCAGCCACCCACCCCCCAAAAAGCTGAGTGGCTGCTGGGGCTGCCTGGTGGACCATGAGCACATCACAGCACCACACAGCACTCAGAGCTGGATAGAAGGTGATTGTTTTGAGAACTCAAACACTCCTGCACTGCCAGACTTATAAGAATAAATGTAAAAATAAAAATCTGCTTTTCTATTTCTGACAGGACATTTCAGCCACCCCACAGGCATAGGAGTACTAACAATCTACACCCAGAAACTGGCAGTAACTTGCAACAGAAGTTGCAAAGTTCTTAAAAGACCACAAAATATTTCACGTTTTAACCACATCCCCAGTTGTATCTAAGAATGAAACATTAATCTTTCTCTGATTTGCAGCCTAAAAACTTAGGCTTGCAGTGCAGATGGAAACAGCTGTATTTCAACATGTTTTCCTTGTGACTCCACTTCCAGCTGAGGCTGGTCTTGGTGCAGATGGGGTCAAGCGATGTCAAACATCTGATAAAAATCCCTTAGATGACGTTGCTGGATTGAGGGGCTGATGGCACTTTCTACACCAGGGGGGAAGCAGCAGATGCAGATTGCTGACAGAGACCCGTGAGGGTCCTGGCCCTGCACCCTGGCCATGGCAGCCCAGGCCCAGCAGCACCAGTGCGTGTGCCCCTGCCTTGGGGAGCGCTGAGCCACGTGCAGAGCCCAGCTGCTGCTGGTGCCCAGCTGGCTGGGGACGTCTGCTCTGTGCTGCCACTGCAGGGGGAGGCTCTGAGCAAGAGCTGGGAGAGAAATTACGTCTGTGCCTGAAACAATTCATTTTCCAATGCAAATAGCCTATTGTAATGATCAAATAATTCAAATCATCACTTAGGAAAAGACAAAACAAAACATGCAAACTCCTATTCAGAATTGTCTCAGAGCTTGGCACGCACCCTCAGCTTTATACAAAAATTAGCACTCAGGCTTTTCATTCTTGGGCTGAATCTCAGTTTTACACCACCTACCTGGTGACTTGTGTTCGTGTGCCAAAGTCCAGGGATCTCATCGACTGCAGCACCTCAATACAGCCCATGTACTATGGAAAACAGAGAAAAGGGAGGACTGTTAATATCTGGTACACAAGTAAGAGGAGGATCTCAGGAGGAAGCAAATGTGATTATTGTCCGCTAAGTTTATGCAGAACCACAGTCTAAATGGAAAATCAAATCAGCCATCCTAAAGCTGCTTCCTAAATAGATCTTGTTTTACTAAAAGTGTAGAGAAGAGCAATAAAGATACCAACGGCTTAAACACCATAGCACCAAAAAAAAAAAAAAAAAAGGCAAAGCACTCTGGGAACACAAAATCCAATTATTCCTTTTTTTTCCCATTTCTGCTTACTCTCACTTATTAGCCTGTGACACTGAGCTGGGAGGAATACATGAGGAAATACTGGAGAGAAAGAGTCCTCAGGAGCAGAGAGGCTCTGGAAGCCCCTCGAGACCAATTCACTCAGAGCCCCCACGCAGAAGAGCTGAGTGTCCCTTCAGAGAGAAGGAGGCATTACAGGCCACAAGGTAAACCACTGGCTCCACACTGCTCCATGTCTGATGACAAACAACCTCTGCACAGGATGAAGGATGTGAAGTTGCAATTCCAGCTCATAGCAACAGCTCTTAAGAGCCTACACTATAAACTGACCTGCTTTAAATGAAAGGCTGACTGCCACACTTCTGTTTTATGGGACAGAGCTGGGGCTTTTTCTATTCTCATTTGGGATTTGTATAAAACTAATTCCCAGAAATATCAAGGATGTGATGGCATATCCCCAACCATATCTTACTAATCCTTCAGCATTTCTATGGACGTCAGTCTCTCTGTTGTTGAAGCAGTCTGATCTCTTCATTTCAACAGGCTGGCACAGGTCTGGGTCTCTCATTTTTGCTCTCGGGACCATCCTGCAGTGCTCACACAGAGCCCAAGGGCTGCAGTCACAGCATGCCTGTGCAGACCTCTCCTGCAGGAAGTCAAAGCCTCTGGGACAGAGACAACTTGGAAAACCCAGGCAGGGTCATGCATGTTCTGTGCTTTGTCTGAACGGATGGAGGAGGCATTCTGTGTCAGAGAAAGGGCCCATATTTAGTTCCCCTGCCTCACTTTGCCCGTAAATCAATTTTTCTGCTGGGCCATTCAGAGAGGGTTGGATTTAGGTATATGTTTCAGCTTTGCAGACTTTCAGAAATGAGTGTGTGAAAAAGAGAATGTTATATGTGCAGTCAGGGATTCCACAACAATTGTATTATCCCTATTTTGCTTTCTTTCCAATAGCAATGTAACCCTTGGGAGAACTCCAGAATTAGGTCAGAGACCTGGAAGGACATCAATAAGAATCTGAAAGGTTGGCAGAACTGCTTCCCTAATGAACATTTAATGACTTTGAGAGCTATCTGCCTTGTTAAAGATATTCCTGCTTAACAGGAACAAAGCAAATGTGGAAAATATGTCTAGAGCCTCAGCTTGTAGCACAGCAACGACCTCTGATCCTACAGTATAAGGTCAAGCATCCTGTAAGCTGGTTGGCTGCTCCTCTATCCTTGAAAAAAACATAATTTAGAGAAGTAGGTGAGTCATATGCTGACAAGTGAGTCCCCATTGCATCCTGAACAGATGCGTGGGAAGCTACTCTAAGCAAAGATGAAAAATCAATATTAGGTTTTTGCATAAGTGACCCTGAGTGAAGCTGAACTTATCAATGATTCACAAAAGACCTTTTTTTTTTTTTCCCTTTAAAAGCCTGAGTAGGGAAGTGCATTAACATGGCACCTCACTGCATCTCTCATTTATTTCAGCTGTCGTTGGTTATCTGAACTGGCACAGTTGGAAATGGCTGAACACTCACATCACAGGCACAGAGAACCAGCAGAGCCTTGGGCAGGGGGACAATGTGGGGCTGGGGCAGAGCAAGTCAGGGTCACAGAGCCTGGGAGAAGCCCATGCAGCACACAAAAGGACAATGGAATACCAGAAGCCTATTCAAGAAAACAAAAGACGCTCTCCAAGGAGGAAAAAAAATTAACAATAAACAAAAATATTAACCCCTCCACAGCAAAATATGAGAAGCAGCACAAGCAATGCACGAGAGGAAGGGGAAGGCAGTAGAGAAGGACAATGTTTGTCTCAGAGACTTCTGCACCCACACTCCAGTTCAGGTGGTGCCCCCACTCTCCGTCCTGTACACCCCAAACAGCACCTCCCAGGAAAACAAAAATGGGATTCTCTGGTGATGCAGGGCCAAGGCCAGCTCCATCCTTCCTGCTGCAGGGAAGGTTAAGCTAAAGCATGAGCAGGGCAGCAACCACAGGTGCCTGGGAGAAGAAGCCACAGCAGCCCACAGCTCTTGCTCCAGTGCAAGCTGTTCACCAGGTGCTCTTGTGAAAGCCAGGTCCAAAGGGGGTGTACAGGGAGGGGTGTTCATCTTCTGAAGCCCACAGAGAGGCAAGGCCCCCTTCACTGAGCTGCTGGGCAAGCTGGGGAAAGCTGGACACAGGCCCAAGGGTGCACCAACCAGCCTGGGGCAACAAGCACAGACGTGACTGCAGAATTCAGCTACCTACAGAAAAACAGGACAGCAACAGTGAAACAAGCCAAGTGCTGAAGATCTGACATGGCTAATGAAAGAGGATGCTGAACCCACTGTTCTGTCAGCAGCAGGATGGAGAGCTCTTGCCAAGACAAGCAGCAGCTCTTAGGAAGGAAAGGAAAGACTCACTGGCCCCTGCTGGAAAGGGAAGGGCTTCACTAATGGCAATGTGTGCAGAGATATCCCATCTGCCTGCAAAGGGCTGTGAGAGCACTGGCACCAGGACTGCTTTGTCCCTTGATGTTTGAGTACAGAGGGTGTTCTGGGGCTGGCTTGCATTTCCCCACACCACCAGGAGAGAACAGCAGTTATTGAAGATGCACACACCTTTCCACATCTGTTTACATGAGATGACAGTGCCTGCAAACAGGATGAGGAACTGTGTGGGAGGAGATGAGAAGGCACCAGGCAGGGCCCATGTGAATAAGCAGCACATGGCAGGACAATGCAGAGTGCCAGGCTCAGGAACCTGTTGTGAGATTTCTCTGCTTTCACCCTAGCAGGAAGGTAAAGTGTTGCCTTCCCTCCACGGACAATACCAGAAGCCAGCCAGGGATGTGGGGAAGGAGCAAAGCATGATTACTGGAGTTTTGGTAGGGAAGTTTTCTCAGCCCTTCCTTAGATGCTCCCTGTGGTAGCCTTGGGGTTAGAAAGGCACTGTGTCCACTGGAAAGCAGAGACCACCAGGGCTCCCCTGGCAGTGGCTCTGCTCCTGCCAGCACACAGACTGCACTGTGCCAGCCAGCTCGGTGCTCATCCTGCCTCTCACAGCAGGGTTCACTGCGCTGGGGTAAGTGCTCTGTAACTCTGTAAGCAGCCTCTAGTCAGGCAGCTAAATGAGAACTTTGGCCCAGGTTTGCACCCTGCAGGACATTCAACTGGCTCATTCCTCAGCCTGAACCTCACTGGTTTCCTCCAGCAAACACCAACCCCATCCAGATGCAAAAGCAAAGGCAGCAGAACCTCTGCCATCCCCAGCACGGGAAGCAGAGGCCAAGGCAGCCCCCAGCACACCACTGCAGACGTGGGTGGTACCCCCAGGGCACCTGTGGACAAAATCCAGGCAGAACCAGCTGGAAAACAGACGAGATACCTTCAAGGATCAAAGGAGCCCATTAAAGATCATTAAACAGAAACCCACAAACCTAGCCTAACTCTCCTCATGTGCTTGCCCTGCTCTCATCTTCCCCCCTGCAGCAGCTGCAGTGCAGACAGACAGACAGACAGACAGGCCCTTGGTCTGTCCCACTCCTCATGCCCACGCAGCACAGCCTGAGGGCAGCAAGACAGGGCTTTTTGTGAAGAAGAATACCTTTTGATAAATGAAATTTTTTTCTGGGAAAGTCTGACTCTTTCATTCACAGGTTTTCAATTTAAAAAAAAAAACTAAGGAAAAATCATAAATACAGATATACATAAATATTTTAGTTTGTTTTCTGAAAAACCTCTTTCTGCAGCACTGCACTCAGCCAGGTCTCTAACAGAATTGTTCCTAACCCACCCTGTCCCAGTTCTCCGGCTGTGCTGAAGGGAATGCCCTGGAAACCCGCGGGTTCCTGAGGGGATCGATCCCCGAGAGGCGCGGGCGCCCCGCGGGCGGTGCCGGTGCCGGGCGCGTTCCGTGGGACGAGGCTGCCGGAACCCCGAACCCGAGCCCGGCACAGCAGCACCGCCCGGCACCCCGCTCATGATTCACAGCTGCGGCTGGAGCCATGAATCACCGGAGCCCGGCTCCTTCCTGCGGGAGCCCGGCTCTGCAGACGCCCGGAGTTATTTATTTACGACGGGCGATGCAGAGCAGCTCTCTGGGGGCAGTGTCGGGTGCTGCGCGCCACGGAGGTGGCTGCAGCTCGAACACCACAATGTTTCCCTGCCCTGAACGTGGAAGAAGCGCTGGTGGTAAGCAAGGACAGGAAAGGGCTGTGCTGGACCCTTCCCCACCCCGGCAAGGAGCAGCTGCTCCAGGCTGACCTGTGGCATCCTCGGTGGCCAGCAGCACGGCTGAGCAGGGCACTGGTGCCCACACGTGCTTCAGGGTGCAGTTCATGTAATTCTGAACTAGCGTGCTGGAAATGGTCAGGCTCCTTTTAATCTAGAGACACGTGGCTGATTTTAGACATACATGCTGGCATATATCTATATGCATTCACCATCAAGCCACTAGCAGAGGATCAACCAGTACATTGCTAAAAGCCCTTTGAAACAAAGGATGCTGCAAACAACCTTTACCACATTATTATAAAGTATAATGGTTTTATTATGAAATACCTGGCAATAGTATTTCCTTTTCACATTTTAGTTAAATAATTTTTAAAAACCAATCATCTTTCAAAGACTCACGCTTTGATTTAATCTCAGGTACAGAGCCTTACTCCATGTTAGGTCCAGTAAACATCATCCTTGCTATTCTCAGAGAAACCACTGCTGCAGGACAGTGCTGAGAGACAGATCTTATCCTCCTTCCCAGCAGCAGCCACATCCCTGGCACTCCCCAACAAGCAAGAGAAAGGATGGCAAGTGCCTCTTGGAATGTTCCTCAGGCTCATCACAGCCATAACAAACACCAGCAGGAAAGATAAGTGCCATGGCCACTATGGGTGCCCTTCAGAGACAACCTCAGCCCCAGATGGGCAGCACTGTGGGAGGTTTTTAACAGGTAGAATGTGAACAAGGACATGGTGAATATCCCCCTGGGAGAGCCTGCAGCAATCTGCATACAAAGTATGTTTTGAAACACAACAGCATGAGAATCAGAGCTGTCCAGGCTTCTCTTGGAATATCAGTATTTGGGCTCTTTGTTATTTGCACGAGCATTTGGGGGGACCAGGTGCTATTATGGGTCTCAGCTTCCCCAGCAGGCCCGGGTGACACGTGGCTGTGACACAGGTGCCCTGCCACCACCAGTCTCACCCTGCACAGCTGCTTCCCCAGGGGATGCAATGAGCCCAGCACAGCCCCTCATTAAAACAGCACCAAGGAAAATTCTGCCTCACTGCAGTCTGCAGGGGACAGCTTCTGCCCTACAACATTTCTCTAATTCACCACATTACTGTCTTTCTAAAATCACTGTAGATCCTCTCCATGTACTTGCTGAATCCTCCTCTTACTCTGATTAAGCTGTTAAGGACAAAGATCTCTGGCAGCAGCCGTCCCAATAACGTGGACCTGCCCTGCTTCCTAAAAGGGTCTCTGTGGAGATCCCAGCAATCCCATACCCCAGCAGGGCACAAGAAGCTGCATGGGGAGAGTGAGTGCCTCCAAACACACAGGAGGGCCAGGGCTAGAGGGTAAGGATTGGAAGCAGCTCCAAATGCCCAGCCCTTGGTCTCTTGGCCCCGCTTTGCCTTCAGGTAAAACCATCCCTCGGCACCATAGTCCTTCCATGCTGCAGCCCTGGCCACTTCCCAGCCCATCTGAGCCTTCATCACCAGCTACTGAAGAAGACTGGTGGTCTCTGGGGAAATGAGTGCCTTGCTCATCCTCTCACCTTGCACATCCTCTGATGCTGAAACACCCAAACCCCCATGTTACTTATTTACCAGTCTGCTGTTACTATTGAAAAGGCTAGTTGAAAAAACCACCAAGATTTTGGCCAGGACATGTCAGCGATGTTCCTGCAGCTCTCCTTGGGCTGGATCTTGCAGGCCCACAGCCATGGGAGCCACATAACCAGGAAGATGAAGGGAAAAAAAAATGTCCCTGTTGCATTGTGAGGCTCCTGCCAGTGAAGCCCCTTAGGAGATATTGCCCACAAAAGGAAGACCAGCAGAAAACCACACTGGAAATACAACAGTGCCTGCCCCACACCCTCCCTAACAAATGTCAGCAGTGTGGGCCAGAACACACCTAATGCCTGGAGCTGCTCTCTGTGAGGGATGGGAGGCCCTTTCATGGGCTTCCTTTTCCCTCCAACATGCAGAGTAACCCGTTTCAGTTGTGGTTCAGCAGCACTTCTCAGAGAGTCTACAGACAGTCCTTTGGAATTGGATGTTGTGTTACCTCTGGAAGCAGCTGGGGTGCTTTTAGCTCCCCCAGCTCAATGCCACAGCCCTACGGACACCAAAAGACAGGAACTACATGGGAGAACGCAGTGGTTTGGGGCATGGACTCTAGAGGCAGGAAAATGGAGGTGACCAGCAGCCAGCTGAGCTGTTTGCTTTGTCAGAGGATGGGAGCCCAGGGGATGTACTCACCCGCACGCTGTAGGTGGTTCCTGGCTCCTGGCTGTACGTGCTGTCATTGCTCTGGGCCTGGCCCCTGTCCTGCCTGCCCACAGCAGCCTCCTCAGCACAGTCACCCGCTGCCTTTGGGGCCAGGACCAGCTTGTCCAGGTCGGGCTGGGGGTAGGAGGCCGACAGGCAGCTGATCTCAGGCGAGGTGGGGCTGCTGGGGATGGTAACGCACTCGGTGAGTTTAATGCGTGGCACCTCTTTGGTTCCTAGGCAGAAGCTTTTCAGGCCCGGCAGACTGGAGGGGTTGGCAAGTTTGATGTTGGCCATCCGGGGGATCAGCGTGCACAGCGTGGTGCAGGTGTCCTGCGGCCCCAGGGACACATCTTCTGCCAGTAAATTGGGTGTTGAAGAGTGGGAAGAGGAGGAAGAACCTTTGATATTTAAAGACGTATTTTGTGTACCTTCATCTAGGGAGGTAATGGAATCATTCCTGAATCGGCTGTACTTAGCCCTGTGCAGCATTCCTGGATGTCTGAATAACCCTACATACAGGACGTGTCCACCGAGGCTCTGCTGGCTGCGTTCTCTCATAGCCTTGGCAGGTCTGTAACTGGATATTCTTGCATAAATTAGCTCTTGTAGATAAATTATATGGAAATCAAACAAGTCAAACAATTTTTAAAACAGAAACCTATAGGATATTTTTGCTGACTCCCTCTTGGATGGTTTATTTTCCTCAAAGAACAAGGCTTAAAACTGCATGGGCATCTGGCATTTTGTAAGCAGAAATAAAAGCAGCATACAGGAAAGCACATCGGTGGTACAGCAGCTTAAGGTGAAGAGCCACTATCCAAACCTGCCTTCATTGCTGCCTCAAGCCAGGCACTAAATCCCACCTAGCTCTGAAGATTCACAGCTGTAGCATCAATAATTGCAGAGTCCTGGCTGCAGCGAAAGCTCAAGCATATTCCACACAAAGCAGATCAAGGCAGCTACAAGCCCAAAGGTATTTTCAGACCGGCATGAACCCCGTAAGGTGCCCGGCTCTCTGCACTTCCACCGCCGCTGCCCCAGAGGCGAAGAGCATCCCTGCGCTGCAGCTCCTGCCCCGCCGTCAGGCGCAAACCCAGGATTCTTTCCAAAAACACTGAGCAGCGTCGGTCTGGCTAATTCCTGCTGGAAGGTCCTTCAGCACCATAATAATCCCGAAACAGCGGAACACTCCCGCGGCTCCGGGGCCGTTTCCCGCAGCGCCGCGGGGCAGCAGCTCCGCAGCGCCCGGGCCGCCCCCGCCGCCGCCGCCGGTTTTATGAATGAAGTTTTTGTGAATGGGCTCGGCGCGTGCGGGCGGGCAGCGCCGTGAATGGCGCTCGGCGCGCGGCCGCGGCCCGGCGGCCCTCGGGGGGCGCCTCGCAGCCAATCACCGCCCGCCGCCGGCTCACGCGCCCTCAGCGCGCGGGGAACGCGGGGGGCGGGGGGAGAGGGGGCGCGAGGGACCCTCGGGGTGGTGCCCAAAACCCCAAAAATGCCCAAAATCCCCAAAAATCCCCGAAATCCCCATTCTGCGGCCATCTCTCCTCCGCGGCTGCACCGGCAGAGCCAAGGGCCGGGGCCCAGCCGGAGCCGGGGCTGCGATGCCTCTCTGGCTGCCCGGCCGGCGCCAAGGAAAGGACAGGCTCGTCCAGCGCTCCCTGCCCTCAGCTCCAGCCCGGGGCATCCCCTCAGGCATCGCCGGCAGCCAAGGAGCGAGACAGGTTTGCTTTACTCTCCGAAAATATCAGGGCACGCGTTAGCTCGGCCCCGTGCGGGGCTCCGACCCCCGGGCAGGGAAATTCAGCGCCGCGGGGCTCCGAAACCCGGCGGGAGGGCCTCGCTCCCTGCTCAGCTGAGGCGATTTCTCTCCCCACATTTGCCGTGTTGAGTTCACCCTCCCCATGCTCGCGGTGCTGCGGCCTCGTTCCCCGCTGGTGTTCAGGGCTGTGCATCAGCTGCGGCTGCCCCAGGAGAGGCCGTGCTGCCATCGCCCTGCCCGTGACAGGCAGAGAGAATGACAGCTCTCTCTCACAGAGAGAAGCCTCATCGCAGCCATTCCCTGGTTTTACCCCTGTGTGAAAGCTGCTGTTAATCCTAGAGATGCAATAGTTGCCACAGTAAAGTAGAGGGGAAAAAGCCTGTCCAAACTCTTTTAGTGAAATGTGGCTCAAAGGGGCAGTGGCTGCTTCGAATGAGCCCATTTTGGTGAGGATGGCTCAGACTGCTCACAAAATCAAACCCAAAGGCAAAACCTGGACCAGCCACAAGTTACAAAGAATTACTAATTTCTCATGAAGCTTTAATGATGGCTTTGAGCACAAAGGAACAGAAATTTCAGAAGTGACTAGCAGCACTACTGATTGTACATAAAGCACAGAATCTCTCCTGGCATGAGCATTTTTCTTTCATTTCAGTGCCATGCTAAACATGACATCAACATGGCTGGAAGGAAAACTGGGATGGAGAGGCCATGGGGCCCACACTGGTGATGAGGAGGGGAGTGCAAACTGTGCTTCCCATGGAGGATCAGCATTCTGGGAGACACTGATGCCCCAAGCTTCCATACGGGGGAACCTCCCAGATTTGCCTTCTCTCTACTGCCGTGAAACACATGCAAAGAGACAAGGCAAATTTCCTCTTTATGCAAGATCAGCCCTACCATCCTTCCTACCTTGTCTCTGAGCACACAGCAAGGGTCTCCTTGCCTTACAGCAGCCCCTTGGCATAGATGACAGCACCAGGAGAGTATGACTTGGTGACCAGGACACTCCCCTGTGCATTAAGTCCTCCTCTCCTGAGCCTGCCTGCTGATTCTTCCTCAGGAGGTGATTTGAGCCTTCTTTGCCTGTGTGAGTGACAAAATGGGCAGTGGGGTCCCTGCTGGGCCTGCAGGAGCTGCAATCCCCTCCATGTCCCACTGCAGCTAACAGGAGCTGGCAGGTGAAAAGGGTTAATGGGGCAGGCTTTAAACCTGTGAGGTGAAAGGGGACATTTTCAAGAAAAAGAAACAGTAATGCAGCAGCCTGTCCTTCACAATCACCCATGAGCTGTGTCTGGAGCCCTGCACGGCACCAGCATCTGCTGCCCCATGGCCAAAGCCTTGCTGCCCTCTCAGGGTGCCAGGGGGCTCAGGGTGGCGTCTCCAGAGACACAAGGGAGGCTGGCACTTCAGTCAGCATTTCTCTGCTCACAGGCACCAGCAAGTGTGATCACAGTGTGGGAGGTGAAGAATGGCTGGTGTTTTACTGCAGGTTCCAGAGAAAAATGCCATTGTGACAAGCTCTGCTTTCAGCAGTGATCAGGAAATACAAGCTCAGAGCAGAACCCCCTCGGACAAGGCTGCAAAGAGCAGCATTGTCCAAGCAATACCAGCCATTGTGGGGAGGGAGAGCAGGGAAAAGAAAAATGCCATGCCTTTATAAATAAAAAAGCTTTTTTTCTCAAGGCTAAAACAAGATTTCTGTTTAAGATACTGGGAAATCAGCCTCTAACCAGCACAGAGAACAAAGCTCCTTTAAGCACTGGTGAAAGTGAGCCTACAGCCTTGTCTAAAAGGAGCCTGTGTTTCTTGCTCACAGCTTGAGTTCCCTGTTGCTCACTGTGTTCAGGGCTCCTCACCCTCCCAGCTCTGCCCACCCCTGCTGCTGCCCCAGCAGGACACAGGGAAAAACCATTTTTCCCCTCCCATGGCTGCTGACCAAGGGCTGTGCCACACATGGGAATGCCCTAATGGTGCACAGCTGAAACCTCTGCCTCAATCTCTGTTACCCATCTCACCCCAGCCCTCGAGCACCCCCTGTTACAGCCCCAAGCAGCCTCTCAGCCTCAAAGATGCTGCAGGAGAGCCTGCTGTGAGCAGCCCCAGGCAGGCACTGCCAGAGGGGACAGGAGGTGTAAGCACAGGGCTGGGGCAGCGAAGCAGCTCCAGCCACTGCTGACACCCTCAAAGAGCTGCAGAGCAGGAGGCAAGGCAGCAGCAGCCACAACCCAGCATCAGCACAGGCAGCTGCTCTGGCTGGAGCAGCAGTATCAGCCTGGAGCCTCGGGCACCTGTGGCAGTGGCTCCGTTTCAGATCTGGGGCTGTGGGATCAGGGCTCGTCCTAATGGCACCACCCCACCTGCTCCTTCAGTGCGGGGCACTCAGCACTCGCTGGGGGCGGGAGAGTTCGCAGTGAGCTGGAGACCAGCTGAGAGGAGAGCAGAGAGCAGGAGAGCAGCAGGCAGCCCGGCCCATCCCATCTCGGCCCAGCCCGGCCCTGCAGTCTCGCATTGAGGAGTGAGGGGGCAGCACGCAGGGCAGGAGCGCTGTCGCACACCTGCAGAGCACACCCCGCCAGCAGCTGCTTCTCGCAGGAGCCCAGAGGAAGCCTTTACATGCTGCTTGCAACCCGTGCATCAGAGCCTGGCCTTTGTGTTAGAGTATGGACTAACCAAGGGACTTTTTTCCCTTTATAAATAGCAACAGCAGAGTCAACTCATGCTGAGGTGCACCGAGCTGATCTGCCTTACTTCCTCATTGACATGCCTGGCTGATCCTGGCAGAAATCAGCAAATTGTTACAGAATGGCAGGAAAATCCCGTGGCAGGTAGCAATATGGTGGCAGCCACCTCTGGGAAGCCTGAAGCAGTTTATTTTCACTAGAGAAAGTCACACACACAAACTGTTTTATTTCAATTGAGAGAAATGTCTTTTCCCCCAAATTGAATCATTCTCACTGTTGTATCTCCCATCCATTGTTCTGAATGAGATAAAACCAAATGTGTTTGACAACTGCAGCCCCTCCTACTTTCCAGGAGAGTCCAAGAGGGTTTGCTTGTGCTGAAAACACAGGGATCAGAGCTACTGGGTTTGAGGAGGACAAAGGGCCCTAGATACAAAAATCAGAGATTAGACTATCAGTGATTCTGTCCTATTCTAGCTAATCCCAGAAATCTAGGGTGAAAAAGTCAAGTAGCAATTTCCCTTCTTGGGCACCAGGCTGTGTTTAGCTCAGCCCAGTTTCAGCAGCCACAGTAACATTGCTCTCTCCAAAACTGCAGCTCTGAGACAGCAGTGGGACAGGGCAGCTCCACCTGGGCAAAGCTCACACCCAGCAGGATGCATGGAAGGACCCAGCCTGCTGTGCAACAGGGCTGAGCTGGATGTGCTCCATGCCCTCTGGTTTTACATCCTCTTTGCCTGGCAGGACCACCACCTCCTCCCCTCCTCCTTCAAACACTGCTGGGCTTTGTTGTCCTTTCCCCCAGGACAGTCCCAGAGCTCAGGGGAACAGAAATGAGATGGAGAGTCCTGTGCAAAAGCCCAAAATCCAGCCTAAAGGCTGCTCATGAGCCAGCACAGAGCCAGGCCTTGGAGCTCTGAGGGAAAGCAGCCATCAAACATAAACAGTGAGAGCTGAGCACGGGAGGAGAGCACAGCACGGGGCACCTGTGCTGCAGCTGTCCCATCTCCAAGACAGAAGAGCTCATAGAGCTGCTGCACATCAGAAAACACCACACTGCCCTAACCACTGCTTCCTGAAGGGATCTGCAGACTGAGAGCCCAAAGGTACAGTCAGCAGCACTTGCTGGGCTGCTTGCAAGGAGGCTGAGTGCCCATGAGCAAAACCCAGCATCACCTGGCATCTGGTGCATAAAGCCCTCAGAGAGCACACTAAGAGTCTAATGACTGGATCCAGATCTGAGCACAGCCCACTGCAGGAGGAATAAAAAGAGAAATTTCAGCCCATAGCAGCCTAAAGCTTCCTCTCAACAGAATAACCCACCACATGAAACAAATTTCAGCAACAGCATCACCAGTCAGCTCCAAAGGAAGTTGGGAGCAGTCATGATTTAGTGGCATCACAGGGCTTGGTATCCTCGTGGTAGCAGGCAGGGAACCATCCTTTCCTGCAATTATCTTTAAAGCTGTATTTTTGTAGGGCAATCCTCTAGCCCATATTAGAAATAATAAATCCCACACAGGGTTGAATTTTCCCAGTGTCTCCTGGTGTGCAGAGGAGACCCAAGGAAACACTGAAGGAAGTACCCTTGTTCAGCATCTGCCACTTCTATACTTGGTCATTGCCTTTAACTTGGAAAAAATCAGAAAGTAAACCTTGACATGGGGGCATTTCCAATCACTTCTTTTTGTTAATTTGCTCTCTTCCTCTATGGTCAATATTCCTTCATAACGAAAACTTTCCAAGAGCTGCTTCTTGCTTTATATATATATATATATATTTTTTTTTTTTTTTTTTTTTTTTTTTTTGCCAAGCATCCTCACTTCTCTGGTGCTTACCTATCACTCAAGACAATCAATGACAGAAGAGACACCATCACACCTGCAGGCAGGAAGTCCCCAAGACCTTGAAACAGCACTCTTGGGCAGAATGCATCTGAAAATGTGACCTTCACTTGCAGGAAAAGCATTATAAGGAGTTTAATGTGATAAACATACATTTAGGGTTCCTTTCCCTGAGAGATGCCACTTAACAGGAAGACTTTTACTACAATTTTTTCAAAAACTGTACAAAACCCCCAAAGGTTTTGAGTGACATTTATTATTGCTTTATAACTGCAAGAAATGAAGCCTACAAAAGTACAAAGCCTTACAGAAGGCTGAAGTTGTTTTACATTTGGTGTGGACACACATTAACTTTCCCTGTAAACACAGCCTGAATTGCTGTGGGTGTGAGCAGTGCTGCTGCAGCCTCCAGAGTCTCCTGAGGAAGCCAAAGCCAAACAGAGCTGCACACAGATAACTGTGGGACATGCAGTCCATCCAGGGCCCCTCTCCCATTGCCCTTTGCAGAGGAACAAGTCTGTTATCAGCCTTACATGATGATTAAATTCCTCATTACTCACTGAGGAGTAATTGCCCACCACAGGAGAGAGCTGGGTGTTCCCATGGCGCCCAGACAGAGCCCCCACGCCTCTGCCTCGTGTGGGAGCTCCCCAGGCTCCCTGGAAAAAACTCCTTCACCAGCTTGGAGCACGCTGGGGCTGCAGCTGGGCCCAGCAAGTGCATTCCAGCTCAGCTTCCCCTGCACCTGCTAACTCATAAAAGAGCCCCTGAGGTAAAGAGCCTGCAGCTGGCAGCAGCTCCTCTGGGATGGGTTGGTTTTGCCCAGTAGCACTTAAAAAAAAAAAAATCCCACAACAATAAACAAACAAAAAATTAATAAAGCCCTGTGTTTATTCACAATGATCCCAAAAATCTAAAAGCAAGTCCAAGGAACTGTCCTTTTTGCTTAGTGCAGTTTGACTGACTGGGGTCTTTCCATACCTCGTGGACACAGATTCAGAAAATTCCAGCCCCATCCCTATAAGCCTGGTATTGGAGAGCCCATGCTGCTGTGGGAGCACAGGCAGGGCAGTGCTGCCTGAAGGAATTTAGCAGGAGCAATTATTTTCTTGTGGTGCCTTTTTGGTATGTGCAAAAGTGCAAAGCACCACTTAAAAACTCACCAGAGGCAAGGAAATTTGCTCAACTTTAGTGTTTCTTAAATGGCAAAGAAATTAAGAGGGAGTAAAAAAATTCAGTTTGTAAAGGCATAAGGGTAACTAATTTTTGGTCATTTCCACAGCACAGGTCACACTGTGCCACCCACATTTTCTTGTACTTTCCAAACTCCTATCAGGTAGAGAAGACAGAGGCTGACCCCAGACGAGAGGAGTAACTGCTGGAGTAATTCTGACTGCAAGTCACAGAACCTCCAAAGTGAGGTTTGTAACAGAAGCACTTCCACAGAAGACAACTGCAGAACTGAACTGAACAGAACTGAAACATGAAGTTCAGGTACATAAAGAGAAACTTCAGAATTACAGGACAAAGCTTGATCCTTTTTGAACTGCTATAGGTATTTTCACATGTGGGAGCTGCAGCCCAGGTAATGACACCGTTACAGGTCACTGTTACTGACACAGAGGTGTGAGTAGTTAAACGGGACAACATACAGGGAACTGAAGTTATTTTCCAGATGTGACTCCATCCATCTCTCCAACAATAAAGGCAGATCAACTCAAGTTCTCATCCAGTAGAGTATGAGAGAAATCCCAGCTTTTGGAAGTACCTGTGCTGATCCTTGCCCATTTCCTAAGTAAAACATTGTTTCCAGCTCAATATTGTGGACCTGCTTCAGTCCCAGGGCCTCTGAAGCAGGGTGGGTTTTTCTGTCAGTGACACGGTGGGTGACAACAGAGGGCTGGGATCCATGTGAAGAGCCCTCTGCTCACCCTGCTTTCTGCCTCAGCCACTCCCACTCGGTGTCACCCCCAGTGCCACACACGGCTCCTCCACCCTGTGGCCGCAGTGTGACACACACCTGTCCCACCTCAGCACCACAGAGTCCTGAACAAACACAGCACTGGAATAAAGCCATAAATTTCTACAATCATTTTTATTAGTTATGCAAGAATCCCCACTAGTATTTACATAGTGCAAAAAAGCTGTTATTACTCCAAAAAGTACGGTAGACAGAACAGTTATCCTTCATACAGCAAAAAAGAAATGGAACAAACCCCTTCATATTGTATTTTATAATGTTTTTTCTACTACTTTAACCTAAATATTACTATAAATTTTAAGACATTGAAGATTAAACAGCTTTCCTTATTAGAATCTATTTAAAAAGTAAATTATATGAACTATTGATGAACATTTAGAACGTGGGCTGTGCCAACTGGGTTTCTACTTTCAGCATTAGCATTCATTGGTGAGGAAGTTTTGGGTCAGACATTCTCATGTTTCCTTGTGTGTGGCAGGGTGAGCCCCCTGTTCCTGGTTTCTATGGCTTGTTTCTGCTGGGTTTTGTTCTGTTAACAAATTGCCATGTCTAATTTTTAAATGGCTGACACTGAAATAATCTGAACAGTTTCGTTAGTTGGCACAACTTCACAAGAATTACTAAGTGACAGTTTCAGCAACAGCAGCTTTTCAAACAATAATACTTTTTTACATACATATTTAAAGTAACATTATTAAAATTTAAGCTTGTGTTAAAGAACTGGACAGAACCACATTGTGTAAGCTCCCACCCACCCATAAAGACACCTCTTAGCTTTACCAGAAGAACACCAACAAGTGCATTACTGAACATTTTCTATAATGAATTTTTAAAACACAGGTCAATACTATCTGTCACTGTTCAGCTCCAATCCTACAACAGCCTGCACACAACTTAAGCAGATAAACAGGCCACCAGTTTAAGCCAGTGGCACTAACACTCCAAAGTATGTGTGAGCAGGATCAGGGCCTTGGCCTTAATCAGACATTGCTACTTGGTCCAACTAAGGACTGAAGTTCTTCAGAATTTTTCCCTTTTACAGATTTGTAATCCATGTTTTATTATTGACAGAGACACTTAAGAGTATTTATATAAATAGGTTGTATACATAGCCACCTCTATGAGTTTTAAAGATCCCTACCCCTACCACAGATACATTATTTTTGATTTTACCAGATAAAGTAAGTGGTGAAATCATTTCTATAAACAATGCCTTAAGAAAAGTAGATTTGTTTCCCGAATAATTATTTTCACAACAAAAATATCTATACACCTATAACTACAGAAACATCTTTTCATGGGGACAGTAACAACCTGTATAAACTGCACACTTTTACACTGAAATAGAAATTCAACTACTTTTTTAAAAAATCATGGTATTGTAGAACATTTGTATGCTTTTTTCTTAAATTCTGCTGATAATAGAACCAAAATTACCACAGTGAGATACTCTCCATAAGTGCTTCAAGTGGCAAGGAACTTCCCTAATTTCCGATGCAAATGGATCACTCCCAAAGCAATTGCAATTTCATTCTTACAGTTATTGCTTATTCCCAGCTTATCAAAAAGGAAGCACTAAACCCAGTTTTCTTTACTCAGTTTCAGTTTGCTCCCCTAAGGGTGATCTGCCACATTTTAAAAAGAAACTAGTTCCTTATTTGCTGGCAAATTGAAATATAATTATAAGTGCTGTACCACTTTCAAGAACTCTATTAAACTTGTAGCAAAATTGCAGTTAAATAGTGGGCTGAATATTACAAGACTTCTTTGATATAAATGTCAGAAAACTTTAAAATGACAGTCCAAGTTCAGAAAGACATATAAAAAGATGCGCCTCTGATGTTAATACTTCAAGATCAAAAGTTATTTGAATCACTGGCACTGAAAAAGCTCAAGGAGAAACTACAAACACCTTTGTTTTTTGATGTTCTGGCGAAGTTTTGCCCTCAGTGTATGCACTCATCTCACCTGTGCCGAGATGTGCTTACACATCCAAGGGCAAGTTTTGCTTGTCAGCAGTTCAAACACCTGTCATGTCCTAAAGCAAAAACTCTTAAAACATACAGACAGTAGAAATCTGCCATGGGGACAGTAAAAGGTTTAACATTCAGGAGGCATCATTCCTTAGTCCTTGTTTTCCTATGAAGTGCCTGTTCTACACCTAGGAGGATTACACTAAGGAGCTAAGAACATGACACAACAGCCAGTTGTCACAGCAGCTCTCTACTGCTTATCTACATAGCATTTGCTATGCCTAGAGCTATCAAAGCATTATTTACATAATACACAGTTTCTATTATTCTCATTAGCATCCAAAAACCCAGGGCTAGATGACTTCTAAACCTGGAGTCTTATTTTCCCAGTGCAACTTAAAACACCAGCATCACTACTGCTATAAACATTGGTCCCATGTTCCTAAGTGTGGACTGAACACCCAACTCAGCTAATTTCAGTTTCCTGTGGTTTTCAGCC
Source organism: Zonotrichia albicollis (assembly GCF_047830755.1). Lineage (NCBI taxonomy): Eukaryota > Metazoa > Chordata > Aves > Passeriformes > Passerellidae > Zonotrichia > Zonotrichia albicollis. The sequence goes on along the minus strand of NC_133829.1, from coordinate 10,423,861 downwards.
TACCCAGAGGCTTTTCATGCATTTTGATACAAGTGATCAAAAAAATTAAGTGAAATTAAAAGAAACATGTTTGCTACGAAAGTGTTATTCACGTGAGTTACTCTTTGGCTACCCCTGTGGTGAAGCTCCTGCTGCTGGCAGTTTCAGGATATCCCTTGCCAATACCAAGGATGGAAAACAGACTCCTGACGTGCAAGGTTTAGACACTCCCTCCATCCTCAGTCTGAAACAAATTCATCACCAGTTAATGCATTTCACTTCAGTATTCAGAACAGAACATGGAACAATTCTGTAGGAACAGGTATGTTTCAGAAAGGGCATATTTTTGTTTCTTTTACCTCTGCACCACTGAAATACTTCCCCAAACTACAGGGCACTTCCTCATGTCCTGGAATAACTACTTTCTTCTCTATCTAGAGGTCAACTCCTAAAGCTGTTACAACTGCAAGAGGAGACAGAGAGGTCACGTTTTCAGCAGCAGCTCTTCAGATCCATCCTGGCCAGGACCACAGCATGCAGGTGAAGGCAGAGATAGCCACCACATCATTCACACTTGCTGTTAAAGGATTATTCTTGCTTTTTGCAGTGTTATGCAGAACACAAAATGCAAAACAGCATTCCTGAGGTAAGTGACAGGAGAGAGAGGAAGTCATCAGTTTACTAAAAGCCCTGAATAGGGATTATGGTTAATGAGTCACTAGTGTGGTTTGGCAGACAGCAACTGCAGAGAGAATGGGGCATTTTTTGTTTTCTTTCCTGTTTTGTTTTTTTTTTTTTTAATGCAATATTTCTACCTTGTAAAGAAAACCTGCAAAACATTAATTGCATCCCTCTGGTTTAAAGTTTTTCTGGAATCAAAGTTATTATAGCTTATTGTAACCATTTCAGCTATCAGCAGCTTTTTAATGATGCATTCACCAAGATGAACTAAAAAGCTGCATCTATCTTAGCATAAGAATCACACACAATTTCTCTACTATTTAATTCTCATTAAGATTGCAAATGGCTTCTTCTAGCTTTTCATGAAAGAGAATCAAAATTTTCTTTTTATTTCTAGATAGAATTAGAAAGTCATGGCCAAATACACTGACAGGCCTAGTATAACACCACACCACCAACATGAACTGCCGGTCATTTGTCAGTGTTAATGTAGGCTACCTGTTTGAAAATAAGCTTAAGAGTCACAACTTGAAAGAATTTTTCTTAAAACTGGTCAGTTACAAGATGTTTCCTTTTACAAAACATCGAATGAATGCTTACTGACAACTTTTCCACACAGTTTCTAATCTGGGAAATCAATACTGATTAAGAGCTAAGATCGTTTTTAAATCAAAAAAGTAACAGACAGCTACAAAAATATTGTTGTGAATTAAATACAAGTATTAAATGTTTAACAGTGCAAAATGTTGAGATGAAGCATATGGAATAATGGCTGCAACCTTTACAACAGTTAGTTTTACTATAGTTTCTAAAAAGTTCCTGAGTTCCTGCTTATTTTTACGGCATGTAGATGGAATCTGTGTGTTCTTTGTTCAAAGAACTGCAGATGGTGGGTTTATGTTGAGTGTTACTTGCGTGCTTATCATTTGTCCATTCCTCCCCATCAGTGCCAGGATCAGCCTGCTCTGAGGTCTCCATTTCTTCCTCCTCACTTTGCTCAGCATTGTCTTCCTCAGCACCACTAAGGGTCTTCCCGAGCTGCAGCGTCTCCATAGTTCTCTGGGTCTCTGAAACCCAAGATTCAATTCTGCTATTAAGCTGAACTTCTACAGAAATTGGTTCGTGGGCATAATCCTCATCATCGTCATCTTCCTCTTCCTCCTCCTCTTCCAGCATTCCTGGCACAAGGGTACTGGTGGTACTGGTCATGGAGGAATTCAGGAGGTCTCGGCAGCTGCCATCCAGGGACCCTGTTTCTGTACTCTGCTGTGAGGCCCATTCCAGGTTGTCATCTGGTTTCACCTCATCTTTGTCACCTGGGGTGGATTTCCCGTGATTCGTTGCTGAGGTAGTGCCAGTTGTAGCCAGAGGTGGTTGTTTATTAAGAGTGGTTTTTTCCATTTGGCCATTGCCAGCCTTTTCTGGTACTGCAGCCTTGCACACAGATTCTCTCTCATTTTCAGAGGTCTCTAGCCCATCAGATGTTTCCACCATATTTCTCCAGTTTGTTTCTACAAATTTTGAAAGAAGTTCAAGTAGGAAACATTAATTCCTTGTACATAAAAATATCTCTCCTGAGCATGCAACAACAGCCTAAATAGCAAAATGAGCTAATATCAATATTATTCTATGCTTTCTAGTAACATTTCTACTAGAAAAAAAAAGAAGGGAAAAGGAGAGACAATAGAAAGAGCTGTGAATAACTTTGGGTTTTTACCATACCCTAAAGCAGACATTACAAAGTTGAAAGTTTGTGCCACTTAGTTTCCTGTGTAAACACCAAATGTAGTACTAGGAATATTCAAAGAGGTTACTCTTTTTATACTCTCAAGTATAAATTAAAAGAAGAAAATTGCCACCATCTTAAGTTATTATTTAATGATTTTTTATAAAACACTTAACTCCTGAAATGAATTTAAGATACCACAAAAAAACTCACTAAAAAAGACAGCATCCTCTTTAATTCACTCTCAGAATCAAAAAAGAAGGCTTTTGACTCTAACAAGTAGTGTCCCTTTTATATTCTTTTTCATCTGGGCTTAAGCAACTGGATAAATGAACTCTCCTTTGCTCACAGCAGAATCACTCACTGCCATCTCAAGTTTAAAAATGTAAGCTACATTAAACATGTCCTATGTTCAGAGACCTCATATTTTAGTTCCTGCTGCCATCAGTTCTTCCTCAGTCATATGATCAAGATATGTTCAATAACAGAACAATTCTGTTCAACAGAACAGTTCAATACAACTGGAGAAGCCACCTACCCTGATCTTAGATACCTACAACACTCCTGAGGATGGAAATTATTGTTTCCTATATTTTTTCAGGGAAAAAATTACTTATGAAATTTACTGAAATCCAGCTGATCTCTTCTTATCCCTGGACACTGTAGAATACTGTAAATTAGGAAGAAGGATTGCATCTTCAGCTACATTTCACAACAAACATCATTTGGCAAACCCCAGCTTCTATTTCCAAAGGTAAGCTTTGAGGGACTTACCATATTCTTTCTCATTGACCTCAGAGATGGGTTCAGAAATAACACTGCAGAAGGAGATAGCACTGGCTGCAGAAGGGTTACGAGAATGGCCCATGTGATGTGGGGCTTTCTTGACGTTCTTCAAGGCCTCTTCTGCCTGTTCCTGCTCCATTGCAGCCACCATGTCCCTGTAGGCTTTCCTGGCCTCTTCAGTCAGGGATACCAGCTTATTAAACAGATCCTAAGTACAAAGGCAGTTTTATCAGTTCTTACTAACAGTTTTCACTTTATGCCTTTCAGTCCAAGGTTTACCACATATCAACCTCAAGATTAGCACCAAATACCTCAACTTGAACTAAGAATTAGTTCCTCTCTGTATTAAATAATAAAAACATCACTCCAGGTTTATGTAACTTTAAGGAGATGTCCATACTTTAGAATACTCGTTTTCTAACATTCTTAAGCCTTCCAGGGAATTTCATATTACAGTTTAAGTCTGTTTAAAATCTACTATGAGATTTGACCAAAGTGTTTTAGCACAGTCTCTCAGTACCATAAAACTGAATTTCAAAGAAAAGACACCATAATATAGATGAGCTCAGGGTTATTATCAAAGGTGTATTAGGTGTGCTCCAATGCCAAACCAATCCTTTACTAGATAATTGTTGACTCCAGCCACTTGTGTGATTGGAATGACTCACCTCAGCCCCTGAGTAGTTGAAGATGCCCACAACACTGACAGGAACCAGCTTGTTCACACAGCGGCCAAGGGCCTTGCGGCCCAGAGCAAACACAAACGGAATTTCTTGTTCCCGTGCCATGGCTATGACATTATAGAGAGCTTCATCCAGTCCACCTTGAAGAAAGCAATTTTAAATAGATATCTAGTCACTTGAAGTCATCATATGGCACTACACAATTCTCTAATCCACTGCAATTAGCCAGCAGAACTTCAATGCACACATCAGCAGCTCCTATGTCCCAGAGGATAACACACAATACAGTTCAAGGGTAGTGAATGAGTAGAGATGAAGGTGATATTCTGTATTCTCTATTAGTCCTGCACACAAACCAGAGTTTCACAGGTAATTTCTTAAGAGAGCTTTGCTATTCTCCTATCTCAGGAAGCCTCTGTTTATACTTCTGTTAGTGGCAAAATGCTTTGGTTGGCTATCTAACAATCACACTCTTCTCAAGGAACCTTCCTAAAAAGCACCGAGAGCCCAGAACTCTCTGCAAGGTGTACTGAACACAGAATGAAGTAACACACAGAATAAATTTCAATTCCACAATACCTATTCTTGAAGTTTTTCACCCTCATGAACAAGTTTCTTCCAGAACAGAACAGAAAGGAATTAGTGCGGAATGGCAATTACCCAGTTGGAGTCTGGAATGTTACATCATGCATAATAACAAATGCTTCTAACCTTGCTAATTAACACATTTAATCAGCACAAGAAAACTGAAAAGAGCCAAGTGCACCACTTGTTTTTATCATTTATACCTTTTGACTGAATTTTTTCACAGTTGGGGGATATGATGACACACTTGATCTTGTTTAGCTTCATGTGTTTTGTAACCTCGCGTAACCCCATGACGAGTCTCCTCCTGGCTTTGGCTCTCGTGGGATCCTTTTGGTAAATCCGCTCCTGGAAGCTGACAAGCTCTTGCAATAGCAGAGTCACACACTCATCTATTTCTTTACTTAGAACTTGGTTACAGTATCTGTCAATTCAAAACAACATTGAGGAGTGTCAGCATTGCTACTTCACAAATGCTAGCATAACCAATGTTTCACCTAGCCTTTTTGCAAATGAAAATAATTTTACTTCCTCAGAACAGTTATTTAGCTTTTACCGAAGTCACTAAAAGGATTTAGAAATCAGACTGCAAACTGTAAGTTAAAAACACATCCATAAAATATTTGTAGTGATATCCCTTACTTCAAGAAGCCAATCAAAAATATTAAAAATACAAACAAATACTGCAATAAGTGCCACAAGAATTTTCCTCTACTTAATTTAGTACATTACAAAGATACATTAATAAAAAAGCCCTAACACATTAAGAGGTACTATTACAGTATTTTAAGCATTCCTAAGTATTCCTTCCTTTCCCATTCAAAGCAGACAGAGCCTTCCTTCAAAAAATATTTTGCAGAGAAGACTCCCAACCTTGCTTGTTTCCTGTGGCAACGAAAGAACATCTCAAGTGAGTGTTTGTTCATCTATACACACGTTTGTGTGCAAACACAAGCAATCCATTTAGGGGGAAAAAATAAAATACTTGCAGAACCTTCTATTTCTGAAAGGGAAGCTTATGTTCATTAAGCTCTTAAGTCTACTAAATCTACCCACACTTGAAACACAAGGGTGACTGAAGTGCAAGCCTTGAATTTATATAAAAAAAGCAAAACTCTTACTCTCTGAATCTCTTGCTGTGAATTTTGGTTATTGCAGAAGATGCCATTGGACTGCCTATTCCAGAACTGGCAGGTGAACCCTGGGACACTGGGGTCATGCAGTATGGAGAATTCTGACTTGCTGGAGAAAGTGAAGTATCACTAGGCATACTCAGACCAGTTTCTGAAAGGCAATTTTTCAACATTACAAAATACAAATACATTTTTAATGTAAAAGAAACAGAACCACACTTCTTGTGTTATCACTCCCTTACTTTCTCCAAACTCCATTTTGGAAACACTAAGCATTATTCTTCCCTCCCCTTCTGGAGGGGTAGGGAAAAGGGGAAAAAAACTGAACAAACATCCACCACTTAGCATGGACTGGATAAATAAGCAGTATTTGAATATTCATTAAAAATATCTTGAGCTTACTTCAGGAACTTGATAAAACAGAAGAAAAAACCTGTTTAAATGTTATTACTTCTCCAAATAATTCCTTACTATTTATATATATAAAATACTCTAACTTATTCCTAAAACATCTGGGATTTTCCCACTCTAGTCAGACAGGTCCATTCAGAAGAAAAAGTTATGAAGCAGCACATGCAGAATCCTGATAGACACCTCCTTCCCCCACTCCCACTGCCCCAAACACATTGAAGACACTGAACATTCACTGAAGCTTCTCAGTTGCTCAGGCCTGCTGCTGCAAACTGACAATTCAGAAATTGCAGCTGATTTACATGTTCAACAAACTGGAAAAATCTATTTACAGTTTGCAACTCCTATATCTGGAAAACTTTCAGTATGTTCATCATCAAAAAGTACTGTTATCAACACAGCATGGTTGACAAGAGCCACATTTTGCTTGCTTATCAAAACTACTATCAACTCTGACATGTGGTGGGAACAGCCACTTGAGATGATAATTAAAATGCTGTATGGAGATCATGTACTGACAGTGTATTGAGCCTTCCACAAGTGAGGGACAGCTAAGAAGAGAAACATATTTTATGTTTCTCTTCTTATGCCAATTGTGGAAATATGAGAATAAGCAGATGAGTATAGCTGAGGGGCAGTGATGGGCATCTAGAGACAGAGACCAACCTTCCTGAGAGGCCAGCTCCTGAGACTGGTCAGCAGTCAGGTTTAGATGAGCCTCTTTCTGTTCATCAGAACCCAGAAGGCTGTGGTCAGCTGATAAACGGCCTTTCTTCTCTTCTCTCTCTTTCAAAATAATCTAGAAACAAAACCAACAGCTGTCAGCACCTGAAAGTTAGATATACCTGTAAATAAAAACACCCCTTTCACTGAACATAACAATGTTAAGCAAATTGTTTTGAGCCCTCCTACTCATGCCAGGTTAGAAATCCTGGAAATCATTTCAAGTTTCCTCTTGGATTACAAAGAGTATTTCACTGCAGCATTTTACAGATGGTATACTCAATACACACTTCTCCATAAATAGTACTTTCAGTAGTTTAAGTACTTTCACAGCTTCCTTTCTGATACATAACATTCACTCATTAACAATTCCTCATCCCCATGCCTGTGAAAGAATACCTAATGCAGGCATACCAATCATCTTTATGAAGCACCTCAATAAAGACAACCCTTTCCATACAAGAAAGGAAAGTGCAAAGGTAAGTAGCCATGGATATACTGGTATTACTACCATTTTTAATAGCAAAAACATAAAAGCCTTGACAACAAAGAGTTTAGAAAACTTTTCTGAACAGGTGAATTCCTCTACCTCAGATCACAGGCCAGTCAGAAAAAGGCCAGCATTTTTAGGGGTCACTTTTTTATATTTTACCTTCTGATCTCCATGTACATACTCTATTCCTTCTGCACATATCTAGCTTATGACTGTGTGACTATAGATATATACAGGTAATTAATATTATTTCTAAGCTTACTCAAAAATTGTGGGTTTGCTTCAAATTCTTTACCCATCTCTATAAAAAGGAGTAAGAAAAACTAAGGTTGCCATACTAAATTACACTACAGACTAGGAATCAGCCACATGAAAAAACTATGGAAGCTTTTCCATGTGTCCTGGTGCCTGTAGTAAAAATAAGAAAACACCCTTGCAATCTGTATTGAGATACATTTTTATTAACTTCAACTGATTATGTGGATATCAAAGTTATGTTCTATGTCTAGATCCAAAGGAGAGAGCATCAATTTAACAGAACTGGAGGCAGAAGCTCATAATTCCCTTGCTCAATGCTCATGGCAAGTAGTCTTCAACTAAGAAAACAACAGAGGTTTTTTAATATTATTTTTGAAGTATGAGTGTGGCTCAAAACACTCTAAGGTTGGCTCATTTTTACCTTTTTAAGTGCTGTAGGGCGTTTCAGTTTTGCAATCTCTCTCTCTTTTCCTCTCTTCACTTTTGGGGCAGTCGAATCCAAAGGATTAAGGCAACCCAGAGAGGGCTGTCCCTTTGTGAAGGACTTTCTGCTGGCAGACTCTTTGGTATGAAAGGGAGCGGCACTGCCAACTAAATACAAGATAGATATTAGTTTCACCAAAAGCCATGTCAGCTTTATTTCAACACTGTTTTCAGAATTTCCACTAATGAATTCTCTAAGTAGATTTTCCTTCCTTGGAAAAAAAGCAGTTCATAATGACAGGAAAATTACATCATCAGATATTGTTGCTTCCAGATGGTTTTAAGCTTTCTTCAACTTAGCCTCATGTTTTAGGAAACTGTGGATTCCAGGAATTATTTTAATAAATGGTAAGGGGTCTCTCTCAAATGACCACATGTAGCTTTATTAGTTAGATGACTATACTAAGATAAATTGCAAATATTTATCCAAACGTTGATTTTCAGTTGTTAAAGACTTGAATAGGTGAGAGGACAAAACAGATGAGAGAGTGCAGCATGTAGTTAAGTGGATCTTTTGCCAGAAAGAATAAAACAAGTGCTGTCTCCAATGGAAATGCCAACAGTTCTTTGCTGAGCTTTGTTTGATATAACCTTGCCAACTTGAATTAATGTTTGAACACTGCTGAAACTCAAAGCAGGTAAAGGAACCAACACACCAGAAAGAAAAGGGTAACTATGTGCATAATGATGGACTCCAGGCTACATACAAGAGTTTAGGAATCAGACTGGCAGGGTTTTAAGTAATTACAAAAATGTCAAGTCTGCATTTGGCAGCTAGTATTAAATAAGCTAATTTAATGTTGTGTTGATACAGACATAGGAGAAAAGCATAATTAAGCCATTGTATACATTCATGATGGAACTATAAGCTAATCTGTGTATGTCTGATCTTATTTTTAAAAGAATAGTAGAACTACACGAAGGTACAGAAAAAGAAATATGGATTCTCAGAAAAGATACCTCCAGAATTAAATAACTAAATAGACTAGGACGACTCAGAGACTGGACAGACATCTAGGGATCAGAAGAGGAAAGAAGGGAATGACTACTCAGTCTTTGTAATACAAAGGCTGTGAAAGCTAGCAAAATTTTGAGTTACAGCACCAAAAAACCCAATACTGACCTCCATCCCAAAAAAACACAGCAGAAAGAAAAGTTTCTCCACACAGGATGTAGTAAGGTTACAATTCATTGCCATTGGACATTATGCATGATAAAAGCATGAGGTAAAAACAATGGACAGCTTAAGAAACAAATTTGATTTGAGTAAGCCTTGAGTCAGGAGACCTTGAACTATAAACAGCAGAAATGGGAAGAATATCCTAGTGTCATATCCCTCCACATCACAGCCAAAGGTATCCCCTCCAAAGAGTATTTTATAACATCTGCAGTAGAGATGTTCCTTTCACATATTCATTTCAGCACTGAATTACTCTCAGGACACAACTGAGTTTTGAACAGCAGATCTTAAAAGCCTCAGCTCTAGATGGATTTTCACCACTGTGTACAGCAGCTCAGAGGATGATAGCACAGGTAATTTATTGAGAAATGCATTAAAAATCATCTTCCCAGGTTTTTATCACGCTTATATTCAACAGGTAAAACTTGACAGAAAGAAAAACATTTAAGATGCTCAGATCAATCACATTCATGTTGGCACAAAATGTTGTCAGGCACATCAGAAATACCTGTGTATGAGAGAGGCCTGGTGTTGGTGATCTGCCGAGCTTTCATTGCTTGCTGCTGCTTTTCAAGAGCTGCTAACATGTCCCCCAAATCCAGCTGAACAGGGGTCTTGCTCTTCTTTCCAGCTGCTTTAGATAAAGCCTCCTACAACAGGAACATCACATGCAATAAATACAAAGAAATGGTGCCTGCAACATTCTTTACAAAGGATTACTGCTATTAGAGATTAAGAGGAGCAACAGATAACTAATCCTCCTCTTGACCAAGTGCTGGGGGTGGGCAGGGTGCTACACACTTGAAGTTTTTTCTGTTCCATGCTTATCTCTGAATACTCTTGAGCTGTTGCAAGTGCTGCAGCCAAGGCCTTCTTCTTCTGACTTTTTGCACGCTTTGGTACAGAGGTTGTAATGGGAATTGGAGTTTGGACTATATTGATTGGAGAATTCTCTGGTAAGTCATCCAACTAGAATTTTAAACAAAATGCAAAAAAGCCACAGTTAAAAGACATTTCTCTACAGACTACCAAATATGAGGCATTTCAGAAATCAAATCACCCAAGGTTTTGATTACCAGTATGACATGCTAATTAATTACAGCTAGATGACACAAGTTAATAAGCAAGTTAATAAAACTTCTTTATATTTCATTTTTGTCTGGGAAAGCTATTCTATTTAGCTCCAACGATGGCTTCAGAAGGTCTTCCAATCTGATTAATAAACAATTTCCCCCTCCCCAAGCTTTCACTTAGGACTTGACTTTCCTGGAAAGCAGCCAAATAGATTAAGCAGTCTATAGGCACAGTTCTGCAACAAAATATTTAAGTAGATCACATACTAAAAAAAAAAAGTACCTTTCCAACAACTGCTTCCACAGCCTTAAAGCAGATTGAAATTAAAAAATCTACAAACTGTAATTATTTTGAAAAACTGACACCATTACTAAATATTTGCAGATATAATAATTTTAAGAGACGTCTGCATGAAAGCATCATGATGCAGCCTGGGACAGTCTGTGATACTGAGTGTCTGTTACATGTATCTTACAATCTCATTAAAAGAGAAAAATCCTGAAGTTGTGGTTTTTTTTTTTTTTTTTTTTTTTTTTTTTTTTTTTTTTTAAGATGGGTTCCCTTCACCACTTATTTTAACTGGTACTTCCTTAGCATCCAAGGCTGGTAACACAAACACCCCAAGATCATCACAATTACTGCAATTGTAAGTCTTGTAGCAGAGATTCCTAAAAAATTACACAAACTGAATAGTCTCAAAACACAATGCTTTGCAAAAGAAAATAAATACTTACAACTTTGGGTGAAATCTTCTGTTGGATGCTACTACTTTTGCTGCTGCCATTGTCACTATTTAGCTCTGGAAACTCATCTTCATCCTAAACAATACAGAAGTTAAGAATAAAAAGGATGGAACCAAAGTCACCTGAGAAGCATCAACTGAAACTGCTTAAAGTAGGAAAACAAATTGAATCCCTAAGTCCCACATAAACTAGAAGGAATTATGTGACATTAATAGAAAATAATGCAAAATTAAGAAAGCATTCGTGTATCCAAATAGTACTTTTAATGAAAAATTTTCTTTTTTTTACACTGGAGTAAAAAATCCTATTACAATCAGAGAGGATAAGCCAGCAAACACACCAATTTCTATTCACAAGTGAACAGAAAAAGTTAATTGAAGGCTGCTTATTTAATTTGTCAACCACAGTGTTCTCTATTACTGCACTTTCCACAACACCCAAATCCAAGTCTCTTTGTGTACACACTGCAAGGATCATCTAATAAATCCGTGACCTTGACTGTACACCTCTTGGAGCCAGATGTTTTGTAAGTTCCCATTGAGAACATCACTTATTCCACACACAACAGGCATTGCTACTATGTGAAAGGGTTTTCATACACCAGTACCTCAAAATACAGAGGTTCAGGGCTCTGCTCTGCCCTGCTCCCCTGGCTCGTAGCTGAAGGTTTTTCGTGTCGTTTCTGCAAACTCTGCATTCTTTCTGAAGATGTGCTGTGGTCTCTGCATCTGAAACCAGACTGAAAAACAAACTGTGATTGGCATCTTGTAATTTCAATATTTCAAGTTATGTATGTGCATGCACATAAAGCTGTCTCATCCATGCTAATCAGCAACTAGGTACAGTTTCTAGAGGATAAATTGTGCTTTGGTGTTGGGGATTTTCTTTTGTGGGGCTTTCTGGTGTGGTTTTTTGGTTGTCTTTTTCTTTAAAGCCTGCACAGAAGTTCTATAGAGAGTACCACATTATTCCTGCCCCTCAAGACAGTTAATCTTCAGGTTTGTAACTTAAATAAAAAGGTTTCTTTTGGCCAAATATGAAAAAATTCAGGAGCTGCTGGTGACTAACAGCCATGAACCCTGAGGAACTGTCTGTAACCATGATCACTCCAAAGAACTTCCTCCCACTACATAATCATTCTGCATGCAGTTACTGCCTTTTCAACACATTTTTTATGACAATGCCCATGCACACAATTCTCTAAAGGCCAGAGACAGCAGCATAGTGGTATAACCATTCTTCTGTTTATTATGTGACAGGTTGGTGGGAACCTATGTGCAAGTGGTTGGCAAAAACCAGTGGATGAATTGAATTTCACCTTTATACTTACCTGTTTCTCCAGAAAATTTCCTACAGACCTCATACCAATTTAGTTTCAACAGAAAATAGTTTCTAGGACAATTCTGCCTTGAGGTACAGTGAATTTGGCTGAGGCAGCCTCATTTAAAACTTTTTGTGCCAGCTTTGTTTTTAAATATCTAAAAGAGCTGCCAGATTTAGAGCCTAAACGGTGACTGGATGAAAGAAAGTCTGGTTCTTCCTGCTCTCCCAATGCCACAAACTAACAATAGTGGCTTCCAAAGCCTCTGATTTGACAGCAGGTTATAAAAAGATTCAGAACTGCTACACTGCCAGATACAAGCATCCACAAACTTCTTTCTATAATAAACCCACAGTTACCAAACAGGAAGATTCAAGACAATTTAAGAATTCCATCTAAAAACCTAAACAGGCCAAGCTGGCTCACATATGTTTGCACAAACAGGCATGTTTATACAAAGCTCCCACTTGGAGCTCAGATTTCTTGTCTGCAATAACAGAATTCAAGCAAAACCTATGTTCAAACACAGACAAATGTTTCAGCTTTCTTCATACCCGTCTGGATCACCTGTCCCAGCAAAGTCTCTCAAAATTAGGAAGAGAACCTTCCCCATTCTCCTCACATACCAATAAGAGAAATCCTCTGCCAGCTGAAGGAAGTCTCACAGAAAGATATTCAAGCTTCAGAATAAAATAATTTTAAGCCATTAAGAAATAATAAAAAATGTTTTAAAAATGGTATGCTAATGTAAATTTTAAAAAGTTTTGAAGACAACAGGAGTGAGAACACAGGATTCTAGTTCACCAACACATCAGAATCTTTCTTTAGAAAGTTTGAGAATTTCTTTTTCTGAGGTGTGAATGGGTCAAAAACTGAACCAACTTTTCCACATCCACACTATCGTCATTTCACAGGTTGCTTTATATATCCAATGTTCTTCCTAGGCAGATACAGATAAAGCACAGGCTATAGGCAGAGAACTGTCAAGGACATTAAATTTTATAGATCTATATATATGATATAGAGTTAACTTACAAAACAGACCAGTTAGAAATGTGCAAATGAACAAATGTGCAACTGGACTTTAACTTCTATACTGTTTTCATTACATAGTTTCAGAATGTTAATTTTATAATTCCCTCCGAATTCCTTATTTCTCCATATTTTAAAAAGCCCCAAATACTTCAGTTGAGAACCACTGGCAGCATACCTGTGGATTATTTCTTTGCTCAGCTTGTCTTCCACCTCTAGAAAAGGTTGGAGTTTTTTCAATCCAAGGTTTTTTTTGAGTTGCTTGGGAATTTACATTAGTCCAGCCTATACCAGCTGAAAGAGAAGTGCCATCTATGAAAAACTGAATTAGTACCCAGAATATATCATAATGATTCATATGCCACCAGAGCCAGGAACACAGTCCTGATACAAATAAAGTGCTTGGAGAAAGTCTAATTCTCCTGTGACAACGCTGACTTCCGCAGCTATTCTCAGATGCTGGCAGTTACCTTTGTGGAACATTCAAGCTGCCAAGAATTGATCCCCACAAAGCAGTGAGAAATGAACCTGAGATTTCCTATCCATATCTATTTCTGTTCAGTCATAAATAGCAGTCCCTGGTATCACCTACTATTTCCAGGCTAATCAAACTATTTGTTCATGGTATATGTAAAGCTTCTAAAAAGTATCAGTGCTTCTGAAATAAGAGAGTAAGAACTCCCTGGCTCTGTTACTATCCAGGTATGTAGTCACTCCCTGGCTCTGTTACTACCCACTACCGCAGCCCCTGAGGACAAGCTAAACAGAAGCACAGCTTTGTCTGAATGCTGCCACTGGAGTCTCTAGCTCTTTTTTAAACCCATTAAAGAAAGGCAGCTGTTAATAAATTATTAGTGATAGCTATATACTTGTTCATTCAGCAAGTAACAGGTGTCTTAGTGGAGGTGGTTGGAAATCACAGTAAAGATGCATCCTCAGAAGTATCTGATCAGTTAGAGCAGCATGCTCAAGTAGATCAAGAGGTATGGAAAGCAAAAATACGAATGCAACCCAGCCAAATTTTAAAAAGCTCACCAGTCAAGGCAATGCTTACTTGTATTTATCGATGGTTCTACAACCTGAAAAGGAAAAAAACCAATTATTTTTAGTAATTTTCATTAGTCTGTAGGCTACAAATATAGTTAAGTTACTCAGTTATGTTTACATACATTCATTGCACATGAATCTGTGTTTCTTGAAGCCATAGCTGCAGCCTGGTTATTGCCATGCTTGGGACTGCAGTAGCCACTGTCACTGTCAATGTCTGCCTCACTTGCTCCCTGCTCACTGGAGGACTCTGCAGCAGGGTGAGAGGTTCTCCTGCGCCTGCCTTTTGACTTCCAAAGCATCGTGGAGGCACTCTCAGAAAGTGACTTATTGGCTATATCAGAAGGAAAGTCTTCAAGAAACAATAAAATAAAAATAATTGTATAGGAATTCATATGAGACATGAAAAAGCTACACATCATAAAAACAAATAAAGAGTCAGTCTTTGCATTAAACCAGCAGTGAATTCAAATTACATCTAGGTCCCACTGTTATTGATAACAAACTCCTTCAAGAGTTGGCAAAGTCTCTGCAGGAGTACCATGTCACTGCAACATATAAGGTGACATACTGAGAAGGTATCTGCAACCATCAGCACCTTTTCTTCATTATCCTTTTGAACTGCAAAGACTTCTCTTAAAAGCTGCATCTGAATCAGGTCCACCCTCTTTTAGAAAAGATGACAACTGACACGTAGTTCTAGTTATTTCATACACCCAGAACTTAAAAATAAAATTACCTGTTTGCTGTGATGCATCAACCAACAAAACAATCTTTGATCTGTTCTCAGGACCTGATGAACTGGTCTCCTTCTGAGTGGCAACATTTTTCACTGGAGGACGTTTACTTTTTATGTGCATCTGTAGCTGCTGCTGCTGCTTTCAAACATTGCCACAAACACAAAAAAAAAAGTTGATTAAAAATGAGATATGTGCTTCCTTTGCAAAGACATTTTCTTTTTATACACTTCTACTTATCCTATTCAAAAGCAGACTTACTTTTTGAATGACTGGTCCCCTGTTAGTGCTTCTGCTCCGCTGAGTGGACAATGGAAAGACCTGGCCTGAGGGGCTGGGACGCTCAGGGCACTCTGCAGTAACTGTACCCACAGCACTTGCTGCTTGAAAGGGTGCAGGATAGGGCGTAGGGAAAGGATGATAGAAACCCATGACCTGAGCACATGGTGCTGGCATCAGCTGGTAGTAAGTATACTCTGTAGAAACAGGCGGCTGTGCAGATATTATAGGATAAGCAAGGTATGGTCCTGCAGGATTTGGGCTGGGTTGTTGCCATCTGATGTCATTGTTATATAATGGAAACTGCCTATTAAAAAAAAAAGACAAAAACAAAAAGAAAATTCAGGCCTTATTCAAAAATAACAGCTTATTATAATAAGTTCCTAAACTCAACATATTCTTCACTAATTATGTGAAGAAAACTGGATACAGTTACACATAATACTGAATCACGTACATAGTACCACACCATGTTTCACCATGGCAGGACCCAAAGCTTTGCTTCATTCAGAGAATCAGACAAAAAAAACATCCTGACTGCCCTAGATGATCCAAGAGCACAGCAGGTAACTTTGGGAGGGATTTGTACCAGACCTTCATAGCCAAGAAAAAGAAAAGGCAACAAAGAATATGATAAGAGAAAAGCAAAGGGAAGAATATAGGTAAAAGACTGAAGGCAGAGAAACTTCCTCCTCATACATGAAGGGTTAAATGTGGTGAACAAAAACCTTAATAGACAGCCCACAATCACTGACTCCTCTCAAGCCTGCAAGTTCAAACCCATTTAAAACCAGATCATCTTCCACAAAGATCACAACCACTTCTTACCTGTTGGATTGATTTTCCTGTACAAATGGATAGCAAGTGATCAGGTAGCTAGGGATTGGAGTTGGTTCCATGCCATTAATTCCTCCACTGTCGTTAGGAAGTGCCATTGGGATCATTAGTGTTTCTGGACCCTTCTTCTGAGGAATAAATGGTTCTACTTCAGCTGACAGCTTGACATTCTTAAGAGAAAAGAAACAATGTCTTCATTAACTACAATCATAAATTGCTTGGGAAAATTTAGATTCATAAAGTTGTACGCAAAGAACCATGAACAGCAGGCAAACGGATGACAAGGCTACAGGATTTCTGCAGCAAACCAAGAGAGGTGGAAAACAGTTGGCAAGAGCTTATTGCATCCTTCCCATCAATGCAGGGTGTAATACAGATCACTAACATTTAGCATTTGTGTTAACCTTTACAACTGCAATGCGAGCACTAATTAATTTAAAAGGGACTGAAGCCCAGATCCTGCAGAGGATCTATGAGTCGGAGCACAGAACGAAACCAAATTAGCACTGTATGTGGAGCACAGTTGTGTAGGCTTTCAGAAGTGAAACCAACATATGGAAGATATAGTAATGCTGGCCTGCTCTACAAAACTGACCATGTTTCCAGGCAATTATAAAAAAGACTTTTCAGCACTAAACCATAGTTTAACTGCTAAGAGATGATGCACCACAGAAGAACCCTCCCCACACACTCTAGCTGCACAACTTGGATGCATTTTAAAGTGTTAAGATTATGATTAAAGGTTTTAAACTGTGCTTTCAAAGAAAAGGACCTCCCTCAATCCTAAAGGTATCCTTAGTTTAAGATAGTTTCGCTCACATTTTTGGTTTTGTACAACATAGCTTCTTACACTCAAACAATGAAAAATGTTGTAGTCAATAAAACAACTGCAGAACCAAAGACTCCTTAAATTCTACATTCCACTACAACTTACATTCAGATGAAAATAATCTCTTTTTTGTACAAATATTTCAGCCTAATTACATGTGTCTCAGATTACTACCTCATGGAGTACCAAATACTAAGAAGATTTATTCTAAAGCAGAGAAGAGCTCCAAACATTTTTCCTTCCATATGCCTATAAAATAATCTCAAAGGTAACACATAACCTATATGAGTACATGCTCTCATAGTAGAAAGATGAAATCCTAAATGTTTGCTGAGGACAATCTTCTATCCTTGGTACTGCCTCCAGAACACCCGTGAGCTGAAACAGTTAAATGGGAGCTCTGGAAGGATCATAGCAAGCAGTCCCACACCTACCACACACTTCTCACTCCGTGCCTTTGCTCTGTGTCACATCCACAATCCATCCTGAGACAGCCTTCCCACCCAATACCTGAATCTCCAACTCCCCAAAACTGCTACTTAAATAAGATCCCATATTGGTTAGCATGGGAGTGGAAGAGGTAGGAAGGGCAAGTTCAAAAGTTTTTTGAAAATACAGTTGTCCTGATGAAAAATATCTTTTAAACTGACCAGATAAACTTTCCTGCCAAGAACAGTGTATTTTAATTACTGTTCTGAAAATGCTTATGGCTATAGTATGGACATACATATATAAATATAGATGGAATATAACATATGAAAGGATGTCACATCCCTAGAAGTGTTAAGGCCAGCCTGGATGGGGCTTTGAGCAACCTGGTACAGTGGAAGGTGTCCCTGTCCATGGCAGGGGTTTGGAACCAAACCATTTTTAAGGTCTGTCCCAGTGTAAGGCAGTCTGATTCTATAAGCACAGATGCAGGAGTATCACTCCTGCTGTACAACAAGATCTGCATTACAGCAGAACAATTACCTTATATCAATTAAATGCATTTCTTTATCATTAGTAGAGGGTGAACATTCCTTTCTTCTACAGTAACTCTTCTATTTCCTGAAGTTCCACTCAGAGCAAAGGCTGTGGGGCAGCTGCAGCAGCAGCACCGAACTTGTGCAACACAAATCAAACCCAGCTCTACCCAGAGCTTCCTCTCTGGCCTCGGGCACATCCCTCAGCTGCCTCGTGACTCCCCTACCCCTCTGCAGAGCTCCAAGGCATTCTCCTCCACACAAGAGAAAAACTTCTCACAATTTTTTTTAAAGTGTTTATGTACAGTGAACAAATAATAAGTATCAGAAATGCCAACACTGAAATCCCTCCCTGAACTTAAGAAGGTTTTTTCCATGCTATTTCAAGACTGTGAGGCAAAAATATTTGCTTAAGAATAAATTCACTTAAGGGCTGGCCTATAACACTAGATCAGAGATAATGTGAATTGGAAGAGACCCACAAGGGTCATTGAGCCCAGCTCTGTAAGGAATGGCCCATTGGGGACTGAACCCACAACCTCAGTGCCATTAGCACCTGCTCTAATCCATGAGCAACCAAAACGTAAAAGGAACACACCGAGGGCGCTTCATCCCAGGACACACAGGAGTAAAACTGGCATGAGTGTTTTATAAACGTGGCATTCCTAAGGAAACACTGAAAACTGCCAAACAACTATTCCTAACCTGCTGGTCACTATCCTACCACAACATGCCAACTGAACTTTAGCCAAGATACTAAAAATAAACTAGTACTGGCTCAGAAAAGAGTCAAAACATTCTATTTGTCATTCATACTGGGACCAGATTTCCTGTTTTAAGGATCTCTCCTATGTGGCTGTCTGCTCTTTCCCTTATTTGGGAGATTAAAATGAAAACACAAAAATCATTCTTTATTGACAAATCTCTTGCAGAATGGTCTCATGACAGTGATTTATGTGATATTGTGCTATATCATCACTCTTTATTAGGATTGTGTCTTTCACATCAGATATTAGAAACAGAGCTGTAGCTGATCCAAGCAGGGAGCGAGTGATTCCCACCTGTGAGGCTGCCATAGCAAAATATTTCTTGTCAATTCTCAAAGATAATCCCTACCTTACTTTTACATCCAAAGTGGATTCAATTAAATTTGACTTATTTAAATCTGTCCAGCAAAAAAAAGGTATGGTGGAGTTTCTTGGGTTTTGTTTATTTTAAATGTATTAAAAACCTCCAGAAGACTCAACACTCTTATAATGTAATTTCATAATTTTAGGAAAATAATGCACGTTTTTCTGCTTGATTTTATCAGGTTCAAACATTTCAGAGATGCCCAGACTAGAAAGACAACTCTAATTCTTCCTTTCCTGTTGTCAGTCCCTTATACAGGTTATGATTACTACTGCTATGACAGAGCAATTACTTGATATATTTAATTATCATTTTCTGTACAGCTCAAAACAAGTTTAGCTTACCTGTAATGATAAAATAAAGATACAGCAGATCTTGTAATCATAAACACATCTGGGTGCATTAGAAAGTTAAATCCTTTTTTTGCCTACAGAACTTGGGGAGTGTCTGTTACTTAAAGGAATCAGAACTGTGTTCCACACACCCCTCACATGCATTTACACCTCACACACTTCTCTTGCGCAGCTCAGTCTGCACCTACAGGTTTGGTTGGTTTATGGCAGTTGGGGTTTTTTTAATCCTTTCAAGAAACTTGTTTTGGCAAAGGATTTAGGGCAAACTTCTGCTTTCAGATTTTGCATTTTGTTCTGTAATGCACACACACATATATATGCCAACTCATCAAAAGAGCAATTGAAAACTCAGAAACCTCAGTACAGGTGTTTCAAAATCATTCTGCAAGCATAATACATCCAATTCTCACATCATTTATACATTTATAACAGGGCCCCATTTTCACTTTGGGGTAGAAAACAGGAAGGCAGCTCAAGTGTATTACCGACTAAACTAAATTAACTTCAACATATTGCTTCCTTAGAGCATTCTACCAGGCTTTCAAAAATACTTCAAGAGTTCCGTGTTTACAGGCTGTGTGCTCAGACGAGGGCAGTAAATTTACCGACCTTGAAGCAAAACGAGGAACAAATGTACTAAGTCAGGTCAGACTGCTAACCAAACCCAAACATCAACAGAATCAGCTCTGCAGGGTGATTCTCCAGACATCTCAGCACATTTCACAGATGGCCAGTGGGTTCACTGGACAAGGGAGGGAAACAAAAAAGACACGCTAAGTAATTTGTCCAAAGCTATCTTAGCAGATCTTTTCAGGACCATAGATTTCTCAGCTAGGAGGAAATGTTGGTGAGGACAGACAGCAAAGTACCTCCTCTTTTTGATAAATGGCCTTCTTCCTTCATAGTGGAAGGAGAAAAATTGAAACAATAAAAAAAAAAAAAGCCATCAATCAATTTAGTCTCAAGTAAAGGTGCTGCCAATTTCTCATTGCACTGGACAAACAGAAGGTGTCTCCTACTGAAACTTGTAATTTCTTCTAACAGGAAAGGCTCCTTTGGTGAGCTACAGAAACAACAATGCCAAAGAAGCAGTTTGGCGGTGGGTTTGGTTTTTTAAATACTGATTTGCTTAAGACTGAGGGGAAAATGCAACCAATAACAAATGAAGTAAACTCCAGAACACAAGACAAGCTCCTTTTTGTTTCAGAAGCAAACAAGAAAATGCATAAAACAAAGTGCATGCAAATATACGTGAACACAATTCCTCAGAGATTTCACCCACACAGTACAAGGGAGTGCCAAGTGCACACGAACAGCACAGACAGGATCATGCCACTGGTTCCCAACCACAGACAAGAAAGATCTGTCAAACACAAAAAGATTTGGGAAAAGGCTGCTCACTTTCCCTAGTCCTTACAACAGAGCACTTGTGATACAAGCTTATGCTTTAATTGCTCTCACAGTATTGAGATTTATTCTAGTCTGCATCCTCTGAAACAAATTAGTGCCTTGCCACTGCCATCAGCAAATGCAAGGTGGTTTGATCACGCCATCTAAAAGCAAACACTGAAAACACTGCAAGACCAAACTTATTTTTGACTGCAACTTTTTCATGTTTGTTCAACCTTTCACATCACAAAACCAAACAAAGCTTTATTGAAATCAACCTTTGATAACCAAACTCAATTCTAAACATAAATTTAAGTCATGCTGAAACATCAGATTTTCACTGCCTATTAATGGAAACACATCCCTTCAAAAGAAACCAAGATTGAGACAGAGGCCTCTTTTGTAGATACCCCTAGTTTCAATTTACAAAACGTTTGCAGCAGCTCATTACATATTTCAGTCCAACAATTACAAGTCTTTCAAGACAGCACATATACTGAAGAGCTCCTTTGTTTCCTATATAAAAGCTACTGTAGTCATCAACAGCTGCAAAGACAGAAGATGACACAAGCAGGAACAGACTGGTAAACTTTGTCCTATAGTTATAGCACTGTACATTTAATCTTAGAAAAGTTTTTGTTCATTGTAGCCTAATATCATTCAGCATTTTCCATTAAATAGGATCTCTGTCATCCAGCTCTCAGAGGAGAATGATTAGATATCAATCTCACCATTTACAGGGTGAGAAAATAGACACAGATGCCACATCTCAGAGGGCTATAATAAAATCAGCTGGTTTACTGTCTCAAAGTCTGGAAACAAGAAGTCTCATCCCAAAGTAAAATAAAAGCAGAGCTCAAACTTTTGGGATTTTTTTTTAAGAAAAACAATCCTGCTTCTGAATTCTGGATTTCATCATTTAAACGCCATGTTAGTAGCAAGGCAAGTCACAGTTCATCTATTTTAAGATAAACTTTGCAAATATGGAAGTCATTGTTTCTATAATTAGTTGCTTCTAAGTGGCAGATACCTCGGGAATGGTAAATATGCAGTCCAACTGGAAACACCAGCAGCAGGCCATTTAACAAAGCACAAAATTTAATCTTCCCTATTTACATTTAACATAGTCATTTCAACAGAGCACTTAAAGCAAATACACTATGAAGTGACTCCTTCCCTTTTCCCTCAGCTCATAAAAAGGGAATTGTGCATAACTCTCTTCCCTTTCACAGGATTAAGTATCATGTTCAGAGCATAACAAAGCTAAATATTTAACATTTTAACCTATATATAGGAAACAAGCAAGTGGCACAACATGACAAGCTTGCATGTTTAAACTCAAAGCCAGACTATTCTAAGAAAAAAGAGGGGGAAACTAAAATTTAAAACTCACACAAAGCTTGTCCAAAGACACAAAAAAGCTACCAAAATGATCCTCCTCACTTGCCTACTTTACAGCATTTAATAGTACAAACTTCTAAACTCATACTATCCAAATGAAGTAGCAATATTTGAGTGCTTTGTAGATAGTGTACTAAAAGGATTAATCCAACCCCTTTATGCAAATCAGTCTCCTGATCTCCACAAACGAGTCAATGACAAATAATTTTGTACTCAAACAGTTAAGATAATCACAGAATCACATCAGTAACACTTAAATTCACCAAAGAACATATTCTAAAATAAGACAACACAAAACTCACAAAATCCAAAACTATTTGGCACTTTCAAGATTCAAAAGAAAGCAACCTACAGGAAACCAGGCATTTTCCAGTTTTCCTCAGCTGAAAAATCTGCCATGGGTAAGAAACACTGAAGGAAACTGGACAGGATAAAAGAGCACAAAAGCTGATCTAGATCTACTTCTATGACAATCATTATCAAGCCACCTGTTGAGTGGTCATGGATAGCAGAGGTAAGCAGAACAGGCTGTCTTTAAGCAATACTAAAACAAAACACAGGTCACTGATTTTGCAACTTCACCTGATTTCTCAACTGTACTAAAGGAACCAAATGTCTTAATCACAGAGCAAGACAAAAGTATAAGACTGAGAAAAATCAAAGCACAGCAGTACCTTTGAAATGGGAAGTTGTTTCTCTTTAGTTTTCTGTCATATTCTGCTTAAACAGAAAGCATCATTTGGTGAGTTCTCTCTTGTAGGAAAACAACCTACACTTAACTGCTGAAATCATACACTTGAAATCCATACACTTTTTTTCCATAAACGTGAAATCCATACACTTTTTAATGGGAAAATTTTTTTCTGGTGTAGACAGAAGTAAACTTACACACCCACTACAAAAATTACAACTACTCTTATCATAAAATAATTGTGTTTAAGCAGCTTTACTCAATTTTCATTTATGTCAGCTGCCAAAATATCACTGAGCATATTAAAACAAGTAATATTAAAAATTAGGTAACAGAAGCCTTAAAGGCAATTCAAAAGCAACATATTTTTTATCAATTAGGGGTCCAAATGATCTTTCAACCAGAAATCTCATACTGATTCACTAAGCCAACACCACAAAACTCTGTTTACCCATCAAAAGCATTTGTGATCTTCCCTTACTCTTGAAATACTATGCTAACACAGCACAATAGTTGTAGCTGCTCATACTCCAATTCCACAGCAGTTACTCCTATAAGCACCTACAGTCACTATACTGTGCCTGAGAGAGCAATCTGAGAGAAAGGAAGGAGAGAATCAGTACTGCTAACACACATTTGGAGGCTTTAATGCTCATTTATCAGATGTCATGCAGTACAGGCACAGAAAGGAGCCCAAATAAAGAAAAAATGAAATGGCTCCCAAAACTGATGCAACCTGACCAAACACTTACATTGGTAACAAATGATTACATTCAATTCTTACAGCACAAAAGGGTCAAACCCAAAGCACATAGGAGTCTCCTAATCAAGATGCTGCTGTACAATGAGCAGACAAAAGTACCAAGATTGTTGAATCATTTTAGAAACTAATCAGGTATTCATTATTTGTCTGCCCCTTACTAGGGGATAAGGAACCAACAGGACCTGATATGCTGCAAACATAATAAACAAGATGATTCCTGCTTCAGAGCTTAACTACACCTTCAAGTTGAAATACTGCACTTAGTTAAGACAATCACTCCAAGCCAACACTTCATACTGTAAATAACATAACTCTCTGTTTTCATGAACTATTTGACAGATGAAAAGAGAGTGGTTTGATAAGGACACGCGTGTGAACCTCCAGTACTGAAGAGCTCAAGCAACAAGGAATAAATATTTCACAAGTGTACTGCAGTACTAATTGCAGATGAAACAAAGGGAAAAAAACCCACCACACCAAAATCCAAGATTTTAAAGCAAAAACTACTACAGATTGGGCTAATGTAAATTTTACAGAATAAGATCAGGTTTTATATATGAGACCAAATAAAAAGCCTTAAAAAATTAAAATGATTACCACACCAAAAAGCCCAGGAAGAAAGCCACAGTGGGAGCCACACTGTAATAACACACACTGTTCACAAACTTCCTTAGCTATATGTACAGAATGAAAAGCAGTGTATCTTTACAGAGTACATTATTAGTCATTATCTACTTTGCTACAGGAACCTGTGTTATTTTATTCCTTAACCCTACTATTAGAACCCCTGGAGACACCAAAGCTGAAAACTAGGAAACAAAGACCTGTAAATCACCAATTTTCAACACACTCGGCTGAAACAGAAGCTTAGAAGTAATATCGGGCTCTAGCAGATGACATCATTTATTTCAGATACATCTTTTAGAACTACCTCCTGATGATGAAATGTTTTATTGCACATATGCAACAAATTATACAAATTCTTAAGTCCCTGCTTCTGTTTCTTCATACCTACACTAATAAAAGCTCATAAAAGCAATGCAAACTGATTACCTCACAAAGCCAAGTTTAATACGGAAGAAAAAAATACAGCGACCTGTAGAATTAGTGAACTACACCCACTCAGCGATGAGACCATCAGCTGTGTCCTATCACTGAAAACTTCAACCCAACCGTGACATTTACAGCAATCAACAAGAGTGACACCTCGATTGTGCTGCTAAGCTCTCAAAGAAACCTGTTCCTTTCTCCAGAAACCAAGTCTCTCCTACCGACCAGCCAGGCTTAGCCGAAATGTCACTAACTGCGATACTTCCCTAAGCTTGAAACAAAGCCTGAAGGAGCAGGGGGGCGAAGAACAGACCCGAGTTTTGAATTCCCTTGGAATTCCCAGGGCAGCCGCTCGCGGGTTCCCGGCTCCCCCGGACAGCCGGGCCGGGCGCGGCCTGACGCCTCCCGCGCAGGGAGGGGACGGCGGCGGCGGGCACACACCGAGCTCCGGCTTGCAGCCCGCAGAACGCCCTGTCGGCACCTCCCGAGGGCCGCTCTCGGCCGGCGCGGGGCGGCGGCTCCTCAGGGCCGGTCCCGGTGCCCTCACGCGCGGTCCCGGCGCCCCCCGCCCCGCAGGCCGCGAGCCGCGCCCCGCCCTGCCCGCCGCTCGGCCGCTGCCGGGGCCCTGCCGGGGCTGACACGGCCGGGCCCGCTCCGCTCCCCGCCCTCACCGCCGCCCCTCCCGCCGCGGCCGCTCGCGGTCCCTTCGTACCTTGTCCGCTTTGTCCATGGCTCCAGCTGCGCCGGGCGGCGGCTCTAATGAGGGCGGCGGAGGGCCCGGGCCGCCTCCCCCATGGCGCTGCTTCCCCCGCCGCGCTCCGCACACGCCCGGAGCGGCGCCGGCCCCGCTCGCGGTTATCACGGGAACCGGGACCGGCTACGCCACGGCCGGGGCGGGACGGACGGCGGGGAGGGACCAGCTGAGACGGAAGCCGGGCGGGCTCAGGCCGGGAACGCCTTCGCTCCCGCCACGGCGGGCGTTCCCCTCCCGCGTTCCGCTGCCCGAAAACAAGCGAGGCCGTGACAGCAGCGTGGGAGAAAGCCGCGGCAATGAGCGCGGAGAGCGCTGTTCCCCCCGCCCGGGGCCGCTTCGCCTGCGGCCAGCGAGGGCGGCAGGTGCGCGGCGGGCCCGTCTGCTCGCGGGCGGCGCCGGGGGAGGCTCTGGCCGACGGTGTCCTTGAAATTATCTGGAACGCCGAGAGAAAAAAAAAAAAAAACCAAAAAACCCTGTGATTTATTTAGAGACAGAAATCTAAAAATGTCCCAGCAGCGTCTGGAGCGCAGGGCTGGGCTGTGAAGCGGGTCCCGTGTGTGCAGGGACTGGGGCGGCAGCAGAGCGGGGGGATTCTGAGACGTGAGGCTTGTGTGACGTTCCTTTATTTTGCTGCCCGGCTTTTACATGTGGTGAATGATGAGTAACGCCAGCGAAATCCGTGAGACCGTGTTCACCCGAGCCTGGAGAATGGGAAACGCATGTAGGAGCCTGTGCTGCGCATGATCCCATAACAACACACGATCCCGTAGTGTGTTCTGCAGGGGATGTCCCCGCATTTCATTACGCTAATAGGTCTGCTGCCTTGGGTTTAGTGGAAATGAGGCATGATTTATTTACAACTTGGTTGATTCATGGCAAGGGGAAGAAAAAGCAGAAATAGACAAGTACCTTTGTAAAAGAAATACAGAAAGGATATCCCAGATCAGACTCTTGAGCGCTTCCGGGTGAAATACATTATAAAAAGTATTACCTATTAATACATGAGTCAGGTTCCTGCTTGATATTCTTTTGAGGAATAAATGGCTTGCTTTTTAAAGAAGCAAGAATGCCTGTATCTGAATTTGACAGCAGAAGAAGCTATCAAGAACGTCTTGACAGACCAATCTTGCTATAGCTTCCTAGATTGAACCTTTATAATTAATCTTTCTAGATTTATTATTCCACATAATAATTTTTCCTATAAAATTTTATTTATTGGATAAACCAACATAATCTCTTTGTACTTTCTTTGGTGTTGCTTTTCACCATTATAACTTCATATGTACCATATGGGATTATGAAGAGGGCTATTGCATGGCACAGCAAGATCTCATCTTGTGAACAGATGAGATGAACAGAGAACTGTGCAGACTGTCACTGCCTTCTGTGCTATTCCATCCACATCAGCAGGATCACCATCTAAGTGTAACTTTTGCCTAGATGTCTGCAATATTACGTATGTTCTGTAATTTAAGTTTTCATGAGGTCACAGTACACAAATTCATAGGTCCCACTGAGCATATGGGAGAGGGAGAGGGCCAGGTTGTAACCCCAGTTAAATTGAACTTACAGGTTTCTACTTACTTCAGTGAGTACAGTGTTTTACTACCAGCAGAGAGAACAGGAGAGCTGCTGCAGTGTCCTAACTGATACAGAAACCTCATCTGAACTGGAAAAGCTGCAGCAGTTGTGTGCTTTATATGCACTTCTGTAACCCAGCACTTTTCTTGACAAGATTAAATGGTCAGCAGAACTCACATAAGTGTTTATAATGCGGGGAAGCCATTTCAAGGTGGTAAGACAGACTAATTTGAGGTTATGAGGTTGTGTTCCCAGGGGCTTTTACACAATGAGATTTGTTATTTCAACACAAGTCATGAAAGTAAAACTAGGTATTAAGCTGGTTGTACACAGAGCTTTCAACTGATGCAATGGAACAGCATTTCATCAGTAACTGATGAACCTAAATATGAGATGGAAATCTACAGATAAATAATTATGAAACATAAACCACCTAAACTTCATCTCACTTAAACAACAAATCTCTACTGAGAAAAATGTAGTAGTTGAGAAAAATTCCTAGTAGTTGAATGTGTTTTACTTATTTGTGTGAAATTAGGTAGATTTATTTCAAACTTAATCACTTTTCATCTCCAATGTGGGAGAACTTGCCTGACTGGACAGAAAACAGTGAAAAAATCCCACTGAAACAACTAGAACAATTGTCCTCTTGTATTATCACACCAGTGTTTCAGTGTGGAATGCAGCTTAATTTGTTCAAATTGATGCTGACCATGGAATATATATTATGACATTTGCTTAAGATAGTTGCTGTGTTTTTAAAAAAGAATGACTCATTATGGCAAGGCTGTCCGTTATGAAATTCTTCTTTTGTTCCCAAGATACATACCAACAGAAAGGTCACACTTGAAAGGACTGTTATGCACACTCAAATAACAGGAATATCTAAGATCTAAATTGGGCAGTGATTAAATAGACATCAGATCTACATAAATCTATACAATATACAGAATACAGAAAGTCATGGTGGCTGACCTGAGTGGTCACTCAGGTGAAAAAAACTCAAGTCTCCTGTAAAATTTAAATGTGTTATCACCAAAAAGAAAAACAAACCAAAGCACTCAGAACCAGTTATGTTAGCTCCTCTATCCACAGCTATCACAAATATGCCAGGGTATTTGGTTACAACATCATCTTGATCAAGTGTTGTGTAAGAGAACTTGACAGTGTCAAAATTCTTAAGGAAGCCATTAAAAATTCTACAAACCCTGTTGAATTTTAAAACACTTGGTAGCTGCACATGGCTGAATTTGAACATCCTTGGCAGCTGAATTTTCATACTCAATTGTAAGGGTCCAGTTCTCAAATCTGGCAGTTTGTAAACAATTATTGCTACTTCTTTGCTCCAACATGGAGTAAGTGAATCGCTCATAAGCAAAAATGATGGTTGAACTCAGCATGTGCTGACTGCAATTTTGCTACTAAGTTTTTGACTTTATCTACTGGGTAGTGGAGATATTCTTCCTGAACACAATGGAGGAAACAAACCAAATAAAGAAAATCTAGGTTGACACAAAAATAAAAAATGGGAGACTAAACCAAAATATGTCAGTAAAATGGAAAGGCACTTGGTAATGACTGTATTCAGAATTCAAATCATAGGATTACAAGCAAATCTAAGAGCACACGTGTGGCTACTCACACCGTTACTTATATGGGCTCTGTTTACATCTAGTGGGTACAAAGTCCTGTGAAACACAAGGATTTGATTACACACATCTCACTGAATTCAAGGCAGCTTCTCATATGGAAAGCTTGAACATTTGTACAGGCTTAGTGGCACTGGCATGGAAGCATGAATGAGGGTTGCTCAGTAACAGCCTCCCCCTCAGAGCGAGCTCCACGGCAGCAGCAGCAGCAGCACCTGAACAGGGACTGCAGCAGCACCGGGGGGAGCAAGTGGAAAAGGCAGCACGAACAAAGCAGACTCCAAAATGACACAGTTTTACTGGCCTGGGACTAAAATCTTCAGCATAATTACTGAAAAAGACAAGCCCACAGTGCAGGTGTATCTTGGCACATAAAGCTGTATGTGGCACGGGACAGGGGGTGTCCTGCAGGCAGCCCCAGCAGGGAACAGAGCCTGACCCAAAGCGGGAAGGTGAGCTGGGAGCTGCTCCAGGCAGCTGAGAATCACAGTTCAACAGCGATCACTGCCTGGCAGCAGGCAGAGAGAGCCCAGCTCTCCCACCCAGAGCAGCTGCAGGGCCAGGCAGCAGAGCCAGCCAGGACAGAGCTGCCATGCAGCTCCTCCTAACACGGCCAGGGAAGGATCAGCCTTCACCCTTGCTGGAATGCTTGCACTATTACATCTAAAATTTAGCACTACATATGCAATTATTCTATCACAGATAGTTTGCAACCTATCTTACCACACAGAGGCATTTCAGATGGTGATAATCCTTTCTTAATATCTTAATTAACATTTAAATAGTTGACTAGCTTGTAATGTAGTTTATCTAGTTCACTAACCTGGTTCTAAAATACATTTTTAGCACTATGAAAATAATAAAGTAACAGCTACACTTTTATATTTAAATTCCATATTACCATCTATATAAAGAAATTTACTTCTGTATTTAGGCTGTATTTTTGAGAAAGCAAGGGGTACTGCCCCAAGTGATGTCATTTTACTCTACTCCATACATACACAGCTCCTACTCAAATTAATTCACTACCTCTCAAAGAAAAGAAATATGAAAATACAATCTTCAATTACAGACAATGTTTTAGAGCTGTCAGCTCCTGAATAATTACAAAATTAGAGTTTATTTACAGACTAATATTCAAATAACTTCATTCTCTTATTTTGCTAGGTGCATTTCAGCTGCCTTGCCATTTTTCTGGGGTTTGTTGTTGTTGTTCAATGTATTTTCAGGCCTTTTTAAAAGGAAAATGAAAATAAATTGGTTTCAGATCCAATCCATTAGAATAGGACTTTGAGATGCACAAATACATTCCTTCACAGTATGTTTGACTAAAAATAATAGTAAAAATCTAAAATGCAGACAAAGCACCCACATCCTGCCAGATTTGCCTCTTGTTCAGCATTAATGCATAAGCTGCCAGCGACTCAAAAGAAGGGTTTATATATACACAGCTTAATCACTGTTGTATTCTTACATAAGATTACAACAGCCATTAAAATGTTCTTTTGCAAGCAGTGTTATGGTAACTAGCTAAAATGCCAGTTTGTCTTGTACCAGCAGCAATAAGAGGTGTATAAAATCACCCAAGAAGTTGTGACAAGTGTGGGTCTGACAATTAACAACAATTGCAGGAATTTAATGATTGGACCCAAGACTGAGAATGCAGTGAGGCTGCTTACCATGTCTCAAACAACCTGCAGTGCAATGGTATTTCTTGGGAAAAAAAATCATTCACCCTCTTCTTCAAATGCTTGTTCACTTTTCCTGAGGAGACAGAAATGACATCAGAACCAGATCTACCAGGGACTACAGGAGGGCTACAGCAACTGTTGGTGATTTATTGCTACTGCACTTGTCTGACAACAGAACTCCTCAGTATTTCCCCAGAGAAAATCTTCATCTTCCAGGTTAAGAATTGAGAGAACTCAGAAAAGGGGTAGAATCCCTTAGGGATTATATAAATCTTCCTTATGTGCCTAGAGCACAGATGCTAAGGCACTGTACACATCAGTAAGACCTGAAGAATGCCAAAACACACAACCATTTCTTAGAGGTAGACTGACCCTTTTTCTGTCTAAAAACATTGCTAGCCCTCACTGTTCAGACTGACAGTCCTTGACTACTTGCAATAGTCCTACAACAATTAATCCTTCAGAAGAAAAACATAAAACAAGGGAACTAGATGGACATGACAAGATGTACTGCAGTATTCCCATTTCCTTCTTGAAAAAAATCCCAGAATGCCACAATGCCTCCCCAGCAGACATATCTGGGATGGAAAAGGTTACATCAGGTACAACACACAAAGTCAAGAAGACTTTTATTTTCAGTGATTTTAAGTTTATGGACAGTTCTCTTTTTCCCCCTCCTTCAGAAGAGAGGACTTGTTCCTTCCCACAGCAAGGGTGGTGGGAAATGGCACAGACAGGAAATCTACTCAAACAAATACTCAAACACTGTCCCCATGGGAAGGAAAACCTTGACAGAGCTGTGACAATCCTTGTCCCCATGGTAGGAAGAATCCTGCAAGATCTCTATCCAATATAAAATCTCTGGATGTGTAGGTAAGGGTCCCAAGGACTGTGCACTGTTGTTACGTTCAACTTCACATCACCAGGTATTACTGGAATTTTCCAAGTAAAAACTACATTACACATCACAGCATTATAAGGAAGCAAAATACAAGGTGCTTTAGTCAAATGTTATATACAAATTTTACAAAAGAAAAAAAAAACCTTTGCTTAAAAATTTAAATTTTACTATTATTTTAAGTAAGTGGATAAATTAAAAACACCTATTGGTAAAAAAATACATGAGTGAAGAAGAAATTCTCACCCAAGATTCAATAACATGCTACTCATGGTACACATTAAGTTTTATGGTGTAAACACTAGTAAAAAAAAATCACTTGCTTTGACAACTGCAGAACAAAATAATTTTCTAAGGGACATAACTATTCCTTAGATTGAAGTTAATTTTATCCTATTTAATTATACCCTGTTACCAATTTAAATCCTGCCCTAGAACATTGAGTTTACCACGCTGCCTTTCATGTATGTGATGAACATTTGTAATTTATTAGACTTTTTCATTATTTTTGAGGTGTTGTTAATTACTCTACATACAGATTTTTCCTTTTACTGTTACAATGCCTGTGTGTGGCACTGCTTGTGTACCATCACCCACTACTCTCTGCTTTAAACTGGAATACTTGCATTTATGGAAAATTTCACCCTTTTTACTACATTTCTGAGACCTGCAAGAGAATTTTTCTGTCAGCTCCAATCTGCTACAGGAATAAAATTTGCTGTGGTCAACACTTTATTTATTTTAAAATGACCTGGTGATCCCAAAATCTTAGGCCACAGAAGGCATGTGGCAATACTGTGGTAGGGAACAGCAGCTCTGAAGGGATTGCTGTGCATTCAAACATTTGGGACAGAACAGATTCCATTACCAGCAGGGTCACTGCAGTGGGTCCCCACTCCATACACACATTGTGTCATTTTCTGTACACTGGATCTGCTCAAAAAGAGCACAGATTAGGCAAAGAGAGAGAAAAATCAGGGTCTGCATCTCTGTTCCCACCGAGCTGCATGGAAAATCTCTATTCTTAAAGTAGCAAAATGAAAACCAAGAATATCCCTGAGAAATGCCAAATACCCACCAACATACCTAGACTGATAATAGTTTGGCATATTGAAGCTAAAAGTTAGTTAGCAACACTGCTAAATGTCAGCTCTTTAGTATTTATGTTTCACTATTTATAAAAAGAAAAATCAACAGCACACATACCAAGGGGGTCAGACTTAGAATCTCCATATTGTCCTTCACAAATGTGATGAGATTGAGTAATACCTATTTTCTTTTAAAAATAACACAAGTGAAATTCAAGTATAATGAAAGCACATCAAGAAACAAACTGTACAATTTCTGAACTGCACTGTTTATTTTGCTGCTTGAAACCTAAGTGACAGTATGCCACTATAATTATGGGGTTTCTTCTAAACCTTTACTACACTGCAGGTACAGAAATATATGGACACATTTTTGGAGAATTGACATTTTGCAAAATGCAGCAAACATTTCAATTTATACATGAGAAAAGGAAGTGTTCAAAAGGGTAGCATTTCAAGTTATTGCAGGTTATTTCTGTGAGAGAATTTCTGCAGGTAAAACATGTTTAAATTTAACCAACAGTAACGTGTCAGTGTACTTAAAATCATGACAAAAATCTTCTCTCTGGTCATTAATTGCCCCTTGACAAATTACTAGGATGTTGTATGTTTAGGGCAAGATGTCAATACAGCATAAATCCCGTGGCATTTTGGTTTTCTTCTGGAGATTAAAGCTGTTTTTTTCTTGGGATAAATGCAGCAGCAAAACACAAACCAGCTGATCAAAAAAGCACTTCTGCCATAACTCCAATAATTTCAGGGCACACCAACCGACAGTAGTTTTGCCATTCCCAGTTCTTTTAAGGTTTACATCACTGCACAGTTGCCTTAAGTAGGTTTGTAGAAGCTTGGTTTCTGTTAGGCCAGCTTGCTGACTACAGCCTGGTTGAGAGAATTTAGTTGGTTGGTCCATTTATCTAACGCAGTATAACGTGCACCACCTCTCTTCTGATGGTCCAGTTCTAGGAGCTGGTTGACTTGATCAATTCGGCCATGTATAGTGCTAGGAGCAAATAAATAAAAACTATAAATTGCTAATGGACATGGAAATAGGAGCTAACAATGAATCAGAGGTAAAAGAGGAGGGCTTATACAAGAGAGGCACAAAGTCCATTTCAGAATTCAGCACTTTTATAATTACTGTCCTGGGCAGTAGTGCCTATTAAGCTGTCATCATGACTGGAAATCAAACAACTAATTCATTGGGCAATGCATGTTTTATCTGCTTGGCTATGACCCCACACAAAGTCTGAAGCAATATGACATAAACAGTTCTTGAAAGTCAAAGAATCATGAAAAATGGAGATTTATGTGAAGTCAAACAATACAAGCCCATGTATATATGTATTATATATTTGTAGTAGTTATAACAAGTTACTCTCCAGAAAAATAGGTTTTACAAATTGTAGTTAAATTTTTCTAGTTAAGAGAGCAGACTACCAATCTGTCAACTTGAAAATGAATTCAAAAATATACATGGGTGCAAGCAGCAATTAGTAACAATAACAACTTTCATAATTTTATAATAATTCACTATTTAATTAATATTTAAAGAAAGAAGATGCTCCCTGTATAATTTTCTTGGTTCCCATCCTTCAAACATAACTTTACTGCTCAGAAACCAAGCAAATACAAAATCAGCACTGTTACCTTTCACTTCTAGAATCAAACAGTATTATCACAATGCCCCAAAATAGTTTTGTTGCCACTTCTCCAGTTTGATTATTTTAAAGTAATCAAAAATCAATAATCAAGAATCAGGTACATACTTATCCAATATGCACTGCACAAGCAAGCTTTCCACATCAGCTACATCTATGTTTAACTCCTGAAACAAAAATAAAACTCATTATGCTGTTACTATGTTCTGCAACATTAAAACCCCCCAATCTTTATTTTCATATACAGAATTTAGTTTAACCTGTTTCTTACTGTTCATAAGTATCAATTCAGTAATGATCAATTAAGCAAAAGACTTCCACCCAAAGGACACATGGTCAAGAATCAAGAGACCAGTAACCTCTCAGAAAAAACTAAAGAGGCAAAAGCAAAATTTTAGAAGCTCCAGAAATGGGTTCCTTTACTGACTTACTGAGAAAACAAACAGATAAAAAATATCCCAAACCAAATAACAACAAAATAAACCACAACCACAAAAACCTAGGAAATAAAATAAGACAATAATTATCAGAAAAGAATGGATCTCCACTCAAAACCATTTAGAGACATAATTGCATCTTCTGGCTCAAGCAAGTTCTGCAAATGTTAAGTCTAGCTTAACAAAAACAAGTATACCAAGTTCTAAAAGGAATTTAAGCATAAAAAACCAGGCATCCCTAATATTTCGTGATGTATTTTGTAATGCTGTGAATTTTTGCAGGCAAAATCACAGACCCACAGGAGATGGGAATAGTCATATATTACTACTGGGGTTTTATTTCATTCTTTGTGGATTAGGCAGTGAAATCAGGGATTCTATGGTAATACTGGGTTTGTTCTACTACCACAGTTCTGTAACTACGTATGTGAACATAGCTTAGGAGCAAAAGAGGTTAGAATTTTGATTTTTATGTACATAAAATTTATGTTCATAATTACATTTTTATTATACAAATTTCACTTCTTATACTTTTCCTAAGAAATGTGATTTTTCTACACCAAGTAGAAATATGGTAGTTGAGTATTTTAGAAGTATATCATAGTACATATTATAATAAGCAGTTGGATGACACTTGAAATTTACACTTTTGCACTGCAAAGCTGCCAGCAAGTGCATCATTAGTACTTTATGTTTAGAGTGTATTTCAGATGTTCTATTTCTGGAAGCAAATTTTTTTATTTAAAAAAAATTAATTTTTTTATTTAAAAGCTTTTATTCACACTTAATAATTTACTTAAACAAATGCAAGGCTACTGACACATACCTTAGAAATAAAAGGAATATGTATTCTTGTGTAAGGCTTAATTAATTTTATAAGCACTTGTGTTCTGATGTTTCGCAAAAGCTCTGTAAGAGAAGAAAACACAAACAGTGTAAAAACAACAGTACTGAAATAAAGCTGCAATACCACTCCATACAGAAAGGTGCTACCTTCCAAGACCATGGTGTTTAGTGTAATTCAGTGGGTGGGGAAGCCCAGCAAAATAACAAGGACCCTCCTTTTCCAGGGATCCAAGCAATATGGAACTCTGAAGGTGGACAGACAGAGCTGAAAACTGTTCAAACATGGAGCAACATGTTCTCTGGTAAAAATTTTATTTATTCAAGTTAACTGGATAGATCATAAAAATCATTGCCTGGTGTGTCTGGCCCCCTAATTTATGGCTAGAATGTTTGCTGTGTACAAAAGTGAAAAGGGGCTTAAAGCCATGCAATTTAAAATGTCTGAGCATTTAACTTCATAGAGAGTATTCACATTTAAAGTTAAAAGTCAGGGCCCAATGGTGTAATTACAATGAGGAACTGAAGTTGTATAAAATGGTCTGCATGGAAAGGCTCATTTTGCTTAGATAAAATAGTGCAGTAGTTTTTTTAAAGACAGTTGGGATAAAATGAAAGCATAAATTATAAATTAACAGAGAAAAAAAACCCTAGATCCATTTTTACTTGTTTAAACAAGGACTGTTTATATAATAATATACCACTGAACACCAGATTATGTGTCTCAATAAACTATGGAGATTAAAACAACGAGGCAAGGTATGTACACATAACCATGAACAAGTTGTGTATCACTGCAGAGTGAACGTGGTGAGACATCAGTAGCATATAAGGAGTGACACTCAATTCCCTTCAATGCCTTAATTCAGCTTCCTGCTCTTGCTCTCCAGTTCTGGCACACCTTCCTCCATGAGCATCCAGCTCTGATCTTACCAAGTCTCCCCCCAAGACTGCAGCTCACCAGCAGTCCACATGAACAGCAGCAGTGGGTTATATTTAGTTTCCCCTGCTGTTTGCCCTGGTCTCTTTTACAAACAAGTATAAGGAAACCAGGTCTCTGGATTTAACTCTTTTCTTTCAATAACTACCCAGCTAAATGATCCTGCACTGCCACAGTCAGACCCACTCTTGAAAAACAACAGTTAGCTGAAGAACTGAGCACTGTATTCAAGTGAAGAGACTCTTGAATTCTCAGATACATGAAAAATGGGTGAGGTAACTTTATTTTGTCACATTAATGGAACAGAAGGGCATGTGTTAATGTGCTCCCATTATATTAAGTAGAGGTGCTATAACTCCAAATATTGTTTACAAGATAGAAATGAAAAGTATGCATCTTTTAATATGTTATATTACTATATATTTATTAGTGCAACCTTCATTACACTGTCTATGTGTAATCTGTGTAATCTGAATGTGTAATCTTTTGTGTAATCTGAAGCAGTAAATTATAACCTAGCAAACATCAAAGTGCGTGAGACTCATCCGAACCACCTTCAGAGATGAGGCTTGCTCTCATTTCACTATTCCAAAAACAATATTCAAAGTATTCAAGTGTCTTAACACCACCATAGATATCTTACAATATCCACTCCTCTAGAACTTTCTCCATCAACTCTGCATATCTTTGCAGTCATGCCACATGCCTGGATGCAAGTTAGCCCTGACCAACTTCTAAATAACTTGTAAAGGAATAATCCACAAGTAATTACAAGGAACTCAGTGCCAAAAAGAAAAATAAACCAAGGTGGGGAAGAAAAAAAAAAGGAGCTTACTAAGTAGTGAAAACAGAAATGATTATAACAGCCTTTAAAATACCTTCAATGTGCTCCCTTATGAAGGGATCGTCCATGATGTTGCTGTGATTTGTTTTCAGAATCTTCTCAAATTCAGTGATGTCATTATTCTGATAGGCACTTCAGAAAAAAACCAAGGGAATGAATTATTCATTTTAAAAGTAAAACAGACTCATAAGATTATGTTCCACAATTTCTAAAAAAACATGTATTAATCACTGGTGGAAAATATTTCTATTCAGAACTTTTATATGCAAAAACTCGATTTCAAGATGAAATGCAGCAGAAATGACCTTTCTCCTGTTTCAATTTTAGCAACATTTACTGAAGTTTGAACTTTTACTGAAGGTATGAACATTTAGTTGTTCCACAGTGCACTCTAGTTTAAAAACTTTTGTACTTTAAGAAGCTATTCTTAAATACCCTGTTTTGAAAAGTATCATTACATGAATTTTGGCTTCATGAAGTCATACTTTATGGAACAAATAAGAGCTAAAAAGAGTCTACAGGGCTGTTGCTGTCTCTACAATGTCCAGCTTAAGCTGAATGCTAAAAATACTGAAAGATGAAAGAAATACGGACTTCCAGGATTATTCATCACTAATTTTGGCATAATATTACTTTTTAGATTTTTATTTATAGCTTATTTGTGTATATATCCTTTCATGAGTCAATCCTGTCATCTAAGAAAGCATTGCAAAAAGAAGGTGCCACCACAGCATCATTTAAAGGCCAAGAGCTTCAACCTCTGAAGAAAGGACTTTTTCTTGAAAAACATTCTTTCAAAACAAAACTTTCAATTTCTGTTTAAATACTAACATCAAACATTTTAATAAAAACATCTATTTGTCCTTCATATTCTGTACATTCTAAGATTGTTTTGAAACTGGTCAAAAGAAGATTCATCTGTTATTAAAATGACCAAGAAAACGACCTGTTAAGGCAGAACTTGAGCAGCTTATAAATAGTTATGTGAGTGGCATGGACTGTATCACATGAAACCAGTAAATTTTACTTCATAATAAAAGAAATTGCATTTCTGTATATTTTATTGTTTATTTCATAAGTCTTTTTATTATATGTAAAGCATGCAAGTTCCCACTGTAGAGTACAGGAAGGATTAAAAACATAACTAATATTTGAAATTAATTTTATCATCACACATTTCTTATCAATATTGCTTTAAATGTGTTATTAATTTTAA
The DNA here is from genome assembly GCF_047830755.1 of Zonotrichia albicollis. NCBI lineage: Eukaryota > Metazoa > Chordata > Aves > Passeriformes > Passerellidae > Zonotrichia > Zonotrichia albicollis. The sequence continues at coordinate 10,385,496 of NC_133829.1, read as the reverse complement.
AGAAGGAGTTATACTCAAATGTCAAGATAAAAGATATAAATGAGAAACATGAATAAAATCAGATTGCGTAAGACCATCTGGAGTTCCTTCTGCCTCAAATTCACATGAAACTATGACAGTGAATTAGAAAAAAACACATCTAAAGTGGAAGGAGTTACTGGAAATAATCCCTTACTAAACTGCCAAATAATTGATTCAATCACCATGTCAATAATGGATGAATGTCCTCACTTTCAGAAACAATTTGTATGTATACAATGGTAAAGCACAACAGCAGTATCACAGCAGTTTGTTCCCACCCAGATAAACTGTTTCAAAATGTGAGCAGACATCACTTCTTATGGAGGGAAAATATGGGAAAAGAGCAGAGGCAGGCCAGAGAGGACACAGTAGGTGAGCTTCAAAACCCAGTGTACAAAACCTGCCTCAGTTCATTGACCTAATGAGCTTCATGCACTGGGAATTCTCACAGTTGCCTGTGAGGTACAGGTAATGAGGTGCCTAAGAGATAATGAGGCTTTCTTTTGATTTTTCACTTGTTTGAAGGATACAGGAGATCACTGAGCATTAAGTTTCATATTCCTAGCTTAGGAACTCATGATATATCCATGCAGCAAATTATTCTACTGGCTTTGGTATGAGATGTCACTCAACTCAATTTCTCTTATGTAATCAGCCAGAGCCCAAAAAGACCAGTTGCAGTACAAGATGGGACAACTTTATTTAAGGGGAGAAAAGAGGGTTTTGTCCCACCTAAAGTGGCAAAAGCACACAGCTTCAATACCCCTACATGGTGTGGCATCTATACTATGGCCACTCGTAGTTAGTTTCTAAAGAAAAACAATCCTTGAATATTTGCCCAATATTTATCAATAACTGTGTTAAGGGTGCAGAGAAAAGCCATTTCTAAAAACGTTCCCTTTCAAGTTTAGACAGTATATCTTTTTTCTTTTTATTATTTTGTTCCCTTCTCCAAAAAAATTAAAATCTTACCTTACTAAATTCGTCATTGCTAGAATCTCTGGATCATTTTTGTATGGTTTAGCCTACACAGAACAGAAAGCATAATATGCAAATTCACATTTTTTTTTTTCATTTCCATCCTTTGGGTAATTTCTCTATATATTCAGAAAAGGGTGAGGGGATGGGGGGTGGGTGCGTGTGTGAAGGAGAAAGAAAAAAATACCTCCTGAGAATCAAATGGATTTATTCCAGACTTCATGAGCATGTTTGCTAAGACCAAATATTTTAAGCAAGTGGTTCTTCTGGGGCTCCCTGATTCATCGTAATTCTTGAATGCTTCAAAAAAATCAGTATGTGCCTTTTCAAACTCTCCTTCTCTTAAGTGCATTTTGCCTCCACATTCTGAAAAGAAAACACAGATGAAAAGGAACACTGTGTGCTTGTTGCTGGCTGCAATAATTGTACTCAAGTTCCATGCTATTTCTAAATAGATTACTGAAACATTTTCAGAAGTGATTTAGTTCTCAGAAATCATTAGGAAAAAAAAGCATTAAGGCCTTAACATATAGCACTGCCATTTGAATAAACCCATTCCAAAGAGGAAAAAACAAAACCCAGCCTACACCATAGAACTTAAAGAACACTAATCCTCATAGCCAATAATTACGTCACCATTATGTTACAATATTGCAAAAACTGAGATAGAATTTATCTCCATTTCAGTGGCAACAGACTTTGTATATTTATGGAATTTTCCCTATCTGTTAAGGAAAAACACACAGAAAAAATGAGAAATACTTTCTGTATCCTTTTATTTCTGAAGTACCCACTGCTGCCTGATTGTCTGTGCAGCATCTACACCAGGGAAAGGAGGAAGGCATAACAATGTTCTGAAGAAAGCTGATTTTTTTCAAGACACACGGCTTGCTTCCACTACAATTCATTATTGCAGATAATGAATTATATTTTCAAACACATCTTAAAGCCCTTTGGTTCCTGCTGAGTTTTAGTGAGGTAAGACACAAATTTATAAAAGGAGATTGCAGGAACAGCAGCCTTTCTGCCAGCAGTCCCTTCTGCCAGCAGTCCTGTCAAGCCTTTGTTTTTATGCCATGCAGATGCCTTTGCATTCTTCTTTTGCTGCCTCCCCTGGTGTCAAACAGCAAGTCCTCCCCTTGTCTTTCTACTGCTTCTCTCCTAGCAGTTATTTAGCCAACTGTCCTGCCCTTCTGACCAGTGCCTGTGGTACCTGGGCACCAAAACTGCAGAGCTGCAGTCCTGCAAGAAGAAAATGATGAGACTGAATCTCCAGAAGCCTCTGTCTTTATAGGTGGAACTGGAAAAAAACCACTGGTTATCAGATTTTCATGGAACAAATCTCTGCAACAGAAGACAAATGAAAAATTCAAGATGAACTTGCCTCTGATAACTCCCATGATCAGTGGATGAGGAATGGCTGACTTGATGTGCAATGACTGTTCATATAGTGCTTTAAGTTTTTTGTTATTTTTCTGTGCTGTATACATTTGAATTTCCAAAGCATAGATTTCCAATAGTTGAGTACCTTTTTTTAGATCATCTTCCCCATCATCAGTCTAGGACAGATTAAGTAATAAATACTGTGAAATTTTAAGAGAACAGCAATTTCAGTTTTATACTAGTAAAATACTGATAACCAAATACTCTCAGTAATTTCCTGTCAAAAACAAGGATATTCCTGAAATTCTGATGTAACTACTAAGAGAAAACATAGTACTCAAAGAACTTACCACAGGCTACATCTTGAAGCCCTTTATTTAAAACATCATTATTTTCTATTAAATGTTTTTCTCAAAACTTTAATTCTTTTCCACATTCCTTAAGCCACACTCTCAGTATATAAATACGACTGACACAAATGCATATATATATATATACACACACACACACACACACATATATATATATAAAACACATATATATATATATATATATAAAACACATATGACTTTTTTGCTACTTCTAACAGAACCATTTCCCAGATATCTGTAACCTATTTCCATACTGAAGGAGGAAAAGTGTCAGAAACAAGCACAGCAGACTGCATTGGTAATTTATTTTTTTCCCCTTCCAGATGGGAAAGTAACAACTGCACTTTCAGTTTTGAATAAAGCTCACTTGGAATCTTTGCTATATTTTTAAATGAATGTTCATGCATTATAGATTATTGATATGTGCTTCTCATCCTTGCACCTGAAGAGAAACCCAATCAGCAATCATGAATAATTTTTTAAAAATCATCTCTAAGAACAGAATAAAGCACTTAGCATTTTTTATTTATGTTACCAAGCAGATAACAAATAAAATCAGGCACAGTATTTCTTCCCTCTGTACTAAAGCTCAGCAAAATGCCTCAAAGGCCAACAACAGATATATTTAAAAAAAACCATCAATATTGTTTACTAAGGGACAGTGATTTAGAATATAAAGGTACCTGGCATGACTGATGCAGCTGACGCAAAATCTTTTGTAACTTTCCATATTCTTCTCGTTCTAAATATAATTTGCCAAGCTGTAATGAAAAGAAAGTTGAAGTACTGAGGTCTATTAAAATTTCACAATTATAAATTATAAGAATTAGCTGAAGGTGTCAAAGAAAAGCAAAAAATAGGAAGTTATATATTTTACCTTTGTGTTTGTCTTAAACCACAATCTATCATTCTTAGCATCTTTCAGAGCTTCAAGTGTTGTTTCATAGAATTCCTGAAGCAAATCCATCTGACATAAAAAATCAGAATTCTATAATTGTAAACAGCAAATTTGTACCTGTTAATAAAGTCAATCTGAACAAACTAAAAGTGCATGCTTGAACTTCAAAATAAGAAAGGTATCTGCATCTTAGTTTATGTTTGCATTTAAACTGCAAACAGCTTCTAAAATAACCAAATTAACTACATTACCTTTTCTTATATGAAACAGATATAATTAAAAAGTATTCACATTTTAAGATTTGTACCCATCTGTGAAAAATGAAAGCCACCTTATAAAACCCATTTTATATAACCAAGGCAAAGAACTCTGATGTTTTGTAACAAACACAGGCAATATTGTTCCCACTTAAAAGAATAAAAATAATTTACATATCAAAAAGAAAATATGCTTTACAAAAAAAGAGGAATATGGTCAAAGGAGAAGATGTCTTCTTCTTTCTGGAGTGGCAATGCTGAGTGGAAGAAAGCTCTTGAGTGCATCAAAATAATTCTTTGCATAAAACCAAAACAACCCCATCTGAAATGGGAATTAAAGTGCTGAGTGTTACCTTTTACAAGGGTTCTACAAAGAATGCATTAGTATTGTTCATGCCACTGTTCCTTTGGAGATAACAAATCTGTGACCATACATTAAGTTGAGACTTCCAGACTGTCCCTGCAGGTCTGGCTCAGCTACAAACCAGAGACACTGAGCTCTGCCAAGAAGGGACAGTGTGAGACAATCCTTTAGACCTCAGAGTAACCCAGCATTCAAGTTCCACCTCTAAGAGTGGCAGGATTGTGACAATGACCAAGGACTCAGCTCTGATCACCAATGATCCTCCATAGGAATGTGCTGCTTTAGGCAGGCAGTGAGGGAGCTTCCTTTTCTTTGTAAAGCTCTTACAACAACTCAGGAGGAGCTGGGCTGTGCATTGATGGACATGAACCTCACCAGCACAGTGCACTGGACAGGCAGGATTTCACACCAACACATCACTGCAAAGATTCCCCTTCCCCTCCCCCCCAAAAAAACCCCCACATTATTTAATTAAAAATTATGTTTGAAAGGGTACTTCTATTGTGTAGCTATGCTAAAAAAAAAAAAGAAATTTCAGGTAAATGTTGCCAAAAAAGGACAACTTTATGAAGATCTGTGTTAACAGAATCCACTACATGTGGGAAATATATTTTTACATATGACAGCAAATGAATACTCAAAATTCCTCTATTAAGATCAAAAAAGGCCAAAACAAACATAAAAATTGTCCACAGTTAAAAATGCAAAACTGAAAACTATGAAGATGAAATAATTGATGACCCAACCTGCTTGGAAGTCGAGATATAATCAAGAATAGAATTGATGGATTTTTCAGAGTAATTTCTTGTAACTGCACTCCGTATGTAGGTCAATAGCTGTTTATACCTATTCATCATTTCAGGAAAGTTAGTCTAAAAGAAAAACAAAATAACATTAGAATTTTTGTCTTAATTGTTGAAACTGAGATATCTTGCAAGTTTACATACAGGAGAAAAAAAAATTCTTAAAGACAGACAATGCAGTAGTGGTTGCTATTAAAACTTTCATATCACCACTTTATCCATAACCTGCAGAATCAGCAATAAGCTCAGGACTGCATAAAACACACAATTAAAATATTCATCTCAATGAAGAAAACAGAGGTGGCCAGACAACTCTTTGGAATGGCTGCATACACAGCATATAAATTTTTCCCAGTTTTGTCCTGGTGCAGTACACACAGAGAACCATGACCACTGTCAGTGGTGTGACCCCTGAGCCTCACATTTCATGGAGCACCAGCTGCCTACAGCAGTTATTTCCCATCCATTTCGCCTTTGTCTTGCAAACATCACAGCATTTCCCTGCCATATCTGTAGTAGCTATTAAAGGCTGCAAAAGGCAAGTTCTGATAGATTTAGCTGTCATAGCCATAAATTAGAACACTAATTTAAGATCTCTGGATCAAATACATATTTATGCTATTTATTCCCAAGTGATAGCTGTAATTCCTACCAATTTAAAGTTTATTTTAATCATCTGTTTCAGAGCTTTGAATCCCCATTCTCCCTTTTCGCCTTCGAGCTCCAAAACCTGAAAAAGAAGAATTTTAAAAACAATATTTATAAAAGCTTTATTCAAACTTGAGTTGTTTAAAATACACATATCCCATACGTGCCCTTCCCTCCCACTTTGTTCCTTACAAAGTAATGTTTGACTCTGCCCTGTTCTTCAATTTTATTCTTTCCTGTAGTATTGAAAAAGTGAGAGTCAATCTCCTCAGTGTTCACAACTTAGCTGACATAGGGAGGGTGAACCTGATTGTTGCTGTTGTTGTTATTATCTAACAGCAAACCCTTTAATGCCAAACACTAAATTTTAACACCACTCCATAAACATGTAAGCAAAAATAGTTGTAACACCTCCTGCAAAACTGAGGCAACTAAATTTTGACCAAATTAAGTTAAAAAGCTCTTCTGAATTACTATGAAGACGATTCCTTCACAGAGGAGAAACACTTCTAGGTTTTAATGCAACAATGCAAGGAAATGTTTTGTAAGTAAAAACTTTAGAAACTTTTTTTTTTGAAGTCATGTACGTAGTTTTGCTGTACACTATAAATGAGGAAAGAAATGCAAAAATCTATTTTTTCTTTAAAAAGTTGCATCTAACATACTGCTTTCTCATAGCAGTGTGCAAACATTAAAAATTTAAAACTGAGAGGAACAAAAGAAACTGTGTTAGTTAGTATTTATACATTTAAAGCTTTGGAATCAGATAGCAAAGCAAATATAATGTTACATAAGACACTGGGGAAAACACCATTTCATTTAAAAAACCCAAATGGATCTGGTTTCTATTGCTGATGCATGAAAACACATTTAGACCTGTTTAATTAACTTAGTAAATCCTGAAGATTAAAAAGTCAAATCTGTGATAAGACTATACCATGTCCTATTTATTCTCCCTAAGAATGATCCTGAAAGCCAGTCAGGAGTTTAAGATACTCAATAATAAACTTAGCACATTAGTAATTTAAAAAATAAATCCTACTCTTAAAATTTCAGAGAATAACTCAAATGGTACCAAATATTTTAAAATGTGAATTAATATAAAAAGAAGAGATAGAATATAAAGACAGACAACCTTCTGAAAACTGCTTAATGCTGCTTTGGGGTCATCTTCCTTCAAAGCTTTGGAATTGTAGTATTGATTTTCCAGATCCACATTTGGTTCAGAATTGCTGTCCTCCGAATATTCCTACATTTCAAGAAAAAATTAATAATCAGAGAAAAAAAAAATCAGAAAAAAAAATCTGCTGAAAACTAGTAATACATATCACTCCAGCTGGCACAGAACGCTTGTTTGAACAGGCCGTGTTTGGTTTCAGAGCACAGGACAGGTACGGGCCCACATAAGGATTCTCCCTCTCTCCCATTCCCAGGCCAGACTCCCCATGCACCAACATTTGCTGCCAGCAGGTTTCTTCCTGGATTCATGAACTCATAGCTACACCAACTTCACCTTTATGACAAGTACAGATTGTATTACTGAAATTCTGCCAGCGCTGGAGTTTCAGCACAGAGGCCCAAGAGCACAAGGCATTTCTGGGAGGGGGAGAACACGCTGCCCACTGCTCCTCCTGAGGGCACCCAGTGATGCAGCCTTTGGCAGCACAGAAAGGGCTCTGGTCAGCTGCCACACAAGCAATGATTCAGCCATGGAGGGTAGCAAATGCTTCCATGAATGTCTCCATCATCTGCCTTTCTATGCCATAACGATTCATCCTTGTCTAAGGAAATTTAAAAAAAGAATAATGACAATAACACCAGCTGCTTCTGCCCTGAGAAGCAGGAGATGATTATGAAAATGCTAAAAATGATGCCAAAGATGTTGGGGCACAATAATTTAATCAAATAATTATCCATCATGTACACTAGTGCCAAAGAAACTGAAGTATTTACTTCTAACAATTGCTACTTAATTTTTTAAGAAGTACTCTGAGACTACTTCTGATGAAAAATCCCTGCATATTTTATCTTCTTTTGCTAAAGGACAATGCTGTATGTCCAAATTACAAAACACTAATAAAGCTCAAATAATAATTTCATTTGATATTTACATGATTCAAAACCACTTCACACCTCTGCATTTTCAAGCTAACTTCTCTGAACAGGATTTTGGCTATTAGCAGATGAACTGTTCTAACAGAATCGTTTAAATCTCAAAGTTGCTGCTGTCAGAGTAACTCTCCTTGCACCAACATAAGCAATGCACAGTCAGGTTCCTTCCTTTAGGGTGGATTTTACTCTTGCTGTACTTTGTCAGGCACATTTATTCTTTTGTTCATTTGTATATTCCTACTATTAATGGACTCCTCCAAAACCATAGGAAGGAATGAAAAAAGATGAGACAAAAGTTTTAAATTAGCTCTCTCCTCCCTGCACTGCAAGCAATCTCTCAAAGTTTAATTTTACTGAAGTTCTAAAGCAAAAATTAATTATGGGAGCCCACAGTCAAACCAAGTTTTAATAAACATGGTGCTTGAGATATTTGTCCTTCTGCATTTTAATGCTTCTATTTGTAACATGTAGGCAAATTGCCCACGTATGTATTTATTTTCACCCAACAAAGTACTATCATTAGTGAGAATGAATGGACTGAAAAGTTTTGTGAATTCCACAAACCTGTTTTCTGAATTCCCACAGAACTATAACAACATGATACTGAAAACAGCAAAGAAAACAGGAAGCAAGTGTCTTATTTAATTGGGCAGTCTCTCATTTTGGTTGGCTTGTTTTTGTAAACTCCTTATCCTATCCATCCAACTCCAGTGGAGCAGCCATGGGTACACACCCGATGTTACAGCTGTATCGGGCACCTTATACACACAGGCTGCCAAAAATAAACAACAAAGCATTTAAGATATGTGTAATCAGCTGATGTCTTGTTTATGCTTAACTTGGACAATGGGGAATAATTTTGGCAGAAGTGTCTGTTTGCAAAGATAAAAGGAAAGCAAACTAAATTAATTCCTTTTAGGAGACAACGTGCTCCATTAGCCTCAAGCCAGAAACATCTGAACTTTCATCTTAGCTCTGGCAATGATTCTGGATGTGGATTCATGCAGGAAGCCTTTTTTCAGATGATTTTTCTCAATGCTACTTAAATATCCCATAAAGATAATTTTATAATATTAATACATAATAAAGAAGTGTTAAGTCTACTGATATTTTTCCCCCAGCGGAAATGCATTGAAATTCATAAAAAGTACTGGTTTACATTTTCACAGCTATATTTTTTTCTTCACTTAATGCCCATGTGCATCAGACTTAGGATGAAATGGATTCAAAGCTGCAATGGAAATAAGGCTTTCCCACTTCCAGAAAATGTAAGGTGGTTTATTTAAAAAAAGACATATTTAGACTTAATGGCTGTGAAAACTTTAAAACCTCAAACTAAGTATGAGTGGATGCCATTAATCTTTAAGCAATGTTAAAAACCCCAAAGATCAGCCATGTAGATACTGAATCTTATTTCAAGCACTGATGCTCATCATGCCAGTGCTGATATTCAGAAGAACAAGCACTCTGTCTTCTTTTGATGCAGAGATGGATAAGTGCACTAGGATACAAATGCAAGAACATCAAGCTTCTGCCAAAAGCAAAAAAGGAGGAAAGTATAAAGCTGTGTCCTCAAAGTTCCAATTAAGAAAAAGATGAATTTCCTTCTCAGTTCTGAAAACAGAAAAGTTCTTTTAACAATAAATTCAGATAGCAAGAGCCTATTCTTTCCTCACCCTCATTTTCAACACCCCTTGTTCCTGCCTGAACAGGAACCTCAAACCTTATAGGTAGAAAGTTTGCTGCAAATCAGGTAGAAATATATGGTTTACAAATAGGATTTCTACATAACTCTAAAAATTTCCACTACAGCATCCAGACCTAACAATTTGCATAGTGACGAACATACTTAATTAGAACTCTGAGATATAAAAGCAGCTGGATGATATAATTTATCTCTAGCTGATGTAAAAAAAGTAAGAGGCCTAGGAATTTTTAAAACTAAGGTCCTGTTGATATTTTTTAAATGAACATGAACATTATAAGAACAAATGAAAAAAAAGGGCATTCTGAGTACACAGAAACCCATTGCTCTTTGAAACCCATTGAATTTTTCCTTCCTCTGAGGATCATCAAAACAAACAATTGGGGTTTTTATCACCACTCAAGAAATTTGAAAGCCCTGGTAAGAGCTTGAAAAAACGCAGTTAAATAAATCAGGATATTATTAAAGCATTGCTATGTTGAAAATCTTAATTATGGCATTGTAAATATAATCAGTTATATTCAATCCTAAGCCATCCCATTGCTTTTTGGAGGAAGAGAAATTACTACAGTAGCTCAATTGTAACAGAGATAAAACCTCTGATGGAGTTTACTCTGTCTGGAACGTCGTTCTTTCAAACAGTTTTAATAAGAGTTAAATTAGTATCAAGAAACCAATTTATTTAAGCAGCCTTTATTATGTTACATATTTTCATAGAATTTTATCTAGTAAACAGCTTTAAAACATTGAGCCTCAGCTTCTAAAATGAGCACACACAGAAGTCAATTCACCCGAGTCAGCTTTAGTCATCCTTTTCAGTGCCCGGCTCCATCTGCAGAGTGTCCAGCAGCAAAGGCACACGAACAGCACCCAGCGCTCCGGCTCCTCCCATGCTGGCTGCTCCCGGCCTGCCCCTTCCATCCCTGGGTGCTCCCAGCCTGCCCCTTCCATCCCTGGCTGCTCCCAGCCTGCCCTATCCATCCCGGCAGCAGGCAGGGCCCTGGGCTGCTCGGCTCCTTGCTGCTTTCTGACAACTGTGCCAGGAGCTGGGTCAATGTGGCCTCCAGAGATTATCACGGCCCCTGAGCTCGGGCCGGAACAGGGCCAGGGACACGAGACTGTAACAGTGTATCAGTGACATTTCAATGTACACGTCTGGCATTCTGTTAGAGTGGCACACTGACCTGCTAAAGTTCTACATGAACAAAAACAAAGATACAAGTATTTTGTCAAATCTACTGTTGTTACCAATTTTCTGGTCTCCCCTCTTGCCTGAAGCACTTCTCTAATTTCTACATCTACTTCTTACCTAAACTTGTGCTGCTCCGTTTATCATTTGCCACCACTACAGGAACTGAATTCCTACTTTACAAACCTTTTTTAATAAAAGGAGCAGGGGGAAAGCAGCTATGTACAGGCAACTTCTCAGAAAAAAAGGCAATACAAAGAGTTCTATTTCTGTAAAAAATTATCTTTCAAGGACATTGTTGAAATGCTTATTACTATTAATTGTCAGTTGCTGGTGATTTTACCAAATTTCATCCATTTGACTGACTCAAACAATTTTTTTATGAAGTGCAATTGTTTCTGAGAGCAATTCTGGTACAAATTTGGTTTTACTTCAGCTAACTTTGTTTCATAACCATGGCATTATGCAGTTTACTAAGCACAACTTTCTCTGCATTTGCTCCTCCTCACCTGCAGGCACCAGGACAAGCAGCAACTACCAGGTTCTACCTGCATTGGCCGGTTGGTATCCAGGCACATGAATAGAAAGACAGCAATCAGACTGGAATGCAAAATAGCAAAGAGGAAAAAACAGAGGCAAATCCTGAGAGTAAAACCAGAGTGTGATTTGTGGAAGGAGCCTGCAGCAGCTCAGCCATGCATTGGGAGTCCTGGTTTCTTTTTCTTCACATTGCAGGTCTCTGTTCTGCTGCTACTCCCTAGCTCTGCAAGTCATCCCGTGCCTGCTGGCTCACACCAGGGCTGGCACCAGGAACAGAAGTCTGTGAAACCAGCGATTTGCAATGGCGTCACGAGAGTTCCATGAAAGACAGTGCTCTGCCTTTGTTTTATTTTTTTTTTCAGTTGGAAGATGCACAGAAATGAGACAGGAGACTGCAGAAAGAAAAACCTGATATTATGACATGTAGAGTACAGCAAAAAAGTGCTTTTTCTTTCCACCTCTGTTGTGCAGCTCTGTAGTCTTCTCAAAGTCCAGTTTTCAGCATAACTTAGACCTAAGTTTGGTGTTAAACAGACAGATTTATGTCTCTAACACCAACTGCATATCAGATCCTGGAGAGCACCGTTCTAAATACAGCCCTAAATAACTGTCAAAAGAAGCCAACAAAAACCAGAACTTACCAACACTAGTCAGTGTTTAGATAGAAGGAATTTACTGACTAATTATTCTCAGGGTTTTTGCCTCAATACTTCCTTCTGAGACATTATGGTAATGAGCAAAATAAGCCTCAAATATATTAATTCTGTGTTTGAAGACGAGTCTGAAGAGAATGCATAAAAAATATCACAACACATGCTGAATCCATATAAAATATGAAACAATAACTAATTTAGAGAACAGTATGTCCTATGTCCTCTGTAAAGTACACTTTTTTTTAAAATCACATACTACTGTAATTAAACTCCACTAAGAGAAGAGGGCCAAGTGGATACGCTTCATTTGGTACTTCCCTAGATATGAATACTTGTTTTTGCAGCATTACCACATTCTTGTTTGCAACATATATATGTATTTCAAAAAATGATGATAATATGAAATATGAGCAATTGGGAAGAGGAGACAACATCCACATGAAATTTCAACTGTATCTACTAAAATCCAGCAATAAAAGACAGAATAATGTCTCTGTCTACTGATGAGATTGTTTATCAAGTTTGGTAACAAACAAAAATTCCTTTTGCAAAGGACTCTGTATTTCACTCTGTTGGGAAGAAAGAGACAGCCAACTCATGCAGCTTGAAATAAGTAGCAAGGCTGCATTTGTCCCAATATCATCATATCCCAAAACGGGAAATCCTCAGCAATCCGAAGGGATGCTGCTGCATCTGAGTTGTGCCAACCTCATGAACCTGCAGCCACCTCCAGGGAGCAAACTGATGGCTGCTCATTGGAATTGTTACAGATCTCCCACAAGTCACTGCAACAATACAACTCTGTAATGTAAAAAGACCAGTAGCTTGGAAATATATTTGTCCAGTCTTTCCTCAGATTAATTTTAAAGTTGCATTTCAGAACACACTAAAATGACTCATTCAGAACACCACAGATTCCTTATTTATTTAAAACAGAACAAGTAAACCAGTAGATGTACTACAACAACTGTCAATGTGTTGTCATTGTGCCTGGAACAATCAATTTCTGGAGGAAGACTGAGTTTAGCCTCCAAGTCAATTCTAAATATAGTCTTTTGTCCCAGACTGAAAACAAAAATGGAATTTACAATGGTCCTTCCCTCTTTGTACTTCTCCACCCTCAAGCTGGATCTAGTAAAAATAACTTGTACTGAAATCATGAAAGGCACCTAGCAGCACCAAACTAAAAATTAAAATTGAGCGGCTTTCATAATGACCAGTAAACATTATTCTGTTCATTGAAGCATAAAGTGGAATAATTCATGTTATAATCAAAGCTGTCACAGCACATTACTAGTAAATTGTGAATCTAGGTTCATCCACCCACAAATATAAATGAAATTTCTTCCTGATATCAAGACTCCAGTGAATAAACTCCATTTCTGTAGGAGTAGCTGAGGTCATTTACATGTAAAACTTTGACTTTTTACCTACTGAAAAACTAAACAGAAACAATCCAATACAACCTGGATAGTCTTCAATTGTTTAACAATGTAGTAATTACACTTAATTATATAAAATTCCACAATGAAGCTGGGAAAGATCTGGGACTTTGGAATATCTGCTCACATTTCAGTTCAAGTGTGAAACATTTGCATACTTAAGGAAATTTAACTGACTGGCTCTACATAATCAGCAGGTCAAGTGCACATTGAAGAGGAACAGCCATAATCACTTCTAATAAAAGCTGACAAAATTAATTTTTTGGGGAGTCTTCACTGCAATTGTTATGATGGCAGCTACCCTGGGAGACCTGAACCTACTTTCACCATATTTTGACAAAATAGTTGATTCTTTCATTGACTGTTTCTGTAATCACTGCTTTTCCTCTGGTTCTTATTCACAGCACTCACATGTGCTCTTTTACTTTCAATTCTGCACTGATAGGAGTATTATGTCTTGTACTCATTCTTTTGTTGCAAAGCCTCTTGCAGCAGCCGTGATGCTCAACTCTAGAATCCCCTCACAGTCTTCTCTTAATTTAACAAGCTACCAACATGAAAGGAAGGAATCAGGCCCTATCTTCAGGGCCCTTAAGTTTTTTCTGAAACAGTTCTGTGGAACACTACAATTACAGTCTCAAGCATTTTTGAAAACAACAGTCAATCATGGTTTGTTAGTCCCAGAATGCTGAAGCTAATCTAGCTGGAATGTTTTTACTCTTCAACTCTTGGGTTTTTTCCCCCCATCAATTATGAACTGAAATGAAATTTTAAAAATCTGAAGCTTGGGTACTAGTTGATGCTTTACATGGGTGTACCACGCTGAAAAGAAAAAAATGAATGTGCTCCTAATTATTACAAGCAGTATTTTAAAAATTTTGAAAGGTCTGAACTAAGGGTAATTAATGACAATGAAAATGTTCCAGTAAAAGTAACCCCAGTCAGGAGTGGAAATCTGCCACAAGCAAGGTGTTTCAGGAAGGTTTTTCCAATGAGAAATAAAGTACTTCAAAAGAAACAAACACAGGAAAAAGCACTAGACTTAATTATTCTTGGAGAAAACTGACATAAAGCAGTGTAAGTTTGAACTGCACTTTTATTCACATCTGTTTGGTTTAAAAAATGCAATTCCAATGGTTTCTCTACATGCCCAGCTCTGATGTTATGGAAGGATATGGAACATGAATTCTGATTGTGTTACATGGAAAAAGAACACTACAGTATTTCACATCAGGACACAAATTTCAGTGTTAATAAAAATGATGGAAATTAATTTTGGAACAAAATGTTTTTAATGGTCTCTGTGTATTTCCTTCAGTAACCCTGTCTCTACAGTATGTGAATTCGTTGATAGACTGAAAGGGGAACACAAACAGTTTTTGGAATAGTGACACGAGCAGCTCGTAGGATTTTCATGTCAATGCCTGTCAAGCAAGCACTCTTACATGAATGGAAAGAACCCTCAAAACCAAAAGCAGATGCTTTTATTCTATGTCTACTGTCATCCAACCATTCTAAGCAGTTCCTAACAAAAACTGCCCAGAAACTATTCCAAATAAAATTAGGTAAACATTTTAAGTGAATTCCTAAGCGGCAATGACTATCAAATAATGTGTCAGAGAGCAAGTCTTCCAGAAGCAAGTGTCTGGAGTTTTTCAGTGTAACTGCAACACTGTAAACACAGGTTTAGCTGAAATTAATTAAATAGACTCTCAAGCTTCTACCATACAGTTTTTTGGTTTTTTTTTAAGTCTCTAGTTCTAAATCAATCAATCAAAGTTCAGAAAAGAAAAAAAAACCCAAACAAGCAAACCTCAAGCTCCAATATAACGTAAGGGCAATAGAAATATAATTAATCAGACAAACAGCAATTTTTAAACTTTAAAAGCTTAGGACAAAACTTGATGTTAACATTTAACTAAATGTAACACGAAAACCCCCAAATCTTACAATTAAAACCAAAAAGGGAGTGGTAGAAAGGTTACAAACACTACAAAGACAAAAAGTTAGAAATAAGCGCACCCTTCGGCGCGTTGGATCAGAAACCGGCTGTGAGGCCATTTCTCCTCACTCTCCTTTCTCTTCCCCCTACTTTTCCCCAGTTTGTGGCTCACACAAGCACACGAACGGTATCTGCCCCAGGGGCCTCTCGCCATCGCGGGTGGGGAGAAGGGCGGGCAACTTTATCACTTCACTCCGTGCCCACACTCGGGCCGGGGCAGGAGGAGAGAGGGACGGAGGCAGCGCGCCCGAGCCCTCCCCTCAGCGGGAGCCCTGCGGGGACACCGGGGCCAGCCCGGGGCCCGGGCACCAGCCCGGGCCTATCCACCTGCCCGCCCGAGCTGGCCTGCTTCTCCGCGGAGAGGCGGCCGAGCGGCTGCTCCGACAGCAGCACCCGCCCTCGCAGCCCCTGCCCGCATCCTCCTCCTCGGGAGGGAAACTCATCCTGGATGTCCGCGCTCCCTGCCGGGGCAGCACCCGGCGGGGCGGCCGCTGTGGCGGGTGGCCGCACCAGCAGCGGCCCGCAGCGCCGCCGCGCCGGCGGCACCCCCGGCTGTACCGCTGAGCCCCCGCGCCGCCCCGCGCCCTACCAGATCGTAGTCCTCCTCATCATCGCACATGAAATCATCCTCCATGTCAGACATCTTGGCCGGAGGACGGGCGGGGGGCGGCGGCGGGGACGGCCCCTTCTCCCAGAAGCCCGCGCGGCGCTGCCCAATGTGGCTCCGCTCCGCCCGGAACCCGCTACCGCCCGCGCCTCTCCCGCCCCCGGCCCGGGGCGCTCGGAGCCCAATCCGCGCCGCCCCGCCGCCGGCTCCCTCCCTCTGCTAGCGACCGGCCCTTGGCAACGGCGGCCGGGCGGGGCCTGGTCACTGCGCGCCGGAACCTCCGGGGCCGGCGCTGCCGCTACCCGGAGTGCGCCGTGCTGGCGCCGGGGCCGCCTGCCGTGGGTCCGGCGGGGCGCTGCCAGCCCGGGTTCCCCGCGGAGGCTGCGAGTCTGGTGACTGGCGCGTCTCCGGAAAGGTCGAGGGAAGTGATCCTGCCCCTCTACTCAGCCTCGATGAGGCCGCATTTGGAGTATTGTGTGCAGTTAGGACTTTTACAGTAGGAAAGAGCTATGGAACTCCTAAAGCAAGTCCAGCAGAGAGCTAGTAAATTGGCCAAGGGTCTGGAGAGATCTCTTATGAGGAAGGGCTAAGGAAGCCAGGCCTGTTCAGTCTCAAGAAGAGGTCCCTTCCACCCTGACCCATTCTGTGAAAGCTCGGCCTGTTGCTGTGACCAGCACCACTGCTCAGCTCCATTTTGCTTTACTCAGTATTGCTGAGTTTACCTGGGCTGTGTTTACCATAAACAAATAATACCAGAGCAGCAGTTTTAAAGGCCCGAACTCTGAATCCACAGGCCTTGTAAAGCAATAGCTTTATAAAGATTTTTCCATGCTAATTTCTGCTGCTGTCTTCAACGGAGTGAGGCAAAACCCCCAAGTGAGTAGCTCTGCTTTCCCATCTCCACAAGGCCTGGGCTTCTCACAGACACACAGATGCATCTACAATATTTACTAGGTCTCCAGGTTTTCCTGTTATTGGTCATTTTACACTGTTACAGTTTCTGACAGTGGGTTTTTGTTTGTTTTTTTCCCCTACAGCTACTGACAAGTCTTTAAAAAGCTGTGTTTGTATTCTGCAACTGTACTAAGGGTGAAATAAATATTTTACCTCAGAAAACCCACAATGAGGTTTATTACTGTGCTTCCTTCAGTCTGAGCACTTAAAGGTGCCAGAATGGGATGAGGAACAGTAATACAGATACCAAAAAGGACAAAGATATACACCAGAACACTGAGTGAGTGAGCCTGCGAACACTTTTGAAATGCTCAGTTCCTTGCAAGTATCCGTAGCCATTAATCCAAGGGTAACAGGAGCCACGAGGCCGCCTGTTGGGAGGGGAGCTGGAGCAACCACACACCGCACAAAACACGGGGACAGAGACACCCATCCCTCCAGGCCATGAGGGATGCGACTGTCCATTATTTTCATCTCACGTGCATTTTGCAGGAGCCCCGGCAGGAATACCGGAAAACACCAAACATTTCTTTCGCACGTCGCAGCAGCGTCCCCGTCCCAGCGGGGCTGTGGCGGCCGCGGGGCCGAGGGCGGAGCGGCTCCAGGCCGGGCGGCCCGTGGGGTGTCCAGGGCCGAGCACCGCCGGCGGGGCGGGACGGGGCCGGGCCGCCGGCGCTGCCGCCCGGAAGGACGCGGCGTTCGCCTGCCCCGTGACCGCGGCCCCGCCGGAGCCGCCTCAGCCGGGCCCGTGGTGCCGCCGCCATGGCGGGGGACAGCCCCAGCGCCGTGCCGGTACAGCTGGTGGAGCAGCCCAGGTGGGTGGGTCGCACCCCGACCCCGCCGCCGCTTATCCCGGCGCGGGTGGGCGGTGCGCGGGCGGCCGCGGGGGGTGGGAGGATGGGTGGGAAAGCCCGTCCTCATGCTCCGGGCTGAGGTGCGAGGAGGTGTGGACTCGTCGCGTCCACACTCCGCAAGTTTTTCCCTGACACGACCAAAGACTGCTCGGGAAGCTCCCGCTGGCCGGGGCGCGCCTGGCTCCGGCCCCTTCTCCCATCCACAGCATCCCTGACGCTGACCCACATCCGCCCTGACGCCCCTCGCAGGGTGGCGCTGGGGCTGCAGGAGGAATCGTTCATTCATTCATTCGTTCATTCATTCATTTAGTCATTCATCATTTCGCCTACATCATTTTCCCCCCAGAGTTTTTGGGGAATGCTAATTATTCTCTCGTCCTTTTTGCTGGAAAAGCCCTGGAGCAGCGCTAGCCTGGCCCGTCCTGGGAATGGCTGCGGCACCTGTCAGAGCCCGCTCCTTGCCCGTGGAGTTGCGCTCGGTTTGTGCAATGAACACGCACACACACACGAACCTTTGTGCCTGCTCGGTGTGTGCAATGAACACGCACACACACGAACCTTTGTGCCTGCTCGGTGTGTGCAATGAACACGCACACACACGAACCTTTCCGCTTGCCTTAGCGCTGCACAAGGGACACTTCTTAAAACGCCGCTTACTTGCATATGATTGCACCATAAATCTCACGGAAACGACGAGTCCAGCATTTCCAGACTTGGAAGTGTGAAGTTGTGAGGAGTACCTTTGCTTTAAGGCTTCTGACAATTTTCTTCTTGATGGAGGTGCTTGAAACGCAGTGTGTGTCTTGCAACATCAAGGCCAAAGCCTGTAAATAGCCTTTCATCACGCCTGCTTGTAAAACCCACATTAAAAAAAGAGATCAGTCAGCACTTAGATAAACATGCCCTCATGACTGCTTTGTTTGTTGTCTCTTGGTACCAACACTACTATAAAAATATCTGTGAAACAAAGCAGCATTCTAAATACTGACACAAAAATGAATAAAGTTAACACCTAGAATTCTGCCAACAGATTCCCCTGTGGACTATAATATTATTAATGTGATCTAGAGAAGGGATTGAACAATGAAATGGCAGAAATTGCTTTTGTTAATTGGATGAGCAATATACCAGTCAATAGTAGGGGAGATTATCAGAAGGGGAAATCACACACCTAATACAGCCTTGTAACACGGCACAAAGGTGCTGAAAGATCTGTTAAAAAATATCACAACAAATCATATTTTGTAGCTTTCCATTTATAAAAACCTTATGAAACATTTGCATACACATAGCTGAACAGTAACACAGCCTTTACAAAGATGTAGAAACAATGTAATTGTGGAATTTTCAAACATCTGTTTCTCATTGCAGTCTTCTTACTTCTACTTTGCATTAACTAGGCTTCCAGTTCTAGATGTAGATTAAATGTAGAAACCTTATCAGGGTTCCTGTTACTAGATTTTTGTCAGTAGACTGAAATTTTGCTTTAAGGTAGTTTCAAAATGAATTACTATCAAGTTTCTTATGCCTCACTAAAATAAATGACTTCATCTGTTCTCAACCCTTGTTTTCCTACTGTTCTGCATGACACACTAAAGTATTCCAACTTAGCAAACATCAGGCAGAAGGTTGGTACCTTTACAGTTGCAGAAAGTAAAGCAATATGACAAAGTTTATTTGCTTTGAACTTTCAGTAGCACAACAGACACCTCTAAAACCTGGAGGAAAACCTGAAGTACTTTTGCTGGAATCCTGTGGAGTAAATACTGTCATAAGTCAAGGGGATAATCTGATGTTTGGAATTTTAGTTCTCTGTGTATGTATTTATACAAAGATGGGGTGTGCCAAATAGGAAAATTGATAAAAATCAAAATCTAAGTAGAGTCTTCAATTTTATGTGAAAAGCAGAAATAACCAGCTTAATGTCACTCCTGAGGTAGCAGAGAAAACTCCACATACTTCAGGAAGCTGAACTGAATTTGCTTCAAGAAGCATTGAAGCTTCCTGCCTTTTATGCAAATATAGTCCTTCTAAATGTTTCTAACATGCCTTTCAGATTGCAGAAACTGAAGGAGATGTTTATATCAAAGTTTGGATCAGCTCCCAAGTTTTATGCTCGTGCACCAGGACGAGTCAACTTAATAGGTAAAAGAGAAAAATTAACCTTATGTTGTTTTACTTCATCTGTCATCATGGAAACCTAGTAGTTTAAAACACAGAATGAAAATGCTGGTCTTAATTTTATTTTTTCAGAGAAGATTCTTGTGATAAATGGAAAATCATATATAATTTAGTAGATTTTACTGTATCTTATTATAAACAATTCTACATGGATATCAGTTTTGGAGAAAAACATTCATAGACAGTAGTGATGGTTTTGAAAACTGGAGTAACTTGCCAGCTTTTTTTTTTTTTTTTTAATCAGTTAAAGTTACCAAATATAACCACAGCAATACACATGATAAAGCATAAAATTATTCTACCATCATCTCTTATTTACTCTTCCATAGAGATGTGTCCACAGAACTTAAAATAGTGGGTGTGATTCACTGGCAGACTGTAGAGTCACAATTATTTTGTGTTTAGAACTTACTTTTATTTCTGTAGCAGCCTTACTTTTTAGATTGTCTGTCCATATTAGGATTGTGGTCTCCCTGGAGCTGAGTTTCTTATTCTTCTATAAAATAATCCTACACATTTGAAGACCTAGTAAAAGGATCCTGAGAAACAGAGCAGTAAAAGTCAATTAGTTTATTATGCAGTTGATGTTAATTTTTATCTCAGTGTTGTGGGAACATCTCATATAGACTAAATGGACAGCATATGGTAACTGGGAATTATTCCCAAGGGAGAGGATGTTTACTACATACATTTTCTATTTGAATGTTACTTTATATGTTGTATGCAACTGTATTAATAATTATTTAAAAATAGTAATTATCTTCTTGGAAAAAGGCCCATAAATGGTACATACAACACAGTTCTCATTCTTGGACAGTAATCTACATGGTGGGGGTTTTTTAGAACTTTTGTAAGCCAGTGTTAAAATACGAACATTTATAAACAGGTGCAATAGATAAAAATCACTAAAGAAACAAGAAGTTTTTGTGAAGTAATAAGAAATGGAAGAAACGTACCCCAAACTTTAGGTAATAGGAGTTGAAACTACAGTAAGAAATTGTCTCATCCGGTAAACAACACTGAAGCCCTGTAGAAATTGTGTTACTGCTATTCTAGAAAGAATTATTACAAAGTATTTTCTTTGTTTCTTTGCTAGGAGAACACATAGACTACTGTGGTTATGCTGTGCTCCCCATGGCTATAGAACAAGATATCCTGATTGCAGTAGAACCTGCACAAACTCAAGTTGTGCAACTGGCAAATACCAATTCTTCGTACTTGTATGTAATTACTTTGTTTATTCATTATTTTTTATGAACCTCTTCATGCACTGCAATACAGTTTACCTTTTCAGAGATCTGACAGACTTCCACTGCAATAGAGTCTGATTGTGTAAACAATTTATATCAGCAGATGGAATCCCACAGACTGACTCCATGCCACGTCTATTAGTTCAGAGCAATAGCTTTGCAGCTGCTGTGTCTCCCACCTGTTTGTTCATATTACTCTGTAAGGCCTCTGATTTTCCAATCCTTCTAAAACTCTGCAATTCTGTCCTCCCTTCTTTTATCTCATCTTTCTTGATATAATCTCCATAACTGGCAGCAGCTCCGTGTCCCCTGGAGAAGGGAGTGAAATGTTTTGTAATCAATTACTGCAAAAGTAAGGTAACACTCCCTTCTCTGGAGAACCTGGGCCTGTGTTTTCCCAGCACAACAGCTTTAGCAACAATCCTGGCTCAAAAAACCTGTATTCCCTCACTTCCACTTCCTCCACAGCTGCTCATAGAATTAGAGGGCAATTTAGGCTGGAAAGGACCTTTGAAGATCCCTTGTAAATAATCTTGTTGGCCTTCTGTCAACTCCCTGCCAATGTCTTTCATGTATTGGGAAACCCCAGGACTGGATGCAATATTCCAGCTATGGTCTCACAAGTGCTGAACATAGGGAAATAATCCTGCCACTCTTCTCAACTTCAGGCACGTTTTCCTGCCTCTTTGTCACAGACTGATATTTGTGTAGTTGCATGGCAGTTCAGATCAGGTCACTCACCCACATGAGCTTTTGTGGGCATTTTGCAAAAATGAGAATCAGCAAAAGCTTAGTTTAAGCCATTTTTATTGAGCCATTGGTTTAATTGGTAAATTAGTTCCTGAAAGCACAGTGTGTGGCAGCACAGGGACAGGAACACACTGTCAAAAGTGGGAAATATTTGAGCACATATTCCTGCTTGAAACTCAGTTTGTTATGAACACATTCTGAACTGCTGCCTGTGACTAAGACAGTTCAAAGGAATTTCTACTTCCATGCTAAGTATAAATACTCAGAGATTTTTCACTTTGTGGAATATGTTTTCACATTATAGCTGGGCTGAATTAAGAGTTTGCCACTGGCAAAAAGCAATGGCTTGGCTTCTTTTACCTCTAGTCTCCCTGTACCTGCTTCTAAGATCAACTCAGCCTCTGCCTTTTAGCAGGTATAGAATACTTGTTTGATCTTAAGGTAAAGTGCACTATTCCCCATTTTTTGCTTGGATAATTTTCTGTCATTTTAGTGAATTGCCATGCACTCAGCACTGAAGCTGACTTGGGGTAAAGAGTGGGAACAAGCAGTGGTGAACAGGGAAGGGAAATGGAAGGTGTGCCTGGGACCTTTCCCTGTCTTCAACTGCAGCCTCCCACCAGGGCTTAAGTTGTGTTGCAAAAGCTTCTGCAAGAGACAATGGCTTCAGAATTACAATAGTTTTGACTAGGACAAGTTGTTATAGTGAACACAAAATAAAGCAGTAATGAAAAGGTAAACATTTTCACTTGGTGTTCAAGCTTTGCTGCCTTATATTGCAATTGAAATGGCCTTCTCAGGACAGTTCCACAAAATGTAGAATTACAGCCTTTGAATTAAATTGCAGACACTGTCATTGTATTTTTACATCTGTCCTGGTTTCAGTTTAAAATCATATGCTTTAAACCATAAACCAAGAAAAGATCTCATAACACAGCATTAAGCATCTTGGTTTTGTTGAGACACTGTTGCTTAAAAACAAAGCTAAAACATGTCCATAATTTCATAACAAAGAAATATTTTTCAACACTTTGAATGTTACACCACACAACAAAACTGATGACAGTATGTCTTTTTTTTCCCAGCCTGTTCCACTGGTGGATTTATGCCTGTGGTGAATGGGTATCTATAGGCCTTTGGTGACCAGGGACTAACCAGAATCCTCTGTAGAATTAAAATTTCCTATTTCATTCTTATTTTGTGAACGGGTAAAATGTGGAACAGTTCTGTAACACTCTTCCACCCTGATAGTTCATGTTAACTTTTAGTAGAAATAGAACAGAGAACAGGTTGCTAGAAAAACACCTGCTTGTTTTTTATCATAAATTATCTCAACTGATCTCATGCCTTTTATGTTACTGGGACTAAAAAGGTATTCAAAACTTACATTCTTTTGAAGTTCCTGATACCTTCCCTTCACAAAAACATCTTTGTAATTGAGAAGTATGTGTAGAGAGAATATCTGACATTATACTTCTCAAAGTGCCTTCAGAAGTACCAGAGGATGGTAATTACCAATCAGTTTCCATCTCACAACAAAACCTGTAAGTTTTATTTGTTTGTTTTTAAATCAGGGTATTTGTACAGAAGACTCAAACAGATAAACTACCAGACTGACAAGACAATAAGGTTCTGTAAGAAAGAGCCAAATTGATCTCCCAAAAATAAGGATTATTTTCTTTTCAAGCAGTAAAAACCACCTCAGACACACTACTTAAAAATCCTATCTCTTCTAATTATACAGAAAAATTGAAGTTTTTATGTCTGCTTATGGAGAACTGGCTTTTTTCCCCCAAGCATTCTTTAAAACAGAAAGGCTGGAAGAGACAATATCAGAGTATTTTTATCTCATGGGTATGTTTTTCCCAATATTTTATTTTATTTTGTTATAAAGTTATGATCTTAAATGGCCTAATTTTCAGTAGGAGGTTCAAAGGCAAGCCTAAACATTTACTGATTTAAGACAAAGCTTGGATATTTAGGAATTGTTTTTTATAAAAACTGAATATCGTAACAAAAAATAGACTTAAGGATTCTGGGAATTTTGACAGTCCAACATTCTGTGTTTGTGTAAATTATGTTCATATAAAACCTGCCAAAATCAAAGCCATATTTTTCTTCCATTTTCTATGTGAGAAGATTGCAAAAAATAGCAAAATGCATTTTGAGAAGTCATTATTTTATTTTATCTTGAGAACCAGAAAATATATAATTATAATATGTGTCTTCTTGTTCATTGAAATTTTACTCTGTCTGAGAGGGTAAAATGAATTATGAAGGTAAAATATTTTAGAATTCTTTGAGGCAAAGAAGACTTAAGATTCCTTTTCTCTTAATCACTTTCATCCATTGCTTTCTACCAGCCTTGTTTTTTCCAACAATAATTTAGGATTATTGTAGGAAGCAAGCATAAACAAACACAGAATTTTAAAATCTTCATTACTTATGACAAGTATTCTATTTTACAAATACCTCGTGGGGGGTTTATTTTATTCAAAAACCATAAGCAAGTTTTATTCTCTTGGAGATCCTTCTAAATACACATGAATCTCAAATTGGAAGAATTTACAGCCATTCTCAAACTTCCTTAGTACTCTAATCTCAGTACTCCCTTTCATATCTTTTGTGTTCCTCAGCAAAACCTGGTAACTTTTTACTCTAGCTTTGTGCAATCTTTGCTGCTGCACTGCTGATAAAATCCTGTTTGTGGCACTAAGATAGCAGCTTACACATCAAACTGCACACCAAACTGATGCTCTGTAATTAAGGTTGAACTTGAATGTCTAAAGATGCTTTAGATTTGTATAACTTTTTCTCCATGGGTAACAGAATAATCAACTGATAAAAACATCTTTTCACAGGTATCCATTACAAGTATTAATTAGTGTTGTCCTTTTGGACAAAAATAAACCCAGGAAATCAATAATCTATGTACTTTACTAGGACCAGTGTTAAAAAGAAAAAATTCCATGCTTTTAGGGGTTACAGACTATCCCCTAAAGTATTATTTCTTGAAACTGGTTTTATTCCTGTTAAATATTTCCAGGAATTCAGCTGCCTCTGTTCATGTTTTCTAGCAGACCTTGCCTTGTAGAGCACATGTTAGTCTGGAACTTTTGAATATTTTTAATTTGATTTCTTGCTGTTCTCAGTGCCTTTGCTGTTTCTGCGTTGGGCACCTTCTGTCACAACATCAAGCAGATGAAATTCCTGGATGTTCAAGGGTACAGACTGCCAAAACACTTGCACCTCCCTGAGACCTCTGTGTGTCACCCATGCCCATTTTGACAGCACCTGGCTGTTCTTTAAGAACATTCAAGCTCAGTATTTTTATTACTTTGAAAGAAAGGTGGAGTAGGAATTATCTGGGAGGAAACAGATAAAATATTTAAACTAAAAATTTTTGTCTTGTAACATACATTATATAAATTTGGAGCATTAGGCTTGTTTTAGTGAAGTGCCATTCAGAGCAAAGGTAATGAAGATGAAATCCTGAGCAGGAATTACCAGAGAGCCTGAGGTTTATCTGTCTCTAGTCATGGTTTGACAGATATGATTATTTGAATTTCCACTTCTAAGAAATCATGATAGCATACACGTACATGATAGAAGGCATCCTGCCTTAATTAAGGATGTCAAAGGCAGCTTAATTTCTGGATTTATTTAATATATTCTTTATACTTGCTCAAGAATTCTTATGTTTTCATCTAAAATAACCATATAGAAATGATTAATAAAGAATATATGTAAAAAGATCAAACAAGAAACCAAGCCTGAAAACATTGCACTGAAAACCATCAAGCCAGTTTTTTCCATCAGCAGGTGGCAGTAACAAGCCATGTTTTTTCAAACTAAATTTAATACAAATTAAAGCCTTAAGGTTTTTCTGTTTTTGCAGGGATTTCAGTACTAGTGTTAATAACATTCAGATTAACAAAACCAAACCTCAGTGGCATAACTACTTCCTGTGTGGACTGAAGGGTATTCAGGTAAGCCAAATCCATTTAATTTATGAAATTACTGTAGAAGTAAAATACAACAAGAATACCTATTTACCCTTGAAATGTTTTCCTGCATTCTACAGCTTTTTTTAACATAAAGTTAAGTATTTTAATGTTAAAACTTGAAGAGGAGATATGACTTGGTTTGCTTTAAAATATTGGCAGAGCACTATTTTCATCTCTATAAAACAAATTACAATAGCAAATAATTGCTTTGGAAAGTTGTGATCAAACATTATCAGGATGACATTTCTGGATTTTGAAGTCAAATGGAATGCTTTCCAATGGATTCTTTAATTAAAATCTGCTTTGAAAAAGGTTTAGAGGTTTGTTTTTCAGAACATGAAGATCATATCTTAACCCTTTTCTTTCCATGGAAGCATTTAAAAACAATGAACTTCCATTAAAGCGGAAAACCTGTAATTTGTGCACAACAGCTGAGTGAAACTGACTCATGCAATAGGCAAAAGAAAATGCAAAAGCCAAGTAAACAGCATACAGAAGAAATAATTCATTAAGAACCATTACTCATCATGGTTTTCAGGGTTTGGAATTTGAATGGGATTTTCAGAATGTCCTGAGTTAAAAGTGCGGCTGTGCAGAAGGGGGCACACTTACAGAAAAGCAGGAGCACAAGCTCCCAGATGTTCTCCTGTCTGCCCACTCCAGCTCTGTCTCCCTGGGCAGCTCCCTCTGGGCAGCAGCCTGGCCCCAAGGCCCAGGTGGCAGCAGGTGCTGCTCCTCACTGCTGCCCTGGGAGCAGCCTGGACTCCCCATCGAGGCTCCTGCAAATCTCACCTGCTCTTTGCAGGTGAGGCACAGGATTCACAGAATTCATGGCCCTTTGAGGGGAAAAAAAAGGTCTTCTCTGCTTGATGTCAATCTAATGATATTTCTGGAAGGGCAGATGGACTAAACAGTGATGGCAGGTCAGGAACAGGTTGCCACAGCCAGCCCAAATTATGGGTAAGTTTGGTTTTTAAAGCACATGAAGTTTTCCTTAGGATAGGCTGTCCAGGTCACCCCACAGGATGTTCCAATAGACAAGGACTGCAGATTATTGAAAAGCCTACCTCACACCTGCCACTGAAGTCTTCAAAATACAATATTCAGAACAATCAGTGCCACAAATCACTTTATTACAATTCACAGGTCCCAAACCGCCCCCTGCTCCTATGCATAGACCCAAATAAATTACTCATGCAGTAACATGAGTATTTTCAATTTTGCATTGCTCAGTATGACAGGCATTTAAACTGCACTGAATGTAGAGATATAGATTAGGTTTCTTTACAATATATCCTTTCTTATATTAAGGCTTGCATGACCAATTGACTTTATTTATTTTGCAGTCTGCTACTGAGATCTGTTTCCTAAGGACAAGCTTTCATACTTGAAGGTTAATTTGCAAAGCAGGTTTGCAGACTCTGGTACTGGCAGAAAATAAGCATAAATGTTACAGACTTAAGAAAGTCTGAAATACAAGTACTCAGAGGGTCCAGCGGGATAATCTGTTTATATTAAGTTGAGCATGCTATCCTTTTGGGACAGAACTGTTGCAGAACTTGGCAAAATCCATTTTCATTTTTGAAACTGAAGTACGTTTTCTATTTAAACATCGCGTGATAAGTCTGCAAGCCTGATTCACATTCAAGACGATCCAGAAACTGTGGATCAGTTTCTGGTTACTCAAGCATTTTCTGTTTATGAACAAGCCTGTCTAGTGTTCTTCATGAAGGGGCATGGGCAGCAATAGTATGCTAGATATGAATTTCCTTTATTTGTAAAACAGGAAAT
Organism: Zonotrichia albicollis; assembly: GCF_047830755.1. NCBI lineage: Eukaryota > Metazoa > Chordata > Aves > Passeriformes > Passerellidae > Zonotrichia > Zonotrichia albicollis. The sequence goes on along the minus strand of NC_133829.1, from coordinate 10,357,736 downwards.
TCAAAATATAATTTGAAGTGATGGTAGAAGACTTTAAAGGAGGCTCTTTGTGTTTGCTGATCTCTACCATTGGTATTTATGGTTGAAGTTGTTTCAGGAGAAGTAGCAGAAATCTTTTCAAGATGGACATTTCTTCATAGAAATACTGTTATTTTTTCTGATTGTTGGCACTGTAACAGTTTATTGATGTGTAAATTGCATCAGAAGTTAGCTATTCGTATACCCCCATATCCAATGATTTCTTAATAAGTACTGCATGTTTGTTTCAAACTAATAGCAGAGAGAAATGTATATAAAAGTGATTATAAATAAAAAGAAAAAGCAACTAAAGAGTATTTAAAAGAGTACGTACATGAGGATTTATGACTTCTGGATTAAATGTATTATCTGTATTATCAGTCATGAATATTTTAAACTTCATTCAAAAAATAGCATGCCAGAGAACATCCCCACTGGTAGGTGTGTCTTTGTGACCCTAAAGCACAGAGTTCTTTAAGTGCCATTGTGGTTTTCCCAGTGTCAGTCCTGTGGGTGCTTCAGGACACAAGTATCTGCTTTGAAAACCCTGCATGGCTACTGCTTCCCCCTCAGTGTCATGTGGCTGCCTAATAGCACGTGCCAGCCTTGGAAGTGAAGCACAAAGTGGGCCTTGAGCTCTTTGTGGTGCCTAAATGAAGAGCTGTGGAGAAAAGGACAAAAGTAGGGTATAAAAGGAGTGGTAACTTTGCATTGTCACCACAGCAGCTCAAAGCAGAGCCAGTTCCTGCAAAACCCACCCACGAAGCTTGGTGAATTCTTGGGCATGCAGCCCATCCTGAGTTCTGCTTGGGGTAGTTATATGTTTGTGTACAGCCATTGCAGACATACCTTTGGCTGAAGCCCCACCATTGCCTTTGTTCTTAAGGAACAGAATGAAAATTTTGCTTTATTTTGTAGATACCAGAAGCAGGTCCTTGCTTCCAGCAATTCAGCAGAAGGATTCTCTTTCTAAGTATCAGATAATTGCAAGCCTGAGCCTGTCTGTACTTGAAACTGAGATTGTTTATTTTTTCATTGTTAGGAACATTTTGGTCTCAATAACCCAACTGGAATGAATTGTCTGCTCGATGGAACCATCCCTCCAAGTTCTGGTCTCTCTAGCTCCAGTGCTTTGGTGTGCTGTGCAGGACTCGTGACACTCAGAGCTAATGGAAAAACCCTCTCTAAGGTAATTTACTGTAAAACACGAGAGTGTCAGCAGTAAAATTCTACTTAAAATTAAATATTGTTAATGCCTGTAAACATTAAAAACACGATACAATTGTTTTTGTAAAGAGTTGTTGGATATAAACTTAAGATATTGCACAATCGAGCAAACATCTTTGGCCAAATTTTGGCAGGATTTGAATTTGGCAAGAAAACAGGCTTACATTAAAGCTGAAAAAAGGAGCATTATTGTAAGCCTGTATCTTGGCCAACCATCAGGTCCATGCCTGGACCAGATGTGCTATCTGCAGGCCAGGGCTGAGGATATATGTGCTGAAGCATGTGGACCACACCCCCGAGGCTTTACTCTCTCCCTGAATGACTTTTCATGGCTTTAACAACAGAGCATCTGTTGGAGGCCTGTGGAACAATTTCTTGATAAATTATGTAATCAGCACAAAGTAGAGGTAAAATTCTTCCATCTGACTGTCCTTATTCTCTTCACAGTTTTTTTGGAACACATATTTACAATCCAAAATGTATTCCTCACTTTTAAACAAACATTAGTCTAAAAACAAACCCCAAGTATGTGACCTGTTAGCAGTACAACTGTTAGCACTGTTTGGCTTGCGTAATACAGATTTCTGGAGGAGTCATGGTCCTTGAAGGTGCCATATGGGAATGAAGTTCTCTCCATTAAAAATGTCTGGTTAAGTGAAACTAGGATCTTAAATTAGAACATTGTCAGGAAGAGAAAAGAACAGATCTAAATGTGACTGTTGCACATATTTGTGCCTATTGTCTAAGACAGACATTCCCAAATTGTGGTACTAAGCCAACTGAAAGTGGCACATGATGATGGCAGCTGTTAACTCTGCTTGTAACAAGCACTTCTCTGAGCCATGAGGTGAACAGATCCACACAGAAGGTTTTTGCTGATCTGTTGAGACTCTCTCTGAGGCTGCAGTTGCAGGAATGCTCTCAGCAGTGAGTGCACAATCCCACATTGCCCAGCTCCCAGGGCTGCCTTCAGGAGCATCAGGCAGGGCTCAGGCAGAAGAGAGCAGGGTTGGAGAGGTGGGGAAGCTTTTTAGGTAGGAGGATGTGGCTCCAGTCACTGTCACCCTGACTGTGTTGGTGTCCAATCAAAGGTCAGTAAGGGATTGGACACTGTAAGAGAGGCTCTGGTTTGGGAGCTCAGAACAGTGGTAGATGAAAACACAGAATTGGGGATCCTTCTTGGATGAGTGAGACTGTAATTAAAGGGTTGGAGGTGACTGAATATGTACCTGGCCTGACAAGAAGCTTCTGGCTTTGCATAGATGGTCCTACCACAGGTCAGCACTGTCTCTCATGGTGGTCAACTCAAGAGTGAAGCTTGGGAACAACTGAGCAAAATCGCTGGAGTGCACATGTTCAGAAATTGGGTATCTGCACAAGCATAAAACTGGCAGAGGTCAGAAAGCCCACATTTTACTAGCGAGTAAAAATCTGTATCTGGAAAACCAGAAGCCAGGTTTTCATTATTCCAATTCTGCACAGTGTTCTTCAGAGAACAAATGATAGATACAGTGTGTATCTTGAGCTGAACCTGCACATGGCTTGGGAGTGCCAGCCAGCATTATGCCAGATTTGTTGTAAAGAAAGGTGCAAAACTCCTTCTGTCATTTCCATAGAAAATTATGGAAGAACAGAAGGAAGACAGAGACTCCACTGAGTGTCTTCTCTTCTCCTCATGTGTCCTGTTCAATCCTCTTCTTGCTAGTTGAAAAATGTGCTGAACGTTAAGCTTGTGTCTGAAATACAGTTGGACAAACACAAGAGACACAATTGCACATTTTTGTCAGGAAACCCTGCTGCCTGCAGCCAGATATTTTGCACTTACGATGAAAAATGAGCAATTAATGTACAGATGAGACTTCTGAATAGCCTCCATAGGAGCAGTTAAGAACATATCCAAGGTTTTGAATGCTTGCAGAAACCAAGGCACCTGGTTGTCATGCTTAGGAAAGAGGGTGGCAGCTCTGAAGACTGACTGCTTTTGTTCAGGCTTTAAGTCGCCCCAAATCTTACAGGATAGTAAAAACTCATTCATTGTTTTTTGCTAATTTATGATTTACCCTTAGAGACTTCTTATATGTAGCTAAATCCAGAGTCTCTGTTGCACTGGATTTATGCTTAGCCTAGCAGAACTGCCTGGTAAAAGGCAGGGCTAGTCAGAGGATAAATTAGAGCAATTTAGGCATGTGAGTCCTCAGAAGAATAAAACGTGCTCTGGCCACTTCTTGCCAGCTCCTAATGCATCCTGTGCTGGTGTCAGATGGGATCTGTGCAGGATCCAGTCCTGCTGGCTCTGTGTCAGCAGGGAGCTCCCCCATGGCAGGGAAATTTTAGCTGAGCACAAGTAGGGGCCTTCCAGATCCTTTCTATTAGAAAGCTAACCAGGACCGTGTATTTTTGAGGCTCTGGATATTTATGTGTTTGTTTATTTTAAATAAGAAATATCACTTTACCCCTCCCATCCATCTTTTTATTCCCAAACGCTTTATAGTTGTGAAATTTGTAAATTGTGGTATTTATAAGTAACAATATTTGGTTATGATGGTAATTTTATGAGAAAATATTGACTTTTTGCCCCTCACTAGTCTGATGGACTTTGCAAAATCTTAATGTGATGGTTTGTAGCAGGAAGACAGGAAACTTCTGGCTTTGGAATCAAATTTGGCTGAATTGTAGGGCTTCAGTAGCCAAAGTTATGAAAAAATGACCTTTTACTGAATGGAACATTTATCTGTTTTGTTTCTGTGAAACTATTTTTATGAGAATATTTTAGTTACATGCTCTTTTTCCTGATAAATGTAAGTTTAAAATAGTTGCTGTAGAGTAAAAGCCATTGAAATTTAGAGCTTTTATGAGATAACACTTCCAGTGTGAGGTTCAGGCCTATGAGATTAAGAGTCAGAGCTCCACAAAATTAAAAAACATTGTAAAAGCATGGCTAGAATTTCATGGTTGCTAACTTTAAAAATAGCACTTTTTTGACATTGAAAACAAAATCAGAAAACACATGCTCTCACTAATTGTGTGTAGCAGTCTGAAACAGGGCATTGTTTCACTGTGCATACAACATTGAAAAAAACCAAACATCATACACAATAGTTAGGGAAAATACCAGTTCAAGACAATTCAGACAGATGTGCACTGCTAACCAGTTGCAGCAGTGCAATAGCATTCAAATAACAAGATGGAAAATGTAGAATGCAATCTTTAAAAAGAATCCCTTTTTCCCCTCCAAACAGGATCCCACTCTAAGGCTGTGTTGGCATAACTCAAACAGCAGCAATGCTCAGAAGTAGTGGTTCTTGACTTTAAAGTGATTTTTATTTCACAGTTACAAAATCAATCTTTTGTATAACTTTTCATCAGGACATGATACTTTTTGTAAAGGAAACATAATAATGCTCTAAACTGTCCCAGCTTTGTGTTTTGTGGTAGGAATTAATGAGTACAGAAAATCACTTAGGACTTAGTAACTAGATTTACTTCAAAGATGTGATAATAATGTTGTTGTCAAATGTTAGATTGTGTGAAAGTAAGCTCTGTTCAGCCACCTTAACATTCTGTTACATCAAGGCTGGGTATCTGTGCACATACTTATTGGGAAGAAGAGATCAAAACTGAATAGGGTTTATGTAATTTAATATGAAATGTTGAGCATAGGAAGGGGAATCATATTTAGCTTTATCTAGACTGAGAAAAAGCTAAGTCAGACAGAGTAAAAAAAGGACTTAAACCTAACCTGTAATGGCACAGTGTCCATTGGTTTCACTTTTCCCAAACTATGGCTCAGATGAATTAGAGTGTGGGTGTTAAACATTTTTAAACAGCATTTCAACAGTTACTGTACCTGCTACTGTCACTGGTTGCAGTGGGAGAATAGAAAGGCCATCTGGAATCCTTTCTGCTTGGTTTCTGAAGCCTCTGTATAATATTGAAAGTGCTTGAGTTGAGCCCTTTACCACTCCTAATCCATAGCTGTCTGTGAGTAGCCACACTGGTAGTGTGACTTTGAAATGAGCAACTTGTGCTGATAATACTCCTTAGGATTGGATTATAATTTATTTTATTTTTAAAATATTTCTTTTTATAATTTATTTTCTTGATCTATCAAAATCTTTGATAGGTACATGCTCGGGATAATTATGTAAGAAACCAAACTGTTTACACAAAAAATGGCACACAGATACTGTATTTTAAAGTACTCTTAATACAGAGAAATGCTGAAGTTCCTCTCTCTGTGGAACTGAAAACCAGGGTTCTTGTTAAGCTTGACTGTATGTTTGTAATCAAGGGGAAACAGAGTACTTTAGAGCTGTGGTAATCAAAGGCCATAATCTCTCATCAACCTAATTGATAACCTTCTATTTGAGCATGTTAGGGGGCAGACAAAGTCAAGCTAAGATTGCTGTGCTTATGAGGACATCCAGATACTATCTGACAAATATATTCCCATTCTGGAAAAAAGTAAGCATAATTACCTTGCAAAACATATATGAAATTCAGCTAATTGGAATTTTATGTGCAAACTGGAAGCAGATGGTAACTTTCAGCAACCTATTCCTAGTCAAGATGAGATATTAAAAATAAAGGCATTCCTGGTGGTAAAAATAATATTAAAAATCTGAGGATCATTTTATACCTTACTAAATTAAACACAGTGCTTTATATTTCAGAAATTATTTTTATACCTGTATATATGTATATAAAATGTGCAAAGATTGGAAAAAATTACAGTCTAACTAGAGTTGAAATATGATATATGATGGAGAATGTTTCCTTCTTACTGTACAACACTCATCTTTATCTATAAATGTTTCTTCTGCATTTTCAGTCTTGTGTGTTGTGAACCAAACGCTGTAGAATTTAACAGAAAATCTACACTACATTTGCCATCAAATTACCAACATTATTTGTTGTAAAGGAAAGCAGCAGACTGTGTCTGACTTTTCAGATTAACTTGCTGAAATGCTAAGGAATGTTCATTGGGGGACCATTAATCTATTTCTATAGAGGGAGTAAATATATGCACAGCACTTTTGACTGAGTTGATATTTAAATACTCCAGTTACTTAAATTTGCATGATGAAGAGAATTCTGGAGCACTGAAAAAGACAGTGCTAAAAATAACTTATATTAACAAATGCATTTTCTTCATGGACCTTCCAGTCACAAACAATAAAATTTAAAACAAGAAGAAAAATGCCCTTTTTTTAAATTTTAAAGATTAGTTACCATTACTACTGCACTGTAGTGCATAGAAAATCTAGCACACTTAACTTGGGCCAAAATGAACTACATTAAACCACTGAGGCAGATGTAATTTAATACTATCATTTTATGGAGAAGATTGCTTTATTTTGGCTGCTGTCATTCTGGATTTGTGTATATCAAGTTTCTGTGTAATGTAGGGTGAGCTGTTCCAAAAAAATACTAAGCAACACTAATTCTGTTTTACTAACAAATATTTGCCTGTCTCCTACTCACTAATTGTCTTACTCTTTTAAGGGGTTTACTCTTACACAAGTTTACTTCTTTGAAGGGCTGTGGGAGATTGAAAGGGATTGATCACTGATTTGGAACATATTAACAGTGACAGTTATATGGGGACAAATTCTGTCACAGTTTACACACTGTCCAGACCCATTATTGCATGAGTCAAAATCAGAGCAGTTGGCCCTTGGCCTCTTTGTGAGCAAGAGGAATACTAAAGGTGAAACTCCCTTATCTGTCCTCATTCAGATAATTCATTAGGTTTCTAATTTTTAGGAATTTTTTTTATAATTAAATGATCATCTGTTCACTTTCATTATTCCTAGGATATCTAAATACCTTTCTACATTTAGGTCTTCATGCTCATTATCACTAACATCAAACTGATAGAAAGTAAAATAAATGATGGGGCAACAGAGAATCAAGTGAGCTGTATGGGGTGGGTTATAATTTATCAGTTCTTTGACTTGAAAGACCAAAAAGACTCAGTTGTAAATCTAAACCTGAATTTGAGGTGTTTCATATTGAAATATAAGTAGAGAAAAGCACATATTAATGAAAAGTATCATTTTACTGAAAACTCACTTTTTCCATTAAAAATCCCAAACAAGGTAATATGATGCAGAGCTACTGATGAGTTCTTATTAGAAGAAATCTCTCCATCTAGAGTAACTACACATAAGGCAATTAATAATAAAAAATCACAACCTTTCTTTGTCAGACTAAATTATATCTCCACTGATAGGATTTCCCAGATTAGACTCTCTGCATGCTGGATAGGAAATCTTGTGACTCAAAGATAAAACAGATTTAAGTGGTAGTAATTTCTTTCTTCGTAACCCAAGACTGACTTGCTCCTTATCAGGGAGAACCTTAAATTGTTCAAACAAAAAGCAGGGGTAGTTAGTAGAGTCTTAGATCAAAAGCTAGCCTAGGTCTGCTCAGGGGAGGCAGCTGCCTGTTAGGGTGTTAGCTTCTGCAGTAGGATACATTCTGGACAGACTTCAGAATTAAGCTTCTCAAACAAACAGCCTAAAAAATACCTTTTAAAAACTGTTAGTTTTAGATATATCCTAGTGCTCCAACTAACATTGTCTAAAACATGTGAGCAGCTTCCTTAAGTAATTAATTTACATAAATTTCTTAAAGCTTAATTGTTTGTTAGTGAATTGTATGTATTGAGATTCTTTTCCTAGTGATGTGGCTTTATATTGTTTTAATTATAGACATTCAAATTTATTGTGTTGTATCTTTTTTTGTTGGATAAACAGCAAAATCCCCAAGGTTAATATATCATGAAACTCATTGATTCTAAACATCTCCCATGGAAGCACAGCCAACCTGGTATGTGTACTTGCCAACAGCTATAAAAGTAGTGTTTGTGTGGATGATATTTGGCCTGGCATTCACAAGCTGCAATATTTAGTGTTTCTTGACAGATCACCAGGGAGACTTCAAGGTTTTACTCACCTGCCAGCTACTGCTGCTGCCCCGTTACGCTCAGAGGCTGAACAGAGCCCGAGTGGGAGCAGCTCTGGGTACTGCTGGAGTAACTGCAGGTATTTCCAGTCTCCATCCCAGCTGCCCCACTCACCCACCTCCCTGCAGCCTGCAGAAGGGAACAGCTGGCTTCAGCTATGTCACTGCCAGGTTTAAACAAAGGGACTTTGCACAGATGTGGTCACATAATGACTCTGGCAGTCCAACCTCAGGGAAAGGGGTGGAATAGTAGTGCTGAACTGCTTGAGGTTGCATTACAATGTGCTTATGTTAACACTAATTAACACACATTTTATGTGGCTCATTTGTCACATTAAAATTGCAAATGATACAGTGACATTTTCCCTAAGGTGTCTAGGAAGTGCTGTAAGTCTGCCTTTCTCCTTTCTTACCAACCAAGATAGTTAAACTGAAAAAGATTTAGGAAAAAGCCACATGGAACAATTAAAGGTACAGAATGACCACCATAAAAAAGCATGTTAGGACTCTGGAAAAAATCACCTAAAGGAGGAAGGGTCAGAGATCCATTAAATGATGAATTTAATTGATTGAGTGCGTGGCAATCATTGTTTGTCGCTCCCTCAAGTGTTTAGAGCCAGTAGGTATGAAATAAAGCTAATCAGGTACACATTAATAATTGACAAAAGGAGACAGTTCTTCACCTGACAAGGTGTAGAAGTCCTTGTTCCTGGATCTACATGTTGAAGTTATGCATAAGTTAAAAGGCAGTCTGGATAAATTCACATATAAAAATCAGTTGTTGGTAACTAAGGGTGCAGAACTGACATTCAGCTTAGGGAACTCCCGATCACAACATAAAGTCCTGGGGAAATAAGATCTTTACTTGGCCTTTGGTCCATACTAAGAGCTCACATTCAATTACAAGATACAGGACTAGAAGTGGTATTGGTTTGATCCACAGAGGCTGCCTTTATCTTCATATATTCCATATTTTTATTCTGACTCAAGTCTATTAATGAATTTATCCAGCTGACAAGCCCTTACTTACTTACAGGCTCAGGCTCAGGCTCAGGCACATGCTGGGATTCTGGGGCTTGTCCTGGCAGGGCCAGGAGAGGAACTTGGAGATCCTTGGGTGGTTCATTCCACATCAGGATATTCTGTGATTATGTGCACTTCCCTTCTTAGCTAGGTTGTTGGGTTCTTTGGGGGTTTTTGCAGGGGGGTCAGATCAAAGGAAATATCTCCTGATGTCTGAGCTTTTTGAATTACTGTATTAAATATATCACTTTGCTTGTTTAATAGTGTAGATGACAGCTTAGGGCTTACTGTCTGCATGATATCGTTTACTTGGTCTAGTTAGTTCTGTTGGAACAACTTCCTGAAACAATAATACAGAAATTCAGAGGGCAGTAACATATGTAGACCTCACAAAGGTGAGCTAAGGAAATTTTTCATTTATCTAAGTAGTTTTTTTGCAGAGTCATAATGTTACTATTCAGACCCATTTTAACTATGATTTTAGTATCTCTCTGTTCCTCTTTTCCTTAGCATCATATGAATAAGATTTTACATCTACCCTGCAGCTGTTTCCATGAGACTATATTCCTTACAGAATAAGCCACAATGCTGGAAATAGGGAGGGTTTTGAATTCTCATTTCATCTTTGTGACTGATTCACATGACTTTGAACAAATCATGTAAGTATCTGTGCTGTCTCTAAGTTGAAGATAACAGCAGCCTTATAGGAATGCTTTTAAAGTAAACTATGTAAAATTCTATGAAGATTTAAATTGTGATTTACTAGTATTTTTGAAATACTGCTTTAGGGAAGGAAAAGCATGCTAATGAACCTTGAGTGCATAGAACAAGCTATGTTTTGTGGCTGGCTCAAAGTGGTCTGTCATATGAATCAGAATGTGTGGGATGCAAGTGGAGTCTATGTGCAGATGGGGTTTTTTCATTCTCTGTATTTCTCATGGTGCCTCATGAGGAACAAATATCCGCCTGAGTTCAGTGAGAAAACCTGTTCTAGGACTTCTGCAGAACTCAAGAGGCTAACACTGTTTATTTTATACACATAACAATTGTAACTGGAAGTCTGCCAAGGAGTGTCAGGCCCCTCTAACCTACCAGCCTGACAGATGATGCTGTGGTGCAGTTCCCCTAAATGTGACTGTGAGAATGCTCCAAGTTACTTCTCTGCAGAAACTGCAGTGCATCCAGAAGGAAGTTCTATGCTCAGGTATTCTTCAGGCAGATATTTGAGATGTTGCCAAGTTATGCAGTGATATCTGGGGTCTGAGAAGCTCTGTATTTTTACAGACATACAATGGAAAGGTATAAATAGCAGATGATCCAAACAGTCCCTGCCCTAAAGACCTTCTGGGTTTGCAAGTTGAATGGAGACAAGGCATTGCTCTGAGATAGGCAAAAGCTATTTCCTTTTATTACGTGGTTCTCACAGACTTTTTTCCTTAGAGATATTTTCCGTGGAAGTCTAAACTCTAAGAACTTGTGTAGTAAAATGGGGATTTTTTCACTTTCTAGCAATGAAGTCACACATATTTATAGCATTATCATGTAAGAATCCCAAGTAGCAATTACTAATTAGAAAGAGGGGGAAGATACTCCTCATTTTACTGAAGAAATGGAGCCGTGATGAATTAAAGAGACTTTCCCTGACTCACAAGAAACTTAATGTGGAGCTAGAAATTGAGCCCAGACCTCCTGAAATTCAGTTCACTCTTTCAGTCATATGGCCATCCTTTTCCAAGTATCAAATATGTACACAAGGCTTTCCAGTTTAGTCTTCACATTAGTTTCCAATGAAACTTTGCCCTTTCACTCATTTTAGCAAAAGGCAAACATTTGCCCATTTGTCTCAATAGTAAGTAGAAACTGCTCTCTATACAATGACAATTTCCTCTCCATTCACATGCTTCTCATCCTAGTATTAAAGCCAGCCTGTGTCAGCAAGGGCCCGTTTAAATTAGAAACCAAATAATATTTCAGGGATGCCTTGGGCTGTCTTGTGGAGAGGGTTCTTTGCAACCCTTGCCAGTTACTACTTGGTGGTCCTGCCAATCCTTGCTAAGTTTCAAAACAGAAGTTGCTCAAGCCGGAGCAGCGCTGCCTGCCTGGCATACGCAGCTGGACAGCTGGAGAGCCGGGACCCAGCAAGGCCTGCTGCTCAACCAGGCACAGTTCACCAGACCTTGTAAAGGGACAGGGGAGTGGCACTGTCCTAATTGTTAACATTCCTCCTCTGCAAGGCTTCTCCTGATACTCATTTAATAAGCCTAGGCTCATAAAGTCTAAACAATTTAGGCAATCAAGTGGTAGCTGATGTGTATGTGGAGATAGAGATGCAGCCAGACTAAGTGAAGAGTGAAATGCCTCATTTCTCACTTTGCCAAGCTTTATCTGGCAGCTGCAGATGCAGTAATAGCTCAGGCAGCTGTACCCAAGGACAGAATTTATGTTGGGAGTACCTCAGGAGCTGTACTTCAGGCCAGGTTTGCACAGCCACAGCTCCTACTTGAGTGCACATGGCCCATCTGCCAGCGTGGTTCTTCTCACACAGTGAGTAATACCCATAAGCTCCAGTCTGAAAGCTCCTGCCAGTGGCAACAATTAGGGATGTGGTATTGCTGTGTTCTCAGAGAGACAAAAGGCAGGTTCAGCAGAACTGACTGAAACATGCAGGTATTCCCATGTCACAGCAACAGTTTTAAATAGGCACACCTTCATATGTAGAAAGGAGTGAGCATCTAGAAACTGTTGTGTCTGGAGGTTTGTTATTTTCTGTGGAGCTGTTTTTGAGTACTTTAGCATTAAATGGGAAAAAGCATCATTGCCTTCATCAGCATTTAATTCAGAATTATTTTCAGCTCATAGTGGAGCAGGGAGATATGGTAACTAGATGTTGAACTTTCATTGATGGGATGAAGAGATCTGAGGTTCAGACTGGAAATGGGACTTAAGTGAACATGGGACAGGGAGGAAAAATGAAGTTTCATTAACCTGAGAAATGGGTTTTGTTAAAAAGAGAGAGAGCCACAATGTTTCTTTAGTTTCAAAGTTTCTATGGTTTCTCAAGAAAAATAAAAGAAACATTGTTTCAGCTCATCTTTAAAATACACAAAGGAAAGGCAGTGCCAAAAGGGAGAGTATTTTTGCTGATTGTACTCTCAATGTTCTCTCCTTAATGGTATTTTTCATGTCTTTTACTATGTTTGAGTCAAAGAGATCCACTCTGCATAGTTTTAGAGTACCTTTGTTAATGTTTTTTTGATAACTTCTGCTTATCAGCCTAAGGCTTATTGGCTATAACTGCACTGTGAGCTGAGTAAATTGGTTGTTAGTGCATTTGCAAACAGTTCAGCCTGATTACATTCATCCAAGCACCAATTTTACAGCTGTGTCAGTGGGGCCATTAAAGGACTTGAGCAAGCAAGCAGGCAGGCACCCTGCACATACCTCTCTGAGCATCGTGATTTACTGCCTCTATCTGCTGCCTTTTACAGCTGTGTGCTGGCTAGTGTCCCTGTCTTGCTGCTTAGCTTTTTTCAGTCCTGTAATGCTGCATCCTTACTGTGGAATCTGAATCTGACTTTGCCACTGAAAAAACGCCTGTGGCTTTTCTAAAGTTCTTTTCCCATCTTCCTTGGGGTTACCTTGTGCTTAGAAAAACTGACTGCTAGGGGTCATAGTAGGTGGACACAAATACTTTCCTCTTAATCCACTTCTTTTTGACTACTCTGTGTTCTTTGACCATTTTCCAAAGTTTCTCTTGTGTTTTGTTTTGACTTAGCCTGATAGCTGAAAACTTTACTGGTAATTATTATTTTTGACTGTTATGACATTGATATTCTACCCTCCCATAGTATCCTCTGACCTGCAGGTATTAGAATGCACAAAGATACGCCCACAATGTCACAAAGGAATGCACATCACATACAGCTATGAGTTAGTTCAGATAAGCAGAGTACAGTATCTTAAGGAGACACAACAAGCATCACTGACTTGAATATCTGCAGTGAGAAACAGTTTTGGAGTAAATTCTGATTACGGAATCAGTACATTAAAACAGTCTGGAATAATAACTTGCAATTTTTTGCTAAGCTGAGATTCACAAGTAGATGGATTCATCTAATTAAATCAACAAATCATTGCCTATTGGGATGGAAGGATATGAAGTGCACAAGGAAGGTGGGAGGAGGACAGCTACAAGAGTTAAGTGTCTAAACAAGGATACTCTGAAAAGCATTTGGCTGTGGTGGGTCCTCTGGAGGCTGGGTAGTTGTTTCTTTTTTGCTTCAGAAAAAAAGGGAAAAGGGGCCATGTGGCATCCTGGTTGATAGCAGCATATGTTATTTGACTTGTGAGAGATAATAGTGTCAGAACTCTGACATTGTTTCCTTCGTTTTCTCACTAATTAATATGTAAGCAGAATAAAAGTATCATCCTTAACTGTGGCTGAAAGTTCACATGTTAATATTTTTCCAGGTGGAACTTGCAGAAATTTGCACAAAGAGCGAACGTTACATTGGCACAGAAGGTGGAGGAATGGACCAGTCAATCTCTTTTCTGGCAGAAGAAGGAACTGTATGTGTACCTTTGTAATCTAAGCTAACAATGTAGTATTAATTAATGTAAGCAAAAAAATACCTTCATTAGTATCTAGAAGACAAGAGTAAAAACTGGAATACCCTAATAAGCAGTACAAGCACCATTGGTATACAAATGAATCAGGAATTAAACTTACAAACTTGGGTACATTGGAGTATGACAAGTTTGAATGGATATGATGAGAAAAATCAGAAATGGCAAGGAGGAAGGAAAAGATGTGGGGGAAAGATGCACTCTAGAAGAGCACCAGGTTCCACTATTTGGCTAATTCATGCTGAACTTAGAATGTTTCCCATATAATGAAATCTGAATGGTCGGCATGCCTTGTATTCAGTGCAAATGGGATAATTATTACAAAAATGCTTTCTTGAAACTTCTTATAACCAAACAGTTCTAGGAACTTTTGCCAGGTTCAGTTACAAAGACAATGGAGACTTTTTTTTCACCAGTTTTGCTAATTCCAGACAATTCTGTGGCTGAATTTTGATGTAGAAGGCATTTAGCAGTCTTAAACGTGGTGACAGAAGGTGAACTAGCTGTGATAAACAGGGCCTGCCAAGCTATGCATGAGTGCTTGCAGAGGAATTTACAGTGAGGTTCATCTGCTGTCCCAGAAGGTGCACAGGACTGCAACTGTTCAAACCTCAGACCTGTCAAAGTACTTTTATTGGAATTAATGTAGTGTTTCATAACAACCTTTCCTTTCCTTATGATTGTGGCATTATATCTCACAGATTTGTTCCTAATGAGATGTCTTGGATTGCCTTACACAAAAAAAACCCCCTATTTCCTAGAATTACACCAAACATTTAATGCCATCATGAGACACATATATTTTCAATTTCACATCACTGCACCTACTCTACACCTTTCCTTCATGTTTTTACTGTTAGTAGTAAAAACACAGTGACATGAATAATGAAAGAAGGAAGCAGCAGATTTTCCTGCCATACACAGACACGATTATGTAAGTGGAAGCTTTTCTGATATATAGCAGTGGTGACCAAAAAGACAAAGAAAACGTTAGCACAGATGAGAAAAGAATTGTGAACAAACCAGAAAAATATCCTTGCTTCAGTGTATTTGCAGCTGAATGAAGCTTGAGCCACCCATCTTAAAAAAAAAGAGAAAAGTACAGTAAAGGACACTGAGGTTTATCAGAGCTATTTTTTAAAATATGAGCATTGACTGAACAATTTAAAACTTTTTGGCTTGGAAAATGAGAAGCTTTGAGGGTGATACTTTGAAGTTTGCAGATTCCCTAAACAAGTAAAGAGAAGGTAAATGGAGGATTCAATGTTTTTCATAACTGAAGAACTAATAGAAACACAATGACATTAGCAAGCAGCTTGTAAAAAACAAACAAGGAAGTTTGGGTTTTTTCCCCAAATATTCATTGTTAAATTGAGAAATACCATACATTGTGGAAGGCAGAAGTTTTAAAAGGATTCAAAAAAGACCTTTGTGGATACACTAAGAGAGTGTTAAACTGTATGTAGCTATCTAATTTAATAGATGTTTCTTCCAGTGTGAGTATAACCATTGTAATCTTTGTTTATGGGAATCTGGAAAAACATACCCCTAGAAAAGATTGCTTTGTATATGTTCTATCTTTATATTGCCCCTAAATAGCCATTTATGGCTACTGTCAGAATCAGGACACTAGACCAGCTTAGTGGTGCACTCTGGTCTAATGGAGCAGATCTTAAAGAGTATATTTAAATGTAAGCAATTCTGTCTGTCTTGATAGGAATTCTGTGATGGGGTCCAGAATCTCAATGGCAGGGAGTAACACATATGCTGTACATAATGTACAAGCAGATTTGTCATTGTTTATTTAGCACTCTAGCTGCTCAAGGGACTCTCTGGGGTTGAACAATGCCAAAACCAGTAAGATGTCCCTGCTTGCACAGTTACAGTCTATTCTAAGAAGCCAAAACAGGGCACATGATTTACAACTTACCCCAGTAAAAAACCAGATGTGAATTTAATCTCTTGATTACATTTCATCCTGAATTATTTAATTAATGGATGCCTAACTTATTCCATGAAAAGGTCACAAATGTTGGGAACATCTTACACAGCTTGTGTAAGCATGTGTGAGGCACGGCAGTCTCTTATGTCAGAAAGGAGGAAACAGTAACTACGTTCTTACACTTAGTTTTATTTAGTTTCTTGGTTTGATTGTCTGTATGTACCATGATCACTGCCTCACATCAGTCTGAAAATGTTGGTCCCATACTGTACCTCAGTGTACTAATCTTGCTGCAGTGCAAAATGAGAGGACTGAGGGGGAGATGGACAGTGATGAAGGGGCAGGGAATGCAAAGCCCCTTGTTTCTAGGGGCATGCACATTAGCTTCAGCCAGGCCTGGTACTTCTCTGCAGATCAAAGTGAAACTGTTGTCTTAAACAGGCAAGAAAAATAGGTTGGGTGGGGTTCTGTAAAATGCTGAAAAAACCCAAAGACTTAATGGAAACATTTTAAAATCCAGCTACAGGGAAGGGTTTGAAGTGTATGTGTAACTTGACCAATGAGGTTAAATCTCTTTTCTTCCTGTTTCATGTCAGTTTTCTTTCCTTAACTGTGCCTGGATTTTCAAGAGAAAAAACATGCAAATTTGCATTTGATTTATAGAACTAAGTGCACTGTTAGCTAGTAGTAAATTAAAACTAACCATTCATTTTTCTTTCAATAGGCCAAGTTGATAGAGTTCAGTCCACTGAGGGCAACTGATGTTAGACTTCCAAGTGGAGCAACGTTTGTTATTGCTAACAGTTGTGTTGAAATGAATAAAGCAGCAACTTCTCATTACAATATTAGGGTAATGGAGTGTCGGCTGGCTACAAAGGTAACGCATGGCTTATGTCAAACTCTAATGAAACCTTCATCTAAATATGTGCTTTTTTCCACTTCTGACCAGTTGTGTCTTTAACACCTGGCTAGGTGCTACTCTTATATAATTTTTCTTTCCAGAACCAGACACTTCCATATGCAGGAACAGAACTCCTGCTGAGCTTAATGGAAGTACAAGGACTGTGTCCTTATATAGAAGATTGTGTGATTTAGTTCTATTAAATTATTTTTATTGTATTTCAGTGGAGGAAATAAGTCTATTTTTCAGAAAAAAATATTCCCAGTTAATAAGATAGACTGTTTCTAATTAAAGCTGAATAAGCTGAATAATGACAAATAATGGAAAGCGACCACTATGGTCACATGTTTATATGTACATATGGCAATAGATGTGTATTTTCTAGGATTTAGAGAGTATCCAAGCTAGTAGTTGAAGGCCAGGAAGTAATATTAGAAATGCTGAATAGCAGCATGTGTCTCAGCATAAAGTTCAAAAACAGGCTTGAATGAAACCCCAATATTTAGGGTGTACTGCCAGTTTACAGCTTGAAATTATCTCTAAGGTGTATGTAAACTGAATAGGGGAAATCTGAGTTCTGCTTTAATTCTGGATTTTGTATGTTTAGGAGCATGTAGATGTAGGGTTTGATTTGAGTTCTTCATGAGAAGACAGTACATTTTTCTTTGATAAGAGTAAAGGAGGAGTAAGCATAAAGATTCACTGCAGTTGCACCAACATAGGGTGCTCTGGGAAAGAACAGAATGTGGGTCACAAAGTCTAGAAGAAAGCTTTGAAATGCAATATGGAACTCCTTGCCACAGAATATCAGACCAATATCTGATCAATATTCAAAAGCACTTTGAACTCTTGCTGGTGTCATGATTCCATTAAAAAATAATTTTTTACAAGTCTTAGTTAGTGCTAAAAAAATACTTGAAGATCTGATCAGACATTGACAAAATGTATTAAAAAATAATGTGCTGAGATTTTTTTGAGGAGGGAAGCTAGATTTCAGATGACTTTTAAAATGGGCTTTAAACTCAAGTATCAAAGGAATAGTTGTATTTCCATTGTATCTAAGATGTGGTAAAACAAATAGCACCAATGACCACAGTAAAGCTGTTGTCACTGAAGTTAACA
The DNA here is from genome assembly GCF_047830755.1 of Zonotrichia albicollis. NCBI lineage: Eukaryota > Metazoa > Chordata > Aves > Passeriformes > Passerellidae > Zonotrichia > Zonotrichia albicollis. The sequence goes on along the minus strand of NC_133829.1, from coordinate 10,339,908 downwards.
AGATTTTTAAGCCATTAAGAAATGAAGATAAGGACCTGTCTATTTGTTAGTTCTGTTATAACTTATAAATCTCTAATTTGGGATTGCTAATGGACAAAATATATGTTTTTAAGAGGAACTTCTTTTTTTTTTTTACATAAGGAATAGAGAGCCTTCACAGATAATCCATTCTAAAAGGCACTGTACAATGAGTGCATTAAGCTGTGAGAGCTTTTGAAGTTATTGTTCCATATACCAGACTTTGTGAATTGAATCACAGTTTTCTAAATTGCTTTAAATTATTAGTCCTGTACAGTATACTGAAGAGGTAGTAAGGAAACATCTTTTCTTTTACATTTCTGTTAACTATGATGCAATCTCTAAAAATGCACTTTTAGCAGATGCTCGACTGTAAGGAGACTAACAACATACACCTGTCTGTTTTTAAACATATGCTACCCAGATGGAAAGCTGCACACACTATAAAAATACATTGAGCCAGGAAAAGTCTGTCTTTAGGAAGGGGTCACAGTGGGGTGAAGGAGGGCAGGTATGTAAGTTGAAACAGGGAAGTCTTTTAAGCACCATTAAGCTAATGGAACTATGAACTAACATGCTGGGCCTTGCAATGATGCTTTAAAAGAAATTCTCATTCTAAGTGCCTTAGGATAGGCTTTTCCCCCCCTTTTCTGCTTTAGGTAATTCTAGAATTTCATACTGCTATACTGCATAGACAAAGATGCCAACACAACATATCCCTGCTAGCATTAGTGTAGAACATTTTGCTATCAGTCAGAGAGTTCTTGATCATCCTGGTAAATTATCTTTCTTAGATTCGGTTCCTTTCCTTTCCCTCTAGAGAATCATTCTTTTGCCTTTCTCTTCCCCTCTCTCTGTTCTTGTAGCAGCCTCTGAGTGCTCTCCTGCACTCTGTCACAGTGAGTTTCCAGTTTAAAGACGTTTCCTGTCCTCACTGCTCCGAGCTCCCCCCGGCTGGGCTGGGGATGTCGCCCCCTGCTTCCCCCTCAGCCTGGTGTGGGGCCAGCAGTGGCTGCAGCTGCAGGGCCACCATCAGCTCCTGGGCACAGGGCTCAGATGGCATTATAGAAATGCCAAGTGTAAGGAAGTGATGCTGCTATAAAAGTATTCCTGGACTTACTCTTAGTGAGACTTTCTTGTATTTATATTTGTCCCATCATTTACCAAGTATGTTTTCCTCTCAGTTACTCACAGTTTTCCAGTGTGCCTATGTTGAACAATAAAGAATAATAAAGCCCAAAGATTCTATATCCTGGCAGTTAAGAGCTGCTTGATGTCCATATCTTTAATCAATCTAGTCAGTGATCATCAAGAAAATATCCAACTGTGGGAGAAGTATTGGGATTAGTTTTTGTACATTAAAGAGATGGGATTTTTTCCCCCCATTTCTGTTCCATGTCCATTACAATTCAAGCTGCTGCAGCTAAACTATTTTCAAAAACCATTTCTGTTTGCCCATAATATTTTTCCCAGTGCTGTTAGAATCAAACCTTTGCTCTAAGCAGGACAGACCTTTCCAGCAAAGCCGTGCCCACTGGCCCAGCAGGGTCAGTTTCCATTTGGAACATTTGACCTGTAAAGCCCCAGTGTAGTGGCTTGCCTGAAATACAGCATCTCCCTTCAAGAATGGGAACAGATGTGACAATGCATGTGGCATATTTCTGCAGGGGATTATTTATTAAAAAAGAAAGTAGAAAAAAATTTTGTTGCCTTATAGAATAGTATTGTTTGTAAATTCTGTTTAACTTCTCATAATGAAGTCCAGGGGATGCTAAATATTGGGATTAAAGCATGAGGAAAATGATTTCCATTCATTTAGCACCTTGAAGAAGATGTGTATGCACCACCATACAACATATTTAACTAAAATGAAGCAGTAATTTTTATTGACTTATTAGTAAGTAAGCTAATATACAAATTACATAAAGGCTGTAGAGTTCTAGGTATTCAGAGTCTTTAAAAAGGAGACCAGAAGTGACTTAACCAGTCTTTTACAGAAAAAATTGCCTCATGCTGATTTCTGCATTAGGCACTAAACAGTTCTGCTTCTTTCCCTACCACTGAACATGTAAAATTGTATTTTAAATGGCAACAAAGTTATATGATGAGGATCTTGTTTGTTTTGCTCTGCTGAGCCTCACATAAATCTCAGCGAGTCACTAGATGGCACCAAAAGTAGTTAATTTTTAGATACTGCACTAAAGCAAAACTGGAGGGGCCCCTGCAAAAAAAGCTCTGTTGGGGGAGAGCAAGAATCTACACCAGATAGCTGGGCAGCAGATCTGCTTAAATTTCATGCTGTAACTTTGCACAAAACAAAACAAATACTTTTCAGATATGTATCAAGAGAAATTATTTCAAACCAATCTCATTCTGAACCGGTGCTCATTGAGAAGAATAAAACACATTGGGTGAAATCTTGGCCTTGTTAATAAAAGATTTGAATGCTGATTTGTATAGAAAAAGGATTTATTCCCTGGTCTTTCTATACTGTTTTAAACTCTTTCCAGACATACAGCTTGATTTGGAAGTTTTAAACTCAATTTAAATGGTGCAGCACTGGACACACACCATGTGCCTATGAACACAATAAAATGACATTGCTGTGTACCTGCTAATCTTTGTTTTACTTTGTAATCTGCTGAAATTACAGGTGCTAGGTCAATGACCACTGACTATTCATCTATCATTCATAACATCAAAATATTTCACCTTATGAGGAAAGGTGAAAATACTTTACCATTTTCATTAGAGGCATAGGAGCATCAACACATATTTCAGCCTTCCAGAGAAAAGCCTGTTGGACATTCTGTCTTTCAGGATTCTGGTGTGTTGTAGTAACGACTGTCAACTGCCAAAACATCACAAAGATACACAAAGCATGATATCATTGCCAGGAGTGGGGAAAGCAGATCCATCTATAACTAATAAATATCACAGCAACCATGTAGGAATGGAACAGATTCAGACCAACACTGTACCACTCCTTTCAAGGCTCAGAAGTTCCTTTAAATTTGATGTTAAAGAAAGTACTTAAATTTTACTTAAAAGTCCAGAGATTGAGAAAGGTTATGGTTATTCTCCCCACAAATCTTATGACCACTGTCATGTTTTTAAGGCTATTATGAGAAAAGGTTGTAATGACAACCTCAAATGTTCATCAGAAAATTCCAGGGGTGTATTGGAAATGTCAAACCAAAATGTTAGAGTAATAGTATGGAAATAAACTTTTTAAGGACTTCTAGTGTTACTGCATCATAGCATTTGTATAAAGAGTTGTCCAGATGGGATTGTAAAAGGTTGGTAAGTGCTTGAAGTAACAAAGTCCATGGAAGAGGATAAATCACTGATCTGATTTCAAACAAATAATGCCAGTAGGGCTTTTACAGACAGTATCTGATTTGAGGGAAGAATACCTGTCATTCACAGACCTTTAATAATAGATCTAAGTATTGTCTGCTCTTTACTGATAGCAAGTAGGTTCTGATGGTTCTCAATTAAGAAGTGAAAAGAGAAAATGGGCCTTAAAGGTACTTATGGACAACTAAAAGTTTTAAACAGGAAAGCACAATATTTTATGTTTTTTTTTTTTTTTTTAATTTTAGCTTCTCTCAAAGTCAAAAGGCTTGGAGTGGAGAAAAATGTTGAGACTCCATGATGTGCAAAGCAAGCTGGGAGTTAGCCTAGAGGAAATGCTGACCATTGTCGAGGAGGTATTACATCCTGAGCCTTACAGCACAGAGGAAATTTGTAAATGCCTGGGAATTAGCCTGGAGGAGCTCCACTCTCAGATCCTTAGTCAAAACATGCAAGATGGTGAGCATATATGAAATGGTGGGGTTTACTGTACAATGTTTGTATTATATAAAAGTTTTATGCACTAATAAGTAGTTCAAGTGGAAGTCTTGCCAGAATACTTGGCTGGAATCTTGTTTGGGAAGTGAAAGAATTGATACCATCATCAATTGATATTTTCATTCTAACTTTTAACCTAAAATTGAGCAAACTTTGATTTTGATTGAACTGTTTCTAAAATGATGAAAATAGCAGATCGCTTAACTGGTGTTCAAGACCAGCAGAGATGGGCTTGTGCTTCTGTTCTTAACTGATAAATACATGACCGGTTCCTAAAACAGTCACTGGGCAGCAAGTCTCAGTCTTTCCTGAGAAAGTTTCTGTCACTTTACTTTTTCTTCTAGGAAGATGTTGGTGGAGATGAACAATTTGCTGTTTAAAGTGTTTCCCATGTATTATTGTTTAGGATTATACCAGGCAGTCATGAGCATTGTCACACATGAAATGAATCCTGCATTCATATAGTAGGGTTGCTAATAATACCAAATAATAGAGAATTTATGGAATAATTTGTTTGCATTCATAACAAGTTTCCAGTTGAGATCAGAATTTTCCTTTAAGAACTACACAGAATCCTTCTTCCTTGTTTCCATTCTGTAGCATTAATACCTGTATTCTCTTGGAGCCAAATTACATCCTTATCAGTCCTTTCCAAGACTACTTTCAGGAATGTGTACATTGGATGTATATAGATCTGTAACATACCTATCTATGCTGACACTTAAATAATCTGTTCATCTGGAGTGATTGTAAATTTTATATATTAACCAAGGACCAGGTCCTGAATCTTCAACTTGTTTTGCACCCCAGTGGTATCAGACAGTACGAGATTATCTTATTGTCTAATTACACTGCCAGCAGATATCAGGATGGAATAAGATATCTTAAGTCAGCTCTTTATCTCCATAGAAAGAGTTTTGATAACTTTGTACTGTCTGTACATGAGGAATATAGGAACCATGTACCTGCACTCTGCAGCACTTTCCTGGGAAGCTGCAAGGTTGTAAATCTTACACAGTCCATGCACTCTCCCCTTCATGAAGCAAGACTATTAACTTACAGATGTTTATACTCCTTACACCTGGTTATAAAACAAAATTCTACAGTTCTGCAAAATTGAGTTGCTTATACAGGTTATCTTGGTATTTAAAAAAAAAAGTCTAGATGAAAAATTTAGACATAAAAGCCATAGAAGAAACTCAAAGGAAATTTTATACTGTAGCTCTGAATACCATTTGCAGATGTTTGCTGAACAGAATCTCTTAAACTTGCATGACTGTGATTTCATTTGATAAGACCAATTAAAAAGGATTATGCTGAAAGCCTTTTTGCATGTACAATATAAAATTAAATAACAGATTTCTGTAAAACATGCAGAAGAAATAAGACAGACATAGAAGGAATCTAAATCTGCTGGGTTTGTTACACACTATACAGATTACACATTATGTTGGCCTTGGAATATCAGAGGCTGTTTGAAGAAAACATTTTTCTTACTTCCCCTCTACTTTCCCACTCTATTTTAATGACAATGCCTGGCTTCTTGATGTGAGAGAGAAAACATCCTGTTAAATAAGTAACCTCTTCAGAGGATTTCAGAGTGTCATTGATTTTCTTTGTTCAACATGAAGAACAAACCATAACATTTAGGGGATCTTTTCATGCCCAGGGATCGTTACAAATACTGTTTTGTATTGGCATTATGTCTCATGTTTAAGGATCTAAAAGTGCTCTGTACATTCTAAATGATCCTTAAGTCCAGCTTCCCCTCTACTCCTCCAGTGACAGTGCTGTATACTCACATAAAGTTTTATCAGTATGCAAGGGTGACCAGATAAAAAGTCCACATCTCAAAGGAACATTCTATGGACTGGCTTTGGTCAAGTCCCAGGCCAGGTCTGGAAGCCCACAGCAACTCTGCATCCCTTTTACAGCAAGTATTCAAGGATTTCTGCAGTTCCCCACTGTACAGCCCATTCGTTCCCCATGTTTGGAGAACTACAGATGGTGTGTAAATCCTCTCTAAACTTTTTGCAGTTGTTCTTTGGTCAACTCAAAATCCTGAGTTTAAAGCTCCCTTGAAAATGTTTACACATGGATTGCACTTGTGGCTTCTGAACATCTCTAGAAAAATAATATTTATTACTTTCTAAGGTGCACTGTGCCATAATTTTGGCTTGGACTCGGCTGCTTCACAGAACACACAGTGTGTGGTGATTGTGGGACATTAAGTATTTATAAGCTTTGCCACAAAAGGATATTCTTCTGTAAAACACTGTATTCCTTTAACCATGAAATGTTTTTTCTTCTTAAATGAGGTATTTTTAAAACCCATTTTTCCTCTTCATATAAAAAAAAATTAATCTAATTCTGACATTTAAACCAGAGAATGAAAACGCCATGGGAGGAGTAGGCATCCATTTTCTGTGTGGATTTGGCTGTTTAACTCCTATTTGTCCCCTGGAAAGAGAATTCTAAATCTGTGCTGCAAATTCCACTGGTGCTTGAACAGCCATTCATGGGTGGTGATGGTGACCTGAGTGCAGGAACAGTTTCCACACTCCCTGCACTGATGGGTGTAGGTGAGGGGGTCTCGAGTGTTCTGTCAGGCAGCTCAGGGGCACAAAAAGCTCTCTCTGTGCACCAGATGTCCTGCATGACACCTCCAAAGTGACAGGCTTCAGAGCACTTTCCAGTTTAAGGGTTCAGGTGCCTAGTTCAGCCTTGCCCTGATCCATGTCATGGAGAAATTTTGGGACATACCACAGAAACTGAGATATGGCTACTCCAGGCAGATGCCATACCTAAAAGATGGAGGCTTTGGGGTGTGCCACAGGTTAGGCACAGGCCCTGAATAGTCCAGATTAATTGCAAAAGTCTGTAAAGCCATCAGTCCTCTGGAGGAAAAATCACTTCAAACCAGTAGTTATCATAATCTCAAAACAGGTGTCTGCTAAATGTGTCACCGAATCCAGCGATGACTCGTCCCCTGGTTTATTTTCAGAAAGCTGGATTGCAAGCAGTTACTTGAGCAGTCCCAGCAGAGTAACTGTTCCCCACTTCAAGTAGGGGGTTCACAATCTGGCTCAAATTAAAGCCATCTGGCAGCATTTTCTTATATACATTATGAGCCAGAAACCTTCACCCTCATCATGTTCAATCAGCAGGATGCCTAACAGAGAAGGGTACAATTCCACGTGAGTAATGGTGCTAGAAGCTGTCCCCTACAAAACTGCGTGTCCGTGAGTTTTTCCGGTTGTAAATTTCTGACAGTCCCATCAGCCATGTGTAGCTCATTAATCTCCAGTGAAATGTATCTTTAGAAGCTGCCAAAGCAACTAGAAAAAAATATATTGCCTGGAGAGGTTGGTCTTTAGCTAAAGGTCAGATAGAATTGTACAGGAAGCCTCTACAGAAAGGAATCTGCTGAAGTTGAAGTTGTAACAAATAATAGGAGTTGCTGAGAAGCCACAACACTTAATTATACAGGAAAAAAAAAAATCCTTTAAATGGACTGGACAGGTTTGCACAATTTTTGTAAAGCTAAAATTAAAAATATGACCATACAGTTGAAAATCCACAGTAAACATTTCTGTTTTATTTAGTTAACCCACAATTACTTGGGTCTATTAGCCCAGATTTTTGTCTGTTAAGGGATTTTATATGGATTTTGGACCAGCTTTCATTAACATTAGTCTGCTGGGTCACAGCAACTTGGAAGGCTCTTGCTGCAGTGCTATCTACTAGTGCCCTGGAAAATGGCACCATTTTTTCAAGGGCATTTGGTGGTTTGTAAGTGAACTGAATTTACCTGTTCATGGGTGACCTGACAGAAATCCTCTGCAGGAGCAAAGCTCAGAGAACTTGGAAGTGGAAGTGGGAGAAGAAACCAGGCCTTTATTATAGTTGAGTGGATTAGGAAAGTATATTTACATTTTTGGTCTAATTAATTACTTAATTCCATACATTACAGTAGCTTTAAGGATGCACATGCTTTTAAGAATCTGGCTTTTAAGAATCATGCTTTTAAGAATTTGTTCCCTAACCCTACTTTTTATGCTCTATTTTGAGCACCACAGAAGGTGAGACCATATAACCCAGTTCTGTGCAATACTGCAAGGGTTTCTTTGAGGGCTTCAGTTTTTCCTCTTTCAGAGCCCTCCAGCCTTGGCTCAGGTATAAACTAATCAGGTGTGGACCCTCTGGTTTTGTTTCTTTTAACTGTGACTGGCTTAGGAAATGAGTGAGTATGGCTTAGGAAATCAATGGAGCTCATATACAAGCTGTGATGCAGCAAACAGATTCCAATATAGATGCGACTTTTAGAAATATCATCTGTACTCTATCTTCAGTTAGGTAAAGAGGGTTTGTTTGGACTACCCATCCAAACAGAAGACATAGAAGAAAGTTTCTGTATTATCAGAGGCATTTGGTGTTGAAAGCTGAAAATGTGTGAATCATATCATTATTTTAGAATAAGGCTTTTTGCTATCCTGAAGATAATTTTTCCTGAAAAGAAAACTGCCTGAGAAGAAAAGCAAGCTATAACAAAAATTTTTAAACACAAACATAATTTTTTGGAAATAAAATGCTGCCTATAACAGACTCATAGCTAATGCCAGGATCCCAGCCTTTAACTGGTACATTTGGTAAACGTCCGCAAAGGAGTCTGCAAATAACACACAGCCGCTCTCTGCTGCCTGGAAGGAGCCAGAGGAAGCTGTGGCAAGGTAGCAAATTCCCCCCTCCACTGAGAGGCTCTCCCAGAGCCAGCACTGCCCAGGACACAGCTCAGGTCCCCTGGCTCACAGCCAGAGCCAAGAGCCCATTGTGGTTGCCAATTCCCATCGTGACGAGCACAACACAACCCCAGAGGTTTTAAGGTAATCTGGCCAGTAGAGCACTGCTCTACCAAAGGGTGGTCTCCGAATCAATCACAGCCTTTGGCAAGTCTGTGGCCTGACAATTGAAACCAGACATGTTTTCAGTTCATTCTTTGGGTTACTACTGTTCTATGGTGATTTACAAGAGAGTGTGAGCTATGGCAATCTCTCACGCAACTTTAGATATTCCCTAAACGAATGCACATTTAGAAATCTCCTTGCTCTAAAACAATGCCTCATAAGAAAAGAATATTTAAAGAGAAACCATCCTTAAAAATAGGCCAAGCTGCCTTTCTTCAGTGTTCAAAATAGAGGCACCACTTTGCAAAACACAGTGCAACTAACTCCAGCAGCAACAAAATCAGAAACTAAAATATGCTCTTCCTGTGTGATACTCTCAAGTCCATGGTTCTGGGGGGCACTCAATTTTCTCATTTCTGTCCTAGTTTGAAATGCTTTCATAAGGCCTGTTCACAAGACAAACAGCACAGGGTTTCTCAGTAGCAGGCTGTATTGAATTACAAAATAAATAGGAGCAGAAGCAATATCAGCAGTAGCAGAACATTGCTATGTTAAATGTTTCTGTCTCATTTTAGACTAGTTCTGTCTCAGCACTATTTTCAGCATTTACAGTTGTGAAATACTCTGGAGAAAAAAAAAGGCATTATAGAGGTGCTGATGAAGTTTTAGGTTGTAAGGATTGCTGCCTGGAGTGTTCAACACGAGAGACTTCATACTGAACCTAATTTTATTTCCAGTCTTTCAAGGAAGATTTCTACATGTATTTGCAAATCTAGATTACTGAAAGTGTCAGAAGTGGTTCCAGAACTTGGCAGTCTCCACAGAACAGCCAAGTAGGAACTCTGTGGGACTGGGTCAGACAGCAAGTTCTATTTTAAATACAGGGCTGGTCTTGCTTCTCCTTTTACCTCTATTTGAGAGTTTTATCAGCCATTTTAGAAAGCAAGAGAGACCAGGAGATGAACTGAGAGAGAAACTTCACTCTAAAGGAGAATTTACATGCAGAAAAAAAAGAAGATGAAGGATGTTCTGAAGTGCTCTAGCAAGGCTTTGCTGTGCTAAAATAAGGAAACAGTGCAGTAGGTGCTCCATATAGAGGTTAAAGTCCATTAATATTTACCACCCAAACAGCTCACACAAACCAATTAAGTCATAAATTAAATTATGTCATGCATGCTTCTGGTGAACAATACTTCCTAAATAGTAGCCATGGTATTAAAGCAAACAGAACTATATTGGGAGAGGAAAACAATGGACTACAGCACGAGCTTGGGAACAGCAGATCAATTCCCAAATATTAGTTGCAAACCAAACCTTCCTGTAAATATGGGTGGCTTGTGGTGTCTTTAACCACAGCCATCTCCTTCCTTTTTGTGCCGCATTATTCAGGCTTGGTGGAGGTCTCTACACTGATGGCCACACAGGTTTGGACACCCCCCTGACCCTTCCCAGCAGAATTGCTTTTTCATGGCACAACAGAAAAAATTTAGCCAAAATCCTTGCACTAGTCTTTGATCTTAGTAGGTCATTACTAACCTGTCTGGGCTTGGCATCTCTTCACATCCACACAGGCAGCATTGACACTGGCAAGTAACCTGTACCAAAAGTGAACCCTGAAAACCAAAGTGAAAGCACCTGTTCTCTTCACGGTACCTTTAATCCAGTATTAACTACAGTCACAGCAAGCCTGCATTGTTGAGAAAAGGAAAAAAAAAAAAAAAGAAAAAATTGGGTGGTGTTTTTTGTGGTTTGGTGGTTGTTTTTTCCCAAGTAAAGGTCCATCTGCACAGTTCCACAGTTGCTGCAGATTTGGCCTGGACACAGACAAGGCCCTGGGCCAGCAGATGCTGGCTGACAGCTGCCTGCAGGGCACTGGGGACCCTCCAGGTGTTCTGCTGCTGTTTGAAAACCTGAGAGCTTTAGATTAATGCCCTAATGCTGTCACTGCCAACCCTTAAGCTTCTGCCTTGCCTCTGCAAAGTAAGAGGAGAGACTGAGCCTGTTCAGTGGCACAGGAAATAATCAGAGCATGTGCATGAAGCTGTCAAAATGAAAAAAGATGTGTACATCGCATTTTGATAACCTCTAAACATTAAGTTTTATTAGGGCTTTGAAAGAAGATGTAGGAGAACTTTTGCAGAAGACTTTCAGCCTAGAGAGTTCTCATATAAAGGATAAATTGCTAAACCCCCACAATTCTGTTATGTTTTTGTATGTTGCTTTTGTAGCAAATAATAATGCAGTTTTCTTTTTGTGTAGTTTCCACCTTTAAGTTATACCAGCGTGCAAAGCACGTGTACAGTGAGGCTGCCAGAGTGCTGGAATTCCAGAAGATTTGCAGTGAAGCACCTGCCAATGCACTCCAGCTGCTGGGAGAATTAATGAAGCAGAGCCATATCAGCTGCAGGGAGATGTATGAGTGCAGCTGTCCTGAACTGGACCGCCTGGTCGACATCTGCCTGTAAGTTGTGACCACAAGGAAGAGTAATCGCCTGTGGAGAATACGGTTTGGATTGAGGAGAAAACATCACATCCTTGGCTATTGCAATCTTAAAATGAAAGTATTCTTGTCTCTTCTTACAAAATTAATCTCCTGCAGGGACATTACATGGTCAATTGTTTCCCTGCTGACATCTGTGTAATACTTTCAGATGAAAGCCACGGTTTATGGCTTTATTACAGATTTTGCTTTTGGTCTGACTCATCGTCACAAGTGTTACGTTAGACTGTTGGCTACTCTTTTTTAAGTTGCAAAAGAAGTCATAAGTAGTTTTCTTAAAACATCATCTTACTTGTTCTATCTGAACTGCTACTTTTTCTCTATTTCTTAGAATTTCAGCACCATAGAATGATTTGGGTCGGAAGGGTCCTTAAAGATCATCATGTTCCAACTTCCCTGCCATGGGCAGGGACACCTTGCACCAGACCAGGCTGCTCAGAGCCCCATCCAAACTGGCCTTGGACACTACCAGGGATGGGGCATCCAGTTTCTCTGGGCGACCTATTCCAGTGCCTCACAACTCTCACATGAAAGAATTTCTTTCCAATACCTAATCTAAATCTACCTTTCTCATGTTTCTTAACCATTTCAATACTGCTGCCACAGGAGTTCCAGGGCATAAATGAGCTGTTCTACAATCTTAGGTTGTCTTGGATTTATAATGAAATGTAGTGAAATGCCGTTTGCATTTTTTCAATTAAAAAATAAGTTGTCCAGGGTATCAGATAGGTTGGACAGCATTTTGCTGTTTAAGAAATAAGTGTGCTGTTACAGGGGTTGACACTCTGCTTCTCTCTGTGCTGTTTGAGCTTTCCACATATAATTAAGTCCCCATCTCTGCCTCAGCATTAATCTTTCAGCTGTGATCCCTTCCTAACTCAGTTTGGTGGTGAGGAAACAATCTCAATTCCAAAGTACATTCTCTGAGTGCCATTTTGTCCCTTCTTGTCTCCCCCACACAGGTTGTCCCTTCTCTTCATACACGGGCTGTTGTTTCCATGGCTACAGGGGACAATGAGATCTGGTACAATCGTGTGTTAATCCACAAAGTAAAAACAAACACTTAGTACTCACATCCTACACAGCATTTCATCCCTCCAGCAGGGTCAGCATCAAACAATGGACACATTTCAGTCCTTCCTTATTTCTCTTTTTCTGGTATATTTAATCACAGGACAGACTACCTTTCATCTAAATCCAGTGCCTATAGAAGGAATTTAGTGGTTGGTGATCATTTTAACAGTGGCTGGGGGAAATAAACAGTTGCCCAGCTGGGCTGTCCCTGCCTCTGCTCCAGCACCTTGACCCACCTGCTCCCCACAGTCCCATAATGGCTCCCTGGTGATGCCACCTTCCTAACCTGTGCCCCTAATTGTTCCTTGTTCTCCTTGGAGAAGGGTGTGCTTAGTTTGGGAAACAGCCCTAAGCCAGAGCATTATGGCCCTGCCAGAAGGGAAATGTGTTTGCAGGCCTGGGTCAAGAAATGTTGTTTCACTGTCTTTTAGAAGCAGATATCCCATCCTCTCTCTACATCTTTTCAGTCTTGAAGAAAATAAACAGTTTCAATTTGAAGTTTAAAAAATTTAAATAATTAATACCTTACCACCTTTAGAAATTAGTCTGGCTTAGAATGAAAATATCAATTTTACAAGCATGCAATTTACCATATGTATTTTTCTTCTGCACTCATGGATTTTTTAAATTGCAGTACCCATATATCAGGTTTGTAAATCAACAGAGTATGAAACATGATTATTTAGGTGGGTCTCATTTGTTTTGCAGACAAGATGGAATGTGTGCAAGTCAAAATGTCTTTCTGAGGCAGAAAGGTACAAACGTAAAAACTGAACAGAAGACTTCTGGACATTGACAGATTATTTTGCATGTGGGATACACGTGCTCTTTTGTGCTAAAACACAAAGCAGCCTGATAGCCACTGGACAGACTGATAGCAACTGAGCAGAACAAGTTCTGATTCTTCTCTTGGGACCCAGTCCAGGGTGTAACTCCCAGGCTGTGTTCAGTTTATTGTATCACATAGTGACCACATCATACAATAAGCTGTGACAGTCAGCAGGAGAGTTCCACCAAAGTTACCCCAGCTGCTCAAAGGCAACTGCTGATCTGAGTGTGAGAGGGGAGAACCATCTCCAGGACCAGCTGGAGACAGAGACTGAGCTCTACTGAATTATCAAAGATCTTGGGCAACAAAGTCTTGATCCTGTGCAAGGCATTGGCATTGCCTGTTCTGAGGCACCACTGGCAGGGCAGGAGCCTTACATTAACATCTGCATTGCTTTTGATACAGTAACTGCCCAGAGCTGGTGCCTCAGTCAGTGCCATCCAATGAATGCACTTGGCAGATCTGAGGAACCCATTCTGACAGGGCCTGTTCTCAGGAAAGCTGGGAGGAAACTGTCCTGCCCTGGGCAGGGGACAACAAGCAGGTACAGCCTGGCCAGATGTGCTCTGCAGTGTGGAGTTACCTGTGCCACGTTCCAGCAGACACAGAGTTACCTGTGCCATGTCCCAGTATACACAGAGTTACCTGTGCCACGTTCCAGCAGACACAGAGTTACCTGTGCCATGTTCCAGCAGATACAGAGTTACCTGTGCCACGTTCCAGCAGACAGAGTTACCTGTGCCACGTTCCAGCAGACACAGAGTTACCTGTGCCATGTTCCATTACACACATTGCCATGTTCCAGTATACACAGAGTTATCTGTGCCATGTCCCAGTAAAGCAGCGAGCACGGCAGTGACAGCCTCTGGCAGCAGGAAGCTCAGCACAGGAATGGAAATTGTCCCCCCCATTTGTGCTGAGCTCTGTGCTTCCATGGTGACACAGCTCCAGCCAGCTCAGGCAGGGGGACACTGGCTGGCAGGGAGGAGCACAGCCACAGCACCAAAAGGAAAGCAGCAGTTAGGATTTTTTCTAAATTAAATTAAAACTCATCGGAGCATTTCAGTTCCAGGGAGCAAAATATAAATAGTAAAGGAAAAAAATGATGTGTGTGCCCATGTAACATCAGATTTCTGATTTACCAGCAGAAGAGCCCACAGTATATGATGGCAGAGCTAAGTACCACAGTGGAATGTCATTCAGATGGAATGATTTCAGATTTATATATTAAAATTATTTCATCTAGGTTTTTTTATTGTATTCTTTGCACAGAAAAAAGTAAATTGCTTGTTCATTATTCTTTGCAGTCTTGTCCCATCAAGAGTATTTCCTAAGAAATGCATCTTTCTTCTCTAGAATTTTAGTATTAAATCTTTTTCTGATTCAATAATTAGATTTCTAAAAGTGTATAGCTCTTCTGGATGAATGCAGCTTAAGCCACCATCTAATTTTTGGAAAAAAAGTCTTAACTTTTCTTAAGTTGTACAAAAAAAAAAAACCTAAAGAACATAAAATCACTAGTCACTCCAGGAAGACTTGGCTGATGTGATTATAGAAATGGTCAGGAACTACATAAATTACATTCTTTACTCACGATGATATACAGCCGCCCTGTAACTTTCAAAAGCTTTTCCAAAAATACATTCCACAGAATTGCCTGAGTCTACTGCTGCTCTCTCCTTACAAGGTTTAAACTGTGAAGAATAATCTGCATATCCAGATGTTTTCTCTTTTGCCTAGATCTTTATGTTTTAGTGTATAACCTCTGCCAAGAAAGAAAGGGATCCATACTTGCTGTGGTTTGTAGTGCTGAAAACTGTAACCACGAGTTGGTCAGTTGTTTTTTTCATTTTGCAAAGATTGAAGACTTGTGCTTTCTCTAACCCTCCTCATACTCTTAGTAGCTGGTTTACCTGTTAGCCTTCTAAAGCAGGTAACACAGCAGATTACTAAACAGTTAAAGGACAAAAAATCTGATGTGAGCTCCCGAGTAAGTTAGGTACTCTTGAAAATCTCTCAGTCCTTAGTGTTGCACATAACTTACTTTCATTTTCTTACTCTCCATCTTTTGGTGCTATAAATCCTGATAATTTTTGTGTTCCCAGCCATGCCTCTTACATGACAGACAGATGAATCCTCTCTGACCACTTTTAAAACATACAGATTGTACATTACATCCAGGTGCATTATGATAGCAAACACAATCCTGCATTTTATCAAGACTCTTACCATTTCCACTGATGATTTTCTTAGAGCAGCAGAGCCTGCAGTCATGGCATAATTTGAAATTTCAACAAAGCCAGAAACAGTTAAAGTTAAAATTAAAGAAAGAGTTAACGTTAAAAGTAAAAAAACAGTTAAAGTTAAAGATGCTATCCAAATGCAAACTAAATTACAAAGCAGAATAAGCACAATCCTCTCCATTTATATATTTCAATCTTACCATGTTAACTCCATGCCTTCTGAAAAGCTACTTCATAATTTTAAGTATTTCAAATTAACAATATTGCTCTGGGGGTTTTTTACCTCTTAAAAGCACAGTTATTTTTAAAATGGACTACTACCATGTCTTGCCCACTGTTTCCATATACCAAACTATGGGATTTCCTATTTACTCCCTCCTTTTATTCTTTTATTCTTCTTTCCTTTGCTGCCCTACTCATATTTTTACTCATTTACACCCCCATAAGCTAATTCTCTTTATGTCCAGTGAAGACTGGAACAAGATACACAAACATTTGCAGAAGCAAAGGCCAGACCCTGGGACTGGGGGCTGAGTGCCCCAGCCCTGGGCTCCAGCCCCAGCACCCTGCTCGCTGCAGCACAGCCCAGCATCAAACCCACAGCTCCCCATCCATGGGATTGTCTGCTCAGACTCCTCTCCCAAAGATCCCAGTGCACAAGAGGAGTGTCTGGCCAGGAATCCCACTTTACCAGAGGGGTCCAGCTTAGTACTGAACTGATTAAAACTTTAATGAGGCAGTTTCAGACCTGTTCCAAAGAGAACTTCCTTGTGTTTGATCTAGAAACCTCCCAGGCACCACATCTCCTGCAGACATAGAATTAGGTGCTCCCTCCTGGATCCAGGTAGTACCAGGTACCTGGTTTTCAGATGGTGCAGCACTGCCCATCAGGTTCCTCAGCAGCCCCAGGTGGCTTCTATCACCACATTTGACACTGTTAAGCCACAGTATTTTGAAACACAGTGACTTCAGCTCTGCAACAGGCATATTTTCTGTCTACTTTATGCTTTATTTCTACTAAGTATTTGAAAATGACTCAGTAAAAATGAGGCATGAGCATGACCACAGAGAATTATGAAATCAATAAAAGGTTCAGAACAATTCTGAAGGGATTTCGGTTGCCTACCAAAATAAAAGCCAGACACCATCTGAAATACGAAGTTCTGTTTGAGGTAACAGACAAAATGAGTACAGACAATTGATTTAACGGACACTGAAAAGTGGATTGGGCCTTATAAAGTCAATGGGAATATCCTTATTGATTGCAACTGATATTGGATTGGGTCCTGTTCATTTTAGGAGGTTGCTCCATGGACTAGAAACTACCAAAATTGCATCAGAGAATGAGTGGCTTACAGGAATAACAATAAGTAAAATAAAACATCAACAGGAAATGCAGAATGAACATAAAATCGAGTCAATATGAAGGGTGGCACCACACAGACACACTGAAGAAAGTGTTTCTGTTCAAGAAGAGATGTGTGTTTAGAATCAAACACATATGCAAGTACTTGCTTGAAATATGACCTAAACCTCTACTAACCCAGCACTACACCAGATTCATTTAACATAAAATGCACACATGAAGAATTACAACAGCCCACTCTAAATGAGCTGTCATTTTCCAATGCTATTCACATGATATTGTCTCTCCCTCTAACATATTCTAGGGCTGGTGAATCTCTCTATGCATGGCTATTGGAAACACATCAAAAGTATTTGTTTGTAAGTCAGATTAGATCTCCCACAAGAATAAGATTTCAGAAGAGTTTTATAAATCTGACTGGTTCTGTTCTCATTAAGTTAGAAAAGCCCCAAAGTAACTCATTACATGGTCTTTTCCTACTTTTTCCAAGTAAAGATCAGGAACACAGGTAAGCAAACTATTGAAAACAGTGCTAAATTCTAATGAGATGGCATCTGAGCCCTGCAGTGTAACAGCATGGGATTTGCTCTAGGACATTTCTAGCAGGCCAGTGTCTTGAGGCTGGGAATGGTTTATATTTTGCATGTCATTTATTTGTCATTGTTCTTTCTGTTCACACTCCTCATTAAGAGCTTTTTATTTTTTTTGGGACTACATTCATACTTTACCTCTACTGCTGTCAGTCTTAAGTTCTTGAGGTTCCTCTAAAGAGAGATACCCACCTATGTCCATTCAGCATAAACACAAGTTTATGTGAGTTTATTTATACAGAGTGCAGTGACTCTATGACTTTTTGAGAGTCTCTGAACTCTCCTTTTCTTGACTGGCATGCTCAGTAGTCATGCAGAAGCCTGTGAATCTTCAGCATGGTTTAGATCTGTCCTGGAAGAATAGAGCTATTTGTCTTTGCCACATTAGAAAATGGCTTGCATGCCTACATCCTGTGCAATTAGTTTATGAACCCTCTTTTGTTATTTTTGTCATGTATTTCTGTTTTCACTTCTGATGTCTCATGAATGTTGCTAACACAATTCCTTTCTTCTCCTGCTTTCTTCATCTCAGCTGTGCTGTGATCCTAAAAACAGCTGATGCTGAAGCTTTAGAAAACAAGGGGACTTTTGGAGCTGACAGAAATTACTATATTGCAGTTTAAGGCATCAGTACTTTTCTTAGGTCCAAAAGGGTAACTGCAAATTTCTGTAGTGTTACATACAAGGACGTGAACATCAGAAAAATCTGATGACATGGGAATACTCAAAACACATCTGAGTTTTCTATAAAAATTTATATATGACAAAGTACCTCTTTTTGGTGTATTTTACATTATTTTTTCCCCTGTTATTTTCTTTTAGGCAATTTGGGGCCATTGGGTCACGTCTGACTGGAGCTGGATGGGGTGGCTGCACTGTGTCAATGGTGCCTACTGACAAGCTGAACACTTTCCTAAAAAATGTAAAAAAAGCTTATTACCAAACAGATGGCCAAAGGTTAGCAGTGGAGAATAACAGTCTGTTTGCTACCAAACCTGGAAGAGGAGCTTTGGTTTTTGTTGAGGCCTAAAGAACGTAAAAATTTTAAAGAAACTATGTAGAGCATGTAGAACTGGCAGTACTTCCCATGCCACAGTACATGAATGCTTTTTTCTGGTTTGTATTGTAATGAACAGTTGCTATTATCAAAATGTATTTCTGAAGAAGCAATTAAAAGTAAACTCTTTGATTATAAAAGTCTTTTTTCCCCCCATATTAAATATATCTTTCAGTATAAACATTGATTTACTAAAACCTAATGACAGGGAAAACTGAAATTGAAATAAAGATGATGATTTGTTAGAGTGTCTCTCTCTTCTTTTCCCATTACTGTATTAAAAGAGAGATGAGGTGTGCAATGAGCTGCCTCAGTGGAGGGAGGGTACCTTGCAGTGTTTGCAGGGCTGTTCAGTGCTTTTCCTCTTCAGGTCCTGGGCATTGGTTTATTTTGGAGTGTTCTGTAAATAAGGAAGATTAAATTGAAGCATTCAAAAAATTGGAAGGGCCTTGCCAAACATTTGAAGTTTTCTTTTCTCCACAAGTAGGATAATTACTGTTGTAATTAATGATAATATTGAAGGAGCACCTGCAGGCCAAGTAAAGCATTAGGAATACATTATGTTGAGTAGGACTTTCCTCCTAGGGATATTTCTTAGTGTCTTTGTGAAGGTATGAAAGTTTCAACAAAAATGTTGAAAATGCTATTCATGAGCTCTATGATGTGACAACTTAAGTGAATGAGCAAATAATGAAGCCAATGGATTTTGAGTGATCCAAACACCAAACTCTCATGCTTGAGTCCCAGCTGTGCATCTACATCATAGAACATTTTCATTTTATGCAAAACTATTATAAAGGATTAAATACGATCTGCTGACCATGTAAAAGAACAATTAAAATGTAGAAGGAATAATTAATGAGAGAATTTACTGAGTTGTACTAGGCAAAAGTAAGTCCTAGGTAGGACCAAGGGAAACTGTCATTGACATTACTGACAAATTCTGACCTTGCTACCACTGTCTGCTCCTGCCATCTCCTACAGCTGCTCTGGCAGTACAGAACCACAGTTCATAACCTGCCTCCTCAGCAGGAGAAATAGTTGTGATTGCAGAAAGGGCACTGTACATCAGGATCCCCCAAAGATGTCCTAACCCTGCTCCCAAAGGGAAAGTCAGGCTCCTGTGGCCTCTCTCTTGCACAAACTTCCACTTCTCTGCTCTCTCCAAAGAAAACCAAAGAGGAGATTTTGTTGTGTCACAGCCCTTGCAGCCATAAAAGACACAGCAAGAGTTGGCCCTGGGCACGTTTTTGTGATGCTAAGCACAAGTTAATGTCCAGAAGTCTGCATCAAATTAGAGATCTCTCAAATTTTCTGTACATTACCCATGCTAATTCAGGCCAAACCCAAATTCTCAGAAGCTCCTCATTCTGTGAGAAGACTCTGCCAAATCTGAGCACAGCAGATGAACGACAGCCAATGCAAACTACCAGATCTTTTCAGGAACCTCAGAGGGGAATGTCATAGCAGTAATATCAGTAGAGAAGATCTCTTATTTCTGAAAACCAGGAAGAATGGAAGAGAATGCTTGGGTCAAGTAAATCAAACACTCAAGAGGAAAAGGATGGGCTCTGGGCACAAGGTGGGGAGATGAAAAGACGATTTGCAGGACAGTTACAAGGATGAATGTGAGAAGAGGAAAGTGAGGGAGAGGTGAAACAGTTCTGAACAATTGGCAGAATAATACAATGGGCTAATCTTAAACATTCCCTTTCGCCATCTTGGAAATTTATTACCTTATAACCAATTTGTAATGTAGTAGATATACTGTGCATTCAAATAAACCTGTAGTTATAGGACCCCCAAAAGTAGAAAAATCAGATAAGTATCTTCAACAATGTGTAAAATAACCACTGCTATTTTAAAGAAAATATTGTTATTGCTTTGTTACCAACTGCCTAACAAAATACAATCCTGAGCTTACTTCAGTGAGCTCCTATTTATTATCCTGTCATAAAAATGGAGCAGAATACAGTAAATACCAGTCCCTTAGTAAGATATTTGCTTATAAAACTTCAGTTCAGCTGGATTAATGGAAACAGTAATCAGCATATGAGCAGAATAAAAATATATTATGGGGGTTTTTTCTTCTTCTTTTTTAAACTGAGCATGACACACAAAGTCATAGGATCTTCCCCACAACACACAGGCTGCAGTACATTTCAAAATTTTTCTGACAATGAATCTTATAAATTATATTCTCATAAACAAAGAAAAGGAAACCAGATATAAAAGGAAGACAGTATAAAAGAATAAAACCAAAAGTTCTAAACTTCTGATGAATCTCTTTCCAAGTAAAATTTAGACCTAATTTCCATGGAAAAACCTACAGAATTCAATTCATATAAAAAGGGCACTCAGGCATTTTTATTTACGGACTGTATACAGGAAGTAAATGTTTCTTTTTAAACGAACAAAAAATGGTTTTGGGATTTTGTTTTGCTTGCTTTTTGAACCTTTAAAGACCTGTTTCTACATAATGGTAAAACTCCCCAGTGATCAGAGCATGACAATGAGAAGTGGCAAAGGTATTACAACTATCTCTAACAATAAAGCAAGAAGATTTTGATGAAAATGTCTAAGCCTAGAGCAGCAGCTCATGAGCATATTGCCTAAGCAAGGCTTTCCAGGTCTGTATTTTTAGTGGCTTTTCCTGACTACCTTTTAAAAATCTCTTCTATAGCTAGAGTAACGCTGATTGGTAAATCAGATCATAGAATTGTTTAGGTTGGAGAAGACCTCTAAGACCATCAAGTCCAACCATTGAGCCAGCACTGAAAAGTGCACCACAAGCCCTGTCCCCAAGTGCCACATCAACACATCTTTTAAATCCCTCCAGGGATCACCACCACTGCCCTGGGCAGGCTTCTTTCAGTGCTTCACAATCCTTGCCATGAAGAACTTTTTCCAAATACCCAATCTAAACCTCCTCTGGTGAAACTGCTGATCAATGATGGAATGGCTCAGTGAGCCCTTCCACCAGGTCTCTCGGTTCCCTTGGGTGGATCCATCCAGCCCCAGAAACTTGTGAGTGTGGAAGTCAAGTGGCAGTGAAGTTACTGACAATCTCCCCTTGGATTACAGGTGCTTCATTCTGATCCCTGTCCCTCTCCTCCAGCTCAGGGGGTTTGGTACTCTGAGAACAACTGCTCTTACTATTAATGCCTTCTCTGCCTCAGTCCTTAAGTGCCTCAGGCGTTTCCTCATCCTTTGTTACCCCCTGCACCCAATAAAGGTTAGCACAAGCTATGATTATCCATGGAGTGTAATTTTATCTTAGGCCTGACTGTAATTCATTCAATCAGGAGTTTAATCTTAGCGTGCAGTAAATGGGCTCTAAACATTTCCAAAAAGGATCTGGAATGGAGACACTGTTAGACATCTGGGTGCAGCATCATTGCCTGGTGCCATATTAATACCCTGTATTAGGGTAATCCCACTGACATGTATGTCTTCATCACTGCACTTGCTGACTGTGTCTCTCACACAGGAACACGCTCATCCTCTGAAATAGCATGAGAGCAATTTTACCATTCACTCAACAGGAGGGGATCAGGACCATGCATTTGACGTTTGCTGTCTTGGACACAGCACACACACAGACATATGGCAACCTAATATATAATAATTACTTACATAACATTTTCGGGAATATTGGTTCCTAGTTAATATGATCTGAATGCCAACTTTTATTTTAGCAACTGCTGAGTACTCAGTCAGTATAATCCTTCTGAAATTCCTCTCTGAGTCCATGTGTCTCTTTAATAACATCTTGAAATGTTGGAGCAACTGGTGCACTGCAGCTTCAGTCTAGTGAAACATTTGTATTTTCAGCTAACTACGAAGCTTATTTGTGTGCTAAATCCCAACTAGGTCTAGTTAAAGATACCCAACATTCACAAGAGTATCCTGTTCTAAAAAAGGATACCTTGGAAATGATATCTGTTCTGGGCAGGACTAAAGTAGTGCTCCCCAATATAAGGTTCATCAATAAAAAACAACCTCTATAAAAGAACTTCTACTAAAAGTACCAGTAGCATGAAAACTGGACTGGTAAGACAATGTCATGAAACCTGTGCTGTGAATCATGCAGCACATCAAATTGAGATTGAAGGCTAGGAATTGATAAGAGAGACTAGTTCACAGTGCAGGAAGGACTACAGTGGGGAATGTAAAACTAACTGCCAATTGCTCGCTCTGATACAGCCCCGTTTGACAGATTTTCCCAGTGCACAGAGAACTGGCAGAGGAAGCACTGCCAAGCAATGCTGCTGACACATCTGTCCTCCCTCAGCTCTGCAGTTCTGCCAGTTCTTTCATCAGATGCTTTTCTGAGATTCAATATCTCATAAAATAGAGACAAGAGATTTAATTCTGGTACTGGTCTTATCTCTCATACTGTGCTTTTGGACTTGTGTCACAAGTAATTGAGATTCTCTGAGACAAGACAGACCACAGCCTCCCGTGACAGCCCTGAGCTCACAGAGACAGCTGTCACTGTGCCCAGGGTGGGCAGTGCCCAGCCTGCTCCTCTGCAGCCTCCCTGAGCCCCACACTGCAGTGCTGCCCTGCCTTGGACAGCTGGAGCCGCTCCATTGGCAACCGCTGCTTCCTGAGCACGTGGTTTTCCTCTGGTCACCTACGACTGTCTGAGCAGTGAAACCTGTGGGTGAAGGTTCTCTGGAGCTCCCAAAGCCTCTGCAGGTTTGGTCACTGATTTCAGCACAATGTGGATTTA
This sequence comes from Zonotrichia albicollis, assembly GCF_047830755.1. Taxonomy (NCBI): domain Eukaryota; kingdom Metazoa; phylum Chordata; class Aves; order Passeriformes; family Passerellidae; genus Zonotrichia; species Zonotrichia albicollis. Next base: position 10,316,734 of record NC_133829.1, on the reverse strand, counting down.
CCCAGCCCATACTCCCTGCAAACAGTTCAAGCAATACAATAAGAAATACTGAGGATTTGCACATAGAGCTAACGTACCCAAATCTCACAAGTAACTTAAGGCACTCAGACCAAATTCATCACAGGTGTCAGACCTAGCAATGGAAAAACTGTAGACAATGGAAAAATGTTGAAGCTTCAGATGAGAAGACAGTAAGGAGCTTTCAGAATTAATTGATCATTAAAATGCTTGAGATTGATTTCCAATAGGAGTGCTTCCTGTAGAAGCAACAAACTGAGGAGGATTCATACAAAAGCACTGGGTATACTTATTGGATTTTAAGTCTAATGCATTTTGAGAACTGCTATCATTTTCTAAACCTTTTTTTGTTGGCCAAAATTACACATAAATATTAAAAGGGGAAAACAAATCTTCCCGCTAAAGCACAACTTTCTGCACTTGGCACACGAGAATCAAATACATCAATAAAGATTAGATGTACTTCAGACTGAAACACAACTAGTGCCCAAGCAGCTGTCTTCTTTCCAGCCAAGCTGTATGTGATTTGGGGTGGGAATAAAAATATATTTTATCAGCCAATGATCAAGCCAGATGTGTGGGGTTCTTTTTCTAAAATACAAATTAATTTTTCAAGGGATACTGAAGCAGGTTTGTATGAAGCTCTTACAGCAATTCCTCAGGAATATTGTTAAATATCTTCTTTTTTGCTAAATTCCATATGGTGGAAGGTTTTATTCATGTTGTTCTACATTTTCTGGTTTCTTATCTGTCCCTCATGTGACAAATACATGCATTTATTTCTGTTGGCTGAGCTGTTTTGACATTGAGCAGGATTCTTTAATTGTGTTCTACTGATCAATTATCAACAGATTGAAATTGTTCTGATTAAATGCTGAAGCACTTTCTACTGACTTTGTCCCTGGGAACATTCTTTCCTATCTGCTTCCTTTTCAGGCTTCAGTCTAGAGGAGAATTCAGACAAGACCCTGTACTTGAGGGGAAAAAATTTAAAAATCAGAGCAACCCTTTTAAACATCTATAGCAGCTCCAAGAATAAGAAGTTTTTTATGAAGGGCTGAACTTAATTTTATTTAGGAACATAAAGCTCTAACTTTCATAGCTGAATTAAAAAGTCTAACCGAAACCAGAAGCTAAAATCAGAACCAAAAACATCTAGCAAGGATTTACAGAACTTCTGTCAGATTAAGTTAAAGCTCCACAGCTGAATCATAAACTCAGTCAGAGTCAAATACTATCTGTGAATAAAAAAATTTGGGGACAAAGGGTTAAAGGTCAAGGAAAAAGTACCTATTGGGCTTTTTCCCAAGTTGGTTATGGTCAGACCTCGGCCCTACAAATATATCCAGTCAAATTCCTCTGCAATCTTTCCACAGCCAATCTGACTATGTCAGCAGCAAAACAGATGAGGAGCTTTGAATAGCCTTGATTTTAAAAATTATTTTGTTTTTTTTCATTTATTTTCAGAAGGCCATTTGAGAGAGTGAGTGAGGGCCTGGGCAGCTTTTGTTTCTGAAGATCTATAACCCGATGATGGCCAGCGGGGAGAGAGGGGTCACTGGCTGCAAATGATTTTCAATACTTCCTCTAGAGGGAATAGGATGGTTTTTGGGAGCTGCTTCAGGAGCTGGACCTAAAGCCCTCTTGCTATTGTTACTGAAAACCTTCAAAATTTATTGTCCTGCCTAAAAGTCATAAAATGTTTAACTTTCTTGATTTTAAGATTGCAGTGGTATGCCTTCCTAAAGCTGATTTTTCACAAAACAAATTAAATGGTTAAATTAATAAATTTTTTTGGACAGAACAACACTGTCAAGATTTATGGGATTTCTTAGTACCATCCTCAGCTATCAGCCCCTTGCACACAACTCCTCTGGGTGCCCTTTCCTCCTGCTCATCCACAAGAACAACCAGCCTGGCTGGTCGGGAGCGAGGGCACAGCCAGCCAGGAAATGCACACCCGGCTCTGAGAGAGGGGCACAGAGGGGCTTGCAGGGCTCTCCCCATCCCAAGGAAAATGGCAGTGACTGCACAAGCTCCTGGAGAGCTTGGTTTTGGTTAGCAGAGTTTCAATCTCAACTATCTGCTTTAGCTCCACTAATGAGATTTATTTTATTTCTATGTAGGTGGTCTTTTATTTCTTAAATGCAATTAGCATACAGTTGTTGCCTGATGGTTTTATTTATTTTTGAAAGTGCCGACTACTGGACTTGCTTTCATAGTTCTCGCATTTCCAGAATTGACTTTTGTGCTCCACAAGCCTATTTTCAGGAAATATTTTGTAAGAGGGATGATATTTTGAACTCTACTTTTAAGGCTGCAAAGTCCTCTGCTTTTTTCATTCCTTTGTCTGTTCATTAGGGGCCATGTTTAATTCCTAGATGTGTTTTTTGGAGTCAAGTTCATTTCCTTTGAAACATACCATGAAAACAAAACACTAAAAATACTTTCAGACTTCAGGCAAAGTTATATGTTTATTTTATGAGATCCTATGCTATATGAGATTTCAGGTGGGGCACTGAAATTCACATATTTGTCCCTTTCTAGGTCTTGTCTAAACATTTCCTGACGTGTTCATTATATAAATGCATAAAAAACTATCTGACCTGTTCAGCTTCAGCAGTACAATGAATAGAAGGTTTTAGGCTTTTATTCAAACTATGAAATATTTCAACAATCCCATTTTTTGAGGATGACATGGATGAGTGCTATGTAGTGTTTCCAACTCCTGAGTTGTATTACAGTCTTGATTTTTGTGATTCATGAATTTATAATTAATACTCTCAAAAAAGAAAATGGAACATTTTTGAAAATCAACATCATGCATATTGCAAACTACAATAAACATGTCAGCAAAACTGGATATACTAACAGTTTATGGTGGCCAATTTGCTACTTTATTCTTTTTTATAAATGGACAAATTATGACTGCCCATTGTGGTCACATTAAAGGGAGAATGGTGTGGAAATTTCTGTTCTCAATAAACCCATAAAAAAGTGGACACAACTTATTTTTAGACAGAATTGTGCTCATAATGTGAATAGTCACCTAAAATCTGCTGAGAAAAACATAATCAGTTTCACAAGAAGTCTAAAATTTTCTTTTTATCCCATTAGTCAGCCTAATAACAAGTTTTACAATTTGTCCTTGTGAAGTTCATAAAAACAATGACAAATATAAAAATGCCACACTGAAAGTTGAGCAAAAAAGAAGTTTTCCACTCTTCTATATGATGTTGCGAAATGTGAAGTCAGTGCAGTTAAAGTACCATAACACAAACTGACCTCTGAATCCACTGAATGAGGGCTGGCCTGCTGTAACAGAAGCTGCTGAGGTTTTACAAGCAAGCTGAGGCATCCCTATGCTGAATATGCTGAAAAGCAGTGGGAAACTGGTTTTCCTTTAATGTGTTGAGTGCAAATTCTTCAATATACAGAAAACTGAAATGCTAAGAATCCCTTGAGAAAAGGTTTCACAGAAACTCAAGTAAGTCTTCATTAAATCCTCCAAAAACATTGTAATTAAAGAAGTCCTATGTGTGTCAGGGAAAGAATTTAATTAATTAGCAAATCTTTGCTTGTGAAACCTCTTTGTTTTAAGATAAAAAGAACAAAGGGCTCTGAATATCTGTACCACACAACAGACAGGTCCTTTCTACATTCAGAAGGACACATGCCAGATAGAAATACGTCCACATTCAGAAAATACTCTAAGCTTCCTCAAGATTTATAGATATTTGAATCCAAAGAGTATAATTCAGGGCCATAATAGAACCAAGTCCATCTATAAAGCCAGAATCCAGATATGAGAGGAATTTCATTACATTCTGGGAGGTTTGATTTATGTTTCTCACTCAGCCTTATTCCCCAAAATCTAACAGAAATAAAGTAACCAAGCTGAAGTGCAGTCTCACTTCAGACATTTTAAATCGTATGTTAGTTTAAAGGATAACAAGATGAGGAACCAATCAAACCTTTTTTCTGTATTTTTAAGTTTCTGTCTTTTAGGCAAACCACTTGCTGAGATTGTCTGCATTACTGTGGTCTGTCTCAGTCTAGAAAAGAGAAAACTGTCCCAGCTATTGTGGATCATAGCAGAAAAAGGAAACAAAATAAATGGGTGAGACTTGAGTAATGCATTCTTCTCCTCCCTGCCTCAGCTGGTTTAAACCACCTTGGCAAAAACTTAAGAAGAAAGGTTTTAAACACAATACAGGTTGGTTTGGGAGTCCAAAAGGATATCTGTTTGTAAACTAGAGGACAATGACTCTTCAAGTGCAGGGGAAAGACACAGCATTATCAGTATTGTGGGCATGAAGAAAGTAGGAGATAAAGGACTTTGGCCACTGAATTCTGAGGAGCACAGAGGTGCTTTCAACTCTGAGCCCATACAAGAGGGCTGTAAAAATGGGAGAAATGTCAGTAAAGGATATTATCAAACTGAGAAGACTAGCAGAAGGGACTAAGAAATTCTACAGTCATATTACAAAATATTTATACTGAGATTTTTTTTAACTAAGATTTTTGGTTTTCACCAAAAATGAAGTACTGTACTACTTAATGGTGGTGCAGTGTATGAAGGGGTCAGAATTTCTGGCAAGGATTGATGGCAATGATCTAATAGGCTACAGGAGACCATTCTCCATCTCAAGCAGAAAAACTGTAGATGACAATAGGCATGGAACACAAACACCTGCAAACCTGAGTTATTCTAAAAACTAATGCTGACTTTTGTGTACAGCTATTTAAGAAGAATCAAGGTGTGTGATAAAGTTTTATCAAGAATTAAGCTAGTGTATCACATTTTAGGCTGCAGTTTACTACAACCATGCCCTTAGCTTTATCTAATTGATTCTTATCTCCGGCAAAAACATTTTCCTTTTGTGAACATTGAAAGCATAAAAAGATGTCAGACAGAAGAACAGGAAAAAAACCCCATGTAAAACACACTAAAAAAAACCCAACCCAGCACAAATACTAGTTATAAAAGGAAAAGCCCAACATAAATGCAGCACTGTTCAAAGTCTCTGACAGTTTAACCTACACAACAAACTTTAAGATGATGTTCACCTCTGGCTTCTCTGCTTAGTTTTTAAAAGATATCCCACCTAATGTTACTGCAACTGCCAGACCAGTGGAGAAAAGAAACACTTTGTTGCTGAGTTTTTCTTCAGTTACATGCATTGTTGTTTTTCCTCCCCCGTAATGCTCTGTATTCTGTTAAGCATTTTATAACTTGACAGAATATAACTATATAATTTATAGTTTATAAATACTGACAGAATCATGGCTTTTGTTAGCATGTTACCCATGGTATGATCCTTTTAATATCAGAAGTATGTAAGGCAAACCTCTGTTATGGCTTTGGATTCCTTTGGCACAGTATTTATATGTTCACAACATTCACTTATTTCTTCATCTGCCATTTTTTTCCTATCTTTAGGTAGATTTTTGCAAATTGAATCCTCTTCTAACAAAAATATAAAAATCATACATAATATTTTCTTTGTACTTTAGGATGCACATCAGCCTTCCAGTGAACTTAATTTCTCCTTAGTACATTTTCCACACTTTTTCTTCCCAGACAAAAGGCTATGCAAAGAGATTTCTCCGCAGATAATGAATTGGTTAATGAAAAATGGTGCTAAGAAGGTTATTTGATCTACTAAAACACTAACAATAAAATACAGATACTTAGATCTGTCTCAGATGTTTTATAAAGACTGTGTCTGGACAGACTGGCATGAATAGTCCTGGATTTCTGTGGTGGTAAAGAGGAGTATTTATCCAGTCTCACAAGGTGATGTCTTTCTGTCTGTCTGTCCCCGTCCCACCTGCCCATAAGGGAAAAATGACTGTAAAGCAGAGGTGTGTGCCAAGCCTTGCAGCATCCAAAGGGGCTCCAGGAGAGCAGGAGAGGAACCTTTTAGAAAGAAACAAAGTGACAGAACAAGGAACAACGGCTTAAAACTGAGAGAGGGCAGGTTTAGATTCCATAACAGGAATGAAATCTGTCCTGTGAAGGGGGTGAGGCACTGGAACAGCCTGCCCAGAGGGGTGGTGGATGCCCCATCCCAGAAGTGTTCAAGGCCAGGCTGGATGGGGCTGTGAGCAGGTGGGAGGTGTCCCTGGAGGGATGGTTGGGACTCAATGACCTTTGGTTGCTTCCAACCCAAACCATTCTGTGGCTGTGATTTGTCCTGTGCTCCACAAACAAACCTGGCACTTCGTGCAGCGCAAGCCTTATGCTTTAAAGCTTCCCCTGGGATTCTTTTTACAGTAACAAAGGAATAAAATTCTTACTGCAACTATGGTATGCAAGAACAACATGCTGATAATTTTATGGAGATTTTCAATACCCTCGTGTCCATTCAGAAAAACTGTTAAAGAAAAGCAAAGTTGTTCACTTCTTGAAGGTCTTGAAACAAGCAAGCAGGAGCTCTAACTTGCAGTTTTACAGTAAGTTGTCAGACATCCACAAAGACAAAGCCAGATCTTAAATAGGCAAATACATCTTAGCCACAGGTTATAAAGCAGATACAGATGTACAAAACTATCAAGACAGGAAAACAAAAGTTTGGAAGAACAGTGAGAAAAGCTTTACATTTTTGCATAACAGGAAATCCACTGAACAAAAAAGAATTACAAATAACCACTAACATGTCTCATTTGCCTTAAAGAAATACAAAAGCTCCTAAAATGAGAAATAACATCATTGAAAAAGAACCACAAAATGAAGAATTTTATTTCAAAAAATGTCTTTGAACACAGCAGCTCAGTGCACAGAGAAGATGATGGAGTTGAAGACAAAGAACTGCTAAAATAGAACTGAAATGAAAGCCAAGATGAAATAACCTCCTGAAGTTCTGATGCTGGCAGACAAACACCATTCAATAAAAGTTTTCCAGCAATGACAATTATCCCATAGGGCTTCAAAACAATTTATATACTCACAAGAAGAATACGTGTGAGAACAATGTTCCAGATTGCTGAAAATTAGCAAGAGGGGGAAGGAGGTACCAAGGCTTCCAAATCACTTAATTTGAATTCTTAAAAAGATCTTAGAAAAGGCCTGAGTTTCCTGATCTAGCCCAGGACTTTTTGAAACTCATAAGCATAGAAACTCTTTAGCTCCAAAATGAGAGTTTAGGAAAGAAAAGGGATAAAGCAATGTCCTGATTTAAACTGAATTATAATCTAACCTTACAATTTGGGGTTTGGAGACACACTATCTGGAATCTGTGTGCTCCACGAAAATCTCCCCCTGCATGCACAAAGCACACAGCTCCATGGGAAGGTGCAGCAGCAGCAGGCAGACAAGGGCCTGGAAGGCTGAGCAACAGGAGGAACAAATGGAGAAGTCAAAGGTGCAGGGCTCAGCTCAGGAGGAAACACCCTGGTACCAGAAACAACGAGGAGCCCCTTTGACAGGGTACTGAGGACAGATGTTTTACTGCCTCTTCAAACCAGGAGTGATCTCAAATCCTTGCAGTGCTCCCCTGCTGAGCAGCAGTGCTGTCCCTGGAAAGAAGCAAACTGACAGAATGGAACAGGACCAGTAACCAACAACATGAGGCCAAAGAAAAGATACTGTCATCAAAGAGTGCCAGATGATCTGACAGGAACAAAATGAGAAAAGTATGACAAAGAAGATGAACATTTTCTCCTCCTCCCTTGATCCTGAAAGTATCCCAGGGTACCAGGCTAAGAGAGACAGAGGCAAAATCCAGCCCAGTTTGCCACTCTAGCGAGCAGAGCAGTGGAAAAGTCACATCTCAGAGCATGGCTGAGCCTGCAGCCTGACAACAAGGTCTTTGATGACAAGATTTGGGTACAGTTTGGATCCCTGAATATCTGTCAGAGAGAGGAAGGAGGGCAAGATCACCTCGGGTATCCCTCTTGTCCTTTACTATAACCGCCAAGCTCAGTGGTGCTGCCATCAAAGCACCCTCAGAGGCCACACTTAAATGCACCCCAACACTTTCCAGATTGCTGGCTCTTTACCTGATAACATGATTCCAATTATGAGTATTATGATTCCAACTGGATTTAAAGAAGGACCTGAAAGCCTGAAAGTTGACATTTTTCAAATTACATCATTTGATTTAATTAAAAGACTGACTCTTCCCATGAATTTCTCATTTGTGTTATATATGAGCACTAGATACTCAAATCCTTGAGAAATTTAAACTTATCAAGACGGCCAGCATGTCAACGGGACTTAATTTATAACTGTGATGACCTCACCCAACAATCCTTATGTGCAATACAAAAATAATAGCTCTGAGGTTTATTCCTCTTCTTTGACATTCCTCCACAGTAGACAAGTCCAGAAACCAATACAACAGACATGTGTTTAAAAGGGTTAATAAGACTTAATTAAGACTAATCAGGACAAGACAAATTCTGATTTTGATAAGCTTCTCATCAACAGCATTAACATTCACTTCCAGTACAGTGATGGACAGTTTAACTAAAGACACAATATACCCTGAAGAACCTTTTTATTACTGACAGCAATACTTGGATTAGAATTAGCACAGCATGATTTTTAAATCCCCAATTGAGTCTGTAGAGAAGGCAGTTAAAAAAGGGTGAGTTTTTTTATACTCACAAACTGAGCAAACTTGATCTGGAAGTCATTAACAGATAATAAACATAACCTTCCCCCACTCACTCCCAAGATGCCATCTCTACAGTCACTTTTCAGCATAGAGTTGTATTTTTACAACTTGTCATCCTACAGAGAAAAGACTCACAGGCTTTCATTTTATCCGATTTCTCCCTTACTGGTAAGGAATTAGTGCTTTCTTTTCAACAGGACTCAGTTCCTAACAGGGAAAAAGAAGTGGAATGAAAAGAGAGGAAAAATTTGGTTTGCTTAGTGAAAAGGTTACAAAGTTCCCTTTAGGATGACAAAAGCCATTCTGAAAAGAAAGTAAAAAATTAAATCAGGTCAGCTTTCAAGTGAGCTGCAACAACTGCCTCACACAGACACCTCATTCACACAGCCTATTATGGAACAGACTCAAGAGAACCAAAGGCAGCCACTACTTCTCACAAGATCTTTTCTTACAAAGGAAAAAAAAGTCTGTAAAAACAGCTTTGGAAATTTTAAACTACTCTTTCACAGGAAGTATCTGCACCCTTTTGGCATCCCAAACCAAATGGCTTCTTTTTCATGACAGCCGTGTAAATGAAATTGTAATCTGGTTTTCTGCATCACAACTGGTCATAGTCTACTGTCAGACTAGGCCTGGAGATGCACATTTTTTAACTCCTTACATTCCCAACAGAAAAAGAATTAATCTGAAAACAGTAGTATTGATTAGCTAATTAAATAACTTACATAAATAGAATTAAACAAGCATTAAAGGTTCTAAAGATGAGAGCCTGTTTTACTACATTAAGATCCACAATCTTTTATTTTGTCATCAAAAAAAGCTGAAGAGTTTATCCTCACTATGTAAGGGTAACTTATCTTTTCTCACTGTGTAAGGGACACAAAATTCTATGGGATGCAAACATTGCTGTAGGTGCCCAGTTTGTGGTGATGGGGCTGGGGCAGCCTCATCCCCAGCGGGCACAGCTGTGAGCAGCACTGACAGCACTGAGCCAGGGAGTGCCCAGGGGCACTGAGCAACCACACAGGAACAGAGGGCACACAGGGGCAGGGCAGCAGCGTGAGGGGATAAAAGTTGGGCTAAAGAACAGGAAGGGCAGAGCTCAAAGCCTTCTGATGTGGTAAGATGTTCTGTGTATGGGGTGAAGCTTTCTGAAACTGTATGATGACACTCTGTGTACCATGGCCATCTCAACTTCATCATAGGCTGCAACACCTTATATCACCTGTTTCTCCTATTTGAAATTATTTACAATGCAGCTCCTGCATTGGAGAAACACTGATTTCTTAAAAGAAGAACTAGTGACCCAAGGAATATTGAAGGGAAAGATGTTTAGTACTGAAAGGAGTAAGTGCAAGATAAGTAAATCACAAAGCATCAAACAGGGGTTGGGCATTCATGTTCAAGAAGAGATCACTGATAGGAGGATATTTTGCAACACAACCAACACATCATTCTAACACAGTTCTAATATAAAAGAACAACTTGGTCAACCATTGGATACCACTCAGCTCCTCTGAGTCTTTTCAAACCCTTAAGAAAAAGAAAGAGAGAAAGATGGCTTTCAAAACAAGCCTACAGAGCCAAATCATGCAGGCTCTGAGTAAGAGGAGAACTAGATAATTTAAAAATCAATAAAATTTGCTATCAGTTCCTTCTTATTAAAATGTAGAATCCATAGATTAATAAGTCTGCTTATCTGCAGATGAGAAGACATTAAAAATCAAAATTAACAAATTAACAATATGACTGTCACCAGACATCTTAATGCTGCATATGCTTTCCTCTATTTAAAATCAGACTTCTCTCAGCAGAACAAAAAATAAAAGATATCTGGATTGTTTCCTGTTACAACAGAAGAATACAAGAATAGCTGTACTCGGTCAAACCAAAGGTACACAAAGTGTAAGATCCAATTTCCAGCTCTGACCAACAGCGGATGCCTAAGGAAGACTAAGAACACGGCAAGCACACAGTGATATTTCCACAGAAATCTCTCATGGCCACAAGCATTTTGTGGCTCAGGAACCAGAGGCAGTGACTCTATTTGACAGCTCTGCACAAGTTTCTTCAAACTACTTCAGTAATCCTTGGAACTTTTTAAAATTTAATATCTACAGTGTCGTTTAGTGCCTAATAATATTGCACAAAGAGCCATTTTTCTTTTATTTTAGTTTAATCTGATATTTGGATAGTCTTGCTTGTTTGAAAATCAGGAAATAATCAGAGGACTTCTTGTAACACATAAGATCTTGCTATAGACAGCTGAAGACTTTTGTATATTAAGATGTCTTGCAAACAAAAGCTTGCTGTTCTCTCATTACACATTCCTTTTCCTGATTTTGCTCATTTAATACTCCCAAACTTATAGAGAACAATTTCCATTTTGTGGAGTCAATATTTCCGAGTTCTTATACTATAAACAAAACTTTTAATAACACTTTTATCAAACATTTTGATGTTAGACGATATTTTTCTGAGAGATGATTTTACATCTTTTAGCCAGACAAAAATCATCCATTCCAGACAGGTCAATGTGTTACCTGGCATTCAGGTACATTCAATCCACAACAACCCAATACCATCAGTGTTCTGTGCAAGCCAGCTACTGCAGTTTAATACCTTCCTGCTGCTACCACTGCTGCCCAGACTTCTGCCTTACAGACCCAATATTGTTGCTATCAACAGAAGGATTTATTCTCCCCTCAATTACTTTGTTTCTTAGAAGCCAAATTTTACCGTACAGCACATAATAAGTAAAACACCACCTGGAGTTTGGTGATCACCTTGATCCTTGAAAAAAGAAATTCTGCCTCCCAGCAAGTATGGGAAATCTTTCAGACCAGGCTGCTTTAGGGATGCTTCATCTCAGTGGCACAGCTACTGCACTGCCCTCAATTCCAGAGTGGTTTCAGGAACAATGTTCTTTAAGTCAAGTCTTCAGAGAGTACTGCAAATTACCTACTGCATATGAGCAAAACAACCTCCTTATTTCATGATCAAATATCTAAGCAGACACATATTAGTGGCTATTGGTATTTTCATCCCACTGGATATATCAGAAATAACTAGAGGTTATTAGCAATAACTTTGAATGGGCTACTTTCAGTGAACAAGCCGTTGGGAGCTCTTGTGCTTCCAACATTGTTATGTACATATCACCCTTAGGGTTATCTCCCACACAGCTAGGAAATAGTATGGAAACTTGACCTACAGCTATATGACCTAACAAAATATGGCAGTAAGAGTAAAAACTTGAAACAAATCTGATGCTATTAACTCAGTGTCTTAGTTGACATCTTACCCACATCTTATCTCACCAATATCCTAATGTGTGGTGGGAAGGAATGAAATGTGCTCCTATCTGAATGACCTGAAAGCGTCTTGAGTGATGTTCAGTCTAGATCAGCTGCAGAGAAGACACGCAGGCCACCCAGACAGAGCACACCTTGTGACTGCCCTCCAGAAGATTTTGCCTCCTTTGCAGTGCAAGGTAATAATTGGATCAGAGTGTGGCTTTAACATCTGCTGCTGGTTGATACCTCTGACTGGCCTTTGCAGCTTCAATCTGAGATACATTTTGAACATTATTAATTTCCATGACCTAGTGTCAAAGTCTGATAGAGAAAGTGATCTGGTTGTGTTATCTTCCAGTATTTAATATCAGTTCTGGATAGAAACAGCTGGAAACAATATCACTTTTGCTGTAATAAATTTTCAGAGGAATTTGTTGAAAATATCTCATATGTACAAAGAGCTGAATTCAAAAACAGACTTATAAACTGAAGGTGTAGAGGAAAAGCCACATGAGCAAACTGCTCGAGATGGGTACTTGATCCTGCTGTGCAGGACATATTCAGAGGTAAATTCATACCTTAGAAAGTCATATGGAAGTCTAGGTACAATTTCACCCCAAATTCTGAACCAAAATTTTCTAATTAAAAGGAAGTTGAGTCAGATTATCTCATACTCACTATTTATTTATCATTAAGCTGTGGATGGGTTCTGCAATATCTCTTCATGTGCAGCTGTCATTGATTTCAGTAGATGCTTAGCATGCAGAAACTTAGAATGAACTCTGAGTCTGCTCTAATATCATGCACAAATTGTACTATATAAGCTTTTACTCTGCTGGGATTTTTCCAACTTAAATGAAAGCATTTAACTCTTAAAAATGTTTTTGATTTAAAAACCAGAGTACCTAGGCTGTCATTAGTTATTGCAGCATGCCATGAAATAACCACAAATGAAAGTAAGAAATGAGGAATTATTAACAACTGAAAGTGAGGCTTTATTTATAATTACCTAGTCAAAAAAGTATGACAATTTTGATGGGTCAAGTTCCCCTGCTCCTTTGATGAGATGAGGCAAATGAGTGTTGCATGCCTATCTAGGAAATTCCACCAGCACTGTGTGCACTGTCAGAGATTACACGGTGGATGAATGCTTCCAGAACCTCTCCAAGCAGCACTTGCATGCTGGCAGGAAAAAAAAGTCTCTCTTTGTTTTCAGCCTGGGAGGTACTAACAAAATATTTGAACCATCTAGAGCAGCAATTTTAGGGAACAGAAATGGGCTAAGTCCAAATAAAAAATTTAGAAAATAATTTTGCTCTCTTATTGGCCATGAAGTAATTTATATAAAAGTGCTTTGAATATTTTTGCATGAAAGAAGAATAAAAGGAGTAGAATATATGTGCATTGTCTATTTCTTTCAGATTAAATACTGCATGTAACCCTCTGACTAACAGCAGGAACAGTACTGGCAAGAGAAAGCTGATGAATTTTTAATATGGTGGCAAAAGTTTTTATATGGGAGTCTTGGAAAGTGGGGAGTGATATCTTGGTCATTCAAATACGCATGCATAAAACCCCCACACCTCAAAAAACAGGTACAGAATTTCTGTTCCCCATTACTGCCACTCAAATTTCAAGAGACTTTTGAGTGAAAGAGCAACTTCCAAGACGCTTCAGGAATTCAGCTTGCTTCTATTTTTTCATTAAATTATGAAACACTCCAAGGCCCTTCTATTCTCTGAGGCTATTTGAGGCTTAGAAAAAGGAAGGAGCTAAAATTCTGTTTCTAATTATTACAGTAATTTTGAATGAACAACTATCAGGTGATGAGAACCTGGCAACACTTTAATACATTCCCCAGTTTTTGAAGATGGAAGCAGAAAAGAACTGGTGCAGTAGCTGGAACTCAAATCTTTCTGAGATCTACTTTTCTTAGAGCAAATACCTAAAACTTAATGTTTCTTTCCTGAAAGTGCAAACACATAATATCAGATTTTCCACACTTCTGTATTTCTTGCACGGTAATGGGAAGTCTGCTTTTTTTTCTCCCTGTCTGCTTGAATGCCAGAAGATAATTTATAGTTCTTAATCCTTCATTAATAATTATTGCCATTAATACAGCAATCTGAGTCCTTTTAGAAGATCACCACCAGAAGAAGAGTTTATTACAGATATGCTCTCTTAGGAAGCATACAAGTTGAACACAAATTTAATCATACTTGACTATATTATTTTGAGGGTCTGACACTTTAGTTCACACACAATTATTTTCTGGATACAGACTCAACATCTGAGCAAAGATAGCATGTACTTCTGTAGATATATTATTGGCTCCCATTCTTAAATCTAGTATGAGGCGTCAAATAAAATGTGGATTGTACTTGTCTTCAGTGTCAAAGTAAAAAAAACATTGTAATGAAGTTAATCAGCAAAGATTTACATCCCTGTAAATGACAGTATCTCTGGCAGTGACAATTAGTAACTTCACTAGTGCAGTCATGCAGCTATTGCTGCTTCTAAGTGGAGGGGGAAGTTAGAACTGCAGTACTCCCCAAGATGGACAATAAAGCACAGATCCTCCTCTTTTTTATGTAAATCTGTATCAATAAAGCACACATCCTCCTCCTTTTTATGTAAATCTGTATCTTGCTTTTGATCACCTGAAGTGCAGGAAGCTGGTTTTGGTTAATAGAAATCATAGTCTTGCATGAGGGTTATGGATAAAATATAATTTCAGCTTTGCTCCTTATTCCTAGTAGTGCTCACTAAACTGTACCATCACTTTAAACATTAGAACATCCAAAATTCCCAAACCTTTTAGTCCAAAATTGCAGTAACATCAGAGGAAGGAAGGAAGAAAGAACCATTTAACTTTTTCCTTTAAAATGAATCATGACTGGGAAAGCATGATGCTATTCCAGTCTCTGAATACACTGGCTACTGTTGCCCAGAGGCACCAGAAATCCATCTCCATTTAAAAAGCAGCTTCCTTGCCACACACACACACAAATGTATTCTCAGAATAGCAGAAAGCTGGAACAGGTGCAGAGGGCAGGGAATTGCATGTGTACACTGGCATGTGGCACAGCATCAGGCCAGAGTCCAACCCTGGGACACCAGGCACTCTCCTACAACTTGAAACTTTATCTCCAAATATTTAATTTACACATTTATCTATTTGCAAGCAAAAATAGTAATTAAAATTAAACTCCTAAACTGACTAATTTCTTCAAGACAATGCCAGAAAAATTTAATCTATCAAGGAATACAACTGACTGAATCCATAGCAGCCCTAATTCCCTTGTCACTTTTGTGAATAGAGTAAAACAGCCATAAATAATTACATAGAAAAGCTGCATTACACAGCCTTTAAATAGTGAGGAAATGCAAAAGTAACACTTTAACTTAGGTTACAAAAGATTTCCCTTATTATGAAATATGGGCTAAATATACAATGAATTCTGAATTACCATGAATTTCCTTGGACTAAGTATGAAAACAACACAGTAATTTTAGAAAGTCATTCTGTGATAGTGTTTAATTTTGAAACAAATCTGGCATATTGCAAGAGTAGTTAATCAAAAGGGATTGATTTCTAACAGCTGTTATTGTTTGAGAAGTTAATATCTAGGAATTTTGTATTGGTTTAAAAAGGCATCTGTTTCTAGAACGTGTAAAGCTTTGATAAAGCAGAGATAATTTATCTGCTTTCATTTTGTACAATAAAGCTGCTCTTAATATTCTTATCTTATAATATTGGTTGTTAAATAGAGTGACTTTATCACATCATCAGTTCTTAAGGAAAATCATTGAAGTCAGGTGGGTTTTCTATTTCAGAATAGAGGAACTATGTGATCCACTATCTTCTTACTTGTAGTGAGAAAGTGAAAGAAAATCAACAAAACAGAAATGGCTGTATTATGCCACTGGTTTATGAACAGATTATCCTTTAAGAAAATGAGAAATTTTGCTTTATAAACTAAGCCCAAATTTATATTTCATAGTATCTACTTGGAGAAAGTGAGTACACACCAAATACTTCTTTTAGTATGTTCTCTACTAATCATACAACTTATTTACTCATTTATTCAACAAAACTCCAAATTGGCACCATGCACACAGACAAAACAATTTTAGGAAACCAAACACTTCTTGAGCCAAAGGAAAAATTGAACTGGCTTCCGTAAACAAGACAGTAGCATCTTTCAAAATAGGTGGAGCTAATTATTTTCATGGGGGAGAAAAGGAGGGGAAGTATTCTGAAAAAAATTGCAAAAAGAACATCTGCTCTGACAATGAGGTCAAGAAGAGAATTGTGAAAAACTACATGCTTGAGCTGCAACCAGCTTACCAATATATTGGGGGTGAGGTGGGACATAAAAGTAGTTCTTAAAAGTTGCAGAAGTTCCATGACTTCATAACTTTCTGAGCCTTTATCCCATTCCAGAAATGTGTTTTATTTAACAATTTATGTGCTGTTCCTAAGTACGTGTACATAGAAAATTGAACAGATATCTTCTTCTGTAAATAGTACCAAGAAAAGGAAAAATATGATGACAAGGGGAAAACCAGAAAGCAAAATGCACACTTGAGACACAGCCTGAGCAGTTGATCTCATTCTAAAACCTCCTGCAGTGAGGCCACCTGCACTTAACTCCAAGATCTATGGCTACATCTCTTCATAGCCATGGAAAATGTACATCTCCTCCCTGCACCTCACTTTCCCCAGCTATGATATCAACTTACAAGGACCTTCTCTGTCATTTCTTCAGAATGCCTGCTGCTTGCATATGCCTCTTGCTATGCAGTCAGGAAACTCTTCTTCTGAAGAAAACCACTAAATATCAGAAATCATATATCTACATATAAAAAGCTTTATTTCCCTTTCATTATTTACAGTTATTCCTCAAGTATCCTTAAAATATTTATATGGAATTTAAATTGTGATACATATGAGAAACATACAAGAGAAGGCACTTAAAGAAGACCACAAGAAATTAAACCTGGAAAGGATCTGGAAAGACAAATTTGGTTTGTATTGAGGATACAATTTCAACATGAGAAACAATACACATCATCTACAACTTGAAGAGCAAGCCAGACTGGAAACTTGTTTCAGTATCCACAGCTTGAAATTGGCTACTAGGGAAATCTAAATGTGCCAAAGGGACTGTACAATGATTCTCCACCCCCTCCTTCTGCGGAAACAAAAACATTTTTTGATTCGAGAAAGTCCTTTCAAAATAAAACATTCTAAAGATGAGAACGGTTTTTAAAATACAGATTAAATACTGGAATTAAACAGTGTCAGAACAGGAAAAAAATAAAACAAATAATGAAATCCAGTTCACAAAAGCAACCAGGAATGTAGCTTAAGTTCAAATGAGAGCAAGGAATATGGCTTGATAATCTTCTGGAGATTCTCTCTTGTAAATGGGTAGCTGAAAATACAACATTTCACCAGTTCAACCAACTCCATACTTCATGATGCTGGAATAAAATTATGCAAAGATATTTCTTCTGCCAGCATAAGGCTGTGGTACTATATATACCCTGCACTTGTTCCTGGTTTATTTAAAAATGTAAACCAAAAACTTCAGTGATGAGAGATACTGCAGCTCCCTGCTCTGATGTGCAGTCATTGGATATCCCTGACCTGGTGTTCTGACCTTGAGCACAGATCATTCAGAGAAGTTCAGACAGAGTTTCAAAAACTTAGCTCCTCTGAAAATTGCTTTGCTTTGCTCTGATGTTTTATATCATTTATTCTCTTAGAATTGTGAGGAAAATGGCTTGTTTTATTACACAGAATAAAACCATGGAAGTGTTAAGATAATAACCAATTGTCTTAAGATGGGAAAGTAAGTTGATAAATTAAGAGCAGTTTCTTAGAGAACTAGAGAAACCTGCTGCTGAGTTTCACTTGTACACCTTCTCCATACTCTCATACCAAGAACACAGACCTTAAGGAGGATTCCACTAACAGTGACTGCAGTTATTGTTCTCTAACACATAACCATTCCTATCTAAAAACTGATTTTGCAAAATTTTAATGTTTCTTTTCATTTTGGGCTTTAGCTCTTCCTAACACCAGGCTAGAGGAGAAAGAAGGTCATGAAGATCAACGTGTAAATTTAGTCTCTAAAATAATTAATGTATAATTCTATCATCCTGTCAAGAATGTCATTACTTACTTGATCTTACCAATTTCAGATATGCTACAACCTTATTCATTGAGAAACTTTGCTGAAGAGCCAAGGTGTATATCAATGAGACAGTTCCAATAAATATTTGGAAGGCTGAATGAAATTTTTAGATAGCTCTGATAACAGAGGATTCTTTCCCAACAAACAGGAGCACATTTTCCCCACCTCTCAAAGCTATTTTTGAAGGACAGTCTCTTCAGTTTATTCTGCTATCTTGTGGAATTCTAGTCTGGAGATGGCTACAGAATGATACACTTTAAAGTGGCAATGCAGTTATGAATGTGACTGAGAGGTCCACACTTCAACAAACACCTTGTCAGCAAAAGTATTGGGGGTAGCTGCTTTGCAGGATCATCCTCGTGGAAATTGCAGGGACACAAAGTTTCACTTTTACATAACTGCTAAATATGCATTAGTTAGAGAAACAGCAGAAGTCTCTCCTCTTTGTTGCTGGCTTAAACCAAGACAGGAAATACAGAAAACAAGTCCTACCACTTGAAGGCGGTTTGGCAACCCATCTCAGTTTATCTGCTAACACACAGCTCTGTAATAAAACAACCACTGTCGCTTTCTGGCAGTCTCACCATATAACGCTGAGTATTGAATCAACTAACAAAGTGAAGAAAAACAAGAGCAAGACCTCCAACTCTGTCACCTCTAGAGGCACAACTATGTAAAATAAAAGGCAGAAGTAAAGACATCTAAACCAGCACCGGGGCTGTTTTACCCAACCTCTTTGTCAAGTGATTGCTTCAGTTTGCACAACTGTCAGTTCTGCACTTTCTGTAAGTACTGAAATGCTCAGACACTTCAGGAATTGCCGACAGTTCGAAGGGTTCACCTATGTGGATGTAGATATTCTCTGTCATGAGGACCCAGAGTGAGTTTAATCTACAAAGAGATCAGTTGGCCAACATCATTAACACACTTCTACAAACAGTGGATAAAACAGTTTTAAATTACCAGAAGTTGCATCATTACGGATTATTATTTTAGCATTGTTAGCCTTCTATAATATGATGTTGCTCCCACTGGAATACTGATTAAAATAGGAACCAGATGTGCTTTTCATGACCAGATTGAAAAAGATAAACAACCAGAAAATCAATTCAAATAAAAAGGATGCCCTGGGGGTGTTTCTCGAAACTGAAGAGGGAGAGTGTAAGTATCTTTTAGAAGGGTGGGGTAGGAACTGAAAAACTCTCAAACCCAGAAATCTCCTCTTTCACAAAAAAAATCCCCAAGAAACATGAAACAATCTAGTTCTTTAGACACCTATTTTGATTATACTCCAATGCACCATTATCTTAAAACTGGGCATACTGGCCAACACTAAAACAAAGAAAAATCTCTACTTTCAGTTTTGCTCATAAATCCACAAGAAATAAAGCTCACAGGAAAAAGACTAATTTACATTTAGACCTCAGCATTTTACAGGAATACCACTTTGGTTTACTGGACTGTAAGATAAATTTTTTGGAACCTACATATCAATCTTCAACTCCAGAGAGGCACTAAATGGAGATCTTTGTGCCAATCCTGATGGGAGCTTTTTCTGCTAAATGCAGGCCAGTATCTGCAATCTTGAAGATTAAGTATGACTTAACAGCACTGTTTTGCAGAGCAGACCATCTGTTTCTTTACACGGAATAGAAAAGAACAAAATTTCGAGTCACAAAGGAACAGGGATCCCAAACCACAAAGGAAAATAAAGGACCACTCCTCAATATCACAGATTCTACTGCAGATAGTGTGGCCCTAATGAAGCCATATTTTTTCCCTTGAACCTTTACATCTAGGCCAGGAACCAGAGACCAGTGAAAAGAGTGGCAGTTTCTTTTGGCAAGCATGGAGAAGAAGGGATTTCCTCACTGCGTAGCTAAAATAATAATTTCAAAAATAGATTTAAAAAAATTCTCTCTCACATATCAGCCCTATTTTCAAAAGAACTAGAAGAGAGACTGGGTTAGCACCTGTTCAGCACCAATTCTAATGAGCACTGTCCCAGTAGTGCCAGGTCATTTTGCTGCAGCTGAGCGTCACAAAGGGAAATGCGCAAGCAACACAATCAGGCCTGCACAACTTGAAATAGCACACCATATAAAGGTAGAAAGGATAATTTAGAAATAACTTCTCTCTTTTAGCTATCAGCATCTTATATTTTGGGTGAACAAAGCTTCATCACCATGTGGTACAGCAATCACTCCATCCCTAGAAGTCCTTCACTGCAGGTTACCAAAGCCAAAATACAAACTTTGAAATGAAAGATTTCATGCACTACAGCCTACTACATATTTGATTTGCCAAATTATGTTATTTCTTTTAGATATATTTTGAAAAAGCAACAGACAGAAGAAAAGAGGATTTGTATGAGAAATTCCTCGATCTCTTTCTGTATCTTCTTAAAGTGACTTCCAAGGTTCCCCTATTTCCTAGCTCCTTTTCCTTCTGACATACTGCATACATTAGGACCTCCTTACTTTCCTCTGTTCTGTCTTGTATTGCTCTCCCTCTTCCTGAGAGTTCACCAATTTTTGTCCATTATTTCTTCTCTTCCACAATTTTTAATGCTCCTAATTTTCCTCTTGCCCTGGCTGGTTCTCCATTCTCTTCCACATGCCAGCACCCACTTGTGAATTACCAGCCCCTTGTGGTACTTCAAGAAACCCATCACTGCCTTCATGCAGAAGTGTACAGAGTTTGTGCACTCAGACAATAACCTTCCTGAGAAGCAGCACTAGTGAATGCTGAAAGACTGGTACTAGAACAAAGTCCCCTTTTCTGAGACATCCCCTGATACATTTGAGATGCTGGTGCCAACTGTGTAAATCAGCAATTACACCTATCAATTACTCTAATATCAGAAGAAAATGAAGATCATAAAGTCAAACACAGAATTTTGGAAAAACCAGAATTAACATTTTTCATGAACCCTTACATCAACTCATGTGTACACAGCTGATCCTTTGCATTAGCACTTTTTTTTTCCACATCTGTATAATGTGAGACTCCTATACCTTTTTTTGCTGTTGAAGTAATGGCTATCAAATCATGTTGGTATTGGGGATTATTGATAGAACCTCACAATCCTCACAGAAGAGTCAGAATTGTAACAAGCCCCTAAATTTCAGGACACTTTGAGAGAGCTGTCTTTTCCTCCACAGGTTTCTCATCAATAAAAGATATAAAAACAGATAGTCACCATTAGGAATAATGAGGCACATGAAAAAAATGAATCTGTAATTTAAGATTATAGAACATATGTTCAATTTGATAAACCATTCATCAGAGACCAAGAATTCATACCAGGCACTGCCAACTTATTGTTCATGTCTAACAATGCTATGAAACAAACAAACAAACAATGACATGATCTTCAGAGAGGAATTTTATTGAAATGTGGTTGACTAGCAAAAACTGAATGTCAAATTTTTTTTTTTTAAATAGCTTTTCAGTAACTTCCCTTTAATATTTTCATCTTCTTATTCTGGGACTTTCAATCAACTGGATTAAAAAACCCACAAAAACTTTTTCAGTTGATTGCAGTGTCAAGGGACTACCACATTGTACCTCAGCATGGTGGAGTTTAGCACAGTGACTTCAGCCAATACACACAGTCAGGGTGAGAAAAGCTTTCACAAAGCCGTGTCCATACAAGTTCTCTACTCCAGAAAAGGCCTCTGGTGCAATAACCCACTGTCAAGCATGAGAGAGATATCAGAGAGGCAAGAGGTACACAAGCTAGACAGATGCTGCAATCAACCCAGTATCATAAAAGGCTGATGAAGGGAATTTACCACTACACTAGACAAATTCCTATCAGAGAATCAAGTTTTCCCCCTTTTTTACATGTGAGGAAGGAATACACAGATTCTTTAGTCACAGCTCTTTAGCCCGCTCTTTCTATCACCTCCCAAATGTTACACATTCCAGCTTCACAGAACAGTAACATTTAGTTTGTGGAGAATACTTCAGTTGCAATGGACAGTCGTTGTCAAAGGTATGAAAAGCTAGCAACTGGCATTACTGTTAAAAGGGTAGAAATTATTTTAGTAATGTGATAATTACGTCAAGCAAAATAAGGCAGGAGTTGGGATGCAGATCAGAACAATATCAAGTCTAGTCACAATCTGTTTCAACGTTTGACCCTTGTCGGTCCCTGACAAAATTCAATCCTTGCTGATGCCACAAGCCAGGTAAATAATCATCTAACAGAGCAACAGCTGCACTGGCAGGCATTTCAACTCTTGCAAGCACAGCTATTCCCAGAAAGAAGGGATCACTCCTGCAATCTACAGTACTATACATACAGAGGAGCAGGATGGTTCATATTGCAAATAAACAAACAGCACTATCTGGTAACTCTCAGTCTAGGCATCTTTAAATTACAGCCAGTTTGAAATCAATAGTGTCCCTTCTTGCCTAAATCTCTTGAGGAAGCTCTGAAAGAAACTGCAGTTTTGACATAGCCTCAATTTGCCCTTTGAATACAAAGGTATTTTGACACTTTCTTTTCTTCCTTTTATAATTAGAAAAACTGGCTCACCAGTCCATGCCTACACCAGATGCCTCAGGAATGATGCTGACATGCTCATTCTAACCCTGCACTTGATATGCTGAACTGCACTCAGATCCTAGCACTTCTCATCCTTCTTTCACACCCTTACCAGATTATGAAATGACTATTCTGGCCTGAATTTACATAGGAATTAGTAGGATATCACGGACTTCATTATCAGTAAGTGAGGGAATGGAAAAAGTGAGGGAATGTGGTGGAGTTCACTCTGTAAGCCAATTACTAACACAGATTCCCTAGGAACGACACCCTTTTATTAGATTCCCTCAGTTTAGCAAATGCTTATCTACCACTCAAATGGCAAACAGCTGGAAAACCTTACATTTTTGGGACTAAGTGGTGTCCCTGTCTCTGAAAGATGAGTAATAAATAAAGCACTCGTTACAGAGAATTACTCTTACTCTGAGTCAGCTGGTGAGTTTTGAACTTTACAAGGATTACAGCTTTACAGGGGAATAGGGCAGTTTCCCTGTAGGTTATTTTGCTTTTAGAACACATGTAACAATAGCCCATATAATTACCTGAAAGTTAGGAAAGGTCTTACTCCAGCTGTTTCCCAATATAAAATAATAAATACACAGTAGTACTCCAGTAGCATTTCTGCCATACACAGTCCCACCTTTTGTTATTTAGTATTTGTTGCATTGATGGTACCAACCTGCTTTATTGCCTTGTACAGAGAAAGCCACTGAAAAAATGTCAAGTTAAATCTCAACACTTGTAAATAACAGGGAACCATAAAGAAGGAATTTACATTAAACCTTGGGTGAAATCCTGGACTCACTGAATTATACAGAGATGCCAAGAGCTTACTTTGAGAAACACTGGTTTGGTTGAACGTGTATGTACCATGATACAGACTAAGCTTTATCAGTATTGTTCTCTTTAAGATTTTCCCCCCTGATGAATGCATGAGATACATAGCTAGAATTTGTGCCTTTTGAGTATTTTATTTTACAGCCTTAGGAATGTTTCAGTGTATGGTGTGTACATATGTGAGCCCAGGTTTTTAGAAATCAATCACAGGAGCATTTTGACACCTACACTACTCAACAGAGGCAGTAGATATTGGATGTATCACACCTGTTTAATTGGAGACAGCTGCAGGAGGTGACTAAGCACACAGATTCCACAAATCCAGGTCTTAAAGCTGGTTCTTATCCAACCATCTGGGTATATAAAAAGATGCTACAAGTTATTTATTTTGCAAAAAGAATATATTTAAAGTCAGGCAGAAGAAACCACTGAATGGTTAAGTATTTTGGTAAAAAACATTTGACTAGAAATGTATGGATTGCTCGAGAGAAGAGAGACCTCTGAACATCATACCTAGTAATAAATAAGATGAACCAAAGGGTCTCCTCAATATTTTCTCATACCAGTTCTCTATTTTTTGTATCTCCACCAAAAATGTACTGTTACAATTCTGCATCAAGGTCTGAGGTTATGGTAAACATAGCCTGAATGTCCTGATGTCATTACAAATAGAATCTCCTAAGGCTGAGGGTTATTGAGCTATGAATACCAAGATCTAACATAACCATTCCATTCAGAAAGGAAGGACTCATCCAGTTGTCATTGTATTCTGGTTTTATCCTATCTCCTTCAAAAGTCACTATCATGATACTCCATTGTCCAAGTGAAAAGTCTGGATAGATTTATCTTTAAGTTGACTGTTGACTGAGCTAAGGTATTCCCAGCCTTTGTTTTCCCTAAAGTAAGCTATATAAAACACATTTGCTGTAACTAATTAAAAGAAAAGGAATGAGTTATGCAGTAGTCAAACTATTTGATAGTTTGAGTGGAGGTTTTTTCCAAGTATCTGCCGCATCCCATTCAATTCTTCCTGTAAATTTAAATCAGCTCAATATGAACTGGATGAATAGGAGGAAACAAAAAAAGGAATGATGTTGAAGAGATTTGTTTTGAAAATTGCTAGGAAAAAATAGCTGTTGTCTTTTCAATATGATTTTAATAACCCATAGCAGTTACCAAAACCAAAAAGACATTCTTATAGTCAGGGAGACAAAGGATTCATAGTTACAGTTTTTAATCTCAGCCTTACAACCTGAAAAGATAAATCCAAACTGAAGTGCAATATTCCCTGTCTCTCTTGTTTTTACTGCCTCGTTATATGAGTTTATTTTCCACACATGTTGCCGTGTTTCTCAGATACCACAACGCTGACCAAAGATTTGCTCCAACTGCAGCACTTTCCTCGTATCTTTTGCGTGTAGTAACAGTCAGCCTTGATCTGATGCTGATTTCTGAGGTCTGGAAGCTGTGGATAAGGATTTAACCACAAGAATATTTAGCACCTTCGCTTCTATGGTATTTTTTCCCTGGGACCTTCCAATCCCAGTTTAGCTATTGCTGCAGGGCATTAAAACTCAAGATCTGGGATTTAAAGTTCGAGCCAAAGATTTTTATCTTCCTACTGTCTTAAACTTTGGAAATTCTGGAAGATGTTCTAAAGCAAATTTGAAATGGATCAGGAAACAAGGAGGAAGAGAATGATAAGTTTCTTAGCAGTGATGTGTTGCCCTAAGGGCAAACTGGACAAAAATGGAGGGTTTTTTAGTCACATTCATGACCCAATGCCACAGTTGGGCAGTAAATTTGCAGCAGGCCAGCCTGGAGATGAAGAAAGCATGGGTCCTTGTGGTCATGCTTTGATCTGAAAGGACAAAAAGCAATTTCCTATGTAAGGAAAAAGGGAATAACCTTTATTGAGTTCTATTTTAACTGGAGACCAATGCACAATCTTTACAATGAGAAGCAAAGTGCTTGCAATTCATTTTGACTTTCCTTTTCAGTATGGGCACTGTAATAATGCTGTGGAAAACTCTCATCAACAGGGAGAATGAAGCACCAATGCACGCATTAAGTAATAAAGGATGGCTTACAGCATGTGCATATTGCACATTTCCACGTTTCCTGCAGTCCTGAAACTTGAACACATCACCAAAGAAACAGAAAATCACAAGCATTTTAGGTGGAAAATTTTTACGTATTACTAAAGATTTGCTTGGGATTGTAATGCAAAGACCTGGGCATGCAATTTGTTAAACAGATAGAGAACCAAATGTCAATTAAGATAAAACTTCTCTAAACCAATCCAATTTGAGAGACATAACAGTTATGCTTCATTTATCAGATGCATGTTGGGCCATTCAGAGCTTGGCAACTCATGCAGAGAAGCCTGATGTACGCATGCACGGTGAGAAGGCATCCCTCCATTAAAAGATACAGAATTGGACTTGTGTAGCAAAACACAAAAATGAGTAATTAAGAAAACTGCAGCTAAAGCACAGTGGAAAGATATTATTCTATAATTACAAAATACAAGGCTATCCCTGTATTTTGAATGTTAGCAGCAATAATTAAAGAGTAACTGCACTGTTCACCAACTAAAATAAGAGCTAGTGCCTTATCTAAGCCACTTTTAATTTATTCTTAACTACAAAAGTTTCCAGAGATCTGAAGTGAGGTGCCACTTAAGAAAAGTCACTTACAGCAAGTGATTTATTTTTTCAGAGCCAAGAGAAATACATGCCTGCCTATGCCTGGACCACAAATAGCTCCAGCTTTCTGGAACCAAAACCTCAGGTATGTATTTTTTCTCCTGGTACTAACTGTCAGAAACAGTAAGTAAGCAAGGAGAAAGAAAAATTAAAGCCAGTACAGATCTCAAAGCACAGGTTGTTATTGGACATAAAAGACACAGAATATTTACAAAAACATTTCTACTTGCATCCTATTCTGCTGAGTAAAACACAGATTACCTTTTATCCTTGATTGCTTTCTTTATAATACACAAGAGATAAGCCTTTTGAATACCACAAATTTTTTTCATTGCTATCATTCTGAATTCAGACTGTGGAATGGGTCAGAGAACATGCATAAAAAGAAATAAAATAAATCCAGCAAACATACTGCAAAAGGCACACTGGGATAAGTGACTTCAGTCCCCACTCCTTGTCAGAATGGTGGCATGGGTTGACAAGACAGAAGTCAAACTGGAGATAGCTGTGATCACAGTTTACAAGAGTGAACTACTGACAGCCACTTCTCTGTGTATCAGCTGCAGGTAGGCAGCCTTTGAAAGCCCTCAGCAGCACAACTTTCATATCAGAAAGGTGAATATATTGAGTCTCTTGCTAAAGTAGGAAAATGAGCTACAGAACACAGAAAACAGCCCAGTATGCTGAAATAGAGGTAACCACAAGAAAAATCTATCCATTTTGGACTATGTGTGAAAATGGTTAAAAAAGAATGCAAAGCAAGTGACAAACGGGACTGATCCCTGTGAGTGCTGACAAGGGGGCTGTTGATGTTAAGGAAGGAAATTACTCATTCTCTCTGTGTATAGGAAGGGCTGAGTACTACAAGTTTGCCTGGTGCACCTTTTTGTTAATTTTGGATCAGTCCAGTGAAACACCGTTTATTTATGTCCCCCTCACCACAAGGTGGCACATACGTACTCCCTGGGATTTTAACTGCCTCTACAGCTCACTTGATTTTTAATTAAGAGGGAGGAAGGGAGTGGGGATGGGACAAGAGCATGGAATGATAAACTGCATTATATTATTAGGCAGAAACTATTAAACATAAGTACACTATTCTTAACAACTGGATTAATTCCAAACTCTCCTTGTTGGTATTGCTGACTAAAGGGATTGAGGCGTGCTCACATCAACAGTGGGGCAGTTAAAAGGATAAAGAGCTACTGCAAACTTTGCTTCAGTGTGTTTTACAAATATACTCACCAGAAACTCAACAGAATTTAGGGGTGAAATGGAACATGGGCAGGCTGGTGTCAGAGAGGGAAACAGGTACACAAAAGCAGAAAACCGGGTGTATCCACTCATTATTTTCATTCCCTAGATTTTAAGCCCGTTGCTTGGTGTGCAGTACCTGGGGTGTTCTTACATTGCTGCCAGTTTTCATCCTCCCTTTGCGAGTTTCCAGAACTAACTACATACGCTAAAAAAAGGCTGTTTCATAGTAGCAATTTTTCTTTCAAGCTGATAAAGGTTTTGTTTGAATGTCAGACTTTGAAACATCCAAACATACTTTCTCATTTTCACCTAGTGGCTGATGAAATAAAACCTCAGTGCAGTGGTCTCTCTTTTCAAATTCATGGTATAAAAATGTACCTCATGATCTCTAAGGGCTACAGCACACCCTTCTCCACAGTATGTAACAGACCCACATTTCATATATCCTTCAGAAAGGCACTAAGCAGACTATGAATCCACCAAACTGCAGAAGAGATTTGAAAGCACACTGAGATAAGCATGTGAGTACAAAAGAGAGGAGGAGGAATTTTTTAAGGACAGAATACTGACCTAAACCAGAGCACAGAAACACTAACTAGCATGTGAAGCAATTCTCTCCACGCAGCACAAAATATACATTTTTAGAAAGAAGATTCTTGGAGATTTAAACCATAAACTATGTACATAGCTCCCTCTGATGACCATTGGACACGATACAATGCAAGTCTCCTTTTACTTTTGTTCGTGCATTCAACTGACAGCTGACTGGTTAAATTCTAATTGCTTCCAAGTGAGGTCAGCAAAGGTATTTATCGAAAAGGACTGAACAGGCTCAACACACACATGCACGCGCACGCATAAGCACATACACACCATCTCTCCAGCCTGTTGATTTATGGAAACAATTATAATTCTGGTGGAGTGTTTCTGAGCTGAGAAAGTTTGTAGCTACAGTAGAGTGTCTCATGTTGCAAAAAGGAGACAACAGAAATGGAGTACTTGGGTATCCAGCTCTTATCAACAGGAACAAGTAAGTTATCTGTCCTTTATAAGATTATTCAACAGTTTCTAACAGCTAATAACTTGTTTTTATTTCTATATGCTAGATGCTAAGATAAGAATGAAGAAAACTATTTCTACTAATAATCTGAAAAGGGTAGAATAAAAACAGAGGGCTAAAGCCATGAGGTCTGTTTTGAAACGTGAACTAGAGAAAAGTTGTATGATAGGTTGTGCTAATAGTAAAAATATAGGTATGAAGTAATCAGTAGAATTTTATTATGCATGAGAATTGAAATTAATCAATAGGAGATTTTTGGAAGGACTTAAAACTGAGGAGAGAACTGTGTTTACAATCAGTGTAAATGTCTGGTTATGTAAAAAGTTGTATGAGAGATATCTATTGTATATGCATTAGCATGTTTTTAAAAATCTGCTCGGTATGTCATGTATTTCTGTGTAGTAATTTTCATTAGCATAATGTATCCTTGCACGTTTGTAACAATTGAGCATAAAGACTTACACATGCACCTTTTCTCACAGATCTTTTACTTTCAGTGCAAGCAGCAAATTCAAGTAGTAAAGAAGGTCCCAACAACAAAGGTTTTTATAACTTGTGTCTTTAAAGGATATTCTGACTGAAGAGATATTTAAGAAGCTCTTCTATTTCGCCATTAACTATTAAGGAATAACGATCAGAATTCTAGAAGAGGGAGCAATCTCACTTAAATGAATCTGTAACTCGTAAAGACAGAAGGCAGGTCGGTGACCTAAGAGCAACAGTCTACTTGAGATTTAATTTTCATTATGTTGTTCATGAACACCCAGAACACTGCACTATAATGCACAAATGGATACTGACATGGATCCTGCCAATTTTGCTCTACAGATCATACTTTTACATTATCTTTCTAATGGGCACTATATCTTTAGCTTGCAATGACATGACTCCAGAGCAAATGGCTACAAATGTGAACTGTTCCAGCCCTGAGCGACATACCAGAAGCTATGATTATATGGAAGGGGGGGATGTAAGAGTGAGAAGACTTTTCTGTCGAACTCAGTGGTATATGAGGATTGATAAACGAGGCAAAGTGAAAGGGACAAGAGAAGCAAACAACAACTACAGTAAGTACTATTTTTGCTTTTCCTAAGTTTTTAGAAATTTACACATCATTGTTTCCTATTCCTTGATTTACCATAATTCCTAAAGAGTTTTTTATCATGTACTGACCATTGTGTAAAACAAGTTTTCCAATTAATCGTACAGCAGGACATTTGCTATTGATTTTGAAATGCGTCATTTTAAATACTGCATTGTAGATCTGTTAATGTATTAGTTACAGCTGGGAACTATTAGCAAACAGAGAGCCTATTTTAACAAGTGAACTAAGGTTATATGTATGAAAATGTATAGCCACCAACTCTCCTCATAAAATACTCCTGAAACATTAAACCACATTTATATAGAGCACAAACTACCTAAAAGTTTGGTGTGTTTGAGTTAACAATTAAAACATAGAAATACTAGAAAGTTAAATGGAAAGAATTATGTAAACTCTCTTGCAAAATCTTTTAGATAGTTTGCCAAGCCAGGAACAAAATCTATTATAGTTTCTGCAGTTCATTATTACAATGATCATAATGCTGAAAAAATATTCTCCCCCCTTTCTTCCAAAACTATGACTCATCTAGAGAGAATGGACATACAATATTTTATGAAGCTCTACCAAGTACAAATTCTGATCTGGAAAAGGAATTGTTGTACTAATACGTATTTTCCACACAAATACCTATATAATCTTTGATTAATATTTGAAGACATGAAATTTTCCAGTCACTATTTTTCCATTTTGTCTTTTGTGTTGTTACAAATGTATTGTTTATTCAGAGAAACACAACATCTACTTGAAAAGGCATTACTTTATTAAGATGCAATGGGAAAATACATAGGATTATACCACATATTTCAAAACAAAATTATAACAAAAAGGGGCCAGGGACATGCTGGTCTAGTGTTTAGAGACAAATAAAAGGACAAATATATTTCCAAGAATGCTGCTTAAAAATGATTTAATTTGTTGTATATAATAGTGTGCTTTTTATAATAGCAGCAGCAAAAGAAATCCATAAATCAAACTTGAAGAACTGTTAGTGTGTCTCAGGCTGAAGCTGAGTGCCTGTGTTCTAGCAGAGCAGCACTCTGGCGTGCTCCACGCCTGGCCAGTGGGCTTCAGCATTTATCCCTCTGCTTCATGACTACATTAATGCTTGGCAACTTGTGTGGCTAAAACTGCATTGACTAATGTTACAGTTTCTTTTAAAATTTGTTTCCATATGTCTCCTTTCTTTCTACGCTATTACATAGTGAATAACCATATTCCTCTGAAAGACAACACATGGCCAGCAGCCAACTAAATTATTTGGTCCACGTTCAAGAAGACTCCCTTGGAGTTTCAGGAAGGCATTGCTACAATAGAGATCCATAGGACTAGTTTTGAAGTGAAATGTTGTTCCCATTAAAAATCACTGGAAAAAATGTTACTGATTGTGATTCTTCTAAATTAATGAAGAGAGGTGAATATTCACAGTACCCAATTTTTTCTGTTATTAGTTACAAACACATTATGACACCATCTAGAGCTAAGTAATTTATTATACAGAGCTGCTTTTTTAGTTCCATGATGTTTAAGTAAAACTTTGTTAGCAATTTAGCATTATTTCAAATTCAAGCTGAGGTTCTCAGTTCTCTGAATTATCCCGTTCTGCTTAAGCACATTAATGACACCTTTAAACATTCTGTAGTGAGCCCATTAGAGAACACCACATCCTCTTGTGCCAATGATGCAGTCTCTTGCAGTTTCCTGAACACCTCATGATAATTTAGTAATGGTAACTAACTATTACAAATTATTGAAAGGCAAACTTGAGTCACTAAACCCTTATGTTTACATTGTAGTGGAAAAAACCCTTAATCCGTTTTCTGGAAAATGCAATTAGTATGATGAGAAAAACCAAATGGAATTGTACCAATTATCTGGTAACTGATGTGCACTGTGATTAACTATCTTTAAACTGGCAGAAGTATGTAGGAAGTTCCCACCCTCTCAACTTTAATACTCTAATTTATTTATTGTATCTTAAGGAATAATACCCAAATGCTTTTGTTGCAAAAGTAGATAGGCAAATATAGACAAAGAGGACTAGAAAAATGTGAATACTGATAATCTGGATTTTGTGAGAAACTACAGAAATTAGTACTGTAGCAGTATTATGGGAACAATTTTTGTCATACCCTTGGTTCAACAAAAGATGTAAACAGCCTTTCTGAAGATGTGCCTCTGACTCTCTACTAAAATCAATAATCATAAAGAAAATTATATTATATGAGGGGGCAAAAAGCAAAACAAACAAAAACCCAAAAAAATAATGCCCACCTAGACTAGTACACCTTCTCTAAGGCATACTAGTGGTTTTTCCTTCCCTAAGGAAAAAAAATTAACATTAAAACTTTAAACCAGCTATTTTTATCGAGGTTCTCTGGATAAAAGCGTAATTTTAAAACCATACAGATGAAAAGGATGTATTTCTGTGCGTTCAAACATTTTTGTTCCATGATTTCTGAAAGTTAGTAAAAGGTAAATCAAACCTGTTTCTTAGGATGGAATGTCAGAACTGCTGCAGTCAAACTAATCAGTGGACATGAAAAGTGTTGCCCAAAGAGGTTTCTTCTCATTTTATCCCAATTTCCCACTTACATAATAAATAAAAGGAATTCTTGCCCTTTTGAATTTGCTAATTTGTGCTACTGAAATAAAATGAGAACAAAAACCTATTTTTACCTATCATAACTTAACTTCATGAAGGAAGCTGTCCTGACAGTTGTGTAGATCAAGTGAGCTACTTCCTTTCAGCCCATGAGGTGTGAAGCATGAACGTTGTGAAGAACAATCTTCACACCGAGAAATGGCTGTGGAAGGATAACTTCATCACATCTTTGGCAAGTGCCAAAATTCATAAAGATTCTCTTACCAGTTGGGACTAAAAGAACATCAAGATGGTGAGGAATTAAGGTCTTTGTATTTCAAACTTCTCTAATTACAGAATAAATATATACACACATACTATGAAAGTAACAGCATAAATAGTGAAAGTGTTAAAATTTCTAAGGTTTTCCGTTAACAGCCACTGTATTAAATGTGTGTGGATTCAAATTTCACATCAGAATTAAATACTGAACCAAATCTTCACTCACCAATTGTAAAAAATCTGTATTTATCAAATTTTGATTTCTTAAAAATATTAGAATTTAATTGCTTAGTTGTGTGTGCTGCCTCGGTGCAAGCAAATTGCTAAATCCCATTTACAACAGTGCTGACCTTGTTAGGTACCCAAAGAACATGGTTCTGTGCACATTTCAGAAAGCAGTAGAGCCTTCTGGTGGACATAAAGGTGATAACTCAAGAGTGAACTAATCAAATCAGAGGACAGTGATCTCCACTAAGTAGGGGAAATCAATTTGCACCTGACAGATTTGCTTTCAATCTGAAAACCAAATGGCAGAGGGAGAGTTGAGAGTCACCCACTGAAAAACTAAAGCAAGAATTAGGCAGCAGCCAAGACCTAACCAAGAGGTTAGGTCACCCAGAAAAATCTGTCATTATTCATAAAAAAATTTCTCTTTTACAAAAACTTACTATAACTTGCCAAAGCCTGAACTTTTTAAACAAAAAATAAATTCTGCATCTTGTTCAAGGAAAAGAATCTCAGTGTGCACACAAAAAGCACTTTTTAAATTCATGATTGTAAAACGTGAAATTGACTGAACAAATCTTGGAGATAACAAGGTGATTTGCTAACTCTTAATCTTGATAGAAAAATTAATCACTCCTTATCACTGTTTACTCCTGCCTTCACTTCAGTCTGCATTTCAAAATTTTGCCAGATTTAGTTAATTTTGTTCAGAAAAGAGGCATCAAAAATCAGTTTGTTTTGACTCTCTCCAAGAGGATTTTTAACTATGACTGGATGATGCTTTAGGACTTTCCATGCTCTGTTGCCTTTGGAATCTCATTTTAAAGACTTCAAAGCCTTCCCGAAACCTGAATCCTGTCTGATCCTATCATATTCCACGTGTGCTCTAAACCCAGAAAGTGCCTATTTCCTCTTCTTTTTCAGTGGGTAAAGCCAACCAAAGAAAAAGTAGAGAAAGTATTCTAGTGAAATCTTGACATAAAATGGCTGAAATCTTGATTACTATTTTATCTTGGAAAACTACTTCTATTTTGACCAGAATCCAATAAGTCAAAGTTTTTGGCAATATTAAATGAACTTCAACTCAGTTTCGCTCAAATGTAAACCCTAACTGATGACAAAATACACTTTATACTTAGTGGTATCTTAGTGGTTAAATATTCTAACTTGCTTAGAAATCAGTATTACTAGTATTTTATATAAGCTTCTTAGCATAAAACAAATATAAGTATGCTGTGTTACTGTATAAATTTTATTGCTGTTGCTTAAATACATATTACATAGATGAGCCAAGAAGATTCAGCTCCTGAAAATGAGGTATTTCAAGGCAGGTATTGATGGACTAGATGCAGTTAAGGGTTATGTGTGCTCCAGACAAACAGAAAGTCTGTCTCTGCAGCTGCATTCTTGGTTTTTCAAGAAGTTGTGGTTCAACCAACACTTTGGTGCCAGGAGAACACAAACCTTCACTAACATGGAAGTGGTTTTGCTTCACATTAGTACTCTGCTAATCTTTCCAATTATAACAGAAAGATTTCATTCCAATGGAAATAGATACATATCCTCTAAAACCTAACCCACAGCACCAAGGATGACTTTCTCTCTCACAGTAACTAACCAAACCTAATATACCAGATTCCCCTGCTGCCTCCCCATTTCGTTGTCTGGCACTGGGGTACCCTCAAGTAGCCACAGAGAGATCCATGCCTACCCCTCAGTCTATGCCTTTTGACAAATGCCAGGTTTTCACCCTCAGCTGCTGATGAAGATGGGTTTTAGCAAAGATGCAGATAACAGAAGCAGCTGAGTTATACCTGTTTTGCAGCTTCTATAGAGTGTTTTGGTGAGTGAAGCCTTTGGGGAGGTGAGAAGAAAGCAAGGTGTGAAGCCTTGAAGGATTGCAGCACAATTCTTCAGTCTCACCTATCAACATCCAGATCACTGCTCAACTGGCACAGTATAAGAGGGGTGACACAGAACACAATTAAAACTGTTTACAACTTCTGAATTTACCTCCTGAATCTTCATCACCTTGTCTATTCTTAGGCATTTGCCAGCTGAAAAATATGTGTAAAGCCAGACGGTAGCAGTTTGCACTCACTTTCTTCTCACTCTCATGAACAAAAATGATTGCATAAGCTCTGTGGGGGAAAACTCAAACCTCTGGCCTGAGGCCCAGGCAGCAGCTCCACAAGTTAACATACACCAACAGGGCTATGCCTGCCTGGGGGAGCTTCAAAACAGAGCTACCATCGGTCTGAGCAGTGAAAAAATCTGAGTGTGTGCACACTGCCCTTATGGATTCCTTCCACCTTGATACACCCTCGTAGTTCAGCTGTGACTTGGCAGTTTTTCTGTATCTCTCAATACTGAAATTTATCAGAAATGAGAAATAGTGCACTTTTATAGAACTATCAATCAAATTTAGCAGCAAACTACAGAAGCAGTCACAGGATACATATAAAGATAAATTGCAGCTCCTTTTCCCCCACAGCTTTCCCCCCCACATTGTTTACAATTTCTAAATCTTCAAAAAATTCAGTGTTGTATCATTAAATATGTAATTGCTCCATCCTGAAGAAAATGTGCTGAAGTGGCCCTGACCTGAGACTCAAGAGACTTGAGGCTAATTCAGACTTCTAAGCAATTTGCTTACAGACATTGGGAAAACTCTTCAAACTCTCTGTGCCTCTATGAAAAAGAATTATTCACCTCTTCATAAAGAGCTTTTTAAAGTATTAGCAAAAAACTTTCAAACCACAAAAGAATTGTGTGTTACTATTTTCAAAATTAAATAATTTGATAATAGAACATTAATTGACTAATTGAGAATGAACTAGAAGTCCTGAAGTCAGTAGCCAGACAAAAACACAGAGCTCAGATCAATCTTAAAGAAACAATTTCCCTACAGGCAAACAGAATTTGGTATAAAATTTAATTCCTTATACAGTCAGTCTTGCAAAACAAAGCCCAAATCCAGACATTCCCCTTCACAGCTTCTGTACTTTCCCACTTTCTATATTGTTTGAGTATCAGAAAGTGATTGTTTCAGATTTCTAGGATCCTGGAATACACAACAGAGGTGGCTTTCCTCCCCATCTTCCTTAAAGCTTGGGAAGACCAAGACATCCTAAACCATATGATTACACTGTCCACATTACAAGTTCTATCAACTAGCAGTATATTTTGGAACACATTTCTCATCAAAACAAAGTTTAGGCAAATGTAGGCTGTTACTCTTCATGGGTGGCATACTGCTTTTGTTGCATAATTGACTGTCTATGACTATATTTGGCAACAGTATTTCAATTGTCTTGTTTGACCTTTGACATTATTTTTAAATCAGGATATGAGAGAAAGATCAAGTAAGCCTTCTGGTGTATGCAATTTAGAAACATTATTAATAAAAGGTTAATAGTGAAAATTTTTATGGCAGTAACATAATAGAGGTTAACAATCATAGCACTGAATTGTCACACTTTAAAACTTTCATAACACATGACATCATTTATTCAGATGGAAAAAATTCTTTGTAACAATTGGCGTTGAAAAGTTAGAAGTGGATATTCAAGATGTGGCCCACAAATTCATGAAAAGACACCAAAGAAGCAATAAAAATACCAATGCAATCAATAGGCTCTTTTGACTATTATTTAGCTTTTAAAACAAAGAACAAAACCAGGATGAAATTATTAAAGGGTCTAGATACTCTATTGAAAACACTGAAATCTTCCTTCTGCATCCAGTTTTTCAAAATTAAGCCCAGGCAGAATGGATAGATCAA
Source organism: Zonotrichia albicollis (assembly GCF_047830755.1). Lineage (NCBI taxonomy): Eukaryota > Metazoa > Chordata > Aves > Passeriformes > Passerellidae > Zonotrichia > Zonotrichia albicollis. Next base: position 10,280,196 of record NC_133829.1, on the reverse strand, counting down.
CTCAAAACTATAAAGAAAACAGCAAACATGACCATTCCATGGCATTGATAAACACAGTGACTTCTACAGGGACCAACACACACCACTCATGTCCATCTCTTCAATAATGACATGTTCTGAATACCCCCTAACCTGGAGGATTTTTCTTTTTAAGGTGTTTCTTAGCATTAGTACTTCCATTTTTGGTAAGCTGGCTTGCTCCCTCTTAAACGTGTCAGCAGACACTGGGAGGTGCTATAGACTATAAAAAGAAGGTGATCAGACTTGTCCTTGGCTATTTTGATACCTTGCATTTTTAATATTTTTCTAACGAGAAGGTATTGTATTTCAAAGCAGAAAAAACAGCCCCAAAAAAGAAGCATATTTTCCCTAATAACCTTGCTGATTTTATGTTTTATTATGACCTTTAAATGTCACATGTGGTTTGATATTTCAATCAGAAGTAAATGTTTACAGAAAAAAAGAAAAAAGATAACTTTATGACTGTTAAAACACAGAAATTCTTTTAGATTAACATATTATCTAGAGCTGAAAAAATATAAGAGGGAAAAAATAACCACAATCAACATCAAATTAGGAAAAGGTTGTACGTGAATCTGTGCTGCAGTCCCTGAGCTGCTCAGGTGAACTGGAGCCATTGTTCAGTGGCTGTCTGTGTGCACAGCTGGAATGCAATGGCAAACGTGGAGTTTTACATGCCAGGTGTGTGGAAATGCTCATTGCAAGAGCTTGCTGGCTTCTTGTATAACACATTCACAACATTATATGGTGATGAGAGACTTGTCCTTTGAGTGGTCTACATGGACTCTAAGGGTGCCAATGTTCAGGCCCTCTAGCTAGTCACTAAGCAGATACATTTGGGAGAGAATGCTGACCTAGGCAAGGGAAAAAGGCAGCAAACAGAGGAGTGATTCCATCCAGTGTTTGTGTAGGTCCTTGTGAAAACAAGAGCTGTACTCCCTGACAGAAACTCTGAACTAAACCAGAAAGGATAACTGAATCCTGGAGAGTGCAGTCAGTACTAACACAATAGGAAACTGCAACTTTCACCAGCTTTCAAAAGCAACTTTTAACTCCACCAAGCTAATTTATTTCCTTTGGAATAGCCCAGGCAGCTTGGGGACTGTGCATAATGTGCAAGATGATACACAGAAATCCAAGCCGTTTTTCAGTGCTTATTGGTGACGCTTTACAAGGATTTAGGGAACTAGCTATGTAAATCTGGCACAGAGTGATTCAAATAATGGAACTTGCTTGATAGAGCTGCCTTACAACAAGGGAGATTTATGCTGTGAGAAAGGCCAGTACCAGATCTCCCTCAGCAGCAGCCCTTGATGTTTGCTTGTGGGAAAACTGCACCTGAAAAGTCCTGAAGTCATCACAGCCATGTCACTTCCCAATGCTACAGCAAAAAATTGTAACAGTACCTTTACATAAGGACAGGGACAAATACCTGTGCATTTGTCCAGTGAGATTCATCCCAACTGAATTGCACACACAGCAGGAGTGCCTGCATTAGTTCAGCATCACCTTAGCAATACCACACTAGAACATAGCACAAAAAGAATTCTCTGCCATGTACATGTCTGACCACATCTGAACTACAAATGTGACAGAGCTCACACAGCACTCTGCCTACAAACATTGCTACTAATCAAAAGCAAAATTATATACAAGTACTTTCACACTAACAAGCGAAAAAAAGCCATTCTTCCTATTTAAATAAAATCCACTCTTCTAACCAAACTTCTTACGTCTTTTACTGAGCACAGAGATTCCACTCAGTATTTCCAACAAAGACTGAAAACCAAAACCAAATAAAAAGGTACATAATTCCCAGGGCAAGCAAGTTCTTTAGAGAACTCTAAATGACTGCAAACCAGTCAGAAAAAAAGAAACTAACTTATGCCCAAATGATGATTCCAAAAAGACAATTCATCTACTCAGGAAACAAAATACCACCTACCACACCAGATAAGTGACGAGACAAGAACTGAGGCAAAAACCCCAATAGGAAATGGATGGAGAGCCTCCTCCCTGTAAGGAGTCCTCTCCTGACTGCTGGCCAGCCACAAGGGCCTGGCTCTGCCCTCCTTCCTCTCATTAGCATGGCATCAGGTACACAGCTGCCTTGAGTCTCTTGCTCTGTTTTGCATCCTGCCACCCCATCAGTACTGACACTGTTTCACAGGGCTGAGCATTTTCTCTGAGCATCTGCTTCAGCAACCAGAAAAGCTCCCTTTTTGAAGTTGTGAAAGACAGTCTGGCATGTTGTTCTACCTTACTAACAGTGCAACAGCCACATATTTGGGTGAGTTTGTGTTGGACTTTGTAGAAGATATTTATTAGCTCAAAGGAAATCAAATGTTATATCAACTTTGAGAGTAGCCTTAGGAGAGTCTGCTCAAATGATAGAGTAAATGGCAAGAGTCCTAGGCCACTTATACTTGTCCCTTTAAATGCCTTCTAAATTGAGCAATGAAAATAGCACAGCTATTAATAAAACCAAGCTTTTAGATTATTATACACCAACTTCAATCAGAATGTTTATATTAGCAAACTGGCACTCAGCCTCCTTTACCAAATATCAAACTAAAATTACTTAGCATGCTTCTATTTCTGATTGCACCCTTATGTGACTTGGGAAATTCAGTCTATATTACTGAAGAGAACTATCATGCAACAAAACTAAAGAAAAAGAAATTACCACATCTTTCTAGGAAACTATTACCACATATTTCGCAGAAATCATGCTCTGTTGATTTTTTAGCTAAGTAATACAGTGTTTTGAATTTGAATTCCTCTAATTTAGTCATATTCTTCTAGGACATTCTGATGAAAACTTCTGAAATGGCACTTTCATCCAGAAGGAACACTGGAAGCAAAACCAGTCTATACCAAAACCATAAAACTACCATTAGACAAAAGGAGAAGTTTCAAATTATTTACAACATGCAAGGCAAACCCCATTAATTTAGTTCAGTGATGAACAGCCTAACTCTGATCCAGGGAGATTATTTAAGAGAAGCAAATGGGCAACAATGGCTATATCATCCTAGCAGAAAATGATCTAGTGATAAAAGATACATTTATCATAATTATAGTAAGAAATTATTGGAGAATTATTCAGAACTGTTCAACATTTGAAATAGACTACATTTCTATGTTTGTTAAAACAAGACATTTTCTTCTTAGATAACAAAATATTCCATAAATACAGGTAGGTATCTGTATGCTGTCCTTTTCACATAGGATCTGTAGACAACCCAGAGACAGTTCTCTAAAAGGGCTGACAAACACTCAAGGGACACTTCAAGCTACCTTAAAAAAGGGCAATACTTAAGCCTAAACCCCACATCATATATATATGGTGCCTACATTTCTGCATCACTTTAGGTGGTATCTACAAAAACGTACAAGTTGCCACTGTTATTCAACTGTGTGAGACAAAAATAACAGAAGCCATGTTTTCTGACTTTGTCCTATACACTTTTAAGTCATAATCTTGTATACATAGATAAAGACATTTTTCTCCTGCTAGGGGGCTCAATTAAAGTCATGACTGCCCTTACAAAAATCTTTCTTCCCTTTCTTCCTCTTCACATTGCTCTTCCCTGTTTTCTGTCCATGACATAATTTTGTTTAGGGTGTCCTTATTCATATATGAGAAAATAGAATATTAGTTTTGTATGAACTATTTCCCCAACAGACTACCCAGATTCCAAAGGTAGTCACCTCTTTTAAGGTGATTTAGAAAAATGAAGGCTATCTCTGTCTGTATACAGCACTGTAAATATTGAGGATTTTGGATCACAATTTATTATATTGTCTTGTTCATACTTCAACAATGCAGTTCTGGGTGTTTTCAGCTGAACTGAGCTTAGCAAGGACAATTGTTTGTTACAGTGCTCGTTTCCTGAGTTTACTCTCCAACACCAGACCCGTCACAGCAGGATGGTTCTTTTCTTTGTTTTCCTCTTAAGAGTTATCTGGCAGCTGCACCCCAAACTAGCCTCTGTCAGTGGATTCCTAAAGAATTCTGCATACATCATCTTTTGTAATCACGTGCTGCAATCTACATCACAGGTGGTATTGCACAAAAAAGTCGGATTTGAGCCCTGTCAGACCATGCCATATTTGTTTCATTAATTTTGATTTCTATTTGAAAAAAAACCAATTCCCTCTCTGTGTGCATTGTATTTGATTGAAATAAATTCTCAACAACACAGAGATGTAATCAACATGAGAAAGTAACTGCCAAGAAGTACAGCATTAGCTCTTTCCAAAAAAAAGGCAAAATATGGCTTTTCTATTCACACTGACTTAGGGATGAACTATGGAAAACTATCACTGATGGTCTAAATAGCTGCTGTTGAAAGTAAAGAATATTGCACAGCTGTGGAGGAGTTAAGTTACTGACTAGTGGAAAAGCTATCTAACCCTGTGATTCATTAGGAAAAGTTTGCTCAAGAGTTGAAAGACCCATATTAGGAAAGAGACAAATACATGCCATTTGTAAAAGTCTGGCTCTACTGAAATCAGTAAAAGTCTTGTTACTGATGCCTATCCATGGCTGAGGAGTTTATTTTAAAAGATGGCAAATAATAACTATTGCTTCTCCAAACCCATGTGCTTTTACTTTAAGACACCGTTTCATAACATTGGTAATAAATACTGGGCATAAAGGAAAATGAAATTCCTGTTCCACTATTAATCTCTTCCTGACTTTCAAGTCAGAATGACTTCTCTATCTTACCAATATCAATGTAGGAGTAACACTGCTATCACTATTTATCCTTCTTAAGATATGGTCTGAGAAGTGGAGTACATCAGAATATACCAATTTAGGATACTCAAAAAATAGTTAGATGTCACTTTTCAAATATATGTGCAAATTTATATTTACATATGAAAGATATAACAAGAAGTTTATTCTATGTTTTTCTGACCTATATTAAAATCACAGATTCACATTTCTATACTGACTAAAAACTGACAGCATTATTTATAGTGAATATATACTCAATAGTAGAAGTATATCTCATTTTGTGAGATTTTTTTCACGCCATAGAACATTTGCATTTACATATGAATCAAGAATATGTTGATACTCATGGGGGAATTAAGGTGGCACAAAAAGAAGTTAAGAAAGCAGAATTACTTTGTTTCATTTTGTGCGGTTAAAAAAAACATGGTCTCAGTAAACTTGGGTAGGGTTTCTCCGGCTCTTTGCTGCAATACAGCTGAAGTCACAGATATTTTATGCAAAGAAAGAAAAGGTTTCTTCACAACTTTAGTGCTTAGAATAGCCATAATTGTTTCAGTCAGAGCAAAAAGCATAGCAAATCCTTTACTAAGAACAGGTTTCCTTTATATATTTTAAAACATACCACCACGGGCACAGCCAAGCCCTGTGCTCTTTTAACTGTACACTCTTCAAGGCAGTTCAAAAATTGCTGCTAAGTTCAATGTTATGGAGTCACTATTTTATGGAACAAACATTAGGAGAGAACAGTACCATAAGGAGTAGAAATTATCATAAATATAATGCAGACTCAAAGAAGGTTGTCAAACTGAGTCTGCCAATCACAGAATTATACAAACCTAAAGCAAATCCACGACAAAATAAAAATGTAAGAGCTGCAAACCCTTTATTTGCACATGCAGCATCTGCTACCCAGTCCAGATTCCTATATTAAAACCCCACCAGCAATTACCTGAGTAATCTAATTTAATAAACCTATGGAAGAAATCTTATTTTACTCTGATTCCTTAAAATGAACATTTTATTCTTCCCTTCTTGAACAAGGTCCTTGTTCAAGCCCACTACTGAAATGTATATTTTCAAATATCTATAACTCACAGACCAGCTGTTTCCCAGATTTTAAGAGGGTCCACATATTCTGCTACAGGTTGCTGATGCAGTACTTCTGTGGAGCTCATCAAACTTCCATGACACCACCACATATAAGAAAAAACTGTAGCAGAAAAAATTGAAAAGTGGAACATTCTCAAAGGCTCCTGACTGAAGCTGTTCTCTAGTGCTTGAATGCTATGAAATCTGCCATTTGTTTCAAGGTCAAGAGAAAAGTATGTCTTTACACTTATGCCAATGCACAGCACTGGTGTCTATCAAACAGGTTGGTCGATTATCATCAGAGATGGAAATTTGGAATTCCACCAATATAACAATATGGATGCCAGGATGGATCTGATTTTAAGTTATTAAATCCTTTTACAGACTGGTCACAGCTGTCTTTATTACAAACAGTCACTGCATAGTGATACAGCAGTACCCGTGGGCTTTGGGAGCTGAGAAAACGAAGTTGTGCAGTTTGCAGGCACAGGAGAGCTCCCATCCTTCCTCAGGCTGCTCAGGGCCACAAGGAACTTTCCTTAGTTAAAAGGAAAGGCAAAGGCAAAGGCAAAGGCAAAGGCAAAGAAAGTGAACTGATTTCTACCATTTTTTACATGCTCTGGTTAATTGAGAGAATACTTCATGCGGGGTTCTCAGTGATAATGCAAAGGAACACAGGGTAAGACAACAAGGCAGCTTTCTAACTTCATAGTTGCCATTTTTTATGTTCCCTCTATATATTTTTAGCTAATATAAGCCCATAAATTAATTAAAACAACTATAACTGTGCTGATTCATACATGAGGATATAAAATTAGAACAAAAGCAATGGGAAACTGCGTTATGTACAACCAACAGTATACTAAAATATGTTAAAGTTAATTAAAACATTTAAAGAAATATCATATAATTTGTCTAATCCTATGCTCTATTAATTGTTCAGTACTTATTAGTTATTCCATTACTTATTCCATTACTTTTTTACATTAGCTATGACTGGTAACTCTTTCTCTTAAGATAGCATCATAGTATTCTGTCACAACACACTGGAACGTGAGTACTAGAGCTCTGATTTCTATTTTCAGGGCACAATTAACTGACACTGAAAAATGAGGCCATTACTCCTATTTAATGCAAATAAAGCAAAGCACAGAAAGATTGTGGACTCTAGAAAATAGAATATGTTTACATTATTCTATTTGAAATAGGTTTCTCACTGACTTCCTGATATTATGCACATGGACAAAAGTAAGAGTGTGCATGGATACTTTTATCATCAGATTCAAGATGGTTACTCTGCATCCTGGTATTTGCAGTCAAAACTGAAATAAATCCAGATTTTCCAACTGGTCAATTGAGCTGAATTTTAAGAGGCAGATTAAAAAGTCACATAAATAAATACAGAATAAAAGAGAAGCTTGGCTGAGCTCCTACAGTCTATTTGCTCTGGTAACAGCAACTGGTCCTGTAGCAGAGGAACAATTTTCTCTGCTGCTGCTGATGCTGCTGTTTTCCTCAGTTTTGACATAGAATTGTAAAGGGAGCTAAAAACTAAAGGTAACAAGTGGATGACAATTACACATTTACAAATATCTGGTCATGTAAACAGAGAGGTTTCAAAGTGCTGCCTGTGTGTAACGGCAAATATTCTACTGATTTCCCTAAAGTCAGGCTTCCAGTCAGGTTTAAATTTTTAGACTGGTAAAAACAGGGTGTTTACCTGAAGGAAGGAAATTATTTACTTTAGGCAAAATTAAGGCAAGGAATGAGCTAAGCTATTTGAAAAAACAACAGTGGTAGGATAATTGACACAAGTTTTGATCCATATGCTGAACAAGACAGGAGAAACATCTGCTACAAAATCCGAATTTATTTATCAGAATTTAATTAGATTATTCGATTGGTTTTGATTTTAAAGGAATTTAAATTTTCTCCTTCTATAAGTTTACAATTTAATATCTGGTCTTATACAGATTTTGAAAGTCCAACTAAATCTAAATTATTTGTCAGCAGTAAACCAGAATAACTTGAGCGGCCATCCATATAAATATATGTCCAGTAGTGTTTTGAAGGCAGGAGTGAGCCAGCTGGTTTCTATCAATTCCCACTCTGTGAGGCAGCAAGGGGTTAGCACAATTTCCTTAGCAGCTTCTTGCATTTTGTACCTTGGAAGGAATTACGTAGCGCCTGCCCGTGTTCTTCTAGACACTGTAATTGATATATTTAGATATCCAACTTCAGCTCTTCCTGCACAAAATAGCAGATCTGGTCTGGAAATGGAATTAAAATCTATGCACTTGGGTAGTGCCTGCCCTACATTTTGCATAAATACTGAGAGTGGGAAAAGATGTCTCTCTTCAAAAGGATTGCAGTGTTTATGACTGAAATGAGCTCTTAACTACGTGAAACAAAATTTAAATGTCTAAAATTTCAAACCATTTAAAACTCTTTGCTTCTACTCCATAGGCCCCTCTGGATATCTTCAAGCTCTAGAAAACTGCAGTCACCTTTATTCTGCAACCACTATCTGAATTTTACTTATTTTTGTTATTAGCTACTTCTGGGATCATTTTCACAGTTAAAAAGTGTTGTACTATATATTTTAACTGATAACACATTGCAGAATTTCATTATGATCAATCTACAGGAATTTAATATTTGCTTTTAGTGATTTGTCTCAACGATGTATAATTTTAAGTTTTCCTCAAAGAACACAGGAAGGCAGTTCTTAGACTCAGTTTGTCCCCAGAATATGGCTCTGCTCTTCCTCTTGTCAAGCCTGTTTCAGGAACCAGAAAAACTGCCACAGGAACAGCTGGAGACAATACACAGAACAAAACAGCAAGGCCTTGAGCTCAGGGAAAATTTCATATAAAAAGAGCAGATTCTGTGCTGGATTTATTTTTGCCCCGTTTAGCTGAATAAATCCAGCACCATTTGCCACGTTATATTTAAGTTGATTTACAACTGCCTGCAGCCAGTTCATCCAGGTGATATACAGGAAATGCACCTGGATTTAATGTTCCTCAGACACAATTCAGAGAATGAAATACTTGTACATGGAAAAGGCACGTTAACAGACACTCTATTTTTTCTTAGAAAAACAGAAGAAAAAAAATCTTCCACAGAAATGATATGAATCATTTTAGGTCAGCTGTGATCACTAACTCAGGAAAGGAGCAAACACAGCTCATCACCAGATAAAAACACAAAATAGCATAATAACGAAAAATTTTTAAAAAGACAAAGTAATCTTTTTAAAGACTTCTGTATTATGAAAGAATTTGAAAAAAAGGAGGCTCTGGTCTTATGTAGAATTTTCCAAGTTCAGATAATCGAAATAGCTGTGCACACTGAAACTGAGTCTGGGAAGTTTTCTCCCTTTAGTTGGATATATCTTATTTTGCTTTGGAAAGGTTAATAAGCAACATTTTACATTTACTTTTGGTATTTTGAGTCTACATTCTGAAAGTCTGCAGAGCTTGAAAACATCATTTATTCTATTAAAATTGGCACAAAATATTTAAATACTAGAAATAGCCTTCGTCTGAGCTGTAGGGAAAGCATTTGTTGTACAAGTTCAACTCTAAAGTATTAAATCATTAATTTTATTACTGCTTGGAAACAATTACATTTTGTAAACAGTCATTCCACTCTTTTTTTCCATTTTTCATATCAGTAAATTATTAATGCTGTAATAAGAGATCAGTTTTTCAGACTGAGGATTAAGACTTGAATTTTACATGACAGTATTAATTCTAAAAAATAATATTATTCTTCATTATAACCATATGTTTAGCTTCAGGGCAATTTTTATTGGAGGGAAATGTAGTTTCCTGCAAAAATGAGAAATGACTACATGCTGTCTAAGAGGCTTATCAAGAAAATATTTATATAAAGCAGTGGAGATCAGCGAAGTAAAGACTTCTAATAAGTTTAATGAGACGTTGCCAAGAGAAGGACTGCCTGGGGCAGCATGTTATTCAGTTGTTACCATGTACTGCTATTCACAAGTCACACCTCAAAAACTGAAAAACTCCATAACTTGGCAATCTACTTAAGTGACAAATGTCACACCCTTTAGTTCTAAAGATCAAATCAACAGAAATATTGGAAATAGATTGGTCTGAATAGCTAATGTTCAACAGAGACATGCACAGAAGGCATCAATTTAGAGTCAGAACATTCTACACCAACTCTTACTATGCCACCATTTTCCATGAAGAATGAAGCTTTTGATTTATAAAACTGTCTCCTAACTCAGCAAAATTAACAGAGAGTTAATACAAAACTGAGGCAAAACAGGTTGTACAGTAAGGAAAAATACTTGAAAATGTTAAGGTATTTTCCTTTAGCAATTATTAATTGCAATAGGGTCAATGAAATTCCCACTACAGAAATTAGGGGAGGTAGACTTTACAGAGAGTTGTAAACTGATGAGCACTGCATTAAATCTATTCATTATTATATTTATTATTCATTGTTATTTGAAAAATGACTAAAAATAGGTATTATGGCATTTAATATTTCCCACTGCAGAAGAAATGTGTTAAGTTTAAAGTAAAAAGGAAGGTGTATTTCCAAACATAGTTCAAATCACACTCTTCACTTCACACTACAGCATCAGCCATCCATGGTTGGAAGGGCAGATTATACATTTCATGATGCATAAGAAAATGTGTAAATACTTGGAAAAATGCCGACTTAAGCGTGGAACTTGGCTTACCCCTTCCTTTTCTGCAATAAAGGTAAACACCCACAAGTCCAAGTACACATGCAACAACATATCTTGGAAGTAAAATAACAGCATTTCTAAACAATCATTTTAGTTCCCTGTTGTATCTTCCCTCTTACTTTTGGCTCTTATCTTGCCTTTTTTATACTATTTTCACAGAGTGATCAGGTTAGCAGTTTCCTTCATACACCTTGACATGGCTCATATTCCATAACTAAGTTATCTGTCATGTTGAGTATTACCAGGACAATGGTTTATCATAAAGTTGTTGCATCTAGCAATGCACATATAAATTAGTTTGTCTGACTGGAAAAAAGTGGAGACATTTATGGATAAGGAAATGTCAAATAAAGAAAATTTAAAATTATAATCTAATGTAGTACAAAAAATGCTTTAATGGACTTCTGTTTAGCACTTAGTTGATTTTAATATAGTATGCCTCCCTTTTGTGCCCAATGAAATGCAAAAGGATAATTAAACATCAGCTATTTATGCTTAATCAAACGTTCTGTAACACAAACTAAATCTTGTCAGCAAATCCTGCTGCTCAAGGATGCTGAGCCCTGAGCTGCAGCAGGTCCTCAGGGAATACCTCTCTATCGTTAATCATGTTTCCTCAGACAACTACAATTTTTCCTGCTTGGAAATGACACACAGGACAAACCCGGGAGTTTTGAGTATGTCTCCATGATATCCAGATGTCTGGCATCTCACTCAAGCAGTAGTTTCAACTGTTCTCCTGAAAATCCTTGACAGATCCATCATTTCTGTTCAGATCCTTTTTACAGCCATATTCATATTTAAAGTGCTTCAGAGACTCTACACATGCACAGCAAATGCACACATGGATACAGCAAAAAGCCCCTGAAGACCTTTTTCAGCCTTCTATTCTGCAAATAACAACATATTTGTTGTTTATGACATAAATCCAAATTCCAAGTATCACAAGGAGAAGACAGAAGAAAGTGATAGTGAATGTATGTACCAACTCGTTTTCTGTTAATTAATTCTTCATTAAAATCACATCCACAGACGGAAAATTCCTGGTGTGGAGAAATCTACTGCTTTGTAACATATTTTACATACACCTGTACAATTATTTCTACTTCAAAAGCTTATGAACAGGAGTTCTGTGAGGTAACATCTAGGAAACTCCTTCATTCTCCTGCTATACTATAATGCAAATACTGCTTCCTATCATTTTTAATTTAATAATAAGGAAAGGTAACAATTAAGTCATATTACAAAATATCTTAAATCAAGACCTTTATTTGCAGTGATATTTTTTACTGTTAGTTTTTATATTTGAGAGAGAAAGAGCACACAAATTGTTTTACCTAAAAATGAACTTCACGATGCATCCATTTAAAAATATTAAGACTCAAAATAACTTAAATTGCACAAATACTTTACAATATAGGCACCATATTAAAAAAAAAAAAAAAAAGAAAGAAAGAAAAATATTTCCTGAAACAAATTACTTTCAAAACTATCCAATAAAAGTATTCATTTCACTGATAAGATTCTTCTGGAAAAACATTTAAGTGTAATACACCAGCTATTTACTGTGCTGGCTTACCAAATGCACACATGTACCAAAAATATCATGAAAGTCTTCCAAGACTGACCATCATGAACCTTATTTTCTGGCTTTAACAGGCACAAAAATTAACTTATTAAGTGCCAGAACACAAGAACAAATTACATTACTTATCATTAAACAGTGTCTTCTAAGCAAAGACAAGATAATTTTCCTTGGCCTTGAATCATTTGCAAAGGTCATTTGAATTCATAAATATGTGCTCCAAATTCCATTAATGAGAAACACAAGTTAGTGAAATTTAGCAGTTACATTTTGTTTTGACTCATTTTCCATCCAAGTCTTTTCTGCCCCTTTGTCCCTATTTAAGATTTCACATACTTTATTTTTAAAGACAATTCTGCTGAGGAAAGAGTGTTTCACAAAAACATTCCTCACAAGTGCTAAACTGTCAGTGCCAGCCTCCCTGCCCTTAAAAATCAGCAAGAGACTGCTTTTTTTCAACTGCACAGAGAGCCACAAGAAATAAAGCGCTGTACGTATCATATGTGCTCCCTCAACACATGTACCTGGCAGGAAAGCACTGCCATGAAATTGCTGTCAGCTTTCTGAAAAATGTAATGGATGCCAAAATGTCTCTCTGAATGAATGTCTACAGACACTGACTGGGACAAACTGAGGAGCAGTGACCAGAAACCTCATGTGACAGACACTGAGGGGATACCTGCAACATATGAAACGTCTGGAAACAGAGCCAGCTGAACGGGGACTGAACTCAAAGTGTGCTTCCCACAACCTTCCTGAACAATCCTGCATACTGGGGCAGTTTCCTAGAACATGAAAAGAGATCTCCCTCTGTGGTTCTGCTGCCCCTCCTCTTCCAAAAGCTCCTGAGAGGTTACACCTGCCTGTGGGATCTTCAGGCATGGGCAGCATTTACTGAATCCCTCACACTCCCAGGAGCCAGAGCTGCAATTGCTCTTTCAGCCTCTTAGCTGACAGGTGACTAAAGGGAAATGCCCTGATTTTGCTAAATCACAAGGCTCTTGCTGCTTTGTTATAGATAAGATACTTTTATCCAAGGATATTATGGGCAAACACAAAGAAACTGCCTATTCAACTATGCCTGCACGCTGATGGAAATTAATATAGTCTGCAAACAGATCGTTTGCAATAAAAGCAAAGATTTGTTTTAACAAAGTCAGGGTGTTGTAAAAGCAAAAAGGAGTCTAACAAATAAAACGAAGATGCTGATTTGAAAATATGAACTGAATCAGAAAACACACAATATCAGGAGATAAAAACAAAATTATCAAATACTACTTGCCAGGATAGAATCATCTCATGTGACAATGCTCAGTGTTATAGCAATCATATAACTAAATGCCATTTTTCTGCACAAATTTCCAGCCTGAGGCACTGTCCTGCCATTCAGGCTACGGTTATGGAATAAGTCTGCACATAAAAGTGTCTGCTTCTAAGTACCTAGACCAGAATGCCAGGAAACTCACCTCATTAATGACACAAATTTGCTCCAAAACCTGATACATATTTCACCCACTGAAACTGTTGTGTCAGCCTAAAGGATTGTTTTGTTTATTTTTGTTTACTTTTTTTTTCTACTGGATATCAACTGTGTGTTATTTAATTTGTACCAAGTGGTTCCAAAGGCTGCTGCCATCATCCACAGGCATCTTTTCTGAAGACAAACTGTAACCCATCTCTGCTGAGTGTCTTTTACATACACCAGAGGAATTTCAGCTCTGTAGGAAACTTCATTCACTACAGGAATTTCAAGCTATATTTGATACATTGACCATACAACCATATAAAATTGTTTGGAATTTCATGCTGATTTTATAGGAAGTACAGTTGTTTTCAATTTTGGATGCCCATCTCTAGGTTGTTTTTTTTTTTTTTTTCTTTTCCTAGCTTTAATCTGATTTCTTTTCCAGTTACTTTGTGGTATATTAACTCTTTTCTTAAACTTCTTCCAAACTTCTCTGGGGATGCTTTAGATAAAGCAACTGAACATAGTTTACATTTTAATTTTGAAATCAGGGATATTTAAGACCTTTTTGAAGCTTGGCCTTCTGAATTTCTCCTCATCAACATCTTAATAATTTAAGCATGCATTTAAAGTAATTTTGGTTACTAGAGTGTGAAAAGAGTATTTCAATGAAACAATCTATGTATAAAAATTTTCTCTTTCCCATCTTAGTTTGGTGACTTTTTCCTTTTCACGAATAGATATTGAAAGGATTAAACACCTTTACTTCAAAAGGAAGCACGTAAGAAGAGACCTTTTCATTTAAGACAAGGAAAGACAGTGATGTCTCAACTGTGAATAAAGTAGAAAAACAATTACCCCAAACCAAAATAAAGTAACTCCATCAAGTTAGTCGCAATCTACTTCAGGCAAGAAGAAAAAAACTAAAAAAATAATGTAGAAATTGTAACAATAATAATATTGCTTTGGACAAAACCTTTTGGCATTTCCTTTTTTAAAGTAGTAAGATTTCTTACTACTGTAACTTCAGCCAACATCAGCTTACTCAAGGAAATCTCAATTCCTATTAGCATTATTTGTTTTAAAAAGTAATTCTGAATCTTTTATTTTTTTTAAATTCTGTAGAAATAGAAAACTCAAACATGGACTTTTTTTAAAAACTCCCCTTACATTAATGGCCAGCAGAGGCAAAAGAACAAATGGATATAAGCTGTCACTGAAGAAATGCAGATTGCAAATTACTACGAAGTCTCTAGCCATTAAAATAAATCAAACTCTGGAGCAGCCCTCGGCAGAAACACTGGGGGCAAAGAAATAACAACTCCAATTTAGTATTGGCAAAGTTTATGAAAAGAGAATTATCTGATGCAATTCCCAGGCTAGCAGAGCACTGGACTTGATGACCCAGAGATCCCTTCCACTGTTGTGTTCTTTGTTAGGCTAAATGCAGATGTTCATCTGTTTTTCAGCCTCACTGTGGTTTTTCTAAAGTGAAATTGAAATGATAGTTATTATAATTTTTGTAAGTTTCGGTTACAAATTACCCTTTGTTAGAACTATTGCTAGGCCTGCAGAAGAGTGGAACTTGTCAAAGAATTCTAAAAGCTTTACTTAAAAAAAGCTGGCTTAGTATTATAGGGGAGTACAGAAGTATAAACACTCTGAGCTGAATGCCCAGCAGTGCACACACCATGAGAAGAGGGAACTGATCTGTTAAAGAAAAAAGGACGAAAAATATACCCATATGTTCTACAACTGATACATCAGTAACATCAAGGAGAAAAGCAAAACAACAAGAAGGAAAGCAAAAGGCAAGAGGAGATAAAAATGTATGGGGAAGGAGAAATATCATAGATATTTAATGCCTTTCTTAAAAACCTAACTAACAAAAAACTATTTCCGTGTGGCTGTGAAAAGCCAATGCCAACTTGAAAGGGAAAACCAGTAAATGCTTTGTTAAAGAGGACATGCAGGTGATAACCTAACACCTCCCTCACTTGTCTCCCCCATGCTGAGCTCTTGCAATTTGCCTCAAGTTGGCTGCCTTTGAAAGACCCCATTTTGGAGACGGAGCCATAGTGCAGCTGCTATGGCAGAGCTCTGTCAGTGACTCAATATTGAAAGAAATAGCTCAAACTCAGATATATAACTCTAAACTACTGCTTAAGAAAACATTAATAACATTTAAGCTTGAAAACACCCTGGTGTTCCTTAATAACTTGCATAATCCCCGTCTTCACTTTTTTTTTAATATTAACAAAAAATATTTTTCATGTTGCAGGTAACTTAAATGTATCATAGTGACTACAGAAAAGCATTGCTGATATGTTCCAGTGAGATGAAAATAAATCAGGTTCTAGAAAACAACGCTAAAGGCTTTCTGGTTTTGAATAAATAGGCTCTCAGGGCAGCCTTTAATGATTTTCAAATACACGTATCTTTACAGCTCCAATCAGTCATAAAAGCACACAAAGGTCAAGCAAATACTTTATCTTATTTCAGACACTGTGGTCTGTTTTCTATCACTCGCAAGTTCTAAGGTTTACACTCTTTCAAGGGGATGATACTGCTACACAAAACTTCAAAATAAAGGATTTACACAAATTCTGTGAACCTTGATGGCTAACTACATATTCCAAATGAAACCCTGAGCCTGATAAACTCTAAGCTACACTGATTCTCTGAAAATAGAGGAATTATTTATATTGACATCACAACTTCAGTATATACTTAAAAATTACCACCAAACAATTTTAAAGTGGCTCTATGCAGACATGATCACACAGGGAATTGTAAAAGTCTAAAAAAGTCTAATTTTAAAAGCCCTTTCTTTCATGAAGGCATTTTGTTTTTCAAAAATAAATTCAATAAATGTGGAAATAGTACAGAATGTTAGTTCAAGGAAAGCTGAGTTAACTGGAGAACCACCAAGCACTTACAGCCCTTGCTGTGTACCTTTGCAGGTATTCTAGAAATCCGCACGGTGGCAGTTGGAATAGTGGCAATCAAAGGAGTGGAAAGTGAATATTTTCTGGCAATGAACAAGTCAGGGCGACTCTATGGAAAGGTATGGATGCAAACTTCTCTTCTGTGTACATCCCTACAATCTTAGAGGTATTTTGAGATGTAACATTTGTATGGTTTTTCATAGAACAGATTCCTAATGAAGTAAAATGTATTCTGGAATATCCCATGCATTCCATATTGGACTTTGATGTCCATTTAATAAATTCAATGATTAGGCCTTATATACTTCTTCAAAATGTGGAATACTAAGGGGGAATACACAAAGCTAGAATTTTCAATACTCGGATTTCAGAGGCCAAATTTATTTATTAAAATATTCCTAACATGCAGGGTCTATAATGCCCATTCTTCTCCCACCTTCACTAATCTAAGTATTTTAAAAGACACTTTTGTTCTTGCCTTACCATATTTTATTTTTTACTCTCAACAGAAAGTCTGCAATGAGGACTGCAACTTCATTGAACTGATTGAAGAAAACCATTATAACACCTACGCTTCTGCAAAATGGACACACAAAGGGAAAGAGATGTTTATTACACTAAACCACAAAGGGGTTCCAATGAAAGGTAAAAAAACAAAGAAAGAACACAGAGCATCCCACTTTCTTCCTCTGGCAATATCCTAATCACAAATGATCTATAAAGAACTAGTTCCAGCAGGAAGATTAATTTTAAGAAGACTGTTTGACAAGATACCAAGAGAGGCTGGAATACTACTGAGAAACTGAACAAGCTGGACTTGCGCATTTATGTTTATTTTTAAGAGACTACATGAAAAAGATTTGAAAATATACACAAAACCAGATTTACTAACTAAAAGTTGTAAAAAATTCTAAAGAGTTGTACAATCATTATCTTAGTCATTGTAACTGGGTAGTTTCTTAAATTAATTTACCCTGAAGAATAAGTCATTACTTGATTATCTGATAATATTTTATTTAAAAAAACTATCTGCTTCTTAAATATGGCTGCTATAATAATAATAAGCAGATGATAATGTTGTGTAAAATATGTCAGACTTTAAGGCTGCTGGAATGAGTTGTCAGATTATCAAGTCAATAGAAAATGTGGAGGCTGAGCAGTATTTTAAATACTTTCCCCAAGAAACTCATATCCTATACATAAACTATATGATCAAAAAATATAATCTTGTAAATGTTTATTGTTGTATTCAGATAAGAGAGTTAGTTTGGACAAATTAAGTTTACTCTAACACAAAATGTTCCTATCTATTAATGAAACAAATACCTAATGCTGCTCTAAAAGATGTTTCAAATAGTGTATGTAAAATAAAAATAGGAATAAATAATGTACTTCATCTCACTTTTCACAAATTAACATTTTATATAACAATGAAGCAAAAATTCAGACATATTAAGGTTTTTTATGTAACATATCCTATCTTTTGTATAATTCCTGTTAGGGCATACAGCTTTCAATATTGTTTTTCCATTCTTATACATGCTTTTTCTGTTGTTACAGCATTAAACTTTATTTTAAGTTGTATTTGAACTTTATTGTTTTAAGTTATTTAAATGTTATTTATAAAAAAAAAGATACTTATTAAGCTGCATCTGTTTCATATGCCTTTAATTCTAAAGGAATAACAAAATGGTCTGGCTGAGATGCATGAATTTTTTTCTGTGACCAACACAAAGCCTAGTATACAACCTTCCTGCCAACATACATTGGATGGCAGACAAAAATGACAGCCTGCAGCAAATCACACAATGGACATCTCAAAAGAAACAATGCAAAAATTTTAAAAATCTATGCCACATACTCTGGATAATTGAATTACTGGCATGCTCAGAGTTATGCCAGGTAAAAGAAGGTTACAGTTCCAGCAGGCACTGTGAATAATCCAAAGGTGGTAGAACCTCCCCTCACAGATACAGAAATACGTGCAAGCCTGCATGACCAGTGTGAAACCACAGCTAAAATCCCTGGGGCCAGATGAAGAAAAGACATCCTAATTTTCTAGCCATGAAAGTACTCAGTTAAGCACTACTTGACTTATGCCTCCTCATATAATTTAATTCGGTTTCCCTACACTTTTTCTTGGGTTGTGATAATTGCACTTAGATAGAGATCACCAAAAACTAGCTAAAGCAGTGACATGACTGGGATAAAGTTAATTTAAAATGGACTTAAATGTTTCAATGTTATGCATTGAATAGCAAGTGTCTAGAGTCAACCATTTCTTCCTACATGAAACATTTTCATTTTAAGAGCACTCACAGAAAATGGCAACAATTTCCTTTGACAAATATTTTCTTCTTTTAAAAAAATCTTGTTTAACAAATAGTGCCATTTAAAATCAAATTGTGATATTTGCAAGTCAAAAATCAAAACAGATATAAACAGATCCATGCAAAAATGTGTAGTACAGCTCTATCAGTAAACCTTCACTGTGCTTTTGCTACTTTATTTATTACTTGTTCACTGAACACAACAGACTGTACTATAAAGGAAGCTTTTTTGCTGGTACCTCCCTGCACTACTTTCTGTGAATATGTAACAGTGAAACAAAGCTCACACTTATGATCAACATTAACATAGTAACAGAAGTTTCTATATCTAAACTAGGTTAGCAGAAGCTTTGAAATAAAAATGAAAATAACAAAACCCCATTAGGATTGTTTGTGCCTAAAAGCTTTACTGAAGTTTTAATTAAAATGTATGTATGCACGTTAATATACAAATATATATGTAAAAAATCTTAAAACCAGATGCACACAGGCTCTTTTAAACAATCTTTTGATTATGTAATTCAAAAACATAGAAATACAGTTGAACAAATCCTGAATCCAAATTGTAATTAGCCCTTACTGCTGAATGCTTTATATAATGAATCACAATGTTACCACCATTTTCAGGTAAGCCAAGGCTGCCTTATGTTTTACAGCTGTCATAACTGAAATGTGTTCTGTGAGGGAATTGTTCTGATGCTGCAATTCATCAGTACCACACTCACATGTCCTTACAACTGAGCAATTGTCAATGTATCTTTATCTTAGAAAATCTATTCTCAAATACTGACTCAAAAAAAAATCAGTTAAGTGCTTAAACCAGAGAATAATCAAAAAATTTACAGTGATGATCTCCAGTAGCAAACTATTACAAGAGGAGGATAATAAGAATTTATTAGATTTTAACAGCAATTCAGAAAGATGCCAGAAATCTTCCCAAAAGCCTCTTACATCAATTCCATCACAATCCAAAGCAATCTGAGTGCCAACATACCATATACCATGTTGGAGGGAAACATGTTTGTGCATAAAGAAACTGATACACAGCTGGAAATGGCTCATTACTAACCTGTATTATACTAAAAGTTCAAGAAAACCCAAGCAAAAAGGGTTACAAAAGCCAAGCTCAAGTGTCATTTCTTTGCCCTCCCTTCAGAGGCACTGGCTTTGCTGGAGCTTTTCTCTGTTTCCCACTGACACTACACAGTGTCAGTGAAACAACTCCTGTGGTCAAAGCAGCACCTACAGCAGCCACTCCCACCTCACAGAAACTGCTCCACCACACAGCAGCTGTAACTTCTGTACTCCTGTATCACTGCTGATAAACTCTCTGGGGCACAAAAGGGCAAATCTCACCTGAGGAACCTCAGAGAAGATGGCAGATCCTTTCTTGGAGGGTTTTAAAATACAGAGCCCAGTCCAAGCAGTGTGGGCCCCAATTTGAGCAGGACATTGGACAAGAGACCTGCAGTACTGCTCTCCCTATTTTAATGAGTCCAGGATTCCATAAGAAAGTTATTTTTCTTGAAACAATCCCTTCAAACAACTACACAAAACATATCTCCTTGTTAGGGAGATACTTACACATTTGTCTCATAATTTGTGAGTCTTTAAAGGTATGCAAAATGGTGTAAATACATTTCATACACAATAAAAATGACAATTGGACAATATCCATGACCTTTAAAATATATTATATGGTACAATACAGTCTCACTTTTAGTTCTGTTGCAGGTACCTTAAAACACGGCTCTGCATAGCATCTGTAATAATCACATTACTAAATGGTTGATCAATTGACTATTAAAATACACCTGTCTGTGTTTTAAATTACTTTTTGAAGAAAATATGTATATTCTCTTTTAATAAGCTGAAGCAAGATGTAAGTTGATGTTAAATCAATAAAGAAATAAAAACATCAGTATTTCATTGCACTCAGTGACCAGTATCTGAGCAGTCTAAATATTTCATAAACCTATGAAATCTATCTCCTCACTACTAATTTTTCAAATACCATAATGATTTTGTAACTTTTATCATGTAGAAAAAGGAAGTGACAGGTTAGATGACTTTCCACAAATTAGGAAAAGCCATCATCAGAGGTGAGATCCTCACTTAGAAATAATATTTTTTTAAACATTTAATAACAAAAAAAAGGAAGTACAATTGTTTACATCACTGGATGAGTTTTAAATGGTTATAGTTATTTAAATCACACATTTACTTAATACAGCAGAGAAGGGGAATTTACTATCAGAAAAAGGTGCTTAATTTTCTGTGCTGATAATTTTGAAGATTAGGACTGTACTCAAAGCAGAAACTAGATGGGAAAAATATTCAAAGAGTTGAACAAGGTTTTTAACATGATGTTTATCCTAACTTTGTAAACATTGCCCCAGCAAAAATACTAAAAGAGCTTTTTCACACTGAAATTCATAAAACAGCAAAATTTAATTTTAAATATTTGGGGGTTGGGGGCTTAATATAGCATTAAAACTAAAAAGTGTTAAGTCTTGAACTCTGTAAATAACTTCACAATACCTGTCTGAGGAAAGCTAGCTTGTAAATCTTAAGCATTCCAGATACTGAAATTCCATAGCTGCTTACATTCCAGCCCTAAAAAGGGAGATTTCCTTCCATTCCATTTCCTGGAAGCCAATCCTAGCTCACCATTGGTTGATTCATTAGGGAAACACTTTAATTTAGAGGCCTGGCACTTGAAAAGATCAACCCAATACAGAAGGAAAAACAAAATTACTCACTTCAAATGAAATTACTTTCTCATGAAAATCATTATTTTACTTTAGTACTAACCAGAAAAGCAGAGGAATTAGAATGAAGATGCCTCAATTTGTCACATAAGGGTTAGTGTTACAGAAGCCAGCCTGGCTCGGGTCTCTCTGCACTTCAGGAATCTGCAGACATTGCTAAGTTTGCCCCTAAGGCTCCCATCCCCAGGGTAAACAGTCCCAGCCCCCCATCCCTGCTCATGGCAGAGATTCCCCCCAGTCACCTTCGTGCCACTGCCCCGGGCTCTCCTCTGGCCGTGCCTCTCCTGCTCTGCGAGCCCAGAACTGAACACAGCACTCCAGGCGTGGTGGAGAACAGAAGATTCACCTCCCTTTGCTTCCAGCTAATCTAGGAGTATCTTTACTACCCCTAGAAATGTTCTTCATCATGTTATATCATACAATTTTAATCAGAATTCAGGACCAATTCCCTTTACAATTACAACTGGCTGAACAAACAAACACAATTCACTATTACCTTGGACAGCACCAGTTTTGATGGGTAAGAATTCAGGCCTCAGTTAGGGCTGCTGAGTTTTCAGGGTTCACCTATGGCCTTTGAAACCTTGCTCTGCTACAGATCTCTTATATAACTTTCAGCAAGCCACTTTCAATGTCCTACTTGATAAGAAAGACAAGTTCAAGTCTGGTATGCACTGCTAAAACATCAAACATCCACAAATGATGTGAGTTATGAAATTACCTAATCACACCAGGGCAGCAGAGGAGCTGCAGCTGTCTGTCTGTCTGTCCCATCCAAGTGATCTCTGCTGCTACAGGACACCCCTGTGCCACAGCAGATCAGTTCTCTGCTCACCCCAGCAAACAGGGGGAGCCTGTTTATATCTTCTGGAGTGACTCTGACATTACTGCACAGTACAGCAAAATGGGATGAGACTGTTAGAGGAAAGGGAACATCTGAAAGCCACGGACACTCAATTGTTGTGTAAGATACATGAACAGTTCAGCTATTTTCCTATTGCTTTCACCAAAACCCAGGCACAAAAGTGGATCTGAACAAGTACTAATTTCTCAGCGGCCATGAAAGAGAATAAGTGATTATTAAAAAAACTGTGATCACCCTGAAAGCCTAAGGTAGATCACTACTAGAAGGGCTAAAATAGTAAGGCTTCTCCCTTTTATTTTAGTGTCATAGGAAAAAAAAGTCATTGTATCTTGGCAAAAAAATCAAGATAAACAGCTGCAGTGACTCCAAAATTACTGTCATTAAAACAGGCTCCCTGAGGTCAGAAGTGTTAATCAACAGCTGAGGTGATTTATTGACCTTGCTTCACAAATAATCACTTTCTACTTGTTTTCCTATTCTTGTTTCTATATACTAGTAAAGTATCAAGCTCTAAAAGGAAATATGATTATACTGGAATGGAACCACTAGATTTTATAAAAATCAGGCAAATGTTTCCACTGGGTTTAGATTCTTGGGTTTAAAAAAACACCCAAACGTTCCTGTGTTCAAAAACACAGATACATTTCTGTTTCTAAACACTTTACTGCAAACTGAGCAACACACAAAAAAAGGATTCTGTAAACAAGAATTTCCTTTCAAGACTGTAACTTGATGAGAGTAACACAGACTTGCAATTTTAAAGAAACCACACTAATTGTACTTATAAAGAAACACTAAAGTAAAAAAGGAAAATTATTCAGGAAAGCTAACAGGCAATACACAATGACAGTAAAATAGTTCACTTTATGAAGTGAACTGTGCATAGGCAATGCATGCAAAGATTCTATAAAGCCAGACCCATTTGTAGACACTAAATCCCTCAGCTAGGTCTCAAGGAACTCTCCACTCTGCTTTGATAGCCTCCCACAGCTCTTTCACATCCACATTACAGGAGAAAGTTTTGTGGAAATTATGGCACATGACAGGGCTCTTCCCACCCTCTGATGTGCCTGCAGTACCTCATTAATTCAGGATTTCTGAGTACAGCGTGTTCCAAACCTCCTCTCCTTAATGGCAGCAGACACAGAGAGAGCCCAGCATCTTTTCCTAAGCATTTCACCGAATTGTAGAGAAAACATGGCAGAGCGGTGTCACTGAAAACTGTGAATGCAAACTTACAAATTTTTGCTCAGTTAATTTCCTCTGAATTATTCACAACAAAAATAAGATTTTCCTTTCTTGATGAATGGAGAATGATCTAAATTCAGAAAAAGCACACGAGCCCATGAAAACAAAACAAAGAGGGGGGAAAGAGGCAAGGATAGGAAAAGTTATGGTTATGGTTGGTGCAAACTGACAAAAGGGATTAACAGAACATTGGTTGCATAAAATTGTGGCTGTAGATGCTTGAAGGAAAACAGTAATTTCAGGAAGGGGGAAAAGGGAAGAAACTAGCTGCCCTGAAGGGAAAAAATGCTGGGTAACATTCAGAAAGGGAGCAAGTTAGAAGCAACACAAGAAGGTTGGGAAAAGTTAAAATAGTGGCCACGAGACAGAAAACAGTCTTGACTGAAAGAACAAAAATCAAGGTCTGATCCATCAGGACAGTGCAAAGAGGGTAAAAGAGGCTACAGTGCAAGACATACTGAAATTGGGATCCAGATACCAGACAAAGGAGTGGAAAATGAGTGGCTGTCATTAGTGTAAGAAAACTGACAAAGCAAACCAAGATGGATTATCAGCAGCTCCTTTAAATGCTTTGTCATACTGTTCACAGCCTGATCAAATTGACTTATCAATACATTGGCAGGATATATGTTCAGAGTTGATCAAAATTCACATTTAATTTTGAATTGCTTTAACACTTTGGGTTTGTGCAAAATAAACTCAAAGTATTAATACCAATCTATGTTGACAATTAAGATTCTGCAGCATAGCATAAGTTTCATCCCAAAGTCTATGGTCACATGGTTTATGAGTTTAAAATAATTACAAGACTGACTGGCTGCTGCAGAACTGGCACATGCACCAGCTTGTATTTTAGCAGTAGCATCTTTACTAATATGAATTACTGTGGCAGCCTTAAGGCTTTTGAGATTCCATTTATTCCACACACATTTCCTTCGTTTTAGACCTAAAATTTTTAAAAAATTAATTTAGAAAAACATTTATGTGAATTTTGAAAACCACCCGATGAATATCCCCAAATGAAATTCAAATTGCTTTATTTCCTGTCTCCAATGTGCAAGTTTTTATGCCACTGTCAACTTTAGGCATGAGATCCAAGCCTGTTAACTAAAATAATTCCATACATATACCTAAAGTCAACCAGAACAGTTTTTGCTATCTCCCTTCTGCTCCTGCTTGGGTTTGCACACGGGTGAATGTCCTTACTTTGTGGTTGCTCCAGTTCTGGTAATTTAATACATTTGCATATATTTTGTTGAGGTTGTGAATTACTCTCACAGCAATACTTAATTTACTTTATTCAGTGGTTTTCAGTCTTCATTCCACTCAAATTTTACACAGCTCCCACACTGTAAGTTTGATGCAGACACAGACTCTGTGCCATAGCTGTGGTCTCCCAGAGCTCTGGGATTTTTCTGCTCTGACTAAATTTCACTTAAATCCATCCATTATCTGTTTATAGTGGTAACACATTACAGAGAACGCTGTGGGCTCACCCAGCTCTTCCAAGTTAAAGGCCCTTTAGGAGTTTGGAGCATATATAACTTTGATGTATATAAACCTTCTCTAAATTAAATTTTTCAGGGTGATCTTTTTCTACATACAATTTTCTCTGTCTGTAACTAAAAAGAGAATTCTGCCCAACGCACAGTGACTGACACAGAGAAAGGTTTTGAGAAAATATTTCTATATTTTCCATTTACTTCAAAAACATATTTCTTTTGCATTTGTCAATCAGTTTCAACATATAAGATAATGAAATCCACATTGTCATGAAATCTAAATAAATGAGCACTAAAGATATAAATCTGCTCTAAATCTAAGTTTTGGAATGGATATCAAATGACATATGCAATCTAAAAATCATAAACTTTTACTGTCAAAACATGCAGGTATTTAATGGTAATATAATACTACTTCCTTTAATGGTAATGCAATACCACTTCCAATAGAAATTTCTAGGGCAGGTATTGTCTGAATTCTGTAAGAATATTTGTAAAAAGTGGCTCTTTTTTATAGAAAGATACTTTCAAGGCCACCTACAAACAGTTGCTTTTGCAAAAAACATTTTGAGATGTTTGATCCAGTGTTGTTTTTCTTAAGGAGAAATAATGCCATGGATAGTTAGTTCAGATTCCTTTCCAGGATACTGTTTTAAAATATTTATTCATATTTATACACCTACAACCAGGATTAAGAAGTCATCATAATTATTATTACTGAGCAGAAAAAGCCAGCTTTGACATCAGTATTTATAGTACTGCATTTTCTATGCATATATACATGTATGGCATTACACACATAAGGCAACAGACAATAAAGCAACAGAATCTCACTGAAATGCACAGCTGGTACTCTGGACAAAATATGCCTCAGGAAAAGGAAAAAACTACCAGTATCTGATACCCACTGAAAAACTAAATCTACCAATCCCTCCCAAAAGTCATCATCAAAATATTTAATAGATTCAGGAAATACTGCCCAAAAAGCAACACAATGACTTGTGACAATCAGGATACACCTGACAAAATAACACCATATCCAAAAAGTCTACAAAAAATATTTCGTATTGTAATTTTTTAATTAATGTGAAAATATTGAAGTGAACTGTCACAACTGCAACGAACTTCTGTTAGAGAAAAAAAAAAAAGCTTTTAAAAAGCACATCATTTAATAATTCCATTTTACTATTCACATATTATATAAGCCAAAAAAATTCCCTTTAATGACCGCCCATGATAATTTCCAGCTTTTCATCACCAGCCCTGGCTGTTCTCTCTCTCAGGTACTTACATGCAAGTGCTTCCAGCTGTCCTCTGGAGCCAAAAGCTGCCAATCTGCATGCAGGTACATTGGCTTATGTGGCACATTAATGCTTTTATGTACCAAAATGCAGCAGGTACCCATGTATCACTGAAAATGCTGCTGGTACTCTTACCTGAGAAAAAGCATCTTTAGCATGTCTGGGAACAGGAAGAAAATGTGCCACAAAATCTGCCATTCTGTCAAACAAGTGCTTTAGTTAAGCTTCAAAGGGGAAAAAATCAGGGCAAAGATACCTACATAAATTCAGATATGGCTGTGTGCAAATATTGATGCACAACACTGTCAAACTCACAGTTACCTCAGGTGAGGCACTGCCAACACAAAGGAACAGCACCAAAACACATATCCCTAAATTATTGCCCTCTCTTACTCCAACACATCCTTCTTTCAAACATTTTAACAACTCCTAAGTGTTTAATCGCTTCTGAGTGTATTGAAGTTGTTCCTGATTCAGAACAGCACTGAAAAACATGAATTATCTGAAGCATATGTTAAGTTTATCAGCCAACAATTAAGACAGAATCTAAGTGAGGTACTGAACCAAAGCCAGTGCACATAATCACAGCCTCCTGCCACAGGAATATTTTCCTCCTCTTCTTAATAAAGAACATAGTGACCATCTCAGGTAACAGAACCCACACAATTTTGATTTATGCTCTTAACCTAAATATTCCAAACTCATACCTTTTATAAATTTTAGCACCATTACACAAAGTAAGCAAAGTAAAATAAACAGCCAATTTCATCTAAAAGTTTATTTTAAGCTTCATGATAAAAACCTGCCAACTAAACTAATTCTCCATACGCTCAACTACAGCTTCCCAAAGTGACATGAAAAGGTAACTTGGACCTACAGCTGATGCAGTTGAGCTGCATGAGTAAAACACATTTTTGTACTTGTGGGATATGCAGATTTTTTTTTTTGATAATAAAAGCCATAACAACACTTAAAATTACTTTACATGTTAAACTTCTGGAGAAACCATGACCACAAAGAATCCTGAAGCCCTGCAATAGATTATTTTGAGAGAAACAGACTTCGAGAACAATTTTCTATCAAAACAACAAAAAAATATTCAGTACAATGAATGCAGGGATTTAAAACTCCTGAAACCACAAAGCAAATCATAACTGGACAAAGGTAAAAAGTACAAGGATTTTAATTTGAAACATGATCCACAAGCACATAGGAACTTCTTTGAGCTTGCAGAAGCACTGAAGGGAAAAACTTGCAGGGGGAATGTTTAACTTTTACCGAGAGAAACAAAAGCAGCTTCTTTAGGTATCTCAACATCAGGCTGTCAAAACACAGGGACTGATTTGCATTTGCCAGATACCTGCAAGTCTCTCAGCCTGTTACTGATTTTTCTTTTCCATTTTCAGTAAACATAAGACTAAAAGTGTAAACATTTAAAGTTTAAACCACAAAAACGTTCTTGTTTGACAGAAAATTAGTAAGGCATCCAGTCACACCTGCTGTATTAATTCCCACTGAAGATGAGTAAAAAACCCCAGAATTTACACTTTTTATGGTGGCCAGTCTTCATATTTACACAGTATTTGGAATTTCCATTACCCAATATATCTGAATTCATGTAATCTTACAAAAACTGAACTACTTAGTTTGCTGTCAGAGGTATTTTTTGATTTCCATGTCAAACCATATTCATCAGACAGAATGCTGTGTACTTTTTTACGTGCAAGCTAAAGAAACTCACCTCTACATTTCTACCGTTTGACTCCTCAGCAATGTATCTGGGAACCTGAAAAAATTATAAATACTTATTTCATAATTAATTCTATTTCACACACGAAATAAACAGTATTTTCAGCTAAGAGAATGCACGCTACGAAGTGTGAATATATTTCAGATAAGGAACAAAGGTGTAAAACAGCTACTTTAGGTGACTATAAGATACTCTTAGAAATATAAAGAAACCAAAGTACTTTTTCAAGCTGGGCTTTTTACCTCCTAAAAAACATACAGAGATAGATGTAATTCTGTCTGTAATTTCTGTATCCAAGGGGGGGAAAAAAAGAAAATTTGATATTTCTTGTCTTATCCATAAAAAGAATTAAAGTTATTTAATACTCCTTTGCTCTCCACATCTCACATGTCTCAGTCAGAGCTCTCTCTGGAGTAACTTGCTCAGTAACAATGTCTTTAAAATTCAGCCAGGTTTAGCAAGAAGTAGGGGCTGGATTGATGATTTTATTGATTAAAAGCTCCAAGCAGGCAACGACCTTACATATATCTGGATCTACACCTAAAGGTGCCAACACACAAAACTTAACACACTGCACAGGCCAAGTTGCTGTTTTAGGCTCATCTTGCCTTTATTAACACTGTGGAGAACAGGCTTGCCTAGACTTTTGCCTGCATCTTGTTTAGGCCTAAACAAAATGCTCCTAAAACCCAGGCAGAACTGGGGCTACAGTTTATTAGGTTTTTTCAAATGCTGAACTTGACACTTCACACTGACAGACTGAGGGAAAGCTGTAAACACTGAGCTGGGCCAATGCCTGCTGGGTGCTCTGTTCAAGGGCAGGGAGATGCCCCTCTAGATGCACAGGGCCACACTGGCATGAGAAGACCTTTTGAGCACATTTCTGTGCCTCAGTGCCATGTGTTTATTGTTCCCTCCAAGCCTGAGTGTGGTCTGATGTTCACACAGATATTTACATACAACACTAAAGGAATAATCCTTTTGTAACTTACCCACCAAAAAGTAAAGCTCATCAACAGAGATACAACTCAGCCACTCCTGCAACCAGTACATTGTAAAAACAGCTTGTTCTGGAAATTATAGAAATGTAATTCTTAAATTAAGTAATCTGTGAACTTTATTTTGCATAAAGAATTGCAATACAAGTATAACTGCATTTTACATCTAAGAATCTAATTCTGGCAACACTGCAATGCAGACTGTGCTTTCCTCCTCTCTCATGTTCTGCATTCAGAGAGGATTACATCATCTCAAAGAGCCAGAAAAACAGAAATAGACCAGGGAGGCCCATTACAGCAGACACAAAGTAATTAAAAAGACTATAACTTTTTAGTTAGAGAAGGAGATAACTCAAGAAAAAAGGGTCATTATGTTTCTAAAGAGACAAATAAAATCATGTGCAATTTAAGTTCTCGGAAAGGCCAGTAATGCCTTCCATCTGTTGAGAACAGCCCTGGAAGCACAGAGGAAACTGATCCTTGATCTAGCAAAGAATTTAAACTAGCAGCTTAAATATTTGAGCAAATTGTTGGAACCAAAGGTAGTTGTTTGAACTTAATCGTCAAATTGATCACTTCACTGAAAATACTCAGCAAGCATTAAAACAGAGTTATCAGTGTGTTCTTAAGCTGAAGGTATTGCTGAAGGACATTGACACCCTCTATTGTAACAGCAGGGCAGAAAGGCAAATTATTTCTTTAAAAAAGCAAATCAATGAAGTGTTATTGACTGCACTGAAACTATTAATGCACACAGGCTCATTCTGTGATGCTGCAAATTTCAGGGTAAAATGGTTAAGTAAAACCAATTTTAAAATGTAAAAAATTCAATACTTTTTTCTGATATTATCCTAAATGTAAGTGTTTCCATTTTCATGTCAGGTTCCTCCTCCTAGATATCTACTGTTTTTTAAAAAAAAATTTATAATGAAATGCTCCGTATCTTTTCAAGCATTTTTTGTTTCTTTGTTCCAATGGGGAAAAAGTTCTGGTTCAAAGCTCAAAAGAGCAAATTTTCTGGTTTAAAATATTTGAGTGAATTCATACTTGCAAATAATGTAGGCAGGTCAAAAGGAATGTCCTGCTTCTTCCAAAAAGAATGTCATTCTGACAATTCACTGGTAACCACATTGTACCGAATTCTTCAACAAACTAGAAAGGCATCTATAGTCAAATATTTCCCTAGCAGTACTACTAATGTAAGAAAAGAGAGAAAGGTAAAATCAGAACCAACTTTTCATCCTCATCAGAACCTTCTGCCTCAGGGTTCAGGATTTCTCTTATGTTAGTAACGGCATGGCCTGATCAAATCTTTTAAACAAAGCTTGATTCAGGATCTTGACTCAAGCAAGGTTCCAACCACAGAAAATTGCTGTACAGCACAAAGGCATTTTCCTCTATGGTATAGGTGCAAGAAAAAGAAAGTTAACAGCAGAGAGGCTGCTCTCTTAAAGTGTGCCATTTCTACAAACCTCTTTTGCAGTGCCCAAGGGTCTTGGAAATACAACCTACACTCAAACTTAATTCTCAGTTTATAAATTCTCATTTATAGGGTTTTGTTCTTCTAATACACAAAATACTACTTCATATCCTTAGATGCTAAGAAACATACAAAATATGTGAAAGATACGTAAAGGCACGAGATCACAAAGACAGAACTTCCATCTCCATCTCACTACCTCCACAATATTATAGTATTATTATTCATGCACTTCAAAAGTGCACACTGAAGAAAAAGTGACAAATCTGCCACTATTCTCTCGTATTCAGTAATTTGTTTACCAGCTGGAAGCTCTGTGAAGATTGCAGATTAGCCGAAATTCACCCTAAAGGCTGAATATTGGGTAAATGCTACAATGGAGCAGCATCCTCAACCAGGCCAAGGAATCCCACAGAAGAGATCCCATATTCCCTTTAGACAGAGATTCAAAACAAGCAGAAGAATGTGGCAGCACAATTCCTCCAGCCAATAAATATGCTCTAAGGATTCTACTGGGTGACGGGAAAAATACAGAGTAAAAAAAAATAAATTCTGATCTATCTTTCCTGGAGTTCTGATGGAGTGAAACCGCAGCCTCACAGCCCAGCGGCTCCCAGGCGGTGCCGCCTCACGGAGAGGGCAGCGCTGGGCAGGGGACGCAGGGCAGGAAACACCTGGCGCGGTCCCAGCTGGGAACGGCGGGGTTTCCCCCCCCGCCCAGGGAGCTGGAAGAGGTTTCTGCCCAGAATCTGTGACCCAAAGCACGGAACAGCCCATGCGGACGTGAGGCGCCCAGAGCAACGCAGCCCCCTCACGCACAGGCGGCCCGCGGGAGCCGCGCTCAGCCCCGGGCTGTTTCCGTTCCCCGCCTCCCCGCGAATTCCGAGCCCGGCACTTTCGTTCCGGGGCCTGCGAGGGCCGCGCGGGAGCCGCGCCGGGCGGCGGGTGAGGAGCGGGCGGTGCGGGGGCGCTGGAGCCGGGCGAGGAGCGGCTGAGGAGCTCTCGCCCCGGCGCGGCGGTGGCGGCAGGAGAGAGGAGGCAGCGCGGCTCGGGAGCGCCGAGGGGCCGCGCTGTGCGCGGGGCGGGCTCGGGCGGCCCGCGGTGGGAAGCGGCTTTGCGCCCACGGGGGCCGCGGTGCCGCTGCGGCGGCGGGACGGGGCCGGTCAGGCACCGAGCGGCAGAACCGCGCTGTTACCGGGGCAGAGGCAGCGCCCTGCGCTGTCCGCCCGCAGAACCTGCGCTCCGAGCCGGCCTGCGCTCACCCCGCCGGGCTGATAGCAGCGAGCAGCGGCATGGCCGGGGCTGTGGCACCCCTGAGCTGTACGCGGCCCCCCGAGGTGCACCGGCCGACCTGCTGAGTTGTCCTAGAATTGCGGCTGGAGTGTGGAGGGTACCCCCCACCGGCAGCGATTTACCAGGGATTTAGAGATGAGGTGCAAGTGGAGTTGTTGTTAAATCTTAAAAATACCTGTCTGAAATGAGATTTGGATCTCAAAGTTCTAGTCTGTCATTTTCTGAAGTGTACTGTACTGTATGTATAGTGCTGCAGCCTGGGCACAGCTATTAGTTTGAGGCCACAGCGTATCCCCTGTCAGCATCGATAACAAAAGTGCTCCAGGGTGTCACCGCTGAGCGGCACAGAGTGTAAGACATTCCACTGAAGAGAGTCAGTTTGCAGGCTGGGAATGCATGTCCAATTCCAGGGCCTCTCGCCCTCTGCTTCTTGAGGAAACTTGATAATAGCACAGGTTGCTCTGAGATGTAAACTATACTGGCTTTATCTCAGAGAAACTTGAAAGCAAATTGCACTAGAAAATTCGTGTGCATATTAGATTTTGTGTTTATTTGAGTGGACTTCTCTGACCCTTTCAAAAGTTAGACCTTGGCAGAGGCAGAGGGGAAGGTATCATAGCATGCATGAGTATTTAATTTTACCAGAAAATAACAATTTTTTCTGGAATTGATTTTAATTTGGTGTTGGAAACTTAGCTTAGTTTTTTGGTTTTGTTTCTTTCCAATTACATTACACTTGATTTTATTTAAACGCTTCATTTTGGATTACATTTCAGGACTTACTGTTTGTTTGTTTTTGTTAAACATGACTTCGCTACACGATTTCATAAGTGTGATCCTTGACATGAAAAAGTAAACCTAAATTAGCTGAAAGTAAATCCTGAGAAGAACTTCTTTCATTGCATGTGATGCAGCACAAAGTACCAAAGGCAGTTTATAACTACTGCAGGCTGGGCAGGCTCCTGGCTGGGGCTGCTTTGGGGCTGAGGGCAGTGAGAGGGGGCTGTGACAGTACAGCAGCACTAATTCTGTCTGCCCCGGGGTGGGCACACGGTCATGTTGCTCCTGCCTTGCTAAATGGTGAAATTTCTGTGCCAGCTGTAGAGGGTAAGACAGCAGCTGTCCTGAGGAAAGCCTGACAAAAATCCATCAATAGTACTAAAAAAACCACAAACTTGTGGAAGTCTAGACTGGGTCAGCACTTTACTATCTGGAACATGGGGCACCGAAGCCCTTTTCTAGCTGTTACTTTTCAGCCTCAAGCTCTTCTCCTGGAAAATTTCTTCTATTTCACAAAATTCTATCCAACAGAGATTTCATTCAGGTTATTTGGTTGGCCCACACACAATAAATTTTAGGATAAAGATCTAAATTAGCACAATTAACTTTTGTCTTACTAATTTCTATCCTGTAGGCATATAATTCCTTGTCAGTAGTCATATTGGAGACAAATGGGATTGCTTATCCAGGTAAACACTGCTTACAGTGTTTTCATAAACTTCTAGGCACAAATCTTAACAACAGAGAAATAATAGACTTCTGCAGGACTTAAATGAGTGGGATAGTGAATGTGCATCTGTGCATTAAGGATGCAGATCTCGAGTTCTTTTCAGTTTATCTCATGCAAATCTCTTGAATCAGATGATTTTATTATTCTTTCTGTTGTAGGAAACCTGTTCTTAAATGGGATAATGCTGAATATTTTCCAGTAGATTAGTTCATAGTAATTGGCTTTTTATTTAACAACATTTTGTCTGTTTCAGCTAACCATGTCTTTAAATTCATCTACACTTTTAAATGAAAGAAATGCTCAAGGAGCAAAAAGAAATACTGAGTGTTTGGAAAGCCTACTGCAGAGTCCATCATCTGTTCAAGATAATCCACTTCAACAATTACAGTTAGCTTCCCAGGAAGTACTGGAAAAGGCAAAAAAGAGTGGGAGATCAAAATGCCCCCAATGTCATAGTTCAAGGATGTTTTATTGTTATACATGCTTTGTTCCTGTCGAAACTGTCCCTACCAAAGAAATTCCAACTGTGAAGGTTAGTATTTCTTAATAATTTTTTATAATATTTTTGGGGTTTTAGTTACTGTGGACAGAGAATAGTCTGTCTGCAGCCATTTCTTTTCTGACTCATTCTTTACAGACATTCATTTTGAACACAGCTATAAGTATGAATAAACTACAGTTAGATAAAATTACTGTTCTTACTGGAGGAATTACATGTACAAACACTGAAAATGTTCCAATCCTCACATAAACATTTATGTGTCTTCTAGATGAGAATATAGGCTGAAGTCACTCAGCTTCTCATGCAACTGTGTTTCCACTTAGCTGTAGAAAGTTTCTTTATGGTGCTCTTGCACATTCTTCAGTTTCTAATAACTCTGGCCAGAAAACGTTATATTGGGAACAAAAAATTTGTCCAAAATCAAGGATGAATTTTACATAAAATGTGACCTAAAAGACATTCCTATATGTCATGGTTCTATAATTCAGATAACACTGTTAAAATATAAATAGTGAAATGCCTTTCAGCTGACTTACTTGGGGAAGCTATCAGAGAGGACTGAGGCATTTTGCAAAATCATTTAGGATCTAAGATGCGTTTTGAAGACAGTGGAGTTTGAAAGCATCATAAAAATACTTTAGAAGTAATTTTGAAATTTGACCTAGTAAACTTAGGTATATTTTCATTGAAATTGTAATTTTCACAGTTGGGTGAATAACTAATAGAGATAGAACCATTATATTGCTCAAATTAAGAGCACATCCAGCTTGCCTTATGGTAAGGTAGATTTCTGTAGATTGGCAGCATTCCAAAGTGCATCACTGCATACTCAGCTATTTGCATAAATTGAATGTAGTAGGTGCTTCTTCTAACTTGTCTCTAAACCTATTAAAAAATCATCACATACATTTTAATTACACACCCATAGGAATTTCTTCCAAATTTTGAATAAGTTCTTGTTTGTTTCTAATAGATAAGTTCTTGTAAGTTCTAATAAGTTTCTAAGTAAGTTCTGATAAGTTCTTGTAAGTTTCTAATAGATGTTTGTAAATATGATGATGAACACTGCCTTTTCTCCTTTTGCTCTAGTTACCTTTGAAGATTGATATTATTAAACACCCAAACGAAACAGACGGCAAAAGCACGGCTGTGCACGCTAAGCTCCTGGCACCTGACGATGTTACAATTTATAAATACCCCTGCATTCCTGAGTATGAAGAGAAGAGACACGAAGTAAGAGGTTCTCTAGAGATGGCCAGGCTCTGTGCTGGGGAGTGCAGCTTCCTCCTGCAGGGGTAGTGCCCTGCAGGGAGGAAACCACTGTTCCATTAGTGCAGCCCATCCTGTGCTCTCTCAAAGATTAGCTCTGCAAACACACAGTTATGGGCTGTGACCTTTTCTCCAAAGCTGAGAAAGACTGCAGCACTATTTAACCACCTTGAATTTTCTATGTTCATCTCCTCACACAATGGAGAATTGGATTTACTGTGTATCTGAAGAAATATTTTGCCTATATTTAAAGTATTCAACTTGGAGCAAGTTAAACAGCAGTTGAATGTTGTGCTCATATTTAGCAGCTGCAGCCAGATACATACCTTTCCACAACCTCCTTAAAATTTTTAACATTCACTATCACACAGGAAAACAACTAAAATTCAAGTCTTGTCTATCATAGCATAGAGCACAAAAAAAGAAGTGAGTTATGAATTCAGATATGTATGTTCATCTAAATGGTAAGCTATCCTTTTTGGCCCCCCTGCCCCATACACTGCAGTGACAAGTGACATTTGAACTTCCTCAGGGCTGACACCATTGTCTTGGCTGAAAAATTTTTTTATACAGAAGTGTTAGAGTTGATGGTAGAGGCATGGAAGTAACATTAATTAAAAATCTCTGTTAAGAATCTTAATTCATTAACATGTTTTTAACGTGGATTTAATGCTGTGTTGGGCAATAGAATATTTTTAAGAGACACTATTTAATCTTGTCCTGACTTAAATGTTTACAGACAGGTTAGAAAATTTCTGTTCTTTAATATAACAATTCCTGTTGTTTTGTTAGATTTTATTGACACTCAGATCTCTTTGTTTTCTTCATTCAGATAGCACTTATATTTCCTGGCCCAAATTCAGTTTCAGTTAAAGATATTGCTTTCCATCTCCAAAAGTACACCAAGAAAAGTGTCTGTTCTAGTGACGATGACTGTTCCAGAGAGCCCCTTCCTAAACAAGCAAAAACAGAACCTGAAGAAGAAAAAAATCCAAATGAATGCATCTCAAGCAGCAGGAGTGAAGGCACGAGACTGAAGAAAATAATATTTATTGACAGTACCTGGAATCAAACTAACAAGATAATAACTGATGAACGACTTCAAGGTAAAAAATACAAGTTGATACTGAGACATTATTGCTGCATAAATGATTAAGGGACATATGTCTGTAACAGACCTGAGCACAATGTAAGCTTGTATGTACCCCTATCTCTGAGTGTCTATGAAGGATTCAGCAGCCTGTTCCAGGGCTGTAAAATACTTCCTGAGCCAAAGACTCCATTACTTTTCATGGCTTATAATCTATTTTGCAAAAAGATAATACTAGTACTAAGAAAGCATTTACATTTACTTGTCTCACTTCTCTGTTGGAGCAAATTTCCTCAGTCTCAGAGAATGGAAGCTGTCATGTTAGACAGTAGAACAGTAGTTAGAAAGGCCTCTGAGGGAAGCCAGGAAGATTTTTTTGCAGGTGGCTGCCTGCTTTCCAGAGACCCATGGGACCATTTGTGTACAAGTTTGTGGCAGACAGGCCCCAAGAGGGTAAATAAGGGATTTAGGAGGTTCAGCACAGGTTTGTCATGCCTTGGGTTCTCTTTCTCCTCAAGTTGTTAATGGACATTTCCATGATCTCACTACTCCAGACAAAAAAGGAATGGCTGCTTGCCCTCCACACCCTTCCAACTCTGAGAGCAGAAATTGGTAATTCTGCAGAAAGTTTTTGTCTTAGGTTCTTTACAAAAAGTTTACATTTAAGCATTCTAATTAAAACCACAAAAGACAAAACAATTTAGCAATAGCATTCCATTTCCTTTGAGATTAATAGGAGTTTGAAAATACTTTCATTAGTGCAAAAATCATACTTAGCTGGGAGGCAGGTTGTCAAGTTTATATGCAATGTACACATATACATGTACACACATTACATATATATGTATACACGCACATATACACTACTGCTGCTTCACACTGGATCCTACAAGGAATTTCACAGACTTTCTTGCATAGAAGATGGATGTTGCCTTGTCTAGTCAGCTTATTAAAGAATCCTCCATTAGTATGATGTATTGGCCAATTAAAATCCTGTTAGAAGTATTTAGTTTAACACAAAACATACTCTATCAGCTCCATTGAAGTATTACTGTAAAGATTAGGGGAATTGCACGTTGCATGTTAATGTAAGGCATTTGAAACTTACTTTAAGAGGACAAATTCAAGGAAAATAACAGGCAGCCAGGGGAACTGAAAATTTCCATGGAAATCTATGCATATATGAGTCAAAAAGTCTTAATTGGTGTTACTTTGGAGCTCTTGAATGGTTTCCAGTTTCCCCATGAGAATGCTGATTTGATGTACTACTCTCTCCTTTCTAGAATATTTCGGTTCCAGCTGTTTTCCAGCTGTTTTGCAGCTCCCTGGGTTCCTGAGCACCTTTCAGGATTGCTGTGAGGTTTAATAGTGTCATGCAAGTCAGTTTCTAGTATGGGAGAATTTTACCCATCCACACATTGGGTGTAACAGTGTGCACAGCCTGTGCATGTATTGCTTTCTTTAGTGCCTGTCATAAAGAACATAAATTGCATTAATACCCCTTTTAGAGATTGCAGTTTTCACTTCCAAGATGAATGGGGCAGAGTTTCCTTAGGCATAAACTGATGACATTTTTATGTTGTACATACATGAAAAATAGAGAACTGTTTTCATTTTTCAGTTCAATTGCAAATGAAGTCATCATCCAACAAAATATCCATCATATGTTAAAGCTCAAAAAGGAGTGTTCATAATTCCAAATAAAAAGTAATTGCCATACTTATTAGGATTAAGTTACAAGAAATATTGAAGGAAAACATTAATGAAGCCAAGAAAACATAAAGAAAAATGTTGTGTTTTGTAAGCTTATATTCATATAGACAGTAAATCTAGTAAATTGTGCTGCAAGAGAAAGCAAATGAGTACATTGATCTTAAAATAAGCTGGGAGAACTTGAACAAAATTAGTTCTGTATCTTGGAGAAGTGTTAATATATCTTTAGAAAACAAAATTAAATCAGTTAAAGACAAGAAATACATGAGAGTTGGTAATGTCTAGGATTGATTACTTCATTAAAAGTGATCTCTAGATCAGAAAACAAACAGCTGAATTTAATGTTAATGATGACTTTCTCACCTGAGTGATGGAGCTTATTGGCAGCATCACCATGATTGCTAAAGAAACGGATTGCTTTGGGTTTTTTTCCCTGTAAGTTGTAACTGCTTTGTATCAGCCACATATTTTATTAGCTTATTCATTAGCATTGTGGGGTTTCATGTGAATGGTGAGTATTTGTAAGCAAACATTGCCTTTGGCTGTACACAGATCCAGTAGAGATGAAAAATTCTCAGTAAACTTTTATCCTTAACCCCCTCTGGTTTTGGGGTTTTTTTAATGAAGGGTCCTAAAGTCTTATGTTTGAAAGTAACTGACACTGCACTTGTGGTAAGCTCAGTAGTGTCCATGGTCTTGCCTTCAGTGAACTTTTGTTTGTGTTCAAACCACAGCTACGTGGGAGTTGATGCTGGAGGAATCATCCCTGAGATTTTCTTCACTGCTTTTAGGGTGAAAGCACTGTGGATTTGATGGAAGTTTTCATTTTGGTTAGGCCTGAGAATTCAGGTGGTGAAGACTCTTGAGGGCAACAAGCTTGATGCAGTTTCCTCCTGCTATTTTAAGTTTCACATGTGTAGGATTATTAGAGGTAATAATTAGACTGTGTATGCTGTTTTGAGGTTTTGGTTCTGAAATGTCAATAATAACATTGAAATTCAGGGACAGACTCTGCTGTTCAGGTTTGGTTTTTTTTAATGCTGTAATTGAGATTTCTTGTACAATGCAGGATACCATACTTTACTCACTGCAAAGCAAACAACTAAATCCCTCCTGCAATTACACTGAAAAGAATTAAACACAGTTTGTAGGCTGGAAGTGTACAATTACAAGTGCTAGGCTCTAGCCTGAATTTAGACCTTTGTGAAACTTCCCTGTCCATAACTTCCAAGCAGTTCTTAGACCATACTGGTTTTTGTACTGTTACCTGTATTAAACTCTCCCATGAGACAGAGTATCAGATTGTGATAGAAAAAGATAACTTTACAATCTGCTTCTAATGTTGTTGACAGGTGTGTACCATGTTCTTCATGATCCAACTGCCCATCCTGTTTAAAATGCATCTGAATAATAGAATAGGTACAGAGACTAAAGTAGATAAAAGATTTTTTTTTGTGCCATACAGACACCAAATTCCCTCTTTCATCTTAAGTGGGAATGCTTTTAGTATCTAATAAAGTTAATTGCAAGATGCTGTCATACTTACTCCTGAGTCATTTCAGTGACATTTCAGTTACTTTACAAGCATAAATACAATTACAATTACAAACTGGCTCTTGTAAATAGTCCTCACTTCAGCAACACTAACAGTCTAAGGGATTCTGTTTTACACTTGAAAAGTATTAACTTTACAAAAGATGAAATAATAATTTTCTGAACATTGGTGAGTCTTGGTAGGTGTGGATTTCACT
Source organism: Zonotrichia albicollis (assembly GCF_047830755.1). Lineage (NCBI taxonomy): Eukaryota > Metazoa > Chordata > Aves > Passeriformes > Passerellidae > Zonotrichia > Zonotrichia albicollis. The sequence continues at coordinate 10,240,233 of NC_133829.1, read as the reverse complement.
CTTGCCATATGAAGCGACTCTGCAGTTTACTGAGGGCTGTGTGGCTGTTTGAATGAAAGGATAACTTGTAATTAACTGCAGATTTGAAGATTGTAACCTAGGAATTACAGCACCTCATCAAATTCCAAAGTGATCCAAAAAGGGGGATTAAATTATTGCCTCAGTTTTAAAGATCAAAAGTGTAGGTACAGGAAGAGAAATTATTTTCATGCAGGCACTGAGCAGGCTAGCAGCAAAATCAGAAAACAAAACTAAAGTCTTGGTGCTAAAGTCTTGTTTGACATTCTGGCCACCAATTCACATTGTCTAATCTAAGTCATCTTTTTTCCTTGACAGGGTTACTGCAAATTGAGTTGAAGACAAGGAAAACTTGCTTTTGGCGTCATCAGAAGGGAACACCAGATACATACCTTTCCACTATAGAAGCAATTTATTATTTCCTTGTGGACTATCATCAGGAGATTTTGAAAGAGAGCTACAAAGGACAATATGATAATCTGCTTTTTTTCTTTTCATTTATGTATACATTGATTAAAGATGCCAAGTGTTGTGCAGGAAAAAAGTAAGCTGTCTGTCGGTGCATGACACTACTTTTTTTTGTAATAATAACCTGCACAAACATAACTAGGGGTTTTTTTTTGTAAATAGACTGTCCTCTAAATAATGTCCAGAAGTGAGCTGCAGACCTCCTCCTGCATGCTTGAGGTGGTAGAACTGCTCACATGAGCAGTCTTATTAGAGTTACTTACTTGAAAACAGTTACATTTTCCTAAATATTGCTGTACTTCAACCTACAGGCCTGATGTGCTCACTGTGATGAGCACATTTCCTGACATGGGAGTGAGGACCTGACCCCTCTTGCTGTAAGGAGTGATCTCTTAACTGTAAGAAGGAATTAGCCTGCCTGCTTTTCCATTGTTACTGATACTTCTGTCAGATGGTTTCTTTGTGGTTTACACAGCAATACTGATTTTGCTACAGGGTTACTGAATGAGCAGATGGTGTTTGGTTGCTGGGGTGAGTGGCAGCAATAGAGAATGAAAGAGCACATTAATTGAATATGAATTATATATTTTCATGATTAATTCAGGAAAATTCTTCTAGTAATAAAAAAATGGTCTCTTTAAACATTGTTATACAATGTATGATTTCTGTAGTACCATTCATGGATTCTTATATTAGGACTATTCTCAAATTCTTGGGTAATTTTAGACTTCTTCAAACAAATTTAGTTAAATGTTTATTACTGTTATATATTACCATTATTTGAGGGAGCACTAACTTAACAAATGTCACTATGGCATATTGTAGGCACCACAAATACTGGTTCTGACCACAATATTTCTGACAAGGCTTCCTTAAACTAGGCAGGCTGTGAATCTGCTCTGCTTTTCCTTTTGCAGTGAAGGAGCAGATTAGAAGAGTCTCAGCAAGGCTTTGTGCTGATGGGAGTTTTGTCACGGTTGTAGTGCTGCTGTCAGAGCCTGCAGGTGTGAATGCAGTTTTGCCAGGCTACACCAACACAGCCAGTGCTGGCAGAGGGAACAGACCTGAGCTTTACAGCAGAGTTATATGAATATATTTTAGATCATACATTGATAATTATATTCCTAAAGTAGGAAAAAAATTATTAAAGTTACAATATAAGATGGATAAATATTTCTGGATATTCTTAGAAATGTGTTATTTAAGATAAAATATATCTTGTCAAAGTGACAGACTAAAAAATTACAATAGATTCTTTTTTAAACAAAACATCAGAGTTTTTGTTATCATTTGTAGCATACTCTCTAGGAGGGCACTCACACACACTCTGGTGAACATAGAAATAATGTCTGGGAAAATACTTCAAGAAAATGTTTTTATACTTACACAGCAGTCCATACAGGCTCAAATAGCTGGTTTGTGAAAAAGAAACTTGCGTTTTTAATAGTGAACAAACCCCTGCATTTCAAGGTGAAATCCTAATACTGTTTCAAACACAAGATACAAATACACATTGTAAATACACATGTAAGACATTACATCATGCCTCATATTGATGTGCTTATCTGTACAAGCACATATAAAAATGTGTCGCAGTGGACAACAAAAATATCCCCATCTGCAGAACAAAATGCTAGTTATGTTATGAAATTATGAAATGTGCATGAACTATAACAGCACCACAGGAAACACAGGCTTGAAGTCAAAACTAGAAAGATAATTTTTATATCTACCTATATATTGAGCTCATGTATCAAGCAATGAGAACAATCAGCAGTTGTGTCTCAGTGCTATTGAAACAACACTGCCTATTCATTTGGTACTTATTGCTATTGAGAGGTTATTTTGCCGTTTTAAAATGATTCCTGTTACTTCCTTTGGTATGAATTTTGATAGTCTTTTGACATTTCCAACTGTTCTTGTATTTCTTAAACAAAGATTGTTGTTGTTTTTTTTTAAATCACACAAGTATAATAGCTTGAGAAGGAAACTTTCACCCACTTTAAACAAACAAAAATAAAATTAACCCACTGACCTAATGCTTTACAAGAACCAGAGAGAAAAATCTGGGGGGAGATGGGGAGTTACTTCCAAGACACATTTCCCTGAAAACATGTTTTTTATTTAAGAAGCAGAGGTCAGATAAAAGCTTGTATAAGCTGTTCTTCGTTACTTTTGGAAAATAGTTTCATAAGGTGAAAAATTGTTTCCAAATTTAAGTTTTGTGTATCTCACTTTATTTGAACAATGGGATTTAAGAACCTTTTCCAAAAGAAAATTAGTTTTAATTCTCAGATGAAATTAATGTACAGAAAGCATTTTAGATCTGGCATACTGTGTCCAGGAACTGGGTTCAGATTGTTTGTCTTCCAGTGCACCCTCAGTGTAATGCAAGAGTCATTTGTTACACCAAGGGACAGAGGCACACCTAATATCTGTAATTCTTTACAGTCTGTAGCTGTTCCTTTGATAACCTTTTATGGGGGCAGGAAGGAGGTTTTTGTCACTTCTGCTGCAAATCTGCCCTGTCTGAGCAGCAGATGTAGTTGCCCTTTCTCTCATATATATAAAAATATTTACATCCTCTGTTTAATTTTGATGTTGGTATAAGAAGCCAAACCAAGTCATCCATCTCACACTGAAAGCATCTTAGTACCACTGATACATTTCCCCAGCTTTGAGACTAAAGAAAAATTTGTTCCACTAAATGAAAGCAATCAAGTGGTTAATCCTTTCAAGTGCAATTAGCAGCACTGACCTCCCTGTTCTTTAAATGGAGGGTCATGGGGAGGTAAAGGCCATTTCTGGGCTTTTTCTTTCATATCAGAATACCCCTTCACTATCTCTTCTGTTTCCAAAAACATCAGAGACCAAGAGAGAAAAACAGGCTTCTGCTTCCATTAGCAGTAACTTAAACAGCCATAAGTTAAAGGGGGAGGAAAAGGAAGAGCATCTCTATCTCCTCTCACAACAGGAGACATCTGGCCTCCTGTGGGGAGGCCCCAGATAACAAAGAACCTGTCAGTGCAAACCTCCACGATGTGTTCAGAGAACCATTTTACCTGCAGTCTGGCTCATTCATTTCCTGCCACTGAAGCCATCTGCTTTTGCTTATTGTGGGTATTTTTGTTCTTTGTTTGGCCAGGAGCATGAAGTGGCTTCACTTTAGCATGCCTGTAAGCTTGGTCAGAGGGAGTATTTAATCCTTTTCTCAAAATGAATAAGAGAGGGAGCTGCTGCAAAAAACAATTCCTTTCCTGGAAGGTAGCAGAAGTGTCATCCAAGCCGAGGTTGAATAAAGGGTCATGACAGTGCATGGGGTAAAGATACATTGAGATTGAAAAGAGATGCCAACTTGGAAGCTACAGCAAAACCTCCCAAAGCACTTGTAATCTTACCTGATTTAAATCCTTTGCTACTGCTTCTTGCAATTTTTGAGTCCATCTGGTTTTCCACACAGTGTTCTTCAGGCCCAACTGCAGAGTAATACAAGGTTCTGTTCTTACCTTGCCCTTGAACTGTGTTTCAGTACTTGTCTGAATGCTCTAAATATTTGTCTACATGAATGATAGTTATAGCATACTTGTACAAAATGTAAAGTGATTTGAAAATCCATCCTACCTACCCCTACCTTCAACAGTGCCAAAAGAAGAAGGGAGGGAGGGAAACTTCCTATTAATTTCCCATAAGTTACTATAATGCCATTATAGGTGCCATTAACTTGTGTCTCAGAGTATTCTGGGATACAAAAGTTAATGGTGATTGCAGCACATTGCCAGCAGGAAAGCTTTCTCACACAGATCAAAATATGTGGCAGTTAAACTCCTGATCCACTGATACCAGAATATGAAGCCACCTACTAAGGTACTGAAGGACTCAACACAGTTCCTAAACTGTTTTTCCTTGTCTTGAAGGACACCATCTTAGTAAAATTGTAATGCTGTCATTAAGAATGTTAATTGTGACTGATCAAACTTAGTAATACCAACATTTAAAGGAAGTGTTTATATGAAAAATTTACCAGATTCTTCCTGTTTGCTTGTTGGGAAAGATAACATGTAGCTGCCATTTTACAGATTCTGAAAAGAAATGAGATGCTGTGGAATTTAAAAAGTAGTTTATCACATAAAACTACTCAGGAGTGGTGTGATTTCTTCACCCCTGTCTGCCAGAAATAAATTCAAATAATTCTGAAGTTCCAGAGTAAGAGGTGGGAACTAGTTCTCTAATGCAAAACAGACAGCAGACTGTATTTTCACCTCATGGAAAGTGGAAATTTTTGTCTAACTTTAGCAATACTGGTGCGGTTGCCACATGATTTTACTGCTGACTTCTCAGACCACTGGTGTTGCAATAGGATGTTTAGAAACATACCACAGAAGAGTGAACAGAAGAGAATGTGCTCCACCAACATACCCCAGACTGAATCCTGCTCCTTCTCTCATCCTGTGCACTGAGCTTCCCTTACTTATAAAAGTAATTTCTGCCTCTGAATAAAGTGTCCATCTATGAAATTGGGCCCATAAGCCAATATAACTGGCATGAAATCTAAGGGCTTTAGTACAATTCGTGAAAGTATTTGCTTTGGAGATGGATACCAATGAACTGAAGAGAATCAAACTCCTTTAGATTTAAAAAAGGATCCTTTTATCTTTTCTACAGAAGAACAATACTTTGGGTTCCAACAAAAGAAGCTTGTTCAAGCTGAAACTCAGCCTTCATTTAATTTCCTAATGTTAAATAAAAAAATCTGTATTTCAAGAACATCACAATGTTTTATTTCTTTCAAAAATTATTTTTGAGCTTTTAGTTTCATGACTAAATAATTTGCCAAATGCAGCATGAATTTCTGCTGACCTGAAACTTCATTTTCTAGTGATAGTACTGCTGAAACATGCAGTATAGTTTTTCTGTTTGCAGGTTTCCTTTGAGCAGAATTAATGCTACAGCCTTTTTCTTTTTTTCATGTTTGCAGCAGACAAGGAAGCAACTTGACACAGCTTCCATTGTCAGAAGCATCACATAACACACCTCAGTCTACTTGAGGCAGTTGGATCACGTTACTTCCTCTTAACCTCACATATGTCTGTGTGGTGACAGTATTGGCTTTACTCTGCATACCTGTGTTGGTTAAGAATATAAAAGTGCTTGCATTCTATTCTATTGTGACTGTGTTGGCAAAAAAATATAACATAGAAAGCTTTACATCACCAAAATCTTCCTCTGTTCTCTGAATATGGCTTACTTTTTCCAGAAAACTGGTTTAAAACCAATGCCTGAGGCAGCTGCCAGGGAATTGGCAAAACCAGCAAAATTATAGTGTCAAACTCTTGAATGCAGAATGCTCTCTAACGGGGGCATGGCTGAGCTGATTTTGCTCATTTTAAAAGAATTCATTGAAAAAAGAATAAAGCCCATGAAAATTAACACAGTAGATTCAAACAATCAAGGTAACATGCAATACTTGAGCTGTTCCAACATATGGATGGTCTGATGGCAATGGCCAGGGTTTGGTTTTCTAGGCCTCTGCAAAGCTCTGCCTTTCTATATAGACAGCGGTGATTTTCAGCTAAACACGTGCCTTTGTATATTCATCTTTGAGGCAATGATTTAGAAAATACATTTCTAGTTTATATTTTCATATGTTGGCACTTTTCTTGTAAGAAATGAATAGATCATAACTTACGGTGTACTAAATTCTGTCACTGTCTTTCAGTACCTTGTTTTGTTTTCCAAAGTTCCAGTATTGGCATGCTACTGATAACAGAATTGGGATCTTCCTGTGCTGCTGAGTTTACTGTGTCATTTGCACCAGTGACCAGAGCCAAGTCTGTATCTCAGACAAAAAGGAAATATATTACAAAATGTGTTATTATAAAAGGAAAAGCCACTGCTTCAAGTTATCAAGACAACACCAAAGCACATTAATCAAGCATACAATAAATGATGACAGTTTGTTGTTTCATCTGAATGAAAAAATTAAATCCATCTGTTGGTGTTCAAACCTAGAATCCAATCTTGGCAGTTCCATGTGCTAATGAAAACTATTGAAAAAATTTCATGCATTCTCTATGCAAGATATCATAAAAATAAATACTCCTAGGACCTAAGAGGCAGTGTTACGCAAGGCTGTGGTGAGGTCACTAAACAGAGCCCATGTGTGGGATCTGAGGATGACGTGCATTATGTTATACCACATAGAGTATTTCAACACTGCTCACTCACAGGCCAAACCTCCAATATCTGTTCTGATCAGCTCCTCAGTTCCATGGCTCTGCATGCAAGAAGGTGGAATTTACACCGAATGCATTGGAGCATCAGGAATTAACATTTTAGTTATTCAAAAGATTCCACCACTTAAGGCAGTAGAACACAGCTCTAAAAATTCCTTATAATTCCTAAAACCTCTAGCCATGCTGCTCATGAAAGGTATATTTCTAAGAGTAACCTACTGATAAAAATACAGGGTTTCGTTTAGAGCTTTAGCACCAGCAGTATCAAATAGATTTCCCTTGTCCTCCTCATGCTTATTGAATCCTTCAAGGACCCCTTAATAGGCCTGTGAAATATCTGCGGAGGCAGCACTACTCCCTTGGCCCAACATACTTACCCATGTGCTTACCAAGTTTAGGTTTTTTCCCAAAGTTGTTCAGTTAGCTCAGTAAAGTCAAGCTTAACTGTGTGTACATTTGTTTAGTCTCCTAGAGTCTATTAAAATCAGCACCATGTTAGAGCTTCCATTTCTCTTGACCTTTCTAACTACAGGGCTGGCTGTGCTTCCCAGGAGCATGGCAACCTGAGAAGAATGAGAGAAGAATGTTTGGCTGTACCATTTCTCTGTCTTCTGCAAGAGTCCTCCAAGTGACTGAGGGGCATGAGCCAAAAGAATTTAGTGTACTGTTACATGGAGAGCAACATGATCTAGGGCAACCATAGCTCTACTTTGAGCATAGAAGGGAATAAAAGCAATCTAAACAAAAATGTCTGATTTTCCTGCTGTTTCAAGTTCTAAAGTCCATGCAAATGTAATGTCAACAAACTTACAGTATCAATGCAAGCAGATTATCCTCATTGACAGCAATGAAGATACACCTATTTCAGATGTTTATGAAACACAGATACATAATCTTGTCTTTTCAATCTGAGTTTATAGGATAAAAAGTGAGTCAAACATTTTAAGATTGTCAGCTGAAAACATTTGACATTGAGTCTTCTAGAAGCAGTAAATTCAAGATCCCTTGGTACTAAACTTAGCTTGTAAATCTTCCTTTATGATCTATCTCCTGCATAGTTGCTTATGACAAAGTCATCTAGATTGACTCCCATCTATTAAAGCTGGGTCCAGTGAGATGCAAAGCAGCTCTAAACCAGATAAAACAGTGAAGATTTTTGTGAGGGAAATACAGTGTGTGTCAGGTGATACAAAAATCTGAAAAGGTGTCGTTGAAATGACCACATCCCCATCTGTCAGTGGCCTACACAGTCTCTAGTTTAAGAGTTGAGAGCCTCAGAAGGGAGTGAAAGGCAGAGGTACTATAGAGCCATCTTTGCCTTTCCTCCTAATGCTGCAGTTCATGTGCCTCTCCAGAGACACTATCACAGCTCTTACAGCCTTCCTTGCTTATGCAGCGTTGAATATATTAGGAAATATTTGCCATCCTTACAAACTTAGGACTTATACAAAAAAAAAAAAAAATCCAAAAGAGACCATTAAGTGAGTGAAAATTAAAACCACAAATCATTAACACCCTAAACATTGAAAATTTTATGTGCGTATTTTTAACAATGCAGCATTCAACTTGGAATTCACAATTTTATTACAAGTAAAGCCCCTGACCCTTTTAAAAATAATTTCTTTAATCTTCAGGGGAAGAGTATATCAACATTTCTAAACATTTCTATTTTTATCAAAATTTCTAAGACTTTGAGTGTTTTCTGCTGGATTTTTTTTAATGTGACCATCCCAAATGAACTGCACTTAACATTACTTTCTACAGCAGCCTGCTTTGCTGGGGGAGGCACTTTGGCAATTCTCTTCCTTTCTTTCCATATCCCTCTCCTCTCAGAGGCCCCTCATCGTGATGACCCATTCCTTTGGCTACGGGCTGCATGCAGCTGCCTCTGAAAGAAGCCAACTGTATTCTTGGGTCAGCTGGAGAAGTCAGCTTCATTCCAGCTGCAGGGATGTACAGCACCTCCAACGCCTGGGACTTGGGGCACAGAAGACCCAGGCTTCCCCTCGGGCTGCAGCAGAGCTGCAGAACATTTCAGCTGGCTACATAGCAGCTGCTCAATTGCTTCAGGCAATTCAGTGTACAAAAACTATTATATTTAAGGATTTTCTGCTACATATTTGGAACCATTGTCTTTTGTTCACATGCCTTCATAGGCATTTGCAATTTTTTATAATGAAAGAAGAATGATTAGCTGGCACATTTCAACTTAGCAGCTTATACTGTGCTGTAGATGGGACGCATGAAAACACAATGTTTCCTGATTTCCATTAATATTTTCCATGTATATTTATGCTACAGAAATTAAACTGTCCTGAAACACCATGACATGAGCTTTTCTGTTATTGTTGCAATTGAAAATGGGTGTTGGCCAAAGCTTGCCATTCTTAGAGAAATCTCAGACTGAGTAGCTGATTACCCTGCCTAAATCTTGGCAGTACTGAGTTACCCATTTTTAGGAAAAAAAGTTTGGGAGGGTTTTTTAATGAGAATTAACACAATGAGGGAGGCCCAGTAAAGTAACGTCAGTGACTTCATCTCACATTTCTTTGCTAAAAAAACACTACTATTCAAAGGGTAAAAAAACAAAAACCATTTAGGTTTGTGTCCAGGTCTTTGTATTTCCCCTATTCCCAGATGAGGAAAACTCCCAGAAGAGTTCAGAGACATCAAGTGAGTCATTATTCATTAAGGTCTGTTCATAAAGAACAGGACTGACTTACATGAGAGGTGGAATACACATCAACTGCAAAACCTCAAAATCTCACTATATGACAAATTGTGTAAACTTGATTAAATTAGTCTCAGGGCCTTGATGAACCCTTTTGCCTTATGCTGCACAATTACAGAAGAGTGAGCACTGTAGTACTAACAAGATGTATGCTCTGAAGCTGACTAATAATTGTAAAGGTCTATATTTATGGGCAAAACCAAGAAAGGAATGACTGCTAACATCAGATGAGATACAGATGACATATAAGGAGAGAATAGGTATTTAAGAATTTTAATATTTGGATTACAAGTGTGAATTGGATAGATGCAAAGGAAGCGGGAACAAGACTTTGACGTGATTAATATGAAGTGAACAGTGAAATATTCAGTGTTACTCAAGACGTGAGGTAGCTTGGAAATCCTGCTGTTGAGTAATTTGAACAGCAAATATCTGAACTCTCACCCAGGGTAATGATGGAATCAGACTCCTTTATCTCTTCAATAAGTTGGGCTAAGCCAGCTTCAGCGCAAGTTCCAACAATTTCCACAGGTTTTGTTCCTGCTGTAGATGCTGTGCCATATCCACCCAAAAGTGACATTTGGCAAAGATCAAGCTCAAATGAGAATATATTAAATGAGTATATTGGTCAAAACAACAGTTCCAAGTCCATTAAAAGAATCCCAAAATAAATAGTTCATTTGTTCATTTGCTGTAAGTTCCCATGTAGTTTATTTGGGAAGTCAGACTGCATTATTTTTCAGCTCATTAAAGTTTACTTTAACAAGCTGTGAAGCTGATACAGAAATAGTTCAACAGTTTAATATTACATTGCCTTTTTTTTTTTAAAGCTTCAGGATCCCACTTGGCATAACAATTACATTTCAAACAGATTTTCAGATATGCTTTGGAGAAAACTTTGTTTTTCAGATATTTTTAAATTATTTCTCTTCTCCCCTTAAACTACCTTAACATTTTTCCCTGGCAAAACAAAGATGTTCTTTGTTTAAATAGCATTTCCCATCTTGCATGTTATGAAACAGCACATTTTGCACTTCCTCAAGGCCAGTTGCTGGGTGAGATCTTTCAGTGAAGGCCATTCAGTGTTTTATAAAATATTAACTTATGTGGCTGGTTTCACAAGTAAATCACTTTGCTGTTATTGTTTTTTTCTAGTTTTTTGTAAAGTTCAGTTGCTAGATTTAGTGCACTAGGAACTGTGTACATACAGCAGGGCTAGAACTCGTGCAAAAATGTGCAAGTTCTCTTATGGCATAAGATCACCACTTCAATCAGAAGGAATCTACTCTCTCAAGGCCACTGGTTTGTACTGCATGCCAACATGTGAGGGCCAGTCATGACCCAGGGTGTGAGCAGCAGAACTGAACTGATGGCACAGTGAACTGATGTTCAGTGAAGTGCCACGTGGAAGTGCTTGAGCTCTGGGTAAAGGAGCTACTAAAAGCAGGGCAGAAATGAGGGAGAGCTCTCCTGGCACAAATACACTGCTTGCAATCCTTCAGTTGGCTGGATATCTCTACAGTGTTACACATCATGCAACCCAGACATATTTTGATTTCTTTGCTGCCATTGGCATTTTAGGAGTTTTTTCTGCCAGGTTTTAATTCTAGAAAACCCACCAGACATATATATCCAGTTGTCATAACTTCATTATTTATACTACCAATATGAGGAAAATTCTGTCACAGAGCCAGTCCAGTCATCCAATCTCCTGCAACATCTTATTCGTAAAAGTTTCCTAAGTAGATGCCTTTGTCTTTTTTCACACAGAAAAGAGGACAAACTAGTGGAATTTCCTTACCACACACACAATGCACAACAGGATTGCTCCATCCAGAGAAGCCAATCAAGACATCCACAATTGTCAAGACTGGTGTCAAGAAAACCTTCTGCACACAAGGCTCAGCCAGAGTGACTGATATTTGAGTAACAGGCATAGCTGCTCCACCTACAGCTGTCAGCCCCTGCAATCTAGTTTGCACCACATAAGGGAAATAAAAATTGAACTAATATTTCAAGAAGTGATATCATTCCTAAAATATTTACTAAGTGAAATAAAAGCAAATAAAAGTTCATTTAATCACCCAGTTAGCAGAAGATTGTTACCTATGACCTCTATTGGGTTTGGTCATGTAAGCAAATATGCCTTTAGAATTTTTGCTCAAAGATTTTACAGGCTTAATAGGAGCTGAAATAATTTGTTACTTTGCAGGACAAGACCCTTACTCACTTATTTCTTTCCAAAACCAATCCAGAGTTACAGCAATGGCTAAGATTACATATACATCTGACTAGATAAACATCCACAGCTTATTTTACAGCATTGCTGCTGGCTAGAAAGTTTTGGAACTCTGCAGTGTGGTTAGTGGGATCCTACAAGGTCTTGCAGACTTGTTAGGGAATTTCTATAGGGCTATAGAAATAAACATTCTGCAGAGTGCTTTGTTGATTCCTCATAGTTTATGCCAATTTCTTTCCATTGACATGCAAGACTCCCTTGTGGAGAGCACTCAGCAAGTGCTGGATGTGCATGCAAAAAACGTACATTTGCAATGAAATGGTTCAAGTATTGCTCTCTGGACACCAGAATTCAGAAGAATCCTGTATCAACAGAGGGTACTAATCCAGGGGTCCAGCTTGGACCCAATGCAAAAATTGATCACACTAGCCATGGATGTTGCCAGCAAGCCAGCTAGTGGTGCCCAAGGAGGAAATGGTGCTGAGTTCAGCACTCCTGAGTGAGCACAGCTGCTCTTGTGCTGTATTGCCTTTAGCACTAAAATATTTTTAATGCTAAAGCACTGGAAATTAAGACAAGGTATAGTACAGAAAAAAAAATACCAAAGATACTGGTATTCCTGGTGATTGGTTAAACTGAAGGAAAGATCCAGCAATTTCAGGTAGAAGACAAAAAGTTGGGAATTTTTTTTGAAGAAATTCTCAGAAATGGAAATGCTCCAGCTCCTTTTCCTGTCACAGTCTGTGACTCCTTCTATCAGCCTTGTTAATTATGTGAAAACAAAGAAAACAAAAGCAGTTTGATATGATTGCTTTGTAATACCAAATAGGACATCAGCTACACAAAACATGAAGTTTGAATAGCTGTATATCTTCACAGTAGGAAATAATTGCTACTTAGGGACCTAAAAGATCTCTTTCTACAATTCCTCTAGCCAACAATTGTTCACATTCTCTTAGACTCCATAGAGGCTTATTCCTAAGTCAGATTCTCAATTAAACAAATACTGTTAGCAAATCTAGAAAAAAAAATCCTTGAGACCAACATCAGCATCTCTCTAATCAGCACAAACCTCTTTTTCCTTGTATTCCAGTCTTCTTTTGTTATAGCTAAATTGTGTAAGACCGCTTCCCTTGTAAAGGGCCTAAGATAATTATGCCCTGGCTCCTCCTAGAAGCCAACTGGATTTTGAGGAAAACAGAAAAGGTCCTCTAGTGAACTGCATTCTAAGTTTCATATGACAGACTACAGCAGAGTACCCAGCAATTTTACAAAAGTCACTAAAGATGCACTGAAACTACACCCCAATACAGTGCCCAGATGTGCCACAATCTTGAGAACACTGGCAGAAGGGTGAATCTCAAGGTGTGGATATTCAATTCCACATTTGGCAGTTCATGTAGGAGTTGCTGCTGCCAAACCAACCAGACTGTGAAATGCAGCTACAGGCTGAGGAAGGTCAGAGATTTCAATTCATTTTGCAATGGTAAGACCTGCAAAATTAAATTATTTAGATCCAAAATAAAATATTACATTGTGTTTCATTCTCAAAACATAAACAGACCATTGAGCAAGAAAGGACTGTTTACTTATGTTGTTTTCCTCTTCATACAATGAATTAGAAATATAATAGTTATAGGAAATTTTAACCTAATTTAAGTCTTTTCCAAAAATACATTGCTAGAACATTTTGGGATGACAGCTTGTAAGAAACAGAGCCAGAACAGCTCCTTTGAAGCCACAGTTTCTCATGGATGGGAGAGAGTTGTGTGGATGTACCCGCCAGAGTTTCCAAACACATTTTGCCTACAGAGAATCAAGGCAGGCTAAACAGCTCTGCATGCTTCATAGGGCTGCCACAATCTAAGTGACAAACTGGTAGAGCAGTGCCTCCCCCTCCTCTCTCTTACCAAGTTTCAGGCTCAACTTTGGAGAATTTCTATTGGCCTCCACAGTCTTGGATACAAAATCCTCCTTAACAAATCAGCATTAAAGCTAACTTAAAATTTTCAAATGTTTCTTTTCCCATAAATTTATTTTAATTTAGATCAACTGAGGCAGCTGGTAAATTCATAACAAGAAAATTGTTTCATGTAAGAAAACAAATGGGAAGTTCCAAAAACAACTAACTAGATCAGTGTTTTTTTAAACACTAATTTCTCATTGGTGAACAATTACTAATCTTTGATTTGAACAAAACGAACTTTTTATCAGCAATTGAGATCTTTTGCCCCTTAGATACAAGTGCTATTTTTAGAAATTCATGGCTTCATACTACATATTTTGCTATCCTCTCAAAGATCAGTAAATTAATCAATAACCAGGGTGCTGTGGATTGAGCACATGTACTTTACAAGAAATGCCCATTGTGCCACCCAGAGCTACACTCAGAACTTCTGCTGAAGATTTCAGGGCTCTACTGCTGCTTGCTGCTAGAGTTTTGACACCTCAGTGGTACCAGGGGTATTCCCAGATCCAGAAGTGTTCTGAGTAGACAGCCCTGCCATCCCTCCTGCACAGCATGCAATTGAGCTCAAATACATTAGGTGAAAAAAACCAAAACACAAAAATCAAAGACAAAAAAAAAAAATCAACCATGTAGTATGGATATACTTCAAACTATTTTAAAATTGCCAGGAGGACTGAGAACAAATAGTTTGTCTTTAAAGATGAAAGATTTCTTCTTTGTTTGTTATTGTGAGTGAATATCCGTTTTTGATTATTAGACTTCTGCACACTCCTCTCAACGTTTTCTGGTTTTTGTATTTTTTATGACACTAATTCAGCGAGCAACTATGAAACTAATTAGCATCCCAGCAATTCAGCTCCAGGATCCATTGACATATATTTGAGTACATGTTTTCAATTATCATCAACACTGATGCATTGTTTTCTAATATTAGTTTAAAATGCCTCAATTGCTGCCTTAGTCTTTATGGTTTTCAGGCTTATTTCTTAATACTCTGCCCTTATAGAAAAATCCTTAGCACATTAGTTCAAGTTGAAACATGGAAAAAATACCTTTGCTAGATTAGTCCTGCTGTGCGCTGTGTGCATTTAAAAATGTTTTGGCCATTATATTCTTCATGGGTAGAATTTTTATATTTTATCGAGGTAAATATGAAGTTCTGATTCTTTCACATTTTGATTTTAGATATTTTGATATAAAATATTCTCTAAAATTCCTACATGACCTCATTTAGTAAACATGCAGTCATCCTTTTGATATTTGAAGAGCACATGGTGAAAACTTTAAATAATAAACTGTCTTTTAACCTACATCACTGAAGGATTTGAAAGTATGATCCAAAACAATATAGTCTGAAAAATCCACGATGCTCAAATCATAACCATTCAACAACATTCTTGGAACATTTGCAAAGGCCAAAGACCATGTGTTGGTATCTGAAAGAAATATTAATGGGCTTTTCAAGAGTCTAAGTGCAAAGGCTTCAAGCTGAGAGAAGGGAAACTGTCACATAAGGATAGAAAGAACCCTGAGATGGAGCAGGTTTATAGATATTGTACCCTGAGGAAATCTGGGGTTAAACAGAGCAGCTGTGTGCCTGTATCGCTATGGCTTTTGGAAGGGACACAACACAAGAAGCAACACAAATTCACTTGAACATCTCTCAAGTATCATTTGTAAGACAACTGAAAAAAGTTCGCTTCAGTGATTTTACACCTTATGTAACCTTCTGACAAGTCCCAGGACATCCCTTAGATTTTTTCCAGTGATGGTACCATCTGAAAAACTTTAAAGAATTAATGAAATTCAACACCTCATTTCTTCCAGAGTAAGTGCTCAACGATTTTCTAGGAGGTTGGAAGCCTTAAGGGCAGGTAAAAAACAGTTCAGTCTGATTACTATCAGATTGTTGTCTTCCCAAAATATTTCCTTTCTCTCTATTTAGTAAAGATGGATGCCAGTTATGTTCTACCTCTAATAAGAAATATCTCAGTTTTAATAAGTTTTGAACAACACACACATCTGGATATGGATTAAAAAATACAAACTAAATGCATTAGAGGGTGGATTTAAAAATAGCAAATAAAGGTAAATATGGTCTCCTGATAAAGTCTAAACTAGCTAGAGATTGGTACCTGAGCAAATGTATTAAGTTCTTTGGTGAATGCTGCTGCTATGACTGACTGAACATTACAGAATTGGAAAGGCAAAGCTGTTTTCTCTTGAATGAAACAGCACAGTCAAAGGAATATGCTCAAATAAGGACAGTAGAAAACAAAAAGGCTATAAAATTGTTTCCCTGGCCCTAGGGATACCAGATTCCATGGTCTAATGAAGAAGGATGACAAATATTTGCCCATATAAGTGAATGGATTTCCTAGAGGGCTGTTTTTCAAGAGGGCCTGATTCTGCACACACGCCTTGTTCCTCACTGCGTGTAGCACTAATATTTCACTCAGGATCCAGCTCTTTACTTGCTCATATTACTCATTTTACTAGCCAAGACCACCCTCCTAGCTTTGGGTTACTTAGCTATTGAACAAATTCTACCTTTGCTTTACTTTGAGAGCTACAGAACTTCACTCTAGATTATGTTGTCTAATTTATCTGCTTTTCCCAGTCTTGTGTTTTGAAAACTACCCCATAATCTCTAGTGAGTCAATAGTCTTCTACATTCCAATAAACAGAACCCATCCCGCTGCTGTAAGCTCTATCTATTCCATAGGTTTCCCAACTCTTTCTTTTCTGTGGTTGCAGACTTTGTCTCTACGTGCAGTTTTGGGGAGTATTTTAGAGAAATGCTAAAGTTTCTTAACTTTAATCACTGAAAATATTCAATTATGATTCAGAGTCTAGATTTTCACCACAAATCATGACTTGGAAACCAGCTAGGTAGCTTATAAAAATCTGTTACATCTGCTCAAATAACAGTAAGTGTGGAGTGCTAATCAGCATGACAAACCCATCCCCAGATGTCAGATTTAACCTAGTAGCTTCCTCAGTTGATAAAACACTCTCCCTTATTTGGGAAATGTATTCCTTTTTGGGCTAATCAGACAGAAAGGAACTGGTCCTATGCAGAGGGAAAAGCAAAGGATACAGACAGATATACCTGAGGTTGCATCAAAATTTATCATCACTTCTCACTATTCCATTAATCATGTTAAACTTTTTCTTCATTTGTCATTACTCACAAAATTATGTATATTTACTGTAGAGACAATGGGTATAAACATGAAGTTGATGCTTATGTTGGCATTCCTATATGATGATTATACAGTCCTTTGGTTGCCAGGAGACTTTTGTGCATGAATATGCATCATGAATTTAAATTAAATATGAAAAAAAATCAGTAAGTGCCAGGAATAAAAGTTTTGAGGCAGAAACTAAAATTGTAATCTCATTTGTAATTCATTTTGGAGAAGTCATTAAGTTTTGATTTCCTATAGGTCTCTTTTAATGAAATTGAACTCAAATCTGTCATAGTGAAGAAGGCAGCAGACAATACACTTGGGAATAATAAATACAATTTCTGGTATGAGAGGCAAAGGAAGGCCAGGCGTGACTCCCTGGGTAGTGTGATAACCACTATTCCAAGCAAGAATAAATCTGCTCACTATTTGATTTTAAAAAGGATTGGGAGAAAGAAGCATCAGTCCTAAATTACCTGCCAAACCTAAAAGAAAGAAAACCATGCGCTTAGAGTAAAAGCACTTTTCTTTATTAATCCTAAAATAAAAACAGGCATAGAACCCAAACCCTTCTTCTACAGAAGTTGCCACAGACACCCATGATAGCAGAAGGCATTTCCTGCTCATGCCTTTGCATGCATAACTTGTGTACATTGTTTTCGCCAGAAAACTAATTTTGGAATAAAAGACTCTTGGCTAACGTGACAACAAAGCGTGCACCCCAGGATTCAGCAGATGCACATGGGACTGCCAAACTAAATTTATGAAATAAAAAATATTCCACTTGGGCAAATATGGAGAAATTGCTCACCAAAAAACTCCAAAATCAAATATGTCACAAATTCCCCAGTGGCTTTTCACAACCGTTACTGCATTAGTAGAAATAAAGACCACAGTGTAGCATCTGAACGTTGTTAAAAGATGCAGACCACACAAAGAGTTCAACAACACTTCCTTGGGAGAAAATATTATTGCTTCCAGTACTAGTGTCTTTGACCATATGTGTTAGTGGTTTAAGGAAATGTTTTTCCCTCTTTAGGAAAAGACCAGATCATTTCATTAATCCAAGATAATATGATATTCTACTTGGAGCCATATTTTGTCATCACTCACACAAGGTTTTGTTAAATATACCCAAGTAAACTCTGAGCAAATCACTGTTCAGAATTAATTTCTCTGATCAAGACAAAGCCTGAAATAGCAAGATATTCCAATCTCACTCTTAGAAATGACAGCTTAATTTTCAGTTGTACTGTCATTTAAGAAAGTTTTTGACAAAAACTTTAAAATGTATATACAAAATTGCCCACTGTCAATCTAACAGAACAGATCTTCAAACAAAGTTGATACTTTGGACAAAACATGTTAAGTCCATGAACCTGAGAGAAGACAGTAAGAGAGGACTTTCAGCTGCTGTGCAAAGTTTGGTTAAGGAGTGAAACAGACTTCCTTCTCTGCTTTCCTCCTTTAAAATCAACTTTAAAAATACTTCCAGAATTTGCCTTCCTTGAACTAATAGATATTTCTACTGTTACCCATTCAACTTAAACAGGAGTCTTGAAGGGAGTGAACCCTCGAAAAGCTGGGCTATACATATCCTTTTCTGTTATCATTTGCATTATTCTTTCATTCCATCATTATTTTTAATGTAAAGTGCATAACAATCTTGTTTATGAGAAGAATACTCTTGAACATAATCAAAACCTTGCTATATGATTCATTTATCCATTCCATACATATATTTCAGCACAGATAATGACATCTGGAGTTATGCAGTATACACAGGCCCTGATCCAAAAGCTTTTGAGAACAGCCTGCGTTCATTTCAATTGGCCCTGGGTTGGGTTCCTAGCCCATACTATACTGGCTCTTTATTTCATACATAATTAATATCAGAGTAAATTTATTGCTAACAAAAGGCATATGGTGATTCACCAAGGATCCTGAAAAGTGAATTGTTAGTGTTTAATTTAATTGGAAATCAACAGGACACATTAGCAAACCTGATTTACCACTGTCTGGGGTTTTTCAGGGTTAGTCCACACCACACTACCTTTTTGAAGCTCACTTGATGTTTAAATAATTATTCCTAGCATGGCTCATCATCAAAATGTCAACTAATAACAAGAAATACAAATTCTTTTGTACCTCTTACATAAAATTATTTTGTACCTCTTCCTGATCTTGTGCTCATATTTTATTTTTTTTTAATAGAAAAGAGTGCTGCCCCTGGCAAAGGTTATTGAAATAATGCTTTACACCTTCCTGTTGCAGAAAATTAACTGTTATGCTGGATTCCTATTGTATCTTACCTTTCTTTATATGATGGGCTGGCTGCTTCAGCAAAGTTCTGTCATGATGACTTATTTGTCCATCTGAAATCAGTGGGATTACTCACATGAGTCAATAAAATGGGATTTGACCTTTACCTTTTACTGATTATGACCCTTGGTCTGCAAAATACTACCAACCACTAAATTCAGACAGTTGTATAAAACGATTTTGTGTTTCTACTAAACCAGTTCTGGCCTGATATATATTTCAGATGTAATACACTTACCACTGAAGTGGGAAGAACAAAAATCAAACAAAAAAGTCAAGAAAAACTCAAAGCAAACACAAAAGAAAGCACAGAAAACAAACATTAAGAAAGATAACATACCTAAATCCTCAACCGTGTTCCTTAAAACTTAACGTGAATATGCTTCTCTTTGCAAACACTTCCTTAGCTGAAAAATAATTCCAGTCTGCCAATACTTAGATGTTTTGCATGTTTGTGCTTTGGTTTAATGCTACCTGCAGGCAAATATGGATTCCTGTCAATCTTCAATTCACCACGACTACAGAAATTATTTTTTCTTCTTAACTACATCCAAAATAAACTTGACTGAAAAAGAATCAGTTTATCTCAAGAAATATCTTGCATACAAAAAAATTTTAAAAATTGCAGTCAGCCCACAAGTAATATCAGGTTTTACAGACCTTAAGGCTGTCTCCTAATTTAACTGCATATTTAGTTCCTTTTCTCCTCCAGAAGAAGGGGCTGAAGGCTATAGGAAGGCATGAGGGCTGCTGTTATTGCAGCATATATAATGGAGACTATATAATGGAGACTACACAGGGTATAGCTTAATGATGTCGTATCAGGGTTGAAACGTGTTGGCTATTTTCAGGCTAAAACCCCTGGTTGTTTCAGCAGAAAACCACTGTCTCTTTAGCAATGCTCCACCTCTCCTGACCTTGGGGCAAAGATGTAGTGTCACCAGAACATTTGGCCTTTGAAGTACTTGCACTACTTGAAGTCCTTTTGTGCATCACACAGAGCTCACCTATTCCTATTTATCAGCTCCTGTGTTCAATATGTGCTCATTTGAGTCCATCAACTCTAGCACTTGAAGTTCAGTTGCTAAGGCAGAGCTCAGTAGCCCAGGAGATGGGCTGATTCTCAAAACACATCCTTTTAAAACCTGGGTTCAAAGGACAGAAGTAATTTTAGAGTATCGACATTTTTATAAGTATTTTTGCCCCATATTTTACTGCTTGAAACCAGCAAGAAATTCCCTTCCCAACATTATCATGTAGACTTTGAATGATAACATTTCCTCAGAATGACTAAACTCCCTAACAAAATCACTGCTTTCAGACAACATATTTTATGCTTTTTATCAAAAAATGTTTTAGTGTTGAAACTTACCTTTATTACCCAAATTCCTCTAATGACATGATCAATAGCTTTATAATCTAAATCGTCCTTTTGTTCAAAGTGAAAATATTCTTTCTCAGGAGAAACAGCTTTAATAATTTCAAGATGTTGTTGGAAAAAAGGCTACTGGCTTGAGTAGCCATTCTACTTGGCAAGTCCTTGTAACCAGTGTTCACCACACCCTGATGAGAAAGCAAAATAAATAGTTGTCAAAGCTTTCATGTGTTGGAAACTTTTCACATGTTCTCCACAGATCTGATGCCTGCTTTATACAGGCTAGTAAATCAAATTTGCATATTACTACAGACATGAGTTACTAAAGCTTTCTTTTACAAGTTAAGGTTTCTGTATAAAACTAATAGCTTACTCTGATGCATGACCAAAGAAATTCAGCAATTTTGTCAGGAAGCCAGAGATTAAATGAGCTGGGAGGCCAGTCAGGGAACTGGTTACAAAACCATATGGTGCTTATTTTTGAGAATAAGAAATCAAGTACTTCTTCAAATGAAAAACCACCTCATGATTGTCTGATAAGAATCACATTGCACAATGTGTTTCACAGATTAACTGCACTCTAGACAATCCCAAGGAGGCAGATAGTGATACCTTCAAAACCTAAATTCCTTTCAAGTACATCTAGGTTAATACCACATCTCTAATATCCCTTAGTATTATTATGAAAGCAGATCATAAAAACCACCCCAAACAAATCCTAATGCCATGCTCTGAAAACAATTTACATTGAATTCTGACCTTGGACACTGTACCCTAAGTTTTTGTTTCTTTCTGTCATTACACCATGCCAGGATGGCCATCTGGACACTAAACTCGCTGGTTTATCTCATATGAGGTCACACATGTTGGCTTCCATACACATCCTGGAGTAAATCAACATCATAGTGAAGTATGGCAGCCCCAGAAGTCATCAATACAAGGTAAAATTGAAATACTGTAGCTGGCTCTCCAGAACAGGCCATTGTGGCAACCTACCACCTGGGGGACAGTGGCAAGAATTCTGCTTTACAGCCCATGGTCCAGGGTGGTTCCTGATGAGACTTATCCTTTTTGGGTAAATTCACAAATACTGAAATGACAGTATTTTAAACTGCTTCAGCTAATGGGTCTTTACAAACATATAGTTGCACCTTTATATCATCATACCATTATACACTGCCCAACTTTGGTTTTCCACATCACACTGGAATTCAGTCCCCATCTGAAAATTATATTCATTTCAATGATAATCCCATAAAAGCTACCATTAATATTAAAAACTGATCTATACCACTACTTTAAATTTGTGAAAATAGGCAAATCTCTGAATTGGTTTCTCTTTTCCTATATCTCAAATTGAACACAAAATTCTTGTTAATGAAGGAATTAGTTTAAAAGCATTTATGGATGTCATTGTTTAAAAGGATGTTCCCATGCTTATAAAAGTCACAGTGCATAAAACAGACGGAATTATCTCTGACTAATATTCCAATTTGTGGTTTTATTACTTTGAAAGACTTTGCTTTATTACCCCATAACACTTTTGTAAGGACTCCCTGACAGACTTGCAGTGACTTCAAGGAAAGACAATCTTTATTACTGCAATGTTGACTACTTTTTAATTTGTTAGAGCAAAACTGACATTATTTGTATTTTCCCTGCACATCAGTTATTTCTAAATACTAGTGTATAATCTACACCTGCAGGATGAGTAATTTCTACTTACTCCAAAGCCTCAGCTCCATATAATTACAGATCATTCTTTCACTGACTCCATCCTACTCCTACTGCTTAGAATTGAAGATTTCTTCCCCAATTTCACATTTAAGAAAGCAAACCAAACAAGTTTAATAACTCTTATTAGAAATGGTAACTCTTACTACTAGAGAGGGTAAATAGAGAGGTATGTTATACACATGGGTGCTTTCAGAAGAAATACAATAAATTGATTACTTTGAATCTGAATTGAAAATTACTAGGAAATCATTAGCAAAGCAAATACTCTAAATCACTGATTAAAAACAAGTAAAACAATCACAAAGCTATTACTTACTAATAGTTTTTAGTAAATACCTAGATACATGCATATTTCACTAAGCATTTCATGCTAATGGCGACATAGCAATGAATTAACTACAACTTCTGGTAGTCCCATGACAGAAAGAAACCTTCCAGATTGTTTTTGAATGACAATGTTTTGCTTCAGTGCAAAGCAAAGCAGAACTTTAACCAGAATGTTTTATAAAGTGTTAACAGTGTTCTAGATTCTAAGCCATATTTTCTTACTCCACCTGGTATCAAATCCCCTGACAGCAATTTCCATTGCTTTGGCAGCTACTGCTGCAGTCAGCCCCACAACGCCACCACCAATTATCAGCATCTAGAGAGATCAAACAGAGACTAAAGTGCATTCTATGTTCACTTATTCCATCACATGCTGTGTCTGCAATATGCCTTATCTTCAAAAGCACTTGAACCTTAAAGAGCATCAGAGGCTAAAAATTGTTAAGTACTTCAGAGAAATAAAAAAAGAAAATCTTATCTTAACAATACAACATTGTTAAACAGCTGGTTTGGTCTATAAGAGCAGGTGGTCATCTGTACAAAAGGTACCAGATGTAGAAAATAAGAGAAAAAAATTAGAAAAAATAAGTTAAACAAGACATGAGTAGAGGCACTTTTTCTGTTCCACAAGACATAGACTTCAACTCAAACTTTGATAGCAAAGGACACTGACTATTTGTCCAGTCATGCAAGTGCTTTCCTTAGCTCTTCTCAGCTCTGAATTCTGACAGAAATCAACAAAAATCACAGGGCAGGGCTCAGTCTCAGAATGAAAAAATAGACTGGCATAAAGTCCTTTATAAAACAGAACATCCTTCTGCAGCAGGATGCAACAATGTATTTTTCACACTGAAAATAACTGATCAAGCATTTGCCAAAAAAAGAGAAAATGCAAGGCTGAACTTAAATGTACATAATACATTCACTAAAAATTTCAATTGCCCTTGGCTGCACTGTATTTAAGGCAGGGGAGAGCAAACAGAACTCTTTGATGTTGGTGTCCTGTCTAGGCCAAAGCAGGTCTAGTAAAATGTCTTTTTTGGGACCATCCTGGGAACAATCTAAGCCCTTGAGGAGGGAGGTCTTAAAAGGTTCTGATCAAGTAAATTCTGCATTTAGAAATGCTCATATGTATTTGAATCAATTTTTAGAGGATGGCTTAAATATCTAAAGACAGTATACTACAGCAAATCCAGATAAAATCCTAAGGAATCAAATGCTGTTAGGTGTCTCTTGGAAAAGTCATGTAGGAGAGCTGAACTGCCTTGTTACATTAGTAATCTATCTTTACAGTACAAAAATTTATTTTTTAAATGCAACTGTACTTTCACAGGAGAAACTTGTTCTGCTGTCCTTACCTGACCAGTAAAATTCTTGCCAAAGTCATTATATGCCAGAACTACTGATTTGTACTTATAACAAGTAAACAAATATCTGTGTAGATAAGTTGTGACGCCATCAGATAAAATAACATTGTGGATGACCCTCCCTGGGGCTCAGATGCCAGAACACAAATTAGAGAACCAGAGCCAAATCCATAAACCAAATCAGTTAGATAATTGATGGAAACCTCTTAACAAGAGCATAATGAATATCTTCAATTAATAAATTTTCAAACAATACATTCAAAAGTAATTAAAATTTATACCAGCGGCTTGAACCTTAAGAGTTTGTTGGAGGAAAAATGCTGGAAAAGATGTATACCAAAATAGTGGCTCACAGCATAAGGTGCTTCTTGAGACTGCAGTATTTGAATAATTTACTCTTTACCTCTGTGGATCAGCTGACAAGCCTGTAGTTCACTGCCAGCCCACTTGCAAATAACATGGACAGTGCAGAGCGCTGCTCACAGCTATATCAGGAATTTGCAGCACAGATCCCCTTAGTAAAGTAGGGCACTGATCAGCATATACTTTACATGAACTGGAAAACAGGTCCAACATTTCAGCTCCCTTCAAAAGAAAATATGTTCGAAACAGAGACTCCCTGCATTGTTAAGTTGTGCAAGAATGCTTAAGTACCATGCATCTCTCTCTCTAAGTTACTGCTCAAAAATATTTTCAATTTATTGTTCCTCATTCAAAGTGGAGGTAGCCTCAAAAAAATTCACTAAAAGGATGTTTTGTTTGAACTTTGTGTTCACTTGGACCCCACTAGAATATACCTTTGTTACAGGCTTTTTTTGTTTCCAACATCTAATACTTGTAGGATGTTTCTTTGCAGTTTTTTGGGTTTTTTTACTCATTGGGGAATTAAGAAAATAATTACTGATTCCTTCAAAAGAGTTATGTAGGTATGTAGTAATTTAAACAAGAGCTGCAGCTGTTTTGTGCTTGTTCTGCCAACAAAAGATTTTCAAACCAGATAACTATGGGTTTCTCAGTCCCTTATGGTATTTGGCCTAAAGGCCAAGCAACTTCAAGACTTCACTTAACAAAATGGAACAATTTGGAAATCCAGTTATCTTTATACTATTCTTTCTTTAAACACTTTTCTTCTTTCAAAGCTTAAAAACCAAACTAAACTGAGCAAGGGAATAAAATCCTCTTTATCCCAAAGGAGTAACAGATACAAAACCAATTTAATATCAATGATCTAAATGCTGGAGCAAGGTGTACCCAGGGCAGCTCTCCTGATTCCTTGGTTACAGACAGCAGAGAATTTAGTCCATTGTCAGTACTGTAGGAGAAGACACGCAGTCATTCTGGGAATTCCTATACAACTCTAGAAAATTAATATTTTGTAGCTAAAGGTATGTAATATTTTTTCCTTACTGAACTTAATAACAAAATCTTTACTAGATTTACTGAAGTGAAATTTCATGCAGTGGAAGGAAATGAAAGACTGGCAAAAACAAGAGTTGCTAATATCCAAGCTGAGCCGTTGTATACACATGCTCTCTGTACTAGACAAAAAACTGTTTTTCTTCTCTGGGTACCATCTGATTCAGTGACATAGCCATAGAACTGAGGTAATAATTTATTTTGGTACACAGGCAAATAAAAGGATAAATGTTAAAACCAAATATTTTAGGAGAAGTCAGAATTAAAAAAAAAATCAACATTGTTTAAGGCCCTGTGTTAGAACATTGGAGGGAAATCAGAGAGTTTGACACTAGGTTAATTAGATTTAAATAGTTTCAGGGAGAGAGAGAGAATGTGTAACAGGAAAATACTATTCATCTTTGTAGCCAGATTGCTTAAATTTACCAGAGCTGTCATCAAGACCTTTTAGAGACTAGTTGCATGATTTTGTTTATGGTTCTGTAAAGAGAAACAATATTGACTGCTGACATTTATCATGGCTTGTAATTTTTCCTCCCCTTAACTTCACTGTGGTTTACTACATGGAAAGTGATTTGTTTTGCTTCATCTTCTTCATCAAAAAAAAAAAGAACATCCCTTTTAATAAGGTAAGAAGATGCAACTGAAGCCCCCAACCTAGATGATGAGGCTCTTTCAATTGCAAACACCCCACAATCTCCCTTCAAGATGGAAAAAATAATAGGTAGATTGTTCCCTATGACTTACTGAAAGTGAAGAGGGCCAAACCAGGGAGGATACACAATAGACACCTCTGTCCATCTACCTGCAAGCAGAGGGGTCACAGAAAACTGCTTTGCACCATTGTGCTGATCTGGCCAGGGTCAGAGTTAGTGCTAAACAAAGGCGTCACTGCCACCATTTGCACAGAGCTGCCTCCATCTGAACCCAAGTGAAGTCTCTTGTTGGGATGATGTGAGGAAAACCAGAAAACCGAAATCATCAGACCAGACGTAACTTATTCTTAAAGCTCATCAAAATCTAAGGAAAGTTTTTCATAGAAGCATAGATGTTTAACAATTTAACACTAAAAGTTAAGCTCATTGTTTATGGATTCTCAAGCCACTCAAAGTATCCAAATCCTGGACAGTTTTTGTGTAAATAAAAATACCAGGAAACAGTTGTTATTTTACATATGCACACACACACTCAGCAGAGTGGCCCAGGGAAGGGCCCAAACATCCTCCTTGCTATGAAAGGCACTTAAACATTTTTCCTTTATACAGAGAGCAGAGAAGAAATGCACAAAATTACTTTGCTACAGCCTGTTCTGCATGACGTGGAACACAGAGGACTACATTCACTCTTACCTCCACAGTGGAATGGTCTATCATACACAGTAATATAAAAAACACTTTTCAGATGATTTATGGATACAACAGTGGCAAGGCAACAAGTGGCAGGGAAAATGCCTTGTTTAATGAAGCAGTTATGTGCTGGATACCTTTACCAAATTGATTCTGCTTCAGATGGACTGGCTCAAATTTAAAACTGTTTCAATATGCAGCCTATGTACATAAATAATTAGTTCAGCATTCAAACTAGTTGTTTGTGTTTGGCAGTTTTTTTAATGAATTCCTTATAGAAATCTAACTGCCTTTGAAATCAGTTCCAAATCTGAATTATTTCAAAATGTGTCTTATATTGAATGACAACTGCTCTTGACTATTGTTTGGCCATTAATGCAATGTGATACTACATGGAGAGCCAGAATTCAGAACCAGCAGGGAGAATTTTGCACCTTTAGTTGTCAGAGGCAGCCGTTTTGGGAAGGTAACAAATTCTTTTACCAAATTCATACTGTCCCCGGGGCAAGGCCTCAAAATGAACACAGTAGCTTCAAAGACAGTGTTACTGTCAGCTCCAGGCTGCAGACAGTCCTGTTTGCATGTTGTGATCAGTTCACACTTCCCATTGCAAACAATCTTAGATTACAGTATTACAGTCTCTGTGAGAGATTATTTTGGAAAAATAATAAAAAGTGGTATGTTAAAGCTATGCCAAATATAAGACACATTTATCATGCTGTCAATGGAATTTTTTACCATATGTCTCAATGGATTTACTAAAATTAGTTTTGTTTTATACCTATAATAGCTATAGGTCTTAGGCCATACATAATGCATTTCACAAAAAGAAAGACTGTTGTTCAAGCAGCAGGAAAAAACCCAAAACACATGACATATGTGCCCTAAAAAAAAATAAAGCTTAACTTTTTGGGAAAGGAGTCAAAAGCACTTCTCTAGATCTGCTTTTGTAAAGATGAAGCTAGAAAAGTATGGAGTATCCCTAAAGCTCAAGTTGCTATAGTTTCTAAACTGATAATCATATTTAGTTGACACAAATTATTCTTCAGAATAAATATGGTTACATTATTTACAAATTACAAACTTATCTTTAATTATATATAATTTTCAAACATTTATTGCTACCCTGGCTTGTCTGTATTGTTCAGCAGAGAATTTTGCTTTTTGTCAACTTATGTTCCCTTTCAGTTTTAGTTGACATTTTACCAAGGACTAGACACCAACAGGACAGTGCAACCCACTCCCTACCATGACATTTCTTTGGTAAATCCCACACTATAGGTGCTCACTATTAAGTTCTTCTTGTGAACACCTCTAAAACAGAATATATAACTAAATGCAAAGACTTTTTTCCAGTCCAGATCATAGAAATTTCGTTTTATTTACTTTAAAGGCACAAATTTCAACATCCAATGGATGTCTGCAGACATGGTTTCTCTGAAGTTTGAAAATTCCATCCATATATCCAATCCAGTAAAGTTTTATGCACTTACATTATTCTTAAAGAGGTGTAATCACTGGTTGACCTCAGTGGGATGGTTAGCGTGAGAGAAGGTGGCAGGATTGGGCCCCAAGTTTTCATAAATAACACAGAACATCTCCAGATGAACATTCCACTGTTAGTTTTTATAGTGCCTTCCACAGCCAGCCCACATGGTCTCTCACACACATTCCTACATGCCAGAACAATAACAAATTAAAGTTTGGTTTATAAAAGGGCCTTGGCTCAGATGCTGCTTATACAAGTTTGCATGCTGTTTACTCTGAAAAAGGTGTGGAACTGACCACAATGAGGTGACAACCTCAATTCCACTCACACATGAGGTGAGAAAACCAATAACAAAACTGCAGGATTAGGAAAGGACACTTTGTTTCTCCTGGCTTGCATGTGAATAAAGCGCATTTTATTAAGAAAGAAATGAACCCTCTCTGTGAAGCAGACGAAGGAACATCTCTCTTCCTCCTTAGTACACATACGCATACAAACATTTCATACATCTACCTATAAATATATGTGTCTGATTGTACACACATATCCCTGCTACACATGGTGATCCACAGAAGTCCTAGATCACCACTTCCCTACCTTGCAGTCAGTGAAGATTTCCATTGACTTCAGGGAAACTGCATTTCAAAGCATTACACTCCCCCTGTGCTGAGCATTGGATCAAGGACATTATCACACCCAAACCCTGCCTGTGCTTTCAAAACAGTTTGAGTGATTGAAGGGTTACATTCTGCTTCCCTGAACTATTTCAATTTACCTGCATGCCTTGATACTCCAGAATATCCTTAAAATCCAATGTTGTCTGTTAAAATAGTAGGCACAGAGAATAAGGGAAATACCTTGGAAGCTGACTCAGTTTCATCTAAGTACTATTACTGTCCAATTCAACATGAATGTTCTCACAAATATAGGGGACCTGACATTTAGCCTCAATTAGGACAATTTTTAAAGGGGAAACAAATATTTCACCACACACGCATAACTTCAAAGGGTTTTCTGCAATGCTTTTTTAAATATTATATACAACCAAAGGCATTATTGCAGACATCATAAAACTTGGTTGTCCCCATAATTAACTGGGGATACCCCAAGCTACATTAATTAATAGCAGAGATGCAAAAACTGAAGTATGTTTGCTTAAACATATGGTCAGTTCAATGCCAGAAAACATTCTACAAGAGATTACACAGACCAAGCAGATACATGTGTCAGGGACATTTCTATTAGAAACACTAAACAAAGTCATTTAGTGCAGAGTACATTTTGCTTAAAAGATATACACATGGCATTAGAGCAAAGCTGGGAACAACTGTAAGAACTTTAATTGACTGAAAAAATAACTGCCAGTATTTATAATTCTACAAAGAAAAGTGTCATAACGCGTTCACTGGGAAAAAAAATTCTCAGTTCTATCCTGCACGTGTGCACATGATATTTTCAGGCCATTAAAGCAGCAAAAACTAGAAGAAAATATTTTTTTTACAGTACGCTTTTTGTGAAGTATTACAGAAAACTGGAAGGGTTTTTTTACAATTCTGAGAAGATACATAACCAACGTCATTAAAGAGAAAAAGTGCTTCAGATACACAATTAATAGCTCTCTCCTGTCTTTGAGGAGAGAGGCAATAATTCCTCACTATCAGCAATTACAATGCACTTGCAGTATCTCTTCTGCTTGGTTCATGAGTAGCAGGTAAAGTAAAGCAAAATCTCCCTCTAATCCCTGCCCATTTGCTGTAGGAAGGACAGAAACAAACACAGAACACCTCTGATGCGAGTCCTAAGTAACCCAAAGGAGAAGCAAAAAGACTCTGGAAGTGCTTAACCTATATCCTGTTCTACCCCATGGGGTTGATGGAATTATACAAGTCTAAGAAACAAAAGATTTAACTCACAGTAATTTTTGTATTCTAGATTCCTTTAAGGTCAGAAAGGCACTGTTCTCATTTTATTTATTAATCCCAAAGAACATTCTAATATTTTGTGTGCTGGTTGCACAATATAGGAAGAATTGGTTTTCAGCACTAGCCTTCAATCTGTAGTCACTTCTATACGTCATCTCTAGCAGCTTCCATTCTTTGATGTTATGAGAGCATTACAGACCAGCATCTGGTCTTTGAATTTAGATTCCAGTTTTATATTGGAAATGGTATTTTCATTTATATACCAAATTTAAAAAGGCTTAATCCTCAGATCTCTTCCATAACCTATCACTGCTTCAATACCATGCAAATGACAAACACTATAGC
Source organism: Zonotrichia albicollis (assembly GCF_047830755.1). Classification (NCBI taxonomy): domain Eukaryota; kingdom Metazoa; phylum Chordata; class Aves; order Passeriformes; family Passerellidae; genus Zonotrichia; species Zonotrichia albicollis. Next base: position 10,209,738 of record NC_133829.1, on the reverse strand, counting down.
CCCAAAGTGAAATGTTATTCTAGAAATTTGTGCAGAATAGACCACATTGATTAAAAAAACCCTTAAACCTACAATTTCTGTTAATGCAATCCTTTCCATAGTCATTTTTGAGGGAAAGAAAAGGTCTTTTTTATTATCTCTATATATGCAAAAGCAGTAAAAGTTCTGGCAGGCCTAGAATCAACAGGATCCAAATCTCCATAAGAATTTTTTGAAAATTGGCAGACTTTAGCTTGAGAGCAAGCCTGTGAAACATATTTTCAGACTCCTACTTCTCCCCTCAAGTAAGCTTATCATTGTAACACCTTTATTCACAGCCTAAACCTGTGTATATTTCTAAACTCACTAATGTAGCTGTCCCCCAAAGAAAAAAAAAAAAAAAAAAAAAAAAGATTCTTCAGAATCATGAATCAACAACCTAAAATGAAAACAACTCATCCTAAGCCCAAAGACAGGCTGTAATCAAGCCAGAATGGGATCTGAAGCTGAATGCTACTGCTCTTTCTCTTATATTCTCTTTGTTTCCATTACAGAGCTAGAGATTATTTCAAGTTTTTGCTAATGAAACACAGCATTGTCTAAATCTGGAGCTTCATGAGCTCCCATGAGAACCTTTCACTTGCAAACTTACCTATTTTAGGCCTGACCCTCCTCTGAGCACATTTACCAGATGGTCCAAGTTACACTGGGTATTATTAGGAACAATCCAACAGACTACAGTCACTACATCAAGTTAATGAGCTGATAAAAAATAACACTTAAATTTTGAATGCTTGCCTAAGATAATTAACATTAGCATAGGGTAAATTTAAGTCCTCCATTTGTAGAGCAGAAAGAATAATTACAGGAAACTTTGCTACAACATTTGAAGAATTCAGATACATTTATTCATTATATGGTTTTAACTAGGATGTGATATAGGTTAATTGATTACATTCTTTTGGGTGTCATAAGCAAAACCACAGGAATACTTCTGAATTTTGTGGTCTTGGAACATTCTAGTTATGTAAATAATTTTGAATAACCATGCTTTATGTCTTAAAACAAATTTAAAAGTCATTAAGAAGGAGAGCCAGTAAACACTTTAGTGTACATGTATAAGGTTAGTTACAATCATGCTCCTTCCTGCAGGTCAGTAAACTCATTAGTTATATGTATTTTCTGAATACAAGTGCTATGTCTATTAAGAAAGGACAGATAACTGTAAATTACTGAAAATCATTTGTACAATTCTTTTGGTTTAAAATCTTCTTTAGCTGCCTCACATGCAGTATGCATCCCATATAATTCACCATATTGCTGAACTTGAACATTTGGTTTTAGGAGATTTTGCTTTCTACATCTACATTCATTCTCCTAGTAATAACAGCACTAGTTTTATTGTTTCATTCCACACAGATCATGGACGGTGCATTCAACCTAATAATTTCTAGGGCTTCGTTTCTGACACAGTATCTGTTGGACACTTAAACGTTTAAAATCCCCTTGCAACAAGTATTTGGTGCATCCAAGTCTAACCATCTCCAGAAAATTAAGATTTTCCACAGCTCTTCTCAGACTCAATATAGTTGGCAGCAATTTAAACTACATCCTTATGTCTTCTTATATGCTACAACAGCTCCAACAGCTTTGTTTGGGACAAAAAATATTTATAAAATACACACATAGCCCACTCCAGGTCAAAGTTTCCTGGATAAAGCAATATATTTTGCAATAAGACATTAGATCTTTTTAAAAATAGCAGCTATTCACTGTTAGCAGCTATTCAGTTAACACAACACTTGTGCTATTTGTCCATAGCTGTTCACAGAATATACTAACAGTTTTCCAGGAATGCAGGAAAAGAAGATAGTCCTTCATTGAGGAATTAATATCAAAAAATAGCAAAGCACAAAAAGACTTGTGAGAGAAGGCAAGGAATTTTTAAAACATATTTCCTTTCTAGCTGAACAGAGGCATTCAACAATTTACCAAGATAGTCTTCAGGGGTTTGCCATTGCTCTCAGGGGAAAGGCAAATGTATTTGGGGAATATGATGAGGCACAGAACATTTTTAACTTGTTTCCATTCAGGTGGAGTATACAGCAAGTAAAAGCACCATCTTTTCAATCACAACAATGGATGAAGTCTACTCTAAACAGGGAAGCATTACTAGAATGAAATACTTTTGCAGTCTGCTTTAGAGAAGGGTTAGCACGTCTTGCTGTTTGTTGGGTTTTGGGGTTTTTTTCATTTGTCTGCAGGGGTGTCACTATTTGCAAAGCAAGGGATTTAAAGGCCTCATTTAAGAGCAGAAATTAATGTGACAGACTTATGAAAAGTGTTTAGACTTACAGGTACTCACACAATTGGCTTTGTAACTACCTCCAAACCAGCCAGTAGAGGATCTCTGTCAGGGGCAGCAAGCCTGGCTGCAGGCTCCTGTTTGTGCATTTACTCTGCCTTTCACAAGTCTGCTATGGATAGCAGTGCAGAATGCTGCTAATCTACTTTAACTATGCCTAGAACAGTCTGAATAAAAATGTGGCAAGCATAGATGTGCACAAAAGCACACACACTTAACACCACAGTGTTGCAGAGGTCTAACTCATTCAGTTCTAAGAACAGGAATTGCACTTGAATGATATTCCTCATGTGATTCATTACACTTTTGTCTCAAAGGCTTCCCTGCCATAGAAAATCTTTTAGTCTTTTCATTTTATTTAATATTCCCTAAGCATTTCAAATGAAAAGAAGTGATCAAATATGCCTTCATAGCAACACAATTCCCACATTCTATTGATTTCTCTTTGTTTTCTCTAATTTTTCATTGAAATCTTCAAAGAAGGTCCCTAAGGAAGCAATGGCTTATTAATTATTGTTTGGCTTATTTTTACAAGAACAGTAATTTAGATTATTTTATTATGTTCCAGACAATGATTGCCTAACCAGATAATGTAAGCAAAGTAAAGTAAACTGGAAACTGAGTTTAATTACAAAAACAATTGCTTGGATTGCATTTGTGGTTGAGAAATACCAATTAATTTAGTTCACAGTGCAGGGATGATTATTGCAATATCACAATGATAAACAAGTAATGCAGAAAAAAGCTGTCACCAAGGAGTAAATTGTGCAATTGAAAAGAGTTGGTAAATAGGTGCTGTAGTATCTCTGCAGAGACTCCTAATCTTGGGTTTATCTGCCCCAGACTTTGCCTCAAAACTTGCATAGATAACTTTCAATTTAAATCTTATCCTAGAAAAAAACCTCTGTGCTCTTCAGCTGCTTCTCAAATGCAAATTCAGTGATTGAGTCTTTATTTCATCATCCAGATCACTCATAAAAATAATTAAGCAGCACCTAACCCAGAACTGACTCCTGTCAATCCTCCCTCAGTACTTAACTTCCCAGTGAAAGAAGCATTGGCACCTACCTCCAAATACGCCTACAAAACTCACTGGTACCCACCTGACAGAAGATGCATCAAGACCAAGGTTTACCAGCCTGCTTATATGAACCTCAGAGCTGAGAGCAATGTCCCACTGCTTCTCTTCTAGTCACAGAGGAGAAGGGCTAATGCCATAGCAGTCAGAAGTTCTACCAGATTGGTATAATTTCCCCAGGAAAAATTTGTTCTGACTGCTAATCACTTTGGTTTGGGTTTTGTTTGGGTTTTTTTCACAAATATTTCTTGTTGTGGGAACTGAGCTAAAGTTCGCTTATCTATAACACTGTATCTGCTTGCTCTTCTTTCCCAAAGACAGGAACTGACTTTTTCCCCTTCCATTCTTTCATGTCATGACTAGCCTTCAAAAGAAATCCCTATGGATAGTCCTGAATATTCCATGAACTGGCAGTAATAAAACCCCATATAGATACATCAGGCATGTTGCTTTGCTATCAGGTGGATTGCTTGCATGTCTCTTGTATATGGCAATGCAGAGTAAGAAAACAATGTCAATGAGCCAGATTAGATGCCAGAAAGTGCTCAGCATGTAAAGTAGATGATGACCAGTCCTTGCTATTGCAATCAGTTCCTAGTCAGTTAATGTTAATGTGCCATCAAGAAAAGACATTTATATATATATATATTTATATAAAACTTTTTAAAAAAAAAAAACCACTGGTTAAGCAATAGTGTTCAAGTCATTGGTTTTCTTCTTCACCTAAGCTGACAGCTGTTTTGATCACTTGCAAAAGTCTTCTGTTGTAAAAATAAAGAGCTTACTGACATTTGAGGTTTTAGCTTTACTCATCCATCCTCTTCCTGCAGCCTGAGACGTTGACGTGACATTAATCCTGAGCAGCTGCTTTATACCACAAAAGGAATTTGTTATGGAATTATTTTAAAAGTGCAAGTAGCCAATTAATAACCAAATGTATAATTTCAGAAAAACTTTACCAAACACTTGAATTTTTTCCTTATATAGTCACATTAATTTTGATGAAAATTTTAATCTGCAGAAAGGGCCAAGTGACTTATCTGACTTTATTTCTTACACGTGTAGATACTTTACAAAATAAACAGCTGAAAAAAATTGGGTTTTTTGCTGTCAAAGTCAGTTTCAGATTTCAGTCACTACTTGAACAACTCAGTATCTCTATTGTTCCCTTAAGTAAATTATCAATACACTAGTGGTGTTCCACATGGTCCTCAATAACCCTGAGGATAAATGTGACTTACTGATATACATATTCCTTTCAGATGTTATGTTTCCCATAACACTCTTGATAAGAAAAAGCATAAGCAGGTCTTACTCAGCTGGATTTTACCAGTCAATCTCTTTAAATATGAACAAAGAGAAAAAAAATTGTTAACTATCTCTTCTTTATAGTCAATTGTGTTTAACACTAGCAGACAAGATGTTTTTCACCCCCTGCATCTCATACAGGCCAAAAATGTCTCCAGTAATGTCTGTACTGTATCCATTTATCACAGAACAGGAGAAAACGGGGCAATAAAGTTCTACTGTCACCAAAAAACTTTAAGAAAAATTGCCCATAACTGAATTAAGTGTCGAAACAAGGAGATCCAAACACAAGCAGTAGTCTCTTCTCTTGCCCAGACCTTCAGAAAATGTGCAGCTACAATCACCAGCCAGCAGCAGAGCTTACAGCATGGTCAGTGCATTCTGTGGCCCCATGGAAGCAGCTCTGGGGGTTCTCTCTCTCTCCAGTTGATATTGCAGAGTCTTGTCCACAGCAATTATCTCTAAGTCTCTGCAAAGAGCTCTAGCCCAGGCTGGCTGTGTGATGTGAAACACTCTGAATCAAAGATGTAAAGCTAATCCCCCAAGTGCCCAAAGCTGATGTAGCAACATATCTGCAGGCCTCAAATATTCATTCAAACAAAAGTTGTAAGTTTTCATGGATTCAAAGTCCTTAATGTTTCCTGAATAAAAATGCTTATAGAGCAAGCATAAAAACAGTAAGAAATCTTGGTTGACTCTAAAAAAGCATGAGATATCAAGACAGGTCTTTAGTAGAATTAAAGAATTACTTACTGGATATCTTCTATGGTAGATGTAGTTTAGATAGGGGCAGTAATTTTGTCATGGCTTATCTACACACCCCTTGCAACCACACAGACAATCCCTGGGATTTACCATTAAAGCACAACATATGTTTCTCTTTTCTCTCTAAGTATGAGGCAGAAGTGTATAACACATGAAAACAGTATGTCTCAACAAACTGGGAAAATGAAGGAGATCATTAAGTGTAGTAACTGCAGTCAGATACATTTATGTTTTCAAAACAGAAAAAGAAACAATAACTATTTTATTTAATTCCAAAACTTGTACTCAAATATTTAGATTGCCTAACTCATTCTTCAGACTTCCAGTAACGTCTAGGTATCTAAAGAGTACAAGTCACTGTTTTTCTCACTTACAGACTTAAAAAGCAGAAACAAACCTGAGCAGAGAAGTCACAGATGACAGAGCAGAAACATAGCAGTGCAAAAGCAAATTTTTGTGGAAGAAAACATAAGAACTTGCATATTTTCAAACAGGAATGCCTGCCAGGAATCTCCAAGAGCCTCTGGAGGTATTTGGGCTGTCAGTCACTGGCCAAGGCTGCTTCCATTCCTTGCTAGTCGCTGATGCCAACTCCTATGTGTACACCTGCAAGCCAAGAGAGGCAACTTCTACTGAACAGCTGAAAACCAGATGTCAGGGCATTAAGCTACTGCATAGACAGTTTCAGACAATAAATACAATTACTGCCAATGAAAAGCATTATCTTAGATTTCAGGAAATTTGGAAAAAGTGCCAGAAGTGTTCATCAAAGTTCACATCAACACTTGGCTCTGTGACTCAGTTTGTACAGTCCCTCTCATCCCACAAGGGATGGTTAAGGAGCAACCTATGCAAAATAATTTATTGCTATGATTACTTTTTATCTAAGCCAGTGTCTCTTCCTTTCCTTACACATCCTGTTTAAATCCCCTTTGCATTGTTTCTTCTTTCCACCAAAACAGATAAGAAAATGCAACCTAACTTGATACTAATTATAACCCTTTCCAGACCTAGGTGGCCATAGCAAAATATAAAATACAACTGTTACAGAACAATCCATTCCTTGAATATTTTGTCGAGGCCTATTGTGCTATTTCTCTTGCTTTAACAATATGCTGCTGGAATTTAAGGTTCTGACAAGTTTATAGGGCAAAGCTAGTAGGAGCAAGATTAAATAATGTAAGCAAACAACTCAGGCTATTTTTCATCATGAAGTCACCTTATATCATTTTAAGAATGCCCATCAATTAATTAGAAAGTTACATTTTACTGTATAGTCTCATGTAGCTATCCTTTTGTTCTATAAAAAGGATCTGACAGTAAAATAACCAGCAGTTACAAATATTAACTGAGTGTAAATCATTTCTATGCTTAATAGTGTCTGATATTCTAATCCCACCACACTGTGTTCTTAGTATGAACATCAGTCAGCTGGGAAATTTTACAGGCTATCAAAACACAATGACTAATACAACAGTCCTCTGCTTTCTTGAAGCATTAATTCTGAGCTGCTTGCATGCAATTCAGTGAGCCCTAACACAGATATCTTGTACGACCTCCTGAGGCTCATGTTGCCCCTGAACAGTAGAAGTTCCATCAGGTCCAGCATTTGAATGTTCAACTCACAGTGGGTAAAATAACTACATCTTTGTGTAACAAGATGAATTATTTTTTTATTCCTAATTCACGGACACAAGTAAAATAAAGCCATGAAAGAAACTCCAGCTAATAGCAAAAGATGCACCATTTTTGACTGAAAAAAATCTCCTTAAAGAACAAGAAAAGCTAAGCTTTTAGGATGGCAGTTGAAAGGACTCAATTCAGTATTCAATAAATGCCTTAAATGAAAAGGATGTCCAGGATAGCAGGCAAGAACTCTGCTCATACTCTCTGTTGCTTCATGGACTGCATCCTACACTAAAACAAGGGGTGGTAAATAAAATGGGCAATAGTAACAGCTGTCAGCCCCCCATTTGAGAAACACAGCAACATGTTCAAGTCATTCAGTCATATTCCATTATTTATGTTTAATGCAAACACTTGTAACAGTAACCATACATTTTAGGAAAATAATAACCATTTGGAAGATTTTGTGGGAGCTATAATTTCCCATATTTCTAAAATGTGACCAAAACTATAAGAAAAACAAAACACCATCAAGAAAAAAAACCACCCCATCAAGAGCCAGTAAACAAAGAAAACACACATCTTTCTGAGACACAGAGACTGGAGGAAGTTGCACAAGGAATTTGGAATGGTTGTCCTCTTCCTTTGCTCTTTCCTAAGAACCTGCTCTTGGTCACTGCCAAAGATAGGACCTTGGATTAGACATTGGTTTGCTCAGTTTAACTTCACCCCACACAAACTAATTAATTTCTTTGTCAAAGCTCCTTTTAAGTGCCAAATATAAAGGTCAATCTGAGTAGGTCTTATTTTTTTTCCATAAAAGGAAGAGTAATTCTTTAAATTAGAATGCAATGGGCCTGCTAGAAGTACAAATTCATTAATAAATCACAATTCGTATTGACATTTTAAATTCTAAATTTGCCCTTACTTTTGATCATGCTGATGTCATTAGCTCTATGTGCTTTTGCCAAAGTAACTTCTTTCCTGTTTCCTAATCAGCTGTGAGACATGCATTTTTAAAAGGATTGACTCAACAGCCAGGCACACTCTTAGACAGACAGTCAAGTTCAAAGACTTTTCTCCAAATCAGCCTCAATACCACGAGCTCGAAAACTTTTGGTAAGTCAGTTGGTTTTGTAACCATTATAAAACAACATGATGTTGATCACTCCCAGAATTTAATATGTAGGGTATCTTTTTCTTGTAAAAAATTCAAATTTTAAGCAACGGAATCCTATTCAACATTATAAATTGTCTTCTTGTGTGTACATAGATACATATATAGCAATACTATCTCAACACAAACAATATTATAAAACACATTTTCTTGCAAAACTGATTTCACTTTTACCTACTGAATGCTAAAAAGAAAACAACTCCCTTAACTTGGCTACTACAGAAAAACATTCCGCTTTCCAGCTGACTCTGAGGATTAAAGAGTAAACAAAGACTTACTAAATTGAACTATCAACTCAATAGGCATTTAGTACAGGAATGTGTTTCTCTGACTCAGTATTTGGAAGAATGTCCTGTTGTAACTTCTGAAGTTATCATTACATAACCTCCAGCAATCCTCTGCAGGATTTGTATCTAATGCTATGGCTAAACACAGAGAGTGTGGCCAGGAACACAAGTTCCGTGGCCCTGCATTTACATCACATGACTTAATTTATCCTAAAAAGGATTACATCAAAATATCAAGAGGAAATTTTCTGAAAGGAAAAATAGGAAAATCAGAAGTTCTGAAACGCAGTAAATCACAGGATATGGCAGTGAAACATGAAGACAAACACTCAGAAATTAGGAAAGCATGCATTGCAGAGTCAAAGCCCAAACAGGCCAAGAGTAAAACTTAGCTGTATCTTCTAATGCAGCCACATCCTCATGAATGAAGCCCAGAGGCCTATCAAATTATTTTTAAAAAAATTTAAAATTCAGATTTTTTTGTTTAAAAGTTCAAACATAAGAGGAACACAGCCTTGTTCTTACAAGAGGAACCAAATTCTCTAATCAAATCAAATTGCTTTGGCACTCTCATAAAATGCTGGTGTTTAGAAAATCCACTAAGGAGGTAACAGTGACATTAATCTGACATAGTAATGATTTTAAGCACAAGGGCTGTTTTAGGAAAAATGAGGAAAAAAGTTGTATTACATGTGCTTACTTAAACTTCAGTTAATTTGCCTTGGTCCTGGGTGGTTACTCCACACAAGCACTGAATGGCAGCAATGGCACATTTTAATAGGAATGGAAAGGATTGTGTGAAACATTTTTGACTACAAGACCCTCTTCAATAAAATTTATTTTAAAAAGCTGTACAGAATACTATTTTATTTCTTGTCATTAAAAATGTAATTTAAGATTGAAGCAGTTCTGAGGAAAAAAACCCTGAAACAGAACACACACAATGGCACTGGGAACAGAAGTACAAGGCAGGATAAACCTACTTACCAGACCATAATCATTAACTGCTAAGGGATTAATTAAATACCAATGACAGACTTGTAAAAAGATGAGTCCTGGTTTCACTTGTGCACGTTTTCCACAAAGTGACTGAGAATTGAAGTTGTTAATTTTGTCAAAATGAGTATTAATTTTTTTCTTGAAAGGAAGCAAAAGAAGAAGGTAAGGATGGAACATGGCCACTTGTGAATAATTTTAGGTGTCATCAGAAAGTCTGTCAGCAGATTCTTCTTGCTTTTAACTTTTTTCCTTTTTTAATTTTAGTATTAGAATTTTTTTTTTGCCTGGAATGTCTTTGGTTTTGCTCTCTAAATGTTTTCTGCAAGTTTAACTCTATGTCTGAGATAAAGCTGTTTAAAAGAAATTTATTAAAACCAAACGTTAATGGCATCGTTAGGGTGTTTGTTGTATGAATATCCTGTAATGCTCTCTAAGTAGGAAAGGAATAGGAAAGGAGAAAATTAGAAGTAGAAATAAGGACTGTAAAACAAGCACTGTGTTACATGAGCTTATTTGATAACCTCCTGAGCCTATTACACTCATTTTTGCCCAGGAAGTTTTTTCTCTCAACACCAAGGAAACACTGCTAAGATATTAAACCTCCCACCAAAATCATACTGGCACTACTCCAAGTTAAAGTGTTACTTAGAAGCCTTTCTTGGATGGAACACAATTACTGTCATAATTCCTATAGCATGACAGTAGTTTACAAGTGTTTTGGCATGGCACCTTTGCCAAACTACTCTGTAGGCAATAAAGTAGATTACAGCTGTAGGACACATCTGAGTGTGCTCATGTGTCTCTCGAAGGAGATCATCAGATTAAATTGGTACCTTTTAGCCCCCTTTTGCACCTTTAGTAACTGCAGTACTGAAATAATTAACAGGTGTTGCCAGCACCCATTATTTGATTTTAGCTGGTTTTATTCTAGAAATTATTTATGCTTACTTTCTTAAATCTTAATACAGATTTAAAGGACACTAGTCTCAGCCTATGCCATGTGTCAGAGCCTAGCCTATAACACATGGCAGATGCTATCTTCACGGATGATTTCTTGATGCTTCTTCCAAAAATGTGTACGTGCTTCAGAAGGCTGCTCAGGCACCAATGTAAAGAATAAGCTTGCACAAAAGCAGGCAGCAGCACCAAGGCTGAACGGCGGCAGCAGCAGTGGCCAGGACCCCCAGAGGAGCAGGGTGCGCGCTCCCGCTCCGCGGTGCCGGGAGCCCCCAGAGGAGCAGGGTGCGCGCTCCCGCTCCGCGGTGCCGGGAGCCCCCAGAGGAGCAGGGTGCGCGCTCCCGCTCCGCGGTGCCGGGAGCCCCCAGAGGAGCAGGGTGCGCGCTCCCGCTCCGCGGTGCCGGGAGCCCCCAGAGGAGCAGGGTGCGCGCTCCCGCTCCGCGGTGCAGGGAGCCCCGAGAGGAGCAGGGTGCGCGCTCCCGCTCCGCGGTGCCGGGAGCCCCCAGAGGAGCAGGGTGCGCGCTCCCGCTCCGCGGTGCCCGGAGCCCCCAGAGGAGCAGGGTGCGCGCTCCCGCTCCGCGGCGCGGGCCCTGCAGCGCTCGTGGCCCCGCAGAGCGGCGCGGGCGCGCCCCAGGCCGGCGCTGCCGCTCCCGCGCGCCCCCTGCGGGCCGAGGCGGGCACTGCAGGGCGGAGCCGCCGCTCTCAGGCGCGGCCCGGGCGGCAGCAGGGACAGGGCCAGCCCTGCGTGCGACAAGGACAAGCCGGACACGCCTCGAGACACCACAGGCACCAAAGGAGGAAATTAAAAATGTTCACGTATTTCCAGTCCTGATAACATTGTAGTACTAGTTACTTCAGTAATCTCACTAATAACAAGTTTGAGATGGATATTTTAGCATGTAGGATCTAGTCTTTGTGGTAACTCTAACAGTGGAATATACTTTAAAGAGATAAAGAAGAATTTCATATTGTTCTTACCTAATTCTGAACATATGTTCTCTCAAGTCCTAAACCTCCATCATTAGTACCTGTGCTAGGTTTTCCTCCTGCATTTTAAATCTGTTCACACAACAATTTCAAATAAGTTACAAAACAGTGAAATTGATTCAGCAAAACTGATTTTTACAATCTAAACTATGTATTTTGATACAACAATTTTGTCAATACCATGTTTAAATTACAAGCAGAAGTGAAAAAGTAACTCTTGTGAGTACGTATTTTCTATTTGCAGATTTATAGTGTATTAACTACAAACCCCATAATCCTTAGTTCAGTTCAAAACCTTTGTAAATTGTTTGCCAGTAAGGGATTGGTTATGCTTGGAGGGTCACAAGTTCTGGAGAGTGTGCTGAGTCTTCCTGAGCCCTACAGCTCTGCCAACAGGCTGTCCAAAGGCACTCAGGAATCCACAATCAATAGAACAACTTAGAAGCACAGAGGTTCTTTGTGCATGCACAGGTGAGCTGTAGAATGGCTGCTGGACTGTTAGGCATGACAGAACTGAATATTACAGTGTCTAGAAATCCTTGTTTCTTGTGGTGCTTTAAGTGAGTAAGTGGCTTGGAAGTGCAAAGATCATGAGGAGTTTCATTGCTAAAAGGGAAAAAATGTTTTTGCAGAAATGTTTTTCATCTTAAACACACATCAACAGAACAGGCTCTTGTATGCTTTACCACTAATAACAAAGAATCTAGATTTTTCCATAAATTCTGGTTTTAGATTTACAATGAAAAGAATATCAAAAACATTAAAAACCAAAAATTAATGAACTACAAAGAAAGTTTTGTAACTGGATGAATGAAGCATTAAGGAAAAACTCTACTTGTTTGGAGAAGAGATGTGCAGAAGTGTGAGGGGGACAAGCAGAAGGAAGGGAGAGGAGGAGAGAGAAAAAGGAGAGACACTGACTCAGAAGTCACAGGTGCAACGTGACAGAAAGGTTGAAGGAACACAACTGCCAGCATCATCACCTAATTCTGTGTGAGCGCTGCACTGCACACTGGGGTTTCAGCCACACCAATGGCTTCTTCCCTTACCCACACACAAAAGCTTAACCTTGCAGAGGAAGAATGAAAAGTCAAGGTTCTATCATCTAAGGCAATGTTTTAAAAAAAAAAAAATCAGATGCTTATGATTCCAACTTTGTTTTCATATAAAACATGTTGGCCTTCTGGAAAAGATTAGAAGAAAGCCAAGAAAGCTCTATTACAGAGAGGAAAACAATAGTTATGTTGTAACCCATATTGAATATATGTTATGATGGTTTTGTTATGTCAGACATATTTTAGAAATCATGGAATGGTTTGTATTAGGCATGGACACTTACAGAGAACATGAATTCTTAAAGCAAGAAAGGAAAACTAGGTAAAATTCTTATTTAAAGTTCACATTAGGGTAGACCCCTGAGAACAAGCAGAGAGCATACTTATTGTAAAATAACATGAAACTGGATTATTTGTATTCATGTTCATAGACTTTCACAGATTTCAAGCTAGGAATTCTGAGCTATGGATTACTTGCACAATGTAGATATTCTAAGTGTTTTAAATATCAGCATAAAACCTCAGAAGCCATATTATTTCAGGAGATTTAGCTCTAATCAGAATTTGGATTTGCCCACCTCTGCAGCAAAACATTCTAGTTCTGGTTCAACAAGTCCTCCTGCATTTATGCATATCTTTACATTAAGAAGAATATTCAAACCACATGATATTTTAAACCTCTATTTCAAGTTGAATATGCTGACTGGTTAAGGAGTGTTGAATCAGTATCCCAGGAGAAGCACTCACAGCAAAGCAGTTGGATGTACCCCATTGCTGGATGAAGCTGTTCAAACACAGAGCTATCTGTCCCTTTACAACAAAGATTTACCTGATCTTGGGGATTTCTAAATGAAAAAGACAACAAGAATTTAAAACAAAACCCACTGTTTGTTAGCCATTGCTATTGGGTTTTTTAAAGGTTGATCTCCCAGGTCTAATTGCATTTTTATTGTACATACCAATTTTAAAAACAGCTATTACACAGAAATAGCCCAAGTGTATTTTTTAACTCCACTGACTTTGGGGCTTCCTAGCTCAGTTTTAAATTTTTACATCAGGTGCCAAATTTGACTCCTGGGAGTACCTCCTAGGCTCCTTGCATTGTTGGCTCAGAGAAGACAGCCCCAGGCACCACAAAAAGAACCCTAGTTAAATGCACAAATACTAATAAACAGAAAATTTTAATATAGATTACACATAGCAAAGAATAAATCTCATTCTATAGAGCTCAGTTTCCACATTCACCTGATGATGGTTTAGCCCCTAGAGAAACATCACTGTTCATCTGTCACAATAACTAAACCTGCTGCTCTCACAATAACTAAAAACCTGCTGCTTAAGCTGCTCTTGGTGCAGCATTGAGACTGAAATTATACTACCAGTCCTTTGAGATTTCAACCTATCAAGCATTTCCCTAAAACCTTTTCAGAGTGAAATATTCTTATTTTCAAGAAAATAGAAGGAAAGAAAATTTTTTAAACTTGACATTTCTAGTATTCTCCCTCTGATCAAGCTCCAAATTCTGTTGTGCTACAAAGGCAGGCTGCATTTTCAGAGCCTAAATAGAAGAACACTTCTTGTTTCTCTAAACGTTTTGGCAAAAATAGATATCACCCCCTAGATAAATTCTGCATACTGCAGACAGAAAACTAAGGCTCAAAACAAGTACAGTGCATGAAACAGCTTGTGTTTATTTAAAGAGTATTGGAATGGCAGTGATTCTTTTCAGCTGTCCCATTACTTTTTGCCTCCTCAACTTTTGTTTAATTTTTTCCATGATCCCAATTAGTTAACGCTCAAATTTGGAAAAACCAGCAAACCTATAGTCCTGTGCAGCAGATGGCAAGATATTCTAAAGACATGCCACAAACAGTAACTTGGACATCTTTTGATGCCAGACAAAAGCTAACACTTGGAGCAGCCAACTGGAATCAATTCTTTCCAGTGACAGAGATGGCTTCCTACGGCCTGTAGGAGGAACAGAGAACTGAGTGTGAAATCACTGGCCACCCACATATATAGAAAATTTAAATTTCCTATATATTTAATTGTATTAAATTACAATATTTAATTGTATTAAGTACCTCAAGCTTGGTCACTCGTTCCAAATTAACAAAACATTTGTCCTTAATTCACATAACCTAAATTTCAAGAGTGTAAGGCAATATAAAGTGTCAAAAGTCAACTGTACTGGTTAACACCAGTTAACCAGTTGCTAAAGTTCATAGCTCAATTCAATGTGCAATAATTTCCTGTTACACAATCTGAAGCAAATTTGCTTTCACACATCCCTCAAAGTATGTGTTTAATTTTGATAGAGAGAAATTCTTTTATATTAAAAATCACAGGCAGATTTTGTTTTCACTTCTCACATTTTCCACAGTCAAAACTCCTCTTTCATGAACTATGCATTTTGTGTTTTAGATACATCACTGCTTACTTATTTTCCTTATTACTACTGTCAGTGTTTTAAAGCTGACACTTAGATTAATAAATAGTAAATTCATATAACTGTGTAGTAAATATGAGTTAAACTTAAAAATACCAATCAGATCATCCTGCTAAAAGTTCTAACTCTATGTATACCACACTTATCACACTCAAATCTGAATATAAAACCAAAAAGCTTTAGAATTCTAGTTTCAGGCTCTATCAAACATCATTCAGTTTTAGACATCTGCATTGTCTGACTAGATCAGATTTTAAAGATAGAAGCGTTACAGGCTTTCTCTTCACAAGCAATGTAATTCCTCTGGAGAACTACATTCAGAGTTGGTGTTTAAGCTGTGTGCACTGAACAGCTTTTTGGAAGAGTCTTAATTTTTTTAACCAGAGAAATAATCAGTGGAGACAAAGGGAAGTCTGAAAAACATGAACATACTGCTTTGACTATCATTTCCCTGTTTGCCTGTACTAAGTAAACCTGTTAATATATGGCTATTTCTCTCACCTATTTAAGTTTGCACTGGCTAATTACTGTAAAGATAAAGCCCAAAGGCTGTAAAAGTTTCACTGAGCTATTGCTGGACAAGACTGAGAAGCTGACTCCTCAGCAAGGCTAATTGCAGTAGTCACACTAAAATTTCACTTTCGTCCCACTAAAAAATGAACCTTAAATAAATGCTATTTAGTATACAAAAGTCTCAGCTATTCAGTGGTTCTTTTTACACTAGCATTATGTAAAAACAAATTATTAGAGGTCTCAACTCTAGAAGACTGTACAGTATAGCAGAATAAATGTAATGGGGTCTGTTCACAGCTACTTTGGGCTGACTGCAAGCCAGAATTCCTGGATTGCATCCTTGGTCCTTTGAAGTGTTACACAAATAACTTACCATATCTTTTTTCACTCTATATTATTCATGTCTAAAATTGAGGTTTTTTAGATATAGCCCAAAAGACATTGCACATAAGCTAAGTGCTTTCACCACAGGAGAGCAAAGAATTAACTATGAACTCTGCAGGTTAGGGCACGTGACATTAACAAAGTATAACTTATCCAGTCTCATCCTTGTCACTTACAAGAGCACAAAACTCCCCAGTGACTGGTGATAACAGGCAGGGATGAGGACATGATAGTGGGATTTACAAGTTTGATCTTGCTGAAGTCTCACTTGAGTTTGCCTTCCCTATGGTTTCTTTTTTAAAAACAAGGATTTGAGTCTGAAGTTTTTTATGTCGGTTCTTCATCTTGCAAACTGTTTGAATGAAGAAAAACATAAATACACTTCCAGCCATGCATGGTATCAGGAGAATTAAGTACTAAACCATGGATATTTCACTAGGCAGATCACAGAATCACAATGTGCTCAGTTGGAAGGGACCCACAAGTCCAACTCCTGCTCCTGCACAGCACCATCCCCAAGTCACACCTTGTGCCCAAGGGTATTCTTGAACACTGTCAGGCTTGCTGCTGTTTATTTTCTTCTTTTCCATTTCATAAATTTTCAAAATGACCACATGGTATTGGATAGTTCCTTGTAAAGGACTCCTAAACCTTTTGCTAGTATAGAATTTAGTATTAACAGTCATGAAAATATGTAAACTTGCCATAAGTTACATAAAACAGATCACAACAACAGTCAAAAATCAGACTGCTAGACAGGACTGTATTAAATGCACAATGGCATATACTGTACTTTCACACAGAAATAATACCCAAGTATGTGAAGCTCCTGATATTTTTAGTTTTCCCTTACTTGGTAAACTGTAAAGCCTATAAAATTCTAATAGGAGACTAAAGAAATGAACTCTAGTTCAGTATAAATATTTGTTCCAGTGTTAAAAGTATCTGCACAAGCTTAACAATTGTATGGTATTTCATAAAAACTACACTTATTTTTTCTAGATCAAAAAGTGATAATTATTCAGGATAGCAATCTCATATTTTCATTATTATTAAAAAGTTGTAAATATGCTATTACAAAAAACCCCTTTGTGCTGGCCAGCATTGACTTAGATCTGTAAATCCTAAAAACAAACATTACAGGTTTGGAGACTAATAATTTGATATTCTTCCCACAAAATTTTTTGTGAACTCCTGAATGAGTTTACGAGTCAAGCACTTATTTCACTGGCATCCTTATCCACCTAGCCAAAAAATACACTTGCAGCTTCCTGACCCTTTTCTTAGGAAATTCCAGGAGAACTTTTCATTTGCCAGCAACTAATAAGAAGCAGTATTTAAGAGGGTGACAGACAGAAAATTACATTTCTGAGTGAATCTTATGATAAACTGTTGTACTAGGATCCCAATCTTTGTCTCTTTAAATTGTATTTCACAAGTTAAAGAAACTTCAGTGCAGCCAAAGTGTAAATAAACAGGAAATTTAACAGGAATACTAGAAAGGGACTAATAGGAAGTTACCAGCCAAAAAAACTATCACTAAAGTCTACCTTTTGCATTTCATAGTTACAAGCAGACATGTTCTTGAGAATGATTGCAGGACCTAGCAAATCCTTTCCATGGTCAGAGTAGTGGTGCAAAGGCTGTAAACAGACCTAGGAACATATTACAGTTAAAATTGAACAACTGGAGTTATGTTATGCCCTTTTCTGGCCACAGAGAGTGAAACTTCAAGCTATGAAATGTTTAGAAGACATCGGTGTCCCACAGAGTAGTGCATTATAGAACATTGTGAGTCTGAATATCAAAACAGCCATTCTCTACTCAAGGATTACAACCTTGCTTTCAATTACAGCTAAGTACAAGAGATAAAGCATTACCAGCATGGCTGGATGGTACGGGCTTCATATGCCATGGGATAACTGAGGATGTGGGTTCATAGAATGTATGAACTCATATCAGCATGAGTTTGTATTTTGATGGAAAGAATTATTGTGCTCTCATGCTGGTTTGTTACACAATCTCCTGACCAAGAGTTTTGACCCTACAGGAAAAAAACCCCACCATATTTTTGGCAGACAAGATATATAAAATATTTATTGTGGAAGACAGGTGATATAATTTTGCACTTATACTATGGAAGGGTGTGGTATAACTGTACCCCAGTATAAAGTATACAAACAGGATAACTTTAAATTAGTACTGTAGAGTCTGGAAATTACTAAGCCATTTTTGTGGGGAAAAAAAACCCAAAAAAAACCCCAACCAATGACACTTAAGATTGCCCAATGACAAAACTGATGACTCCTACTCTGACCTAAGCAACTGGTTCTCTTTACAGTTAAAAACATTCCAAATTTGAGTAATAAACACAACTTGTATTAAATATTGTTATAGTAAAAGGTCACCAAGCATTCCAGAAAGTTTGCAAAAGACATATAATGAATATAAGACTATCACTTAGACTTCTGAGATATCCAAAAGTTTAAACTTCACCAAAAATTAAATACTTCTTGTTTGCATTGTTTCTCTACAAAATATTAGAAGACAATATGAGTGAGAAAAAAAGATAAAATATTAACAAAAGCAGTGCTTTAACATTTGAAATTATAATAACAAAATCCTATGTGTTGACAGAGCAGTAAGTCATATTTCAAACTGCACTTGCGCTGCTTTTTGGGGATTTTTTGGAAGAGTGAAAGGTGAACAGTTTGCTTCCTATTTCTTGTCAGAGCCAGAGAGTTAAAGCTCAAGATAGCTTTGAATCAGGGAAAGGTTGCTTTAGATCATTAATGAAAAGCAAATGGGGGATTAAGGCAGAGGACATCAGAAAGTAATAAAATGTGTAATAACTCCTCATTTTTATTATCCTCCAGTGTTAATGTTGAAAGCAATCCCTTCTTCGGGTGAACCTAGCTGAGAGTATTGCCCAAAAGCTTATTGCATTTTACAGACATTATTTTGTAAATATTTCATGCCAAACTATCAAACTAAAACAAAATACAATACCCTAGGATGCAAGTTTTTAAGAATTATTGCTTGAGAAGACTGGTTAAGTTTCACATTAAGCAAAAAAAAAAGGGGGGGCTCTTAATACTTCAAATCATTTATTCCTTCACTCAGACCAATAAAAAAACAACACAGAAGGAAAACCAAAGGGAAAGCAAAGAAAAATACGGTGAAAATTCTGTCAGTAAACAAATACTTGCCTAGAGTAAAGATGCATCCAAAACATGGCATCATTGATGGCAATTTATCAAGACACCCTGATTTTGTGACAAATATGACTGCTACGTTTGTGAGCAGACCTGCAGTCTTTCTCCCCTGTCTGTGGTAGATCTGCACAAAAGAGCAGCTTCTCTACACATTTCTACACATCCATGTAACACTTTCAAGACTTTAAACTATCTAGATCATATTGCTGTTTGATCAATTTTTTTTTGCAACAAACACTACTACATATATAGATGCCTAAGGATGCCACCCTTACTGTCCTCCTGTTTCATTCTGCAATCTATGTAAAAGAAAGCCCTTTCAGTTACTAGTGTTTAAGTCACAGATAGTTATTTAAACTTACAGTAGCACAGAAATCTAGTGCTGAAGTACCAAATGGGTGCTTCAGATCCTCTACAGACACTGTGCTCATTTATTAACAGCCTTCTTTAAAAGAAGGTATGAAATGTCATGTTCTTTTATTGGTGACATAAGTGTTTAACTTCTTGCACAAGATTCTTCAGTGATTCATACAGACTAAAACCATCTTTGACAAACCACTGCATGCATGAGCACAGAGCAAAAATAGTGGTTGACAGAGAAAGGAAATTAAAACAAGCAAAGCAATGTGAAAGATGTAGATAAATTAAATGAAAGCAGAAATGAGACAACAGTCTTTTTCACTTCCTTGAAAAATATTTCCTGTTGCCAATATTTGCAATGATCTTCTCATTGGAATTCTTTAAAATGGAGGAAAGACCTGCTCATTGCTAAACATCACCTTAAGAACTGAAATAAAGTGGAAGCCTATTGACATTTTTGCCTAAAGGCACAGTGAGTGTAACAATGCAGCTTTGAGGGGCTCTTTAATGCCAAATAGAGGACCACATCACATATCTTGTTTCCTGGAATCATTATGTTAGTAGCATGCTTCCCTCTAACAATAATATGGCAGCTACTGGAGTCAATTTCAGAACAAAAATACTTAAGGCAGACAGTTTTCCTTTACTTTTAGCTTATATTCTAATTTACTTGTTTTATAGACTGAAAAAAAAAACCAGTTTAGGTATTTATAGAACTGTGAAATATGCTCTGCACTATCAATGCACTAGGTCATTTGGCTTGGACATGCACAATACTTCCCTTTAATACTGGTCCAAGTACATGTTGTTCTGGAAACAGTTCAATAGCAGCATTTTCATCGAGAGCCAGAATCACTCTGTTTCCATTTCTATTGTCTTCTGCACTTTATCTTAAGTGGGGAAATGTACATTAGTTGCAGCATATTTAGCTTAATTTTATTTCATTTTACAGGTCCTCTAATGCATTTGGATAATCTTTAAAGAAACAGCTGTAGGAAATGTAATTATCTTCTGTATTATTTCTTCAGATAATTTGTAGAACAAAGCCCAGTAAAGATAGAAGTTTCAAGATGGAAGTTTTAATCTTTACTAGTGATCTAAATGGGATCTCAGATCCACAGTCTTCAGTTTTGTATTCCAAACGAATACTATATATCTTAGCTCACTCAGATCTGGATGACACTGCCTTGACAATCGACTATTCCTCTATTAAGTATGAAATCAACAATTAAAGCAAGGGTTTGGCTACCAAATAGTGCTCAATACAGAAATTAGGCACAATCCTATTGCAGTCCTGTACAGAGACACTGAATTGTGGACTGCCCTCCTTTGAAGAAATAAGTCACCATGGAAGCTGACAGACAACATTCCGAAAAAATCTGTAAGTACAATTAAAACCCCAGCTCCCCTCTATCAACAGGTATCCATGAGGTGCTGTAAAACAGAGCCAGATTACTCAAAGTCACAGAGCCCCATTTGGTACTGAAATTATTTTCTTATAGATGGAAAAGGAGAGCGCTCTTAAGCAGTGAAGCAGTGCCTGGCTTCACAAAAAATTACTTGTAAACAGTAACACATCACTGTGCTTTACAAAGCCTTGCATTTACTTCTAAGGACTCTAGCTTGAGGAAGATAAAAAAAAAAATTAATGTACTAGCAAGGCAGACTCTTCTGCAGATAAACACAATGCTAAAACTTCTTACTGTGACTTGCCACCTGTGAAAGTGCTTTTTCCTTCAAGGCCTTTTACACTGACAGTGGAAGGAGTCAACACAAAGCCTTTACATGCACAGGTTCAGTTTAACAACTGTAAGGGGCAAATGTTCATGCTCGCTCAAAAAGCAAGTCCAAGTCTGAAGTTTACTATGAAAAACATTTCATAGTATTGTATTTGCCCTTTGAAACATAAAATTCCACAGGAGAGTCAGGCTAGACAGCACTGCATCACTGAAACATCCACATTGACTGAGAAAAGTTCGACACAGCAGCTTCAGTAAGCAGAAAATCAGTATCCTTACACGTGAAATATCAAATATTTTGAGTTTTTCCTCACAGGAAATGATTAGGCTTCTGAATAAGACATTCATAGCTCAACACAAGCCATCCATTCCTTTTTGTGAGAGGCAGAACAACACAGTGCTGAATAGAGATATTCTAATGTCCTGCTTCTGTACTGATCCATATTTAGAAGCAGCAAAGTTTAATTTCTGGAATGGCCTGCACAGGCTGCTTAGCCTATCCACAGTGCTGTATACAGGTACCCCTCATCACAGCATCTAAGATTCATTTTCTTCATCTGGTATGATTTTCAAAGCTTCAAAAGATTCTTTACACCTCCCACCCCTGGAAATACTTTCTAAGCAAGTTAGTTTTCAGTAAGCATTTTTTTAGACCATGTTCCTTTAAATCATTAAGAAATATTTTATATATGCTGGACATCTACAGAAAACCTTTAGAAATTTACCTAAACAGTGAGACCTCTGACCATGAAAGCCTTTTATTCATAGTAAAAGCACCAGTTTTCCCTTGGTAAGTTTTGCAAGCTCATTGATAACCTTTTGCAACACAATATTTGGACTGCTTTGACTTGTGACCCTGGGGCACTAACCATATCCAAAAGACGTTTTTGTCATTCTGCTCCATTCCTAAATGGAATGGACTCAAAACTGACTAAAAGCACTTCGTCTACAGAACTTACAGTATATGCTCAAATAAGTTCTATAAATCTAATTCATTCCAATATTTTTATGGCTTTTAACTAGCTGTATACCTATTAAATACATGCAGCAGACCAGTTCTTAAATCTTTGATCTGTTTATAGCCCAAATGACACTACTATTTATTCCAGCCAAACTTCTACCAGAAAGTAACAATAAGCAAAATACAATTTCATGAATGCTCATAAAATTATAATGTTCCAGCACGTAAAAGAAAATTAAAAGTATACAGAAACATCTTTCATTCCTTTTCTGGTAAAAATTATAAAAGGCTACATGCACTTTAAATCAGTCTATTTTAATTTATGTTACAAATGCAATTCCTCCTATAGCTCTGAGCAAACCTACTTTAGTACGGCAAGAGAGGATTCAAATTTACAAGAGAAGGCATCCCTTTCATATAATAAAACAGCTTTCTCCTAAGTTTCCAAGACAGGCTGTATTTTCTGTGTTTTATTATTAATTCCCCAAAGATATCTGGGGCCCATCAACCTCCTACAAACCATTGAAATAGGTCCTCCATTCCAAAAGAAACAGGAAAAGCAGTAGGAGACAGTACCAGTGATATTCCGTCCATGATAAAGCTGTTATTTTCATTCCTCCTATAGCATAACCAGACAGTCTAAAGCTGTCAGGGAGTTGGAGTGAAAACATAACAGTTGATGTGAAAATGAAAAATAAGTGTTGATGTCTCATGAGCTAAGAATTTGGATCAAAGAAAACCCAAAAGTATCAGCAAAGCTGTCTGTATATCATCAAGATTCCAATGAGCAAATCCTCAGCTGGAGATCTGCCCCCTACACTCCATCCTGTGTACCAAGCACATTTGGACAAGGGTTCTGTCTCTCCCCTGCAGCCACAGAGGAGAAAAAAGGCAATGAACTGACCTGTGCAAACCCAAGCAGCATTTGGTCAGGTTAAATCCTCACTATGGAAATGCCAGACAAAGCATCCCAGCCCCACTAACTCAAGAACAAGGAATTGAATGTTTTTGCAGAAAGGGAACACTTAAGGGCAGCTGAACAACTTGGAGCCTTCAGCATGAAACAGGGCAAGTCAGAAAGGTGCTGGCATCTGGTGTTAGTGTGAGAGAACCTATTCTGGGCACACAGTCCCAGTCCAGCACTCCTGGTCTGCAACCAGTCATGTTTGAGACATGAAAAAAATCTACAGTGATTACAAAACAGCAGTGGAACAAAATACTTCAGTTTTAAACACAAATCAAGTTTTACCACTTCAGTATCCAATTACAGACTATTCCTCTCAACTTTCCTCATTTCCTTTTGATGTCAGGTGCTCTTTAACAGGCACTTACAAAGTTTCCAGCCTAGAGACATCAAGAGGACAATACTTCAGCTTTCCTTTTTTGAGCGTACTTTAAGAGTCAGAAGAGTGAGCTATAAGTTTTGAATATTTTTGGTTTAAGTCAAAATAACTCTAAAAAAATTATGACTAGCCTATCAGAAGAGCAATGGGAGATGTTACAGGAATATACTCAAACTGTCAATATTATTTACCTTTTGGAGAAAAACTTTTAAGCCATGTACAAAGTGATTAAGGATGGCAATTTTCAGTTAGGTTCTTTTACAAACACAGCATATCTCTTCAAGAACAACAATTAAATTTAATGCTAGAAAATTCAAAAATTGCAACATAATCAAACCCTTTAATATTTTAGGGTTCTTAATTGAGAGAAAGCCATGACCAAAAAAAGTCTTAAAAGGTATTTAAATTCTTTTTTGTGGTTTAATTCATTATTTTTAAAAAATCAAACCAAAACCAACCAAACAAAAACCCCCACACTTGAGGAAACTAACATGAATAACCCTTCATTCAACATATGCCCTCAGTATGAGGATTTTTAGGCAAGTCCAAAGGAAGCTTTGCCCAGTTACTTGAGTGAATTCTTTCCCCATGCTGAGCATATTAGGGTGAAGTGAACCAGGCACCTCCTCAGGTCACTCTCCAAAGAAAATTTTGGAAACAAAAAGATCTGAGGAAGATTCTGAAAGACTCTCAAGTGAAGCATATGTACATATGTACAAGATCTTGCAGCGAGACTAGTGAGTTTAATTTTTAAACTAGTGATTTTAATTTTTATCTTTAAGTGGTTGTACACCACTACAGCCAAGAAATCAATCCCATCTAGTCAAAATTCTTTTAGGTGCTATCGAGTTCTCCACGTGAACAGAAACTGCTGAACCACTCTTCCAAACACAAAACTGTTTCTGCACATCTCTTAAATTATGATGCCTTGTAAAAATGTGCATAACCTCCAGCAGGCCCTTCTCCAGATGCAAAGAATGCATAATCTTTGGTATTGCCAGTGATGCAGTTTTATTTACTTAATTGCTTTCTGATTACAGAGGAGCTCAGTCTTATGACAGATATTGATGCAATCATTGAA
This sequence comes from Zonotrichia albicollis, assembly GCF_047830755.1. NCBI lineage: Eukaryota > Metazoa > Chordata > Aves > Passeriformes > Passerellidae > Zonotrichia > Zonotrichia albicollis. Next base: position 10,185,110 of record NC_133829.1, on the reverse strand, counting down.
TGATACAGTATTGTACATACTGTACTGCACCAGAAGGAGAGTTTCATGTGAAATCTAATGTCCAAGTGAACTGAATAAAGGATCTTGGTTCTCCAAAAAAGAGTATTTTGTTCTGGCACTGTTTATGTCTGTGAAATTAAAATTTCTAAGATACTTTGATTAAAAACTAAAGATGACCTAAACCAAATATTGTATATCGGAAATAATAATCTTAAATCCATTTCCATTCTATTAAAAAAAAAATTGTATTTTGAACTTTAGTGTGCATATAAATTGAAGTACTATTTCTATAAGTCCACAATCAGTCACCTTGTTAGCATTACACAAAATATTGTAAGACATCAGCAATTCTGCTTTGGTTCTACCTTTCTGAATCCTGGAGACTCCTTCACCAGTAAGGCACTAAAATCACATGGCCACAGATAAAGCTGTTCAAACTCCATGGAAGAGCACAGAGGGTCAGGACAACACAAAGAAATCTACTCATTGTAACAGCCAAGCATCAGTTCAGCTTTCACACAGATACATCTCCTCACTAGAGAAGAAGCACTCACCAGAAAGGGAGCCAGTCTCAGATAATCACACATCTGTCATAACACTGAGATAGATACCAAAGTGATGAGAACAGTTAGAATTAATAAAATGAGAAACTATCATTATCTTTGTGCACTGAATAAGAGGAGAGTTAGATGGAAAAAATTCTGTCTTGACTGGGCAGATGCACTTACACCACAAATGCATGTGGACAGATGTTCAAATACACTCACATATAAAACTGCTTTTGAAAATTGAGAACTACCCTCATCATTTGCTATATAAGGACAGTGGATCTAAGCTCTGTATTATTCAATTTTCAAACTATTTAATAAGAGAATCTGTTGCTAATGAAAAAGTGAATGTGTTGCTATTTCTGTCAAATCCGTTAGACAAGATGTTTGAGAAACACTCAAAAAGAAAGAAAAGCACAGGAATAGAAACTGTCTGTAATATTCATCCCAGTAAGGATCCTATTTATTCCAATTTCACTTGTATGATGCAAAGAATATAATTGCAATTATGACAGCATGCAAAACTCAAGATTGATTGGACTGCTTTTTATTACTGCTCAGCGTGTGACTTGCATGTGTCAATAACAGCAGCATGATTTTAATACAGTATGCTGGGCAAAATGCTTTAAGAGAAGATTTGAACAAGAACCACCAACATCTGTTTATAAGCAAAACTTTTGCAAATAAAGCAGAGATGAAGTCAGGAATTTTGATCTCACTTATCTGGTTATGACTAACTGCATTGATGGATGCTTTGTCTGCTGCATGTGGTGCACAAGTGGTGAAAGATTAAGGGCAAGACATCAGAGAGACAAGAAAAATTGCTGTGCATCAAGCAGTCCATCTGCTTTGGCCATACAACAGTTACTAGCAAGTGACTAAGAGGCCAAACCTTAGTCTGCTTCTGAAACTGGGCCATCTAAAAAACAGCTTCAAATTCTACTCTCTAATACACATTTAAGACTTCTGTGAATTCTCTGTGGATACATTGTTTCACATAAATCACTGCCAGACAAAAGCAGTAATGTTGGTTTATGTTTAAACTCAGGCTTCTTAAATGTCATTTAAGATGAGGTATGTTGTTTTATTTTTATCTGACTTAAGGAATAAAAACAAAGGCTTCAATGACTACAAATGTAATACCATGGACTGTAATGCTCTGTTAAGCTCCTCTATATAAAAAATAAGTTTTATGTATAAAACCCACACAAATATGATTCACTAACACACACCTAAGGACAGCCAAAAAAAGGACTGGTGATACCTCTCTCAAGAAGTTTGCTGCACAGCTTTTAAAAGTTCCCCCTGTTTAAAGCACACTGAAATATCCAAGTTTAGTAAAGTAAAAATTCCGGGATGCACATATGAAATGTTTGGTTAGATGAGGACCGTCACAAGAGCAGTGACAGTCTGTGTTTGTGACTAATTTTTCTAGAAGTTCATTAACTGCCTTAAAAGTTTATATAAAAGGAGAATTAAACATGGAAAGCCAAGTGCTACCAGCTACATTGCTGTATATATTGAAAAAAAATTCAGATGGTTTTATCTTTTGGAAGAGAATAAGGTAGGGTTATACACAACACAGAAAAATACAGTAGCTCCACAGGACCACACCAGTACACAATGATAACAAGAGGTGCCTTAAGCACTCTGTTCAAGAGTGGTAGCATCACAGAAACAAATAAATAAAATAAAACATCATAATCACCTAAAATTAGTTCTCAGCACAATTGTTTTCTAAACTTGTTCAAAATTCAAACTGAGAAAACATCACTTGAAATTTCAAATGTATAATTCAACAGTATAGTTCAAATGTATAGTTCAACAGTATATAATTCAAATGTATAAGTCAACACACATAGTTATTAAACTTGTAAAATAAACTTACAGTTTAAAATTAAGTCATTAACTGCAATATTGTCTCAAATAAACACTTCAGATTTTTAGCTGTTCACCTGGTTATCAATTTATGGCAAAACTGCCACACTAATCATGAAGATAAGTGAGCACTAGCATAAGAAAAATATTTCAGGAAGACGTAGCACTTCCATTAAAGACAAAAAATCCCATCCCATGAGATTAAAAGAGTTCATTCTGAATGCAAACCTAGGGACATTAAGTATTCTATTAAATTACTTAGCATTTTTTTAGATGCTTAAAAGCACCTCTCATTTAATTAACCTACAGCCAAATGTTTGGAACACAACTTAGGTTTGCTATGGAAAACATACCAAACACCACATTTTCCAAACTAGTTTACTACTATTTTAAAAAACCCTTGACATTTCTCAGAAGCCGTTTTCCACTCATCATGCAGCCCAGTTACAGGTTAAAGGGCTAAATCCTGTAATTATTCAGGCTATAAGCCTATTTTTGAATAAATATACTGCTGCTTCTAAGTTTGAAGAACCTTGTCCAGCAGTCTTTGAACTCTGGCTAGAGCAGGCTTTTTCCATTTTTAACACGCATGTTGTCAATACTTCTTTAATTTAAAAATAAGAATTCTCAGCTCAACATCCAATAACCATTATATTTCTATTACTTTTTGAAGCTGGCATACATAAAATAACTTTTTTTTTGAGAAGCCATTTGCTAAAACAAGTATTTACTCCCAAAGGAATCTACTACTATCAGTCTCTCTACATTACCATTACACATGAACAAAATGGAAAGCAACCCAGCTTTTCCAATCAGTTGTCTTCCTTTAAAAACATTACAAAGAAAATGGCTTTGCCTAATTTATTGAGTTTTTTTCCAATTAAATATCTCCAAAACAATGACTCAAATTCCCCTCAAATTGTGTTGTGTCAGAAAACTTGGTTTTGACATGATTCATGCCATAATGCTACTTTACAATTCTCAGGTGATGCAATTTTCTGTGACTTTAAACAAAGCCTTGAGCTGGAAGCTTCCCAGCTGCAGTATTGCTTTCAGGACACAGCATTCAGAAGGATGCTTGTGGTGGGATTATCATTTGTGGTGCTTTGCAACACTAACACAGCATCTTCATACATAGCAGAGAACCAACTTCAGTACTTCCATGTGTGTATTTTTCCTCCCTCCTGCACAAGAAACAATTCTGCTGTTTCCACCTATTCAGGGCATCCCACCACGTATGTTAAAAGGTCCAAAGGGAAGTCTACATTATAAATTCAATTCAATATTTAAGTTCTGCACTGAAATAATCATGTTGGATATATTAAACTCTATGCTGGTGAGCAACATAATGCAAGAAAAGTACACTAATAACTGATCCCACAGCAACTGCAGCTGTAACAAAGGGAGCTTGTTTGAGTTTCCTGTCAAATTAAATGTTCTAAGCCAACAGAATTTTATTTAGTAGGCACTGTTAGTGTAAAGTTCTGTTAATGTAGCTATGGGAGCCGAATTCCTAAAATGAACAATAAACTTTCTAAAAGAAGTTTGGCTGCAGAGACTAGGTGGCTTCTCATGAAATTCATGTGTATCTACACTGTCTGTGTGTAGCAGCACAGAGAATTGTTTCTGGCTTTCATTTCACGCATAGGGCTCTATCCTGCCACAGCAAACCTGATACTTTTACATATTTTGTCTAAGATTAAAACTCATTTGTGCTGTTCACACTACACCTTTGAGACCCCAACTCCTAACTACCTGTCTTGCTGCCAAGAGCAATTACTTTGTCTCTCACCATGGGCACAACAGATTTTCCCACACTGAAAAGAAACCACAAATTCTCTATAAACAGGGAAAAATGGACAAAAGACTTTTTTCTTCCCCCTAATATCTTAAGGGTCTGATTTTTCTTACATCTTGCTGGGTTTTGTTACGTATTTTATTGGTTTTCAGAGGCATTCACAAGGAAACACAGGGAAAATCAATCTCAGTTGTTAAAAATCTCAAGCACTTCTAAAAATTGGAGCAAGTCAGAGCTATCTGTTTATATAAAGGCCAGAAAGCTCCATTATGATCACAAAATGTAGGCATGGCCAATTTGTGGTTCTCAAGCCACATGTAACCTTCAGGCAGTTGAAGTGAAGCTCTAATGGGGCTAAATCACGCAAACACATGTCTGCCCTGAGCTGCTGAACAGTCCAGGCCTGGGCCAGCACTCATGGTCATGCCCCTCATCTCCTTCATCACACAGAAATATCTGCACAGCTCCAGCAGCAGCAGAGAAAAGCAGGCACATTCAAAGTATTTTCATGGTGTTACCTCATAGCATTCATAACTGTCATCTTCTGCTGCACTTCCCCCTTTAAATACCCATTTCCACTGTTTAAAATGCCACCATCATTTCATCAGGTGACCTGAGGACAGAGAGCACTCAAATTCTTGTCTCCATCTCAACACACTGCCTGACTACCAAACATGGCATTTTTCACTTTTTCATTTCTAAAATTCTCCTTAAAAAAAAAAAAAAAAAAAAAAAAAAGAAAAAATAGGGTTCTCCTCTACATCACTCAGAGTTTTTCCTTAGTTGTCAAATATTTTTGGTGTTAATTTGGCACAAGTACCACCACATAACAGAAAGATTCAGAGTCTATTCAGTCATCTATAAACTACCTTTGAAAATCTACTTATCTCTGAACACAGAAGATCTTTGTTTAAAGCAGTGTGTTAAAGCTACACAGATAGAAAACAGATCAAAATTTGTTAATTAAGAAATATCAAAATATATTTTAGAAAAAAATGGGGTTATATCAACTGTAAATTTTGGGGGAGAAGCATTTCTTTGACACATACATCAATATGACAATTAAAATATTTTAAATCGCAAAATTCGTTTTATGGGTATTTTATAATTATGCCTTAATAGGTCAACAAATATATATGGCTGTACATAAGAACTAAAAAACTGCTACTAAAACTGATTTCAGTTTCATTTAAAATTTAATATTGGAATTTTCCATATTACTTACATCTCTTCATGATACCAGACTCTAGCATAGGGAAATATACACATGCTTGGAAGAATTATACTTACATTTTATTTCAGATTGACTTTCTTTCCAAACTGTTGCAATTACAATAATGGCTTCTTGCTTTTCCCAGCAGATGTCACTGCAAGGCAGGTGCAGAGAAGGCACATATGTTGAAAGAATTGCAAAGGGGAGCATAAACTGCACAGGATCCCTTGCCCACACAAAAAGGCACTTTAGGAATAATTTAAACTCATTCTAAATTTTTTGCAAGATAAATTTATTTAACTGCTACAACAGCTATAAATTCCAATTTTAAAGTTCTCTTTTCAGCTGTCTTGTCCTTTCTATTTCTTTTTAGGACATTTGATTTATCTTACAATTCTACTATGCATTATCCTCTAATTTCAGACTACTGTAATTTCATTTTTTCCAAGTGCCCTGTCAGGTGTCAGTGGGAATCTGGCTGAGAGGCTGTTAATCCACTCACTTTACCAAACCTGGCTGTAACAAAAACATGGGCATGTATCTGGGGAGGCAGTCTTGCAAAAGCTTTGTACCAACAAGCTCCTTACCCCCCTCCTATATTCAGTGTCATCCCAGAGAGGTGTCACATGACTGAGCAGCTCCTCAGCTCCTCTTTAAATACAAAAACATGAAAATACTTTAAACACTTCCATTTCCCTGCTTGCACCTTTTTGTAAAGACAAAGGCAATATTTCAGAAAAAATAAACCAAAGCAAGAGAACACCTTTACAGAAATTTAAACTATGGCTTATGTAGCTTTGGGCTTCCATGAAGTGAATTTAGAGCTTTGAAGAGATCCGGCCTGATCTCTAGCTTTCTTAAGTGAAAATGAAGATCTTAAAAATGTCACAATCTCTAACAGCTTTGAAAAAAGGCTGATAAAATGAAAAAAGCTAAGAATCAAAGCACTGTGGGTAAAACAAACCCCATGACTTGAGGAAAGGTGTTTCTACTGAGAAGTTTAATTTCCTAACATTTCCTAAGATTGGAAAAGCCAAAATAGAATCTTTAGTTTTATGAAAGCATTTGTTCAAGAAGTAGATCTACACAGAACATTCAGAGGGAAAAAATTAGTGCTCAGAAAGAATTAATCTTTAAATATATTTAATCAGTAGTCACTTTCAGTCTTGTAGATCTATGGGAGAGAACTGTCACATGTGTCTCATGAGCTGAATTCCCTAGGCACAATTCCCATGACTTAACATGCTCTAAGGACACTTCCTGGACATCTGCACTAGCAATTACTAACAGTGCACTCAGCTACAAGTGATTACACCATCTTCCCTCATCAGACGACTCCTCTGGTCTCAAATATGGTTCATATGAAAGCTAAGTTTAATTTCTAATTTATTTCAGAAGTTCTGATTTCTTAGAATTCCCAAAATGAGAAAAAAGTTAAGTTCCCTAAGAGAATAATTGAGATATTGTATAGTTTCTTTCTTCAAATTGCAGACCAACAAAAATTTCCTAACTAAAGAATCCAGCTTATTGAAGAAAGACAGCAAAGATGGTTTAATTGATGCATTAGCAATTTCAATAGTCCTGCTTTTCAGGCTACACCATTATGAAAAATGAAATAAATTTTATCCTACTGAATTTTAGAAAGGAAAATATTCATACTCTGCTAATCATCAAATACAACAAGGACATTTGAAATCATAATTCAATTTGCTGTGACTGGATGCAGCTCCACCAACCTCAACAGGTTAATTATTTCACTGATATTTCCTCACAGACCTACATTCACCACAACAACAAACAGCTGTTTACCATTAACAAGACTCAATTTGACAAATGGCTTTATTATTTTCTAATTATTCACTTTGATCTTTCACAAATTTTAGTCATCATTTTCAATTACAACGAAGTTATACTTGACAAGAATCTCCTTTGGGAAAACAGTCTGGAAAAACAACATTTCCTTCAGGCCACTGACATCCATGGTGCTTTTCAAGCTGCCCCATCAGGTTGAGTGATGTAACAAACTGTGCCTATGGCCACGTTGTTGGCTTGATAGATTGAAATTCAAAAATCAGTCTATTTCTGTTTGCACGAGCAGTGCAAGTTTTCACTGTCCATGATCCATGTAAGATGAATTTGGAAGAGCATTCTGAAGCTTCTGACTTGATACTTCAATGGGTCTGCTCATTGCACAGTTAAAAAGGTTTAAACCTTTGCAGAATAAGGTATTTCTATTGCAAATATTCCCAGCCCTCCCCGTTTTCAGTTCTGCTAACTCCATGCCTACCTGAACACATAGTTAGGCTGAAATTTTAAAACAATGTAAGTAACTGAATCAAATCCTCTTTTGCACAGTTTTAGCCAGCCAGTTCCCTAAAGCACAAGGCAGGATCCCCAAACTGATGCCATTAGCAGAACGTTGCTTAGTTACTCCAATGAAAAAAGCTACTGGAGTTAAGATCAAAGTCTAATTACAACATCTGCATCACAGCACTAAGTTGATCTCATTATAAACAGGATGAGTTTGTAATTCTTACACCAGGAAAATTTGAAGGAAAAGAATACTCCCTTATTAGGAAAAAGAAATCCTCATGGCAATTTTTCAAAGAAATACATTGCTACAGTTCTTGCAAAAGAACAGGGGTGGCTCTTGGTACCACCTGAACACTGACATAAATTCAAAGCACTTGCAAACTTCAAGCCTTAAAATCATCAATGTCTTCAAGTTATTCATGCAGGCAGTAGCTCATTTGTTCTTGAGAACATCCTTCTCCAGGGTCAGCTTCACCCTCTTGAATGCCAGAAAAAAAACCACACAGAATTCATGTAATTCCCAATGCCTTAAATACATTTTCTAAATCCACTGACAATGTTGATTTACAAACCTAATTGTTTCCATTTCTTTGTTAGCTAAGACACTCAATTTCCACAACAATATCTGGGTAACAGGGAATTAACTTTAAGCAATATAACCCAGGTAATGAAGAACTTTGAAAGAGAAGAAATGGGAAAAAAGACTTTGAAGATGAAAGATGAAGCAGCAATAATTGAACCCTTTTCCATTCAGGCCCACTCTAAGGAACTTTATATCACACCCAGGAATCTAGAAATGTGACTTAGTCATTATTTCTGTGTGAATTTTCAATCTCATCTTGTTAGAAGAAAAAAAAGAAACATCTTCCAACTTCCAAAGTCAGAAGCTAAGGAAATCAGTCACTGAAAATTCTTGCTATGGTTTTCTTCCATTTTTGTTCATGACAGTATTTCGGTGACATTACTTAACCACCAGCAACTGAAAGTCAGTATATTACAAGAGAAGATCTCATTCTGTGAAATATTTTGCTTTGTAAAGTTTTCTGAGGTATGGAACTCTTCTAACATAGAAATCATTCCCATTCCCTTTGTCAAGTTGTAACAGTCTCATATCAGTAAGATCAGTCATCAAAGATTGGAGTGGGAAGTAGAAAAACAACTCATTCCAGTAGTCTTAAATATCTTAAAACCTTCCTAGACAAGGCATCTTAAATACAGAAATGCAAAAACCCAGCCAGTGAAGCAAAAATTCATACAAGTTTAGAATAATTGATGTAATTAAGAGATGATGACAAGGGAAGACATGTCAATATTTGGGCATGACTATGTTCCAAGATATTTGTTTTAGCAAAGAGGAATGCTGAAGGCATAGGACCCCTCCCAAAGGCAGAGACTAAAATTATTATACTCCTCACAGACAATTCCTCAATTGGATTGACTGTCTCTCCAGTTTCAAAAATACCTCTCCAGCTAAAGTATAAGAGATGTGCATAAATATGGATAAACCACACAGCTATTCCGATATATAACAGCTCAAAAATATCTGTAGAATTAGTTCACATTCCCAAGGGGAATACATGCATCCCTGTAAAGACAGAAACAGTGCAGGTTTCAGTTCTAAGAACACCTGCTTTCCTTTCGTAGTCTCTTTCCTACTTTTTACTACCCTGATGGAACCCACCCAAGGTTCCCTAGTCACAAGTCACTGACCTTCTTTTTGCACTCTTAGTCCCTTTCTACTTTGTCATTTGCTCCTCTCAAAGCGCATAGATAATTTCTATAAATATTGTAGCGTATTTGATGCTTTAAAGACAATTTCTTTAGCAGAAAAAACAAGTACATTGCACTTAATTGAGAACACAATGGTTTGACTAACAGAATTCAAGACTTACCACTGCATGGCCTATAACTGTATGAAATTACTGCTACTAAGGTGAAGTCAGATTTTGCCAACTTCATCAGCATTTCTCAGATAATAACAAGACCTCAAATATCTCAGAAAATTGAAGGTGTTCATATACCTTTCCACAGAAAGAGAACTAGCTAATAGGTAAAGAATAGTTCCATCCATTTTAATCAAAATTATAATCTAGATGCAACTGCTAACTATGACCTTTCCATAACAAAATTCATTCCCAGTGAAGAAATATCACGATCATGCTTTCTTGTGCTCTCCCTCACCCTTTGTATAAAATCATAAATAAAAGACTAAAGAATTGCTATGACAAGTATTAACATGCTTTGTAAGGACTCTACACTAGGGAATGACACAAGTTTCAGGGTATCTCCAAAAATAGTAATAATAGCATTTAACCACAAGTACTTCTTAGAATGTATTGGTTTCCTTATTTTTAAAATGGAATATTCTACATTCCACTAGATAATTAAACTGTGAATAAAAGTAGGCAAACGGGACTCCACAACAATAAGTTACAAGAGATGACAATGTGTGGTAACTACTCGAATAGTTTCAGAAACCCACACCAACTGACAGTGGCTTATAGAGAACTTGGCTAGCATGCAAGTAAAAACAGAAAACCTTACAAGGAAACAGTTCCCAAACAAGGAAGGGCATCTGTGCAAAGAAAAGTTCTAATGTACACATTGCTACAAACTATCAACGTATCAGCAACACTACAAAACAGATCTGGAGAACAAGGAGCAGCAGCTCTGGAAGAGTTAGAAACCAGCAATCAGATCTGCTAAGTGGGACGGCAAGGTGCACCCAAAGAAGCTGAAGCCCAAGCAACACAGGCCTAGGGACAATGGCCAAAAGCCCAGGCCAGCAGATAAAACTGTACCAACAGGAACAGGTCCATAAAACAAAGCAGGCACTGCAGAGAGCTCTGTAAAAACACAAACCAACAGCCCAAAGCATCCCAGAGCAAAGCCCAAGTCTGAGCTGAACTAGAGCCTGGGGCTCATGGCAGAGGCGTGCCTGGGGAGCCCAGGTAAATGTGGTCATGGTAATTAATTCTGAGTCCTGAGAGGGCCTGGGAACAAAAACATTGGAACAAAAGGAAGCAAAACCAAGTGCATCAAAGGCTTCTAACATAATTAAGCACTGAGCTCCCCTCCTAAAAGCTGATTGTTTCCCATGATAACACAAATGGATTAATTGCTAATGCATTTACCTAACTTTACAGTCTCCAAAGGGAAGGGATTTGAAATTTCACAAAAATACTTTAAATAAGGGCATTGAACCTAGCCATAAATAAAAATTATTGGGAACCAAAGCCAAATGGAGTGAGCAAAACAAGTACCTGAAAAAAATAATAACCTGAGTGCAGGTGAGGCTGGCCAGGGTAATACAGATGTTTCACATACATCTTATTCTTAATTACTCTAATTAGCTGCTGATTTAGTATTTAGTCTTTGTGCTACTTCTATATTAAAATATTTGTTCAGAGTTCAATGTATTTAATTGACTCCTATCAATTAAAATTGTAAATTACCTGATCTTGCTGAGTTTTTAAGTTAAGATTCAACAACATTCCTGCTCTAAAAATCACTCTAAGCAATAGTGTAACATGAATACTCTGTGATTGTGCAAGGAAGAGATAACAGCTGTTCTGAAGAAAGTACCATGGCCTATGACAAAACCTGAAAAAGATAAAAAAAGAAAACCTACCTATGTGACTTGGAGGAAAGGAGAGAAAAAAGTACAACACATAGCTGTGGTGTGGAGGAAGGGAAGTGTAAAAAAATGGTTAAACATTTTTCAGACTAAGTTCTAGGTAGGAAAACAGCCCTACTGAACAACCAGCTTCAGACCTAAAGCCTTTGAGTTCTGCTCCTGCTCAAAAGCAGGCACTGCAAGGATTCCAGAGTGTCTGGGTACAATCTTTAGACAGTTCTCAGTGGATTCTTGGAATGCAGGAATGTTCCTTCAAGGTAGAGAGAATTCCTAGAAATTCTTCGAGAAAGACTTCCTAGAAGGCACAGAGGGGATTCCTGGATGCACCTGGAAAATTCCTAGAAAACATGGGGCAAACACCAGACAAACTCCTAGGACACACTCAGAAAATACCTAGAAAACAGAAGAGAAAATAGAACATTTCTAGGAACCATTGGCAGAAATCCCTACAAAGCAAGGAAAGAAAACTTTCAGAAAGCACCATGAAAATTTCTATCAAGCCTAAAAAGAAATTGTGAAAATTCCATAATAGCACAAGGGAAATTCCCAGACACTACAGTGGGAATTCCTTGAAAGCATTTGGGAATATTCCTAGGAAGCACTGGGAAAAGCCCTAGAAAGGTTCAAGACCATTCTACATAAACCATGTAGGTCCATGAAGTTCTACAGATCTACCATGAACCATGTGATGGATTTCCTCCTTTTCTTTGTTTTGAACAAAGGTCTGAGAAGCATCAGCTGTTCTGGCATTGGAAGAGACCTTTAAAACTGGCATTTCCAATCCAAATTACAATTTTGCAAACCTCTTACACAGCCACCTCAAAGTTTTTCTCCTGTATTGAGGAGACATAACCTACTTTTAGTCGTTTCCTGGATTTAAACCATTCCATACCTTTGATAATTCTTGCTGCCTTCTCTGAACCTTTCCCAGTTCTAATATGTATTTTGAGGACAGGAGAAGTATAGGGATACCACAAACACAATAGGACTGAGACAGTTTTTGTTATATTCTTGGTTCCTTTTTAAATTAAGGCTAACAAATTTGTTTTTTGCACATCAAGCACTGACCCTTCCCTTTGACTGTTCTTCCCTTTGTTCCCTTTGTTCTCATAGCTGTATACTGAATTTAACATGCCACTTTGCTGCTAAGTCCCTCAGGTTTGTATGGCCCCTCTCTAATTCTCAGCCAATCCACTCTCATTCCTGTACTGAACACTACACAAGGACCTCAATGTTACATATCCAAAAGAAGATTTAGTGAACCACTGGATTATAGATTTTGCAGAAACAGATAACCAAGCATCCCTAAGCAGTAATGAAAAGGTGTCACAGACCGACACTGACAAATTTTAAAATGTACCCTGTTAAATTATCTGCAGCTGTCCACTCTCCTTGCTTTGAAAAGCTTTCACCCCAAAGTTTCAAGAGAAGGGAATGTGCAGCTGGGACTCCAGTCACTCCCACAGAAATGTAGGGCCTGAGCATAAAATCCTTTCCTTGGCAACTTAAGACAAGTGAGTGTCCCCTGGCAGGCTCCAGGTGCAGGCACACATTTTCCTGATGCACCTGCCAGGCTGGCAATGACTTCTGCTGGAGATGCACACCAGTGGTGTCCACCCAAGGTCAGTGACTTCACCAGAACTTCTGTCAGCAGGCAGAGATTTGCACCCTGTGAGGCCTGGCCTGAGCCACCCCTGGGCCTTGCCCATCCAGATTCCTCACTGCAATGGAACTTTTTCCATGGAAAGATACAAGACTGGATGCTCACTGGAACATTAAGTAAACACATTGAGGGTGGCCCTCCCAGAAAGACATGCAGACATACAAAAGGTCTTTCCATTCCATTTTTAAGCATGTCTTTACTATTTATTTATGAGCTTTTGTTATAACAAAGCCTGGTGTTTGAAATGTGCAATATCTGGCCTAAGTGTCATAGAGAACTTATACTTAGTCAAAGAACCTCCACAAATACAAAAATCCCACCCTAAAGCAAACACATGCCAACTACTCACTTTGAACAATCCTTATTTGATTAATAAACAATCAGGCCACGTCTTCAAATCCATCTACCACGAAAAAAGACCATGTTAAAAACAGTTAACTTGTCAATTTAAAATGAAAATTTCCATTCCAGCAATAGATAGGATAAAGCCTAAAAAAAGAATCAGTTTAATATTTTATTTACTTTGTATGCAAGGAATAATTGTAACAAGAAAATTATTTTATTTCTTGAGTTATAATAATTGGGAATTTTGAACATTAGTCCACCAAAACCCACTACATATATAAAGAGAAAAAGAACCCAATGAAATATTGTTCTTTCTTTTTAGAATCTTTAAAAATTGCATGTTCTACTGTAGAAGAAGTTAGTCTGGTGTACTAAGTATGAAAAAAAAAAAAAAAAAGGAACATGATTCCCTAGAAATAGAGAGCAACAAGCCCAACAAGAAAAAGTAATGAAGCTGAAAATTATCTGAACATTGACTGTGCCAGTTTTTCAGTTTTGTATTAGAAATTAAGACAATGCTGGGTAATATCTGATTTGTCCAAGAACTGATGACTTCTGTCTCCAAATTATCAGATCTGAAAGGAGAAATGCAGCCATTCTTGAAGATCAGCTGCCATCTAGTGAACAGTGAGAAAACTGCTGAAAACATTACTTTCAGGTTTTTGTCAATTTAAACCAGATTCTTGGAGGAATATTGTTTGCCACTTTGTAAATTTTGGGATCTGTAAATTCTTCAGGAGCATGGCTACTAAAAAGTGTGCATTTGACATGAGGGCCATGTCACTCAGCAAAGTTTTCTAAGAAAATATATGAATAATATACATGTGATTCCACAATTTGTTCAAAATAAGCCAATCCTCTGGTCTTTCAATAGGACATAGTAGTTTTTTGGGGGCTTCACTATACTAAAAAGAACTAAACTATCAGTGTCTTAAAGTAAAATAATCAGTATTACAGCAATAAAATACAGTAAAAACTTAAAGAAGTTTAAGTAAAAATTTACTGAAGAGTGCTCATCAAGCAAAAATAGCAGAGTTTTTACATTGGACACTAACTTTTGTCACTTTGTTACTTAAGATTAGATTTGCAGGTGTTTTCTTTCTCATAAGAAATCAGATATTCCAGATACAATAAGTCTGTTAGAGGGAACCACTATGTATGAATATAAACCACAGAACTCATTGCAAATATTCAATTTTCCATACTTTCCTTTCCTAAACACAACTTTCTAAAACCAAGCAGAGAGTCTACCACTTACAGTTTGAAACTCTGAAACAGAAATCTGCCATTTTAAACAGAGTATGTTTTTTGTTTAATGAAGTATGTACTTGAGGGCACTCATGTTTATGAGAACCTTTGATGGAAAGAAATAAAACAAGAGAATATGTTTATAAGACATTGGCTTGAAAATACATTTGCCTTCTTGGAACGAAAGCTCCTTATAATCCTTCGTCTGTACATTCTCTGGACAGACATACTAATGTATGACAGACAGACATTAGTATGTCCTACACCAAATACCTGGAAAGTCTAAATATTCCATATGAGCATATTCCATATAAACATTTGTGTATGTGTGCAGTACAGAACCGTGCCATGAAAAGAAAGATTAAGTAGATATCCAGGAGTAGAGGAATAGAAAATAGACACTGAAATGAGAAAATTTGGTCATGAATTGAAAGGAAGTCTATTACAGGTCCTTTTGCATATAATTAGGCATAAAGAGAAGGCTTGCTGTTTTTCACACTACACAGCCCTACAAAATTTTGTGAGTTCTTATTCAGCATTTAGAACTATTATGAATTGGTTCTCTTCACACTACTTGCTTTTATTCATATGACTTACTGAAGCATTTTGTGTAGAGCCTTGGTTCAATAAGGAATGTGATTAACCAGGACACCATCACAAAGGTTTTCTTACACTGCCCCTCTTGACACCTTCAAAATACAATGCAGGACAGGTTATAGTTGTGCTGTAAACCACCTTCTCTGGGTTTTCTGTGAATTTACCTGTGTCTGACGGGCATCAAGCACTTGAGATCCCAATTCTTATATGTCTGTCGTCTCAAAGTCTGTGTGTATTCAGCACATATGACTTTATTTAAAACAAAGCTACTTTCAAGAATAAAACTATGCACATACTAAATTTTATCTTGTAGCCCACAACGCCGACAGACCTCCTGGAAAGATTTTATAAAAGCACCGCACAATTCATGGCACAATCTAAGAAGGTGGGGGACCAAAACTTTTCTTAAATGCTGACTAAGCATTCGTCAGAGCACATACTGCAACAGGTTTACCAAGTGTTGAATTTGTATCTGTGTCTTAATTACTTGTATCAGCAGCCAATGGTGTGGCTCCCCATGTTCTTTTAACCAGCACCCATAGCTGAATCAGTGGTGACCGCTGGTGACAGAGGAGCAAAGGGAAGCACTGGCAGGGGCACAGGGATGGGGACGCCCAACATTTGGGAACATGTTCAGAAGCCCTGAACAAACCGGCAGTGCTGAGGAGACAAAAAGAGGGCAAAGAAATGAGGGTGGCAAACAAGCCCTGTCATGACCAGCTGTGTGGAGAACGAGCCAGATGACAATTAGAAAGGGGGTCAGTGTATTTCATCTATGGGATAAGGGTGTAAGAAGTCTCCAGGGCACAGCACTCACCTCACAGGCATTGCTTTGTCAGCCCTTCAAAAGGGAAGGCCCAGAGCAGAGGCTGAGGGAGGGCGTGAGGGAGATGGCGGACATTGAGTACTGGGGCCATTTCTAGGCCGTTCAGTTCAGGAAGGACATTGAGGAACTGGAGCAGGTCCAGAGAATGCCAAAGAAGATGTTGAAGCGCCTGGAGCACAAGTCCTATGAGGAATGGCTGAGGGAGCACGGAGGGCTCAGCCTGGAATAAAAGAGGTCAGGCAGGACCTTAAAGGTCTCCACAACTCTCTGAAAGGAGGCTGAGGCCAGGTGGGGCTTGGCCTCTTCTCCCAGACAGGACAAAAGGCCACAGAACTCAAGCCACACCAGGGGAGGTTTAGGTTGAACATTAGGGAATAATCCTTCGCAGGAAGGGCGACTAGCTATTGAATAAACTGCGCAGGAATCCGTCCCCGGCTGTGTTCAAGGACAGACTGGCACTGAGTGCCACGGTCAGACTAACACGGTGGTATTAAACACAGCCAGTATTCGATGATCTCGGAGCTCCATTCGCACCGAACCCACTCCGCGATGCTGAGGGGACTGAGGCGGGGCGCAGTGCGCGTGCTCCGCTGTGGCGCATGCGCGGTGCCGTCTGTCAGCGCGCGCGCGGCTCGGCTGCGCTCCGGCCCGTCCGCTCCCTACCCGGGGTCCCGTCCCGCCTGCCCCGGCTCGGCAATGCCGGGCGGCCGCGGTGCGCCGGGCGGTGGCGGAGCGGGAGCCCCGCGGGAGGGCCAGACGCGGTGAGTAAGGAGCCGACGGGCTCGCGCAGAGCAGGGAGGGTTACTGCCCTCCCTCTCGGAGGCAGCGATGGAGGCGGCAGTCTTAAAGCTGCTCCCGCTGGACCCGCGAGATGAGGGCACGCAGCGGTGCCGCTTGGGACCTGCCGCGCTCTCCTTGCTGGGAGCCAGGATCGGCGCCCCGCTGAGGATCTCCTTGCCCGGCGGCTGCTGTGTGTGCACGGCGTGGCCCCGGCACGACCTGGCGGACGGGTACCTGCAGGCCGACCTGAGCTGCAGCACGGCGGGGCTGCCGGGCCGGGAGCTGCGCGGGCTCTCGCTGAGCTTGGACCGGCTGTGGCTGCTGCCGCACGGACCCCTGCGAGCCGCGGCCCTCAGAGTGGTCCTCAAGAGCGCCGCGCTGAAAAAGTCCACTCCCAGAGCGGTGTTGCAGGAGACTATCCGAGAGCTGCTAAGAAATGTGTATGTTTCGCCTGGTTATGTTGTTACTGTCGCCCCAAGTCCCGAAAATCCCGTGGTGTATGTTGAAATACTGTCTGCGTCTCCTTTGGAGGAGGGAGCTGGATTGATAACTCCCCAAACAAGCATAAAAATTAAGGAGGTGATCACTTTAGAATGGTACCGACATCTATCAGAAGACGCTGCCAAAACTCAAATTGCAGGACTGGATGATGTGGGGACGTCCTTGAAAGAAATGATTGATTTGCCTTTCCGCTTTCCAAAAACTTTCAAGAAGCTGGGTCTTTCTGTCCCGAATGGAGTGCTGTTAATTGGGCCCCCGGGTGTAGGGAAAACGCTCCTGGTAAAGGCAGTAGCGAAAGAGCTGGGTGCGCATCTGCTGGGCATCAGTGGCCCAGCCCTCCATGGTTCAAGACCAGGGGAAGGTGAGGAGAATTTGCGAAGAGTCTTTGAAAAGGGCAGAGAGATGTCAAACGAGGGCCCAACCATTCTGTTTTTTGACGAGATTGATTCTTTATGCCCAAAGCGAGGAAGTTCAAACAATGCTCCTGAGGATCGGATTGTTGCTCAGTTGCTGACGCTGCTGGACGGTGTGGGGAGTGAGGGCAGGATGGTCATTGTGGCAGCCACAAACAGGCCTGATGCCCTGGAGCCTGCGCTGAGGAGACCTGGCAGATTTGACAGAGAGGTAAATAAACCCTGCTGATCATACACTCGCATTTTTCTTTCCATATTGAGGCGGAAGGGAGCTGTTAATAGTTTTTGTTAATGTCTTCTAGTCATGTTTAATAGCAAGATTCTGTATGTTGGGACAGGTGTCTTGTTTCTGTCTGTAGTTTGCTGCAAATTTGGTATGGTTATTTTGGGGTTTTTTACTCAGAACACTGAGAGCTTCATATACGTGAAAATGGATGGGAGGAGTCTTTTTATTCCTTTATCATAGAGACATTGACCTGATCTTCAGAGGGTTTGTTTGTTTACAGATGCTTAGCTTTACAGGATTGGATTTTTTCCATTTAAATCCTAGATTGAACATTTGTGTATTTCCCCTAAAAAATTTATTGTGACAGAGAACTAGTAACCTGTTGTGTCAAAACTTCTATTCAGGTTTCAGTAACAGAGGTTGGGTCTACTCTGGAAAACTTCCATTAGCCTAGTAGTCCAAAGAAGAAAACCACATGCAGTTATACAACACACAGTGCTTGTGCTTGTAGTGTTTATTTTCCTGGCTAAACCCACTCCTCCACCAGTTTAATTGAGTTCTTTAATTTTCTGAGATTTATAGATAGTTGAGATGTATTTTTAGGATGAAGTTTTACCAAGTTTTCAATAATATATGAATGTTTATCTATTTCATTTTTTCCTATCATATTAGTCTAATTTAGTGCTTGTGATATAAGGAAATTATTATTTCAGTGTTACAGGACTTGATAAATGCTGAGTGTCTTATCAAAAGCTCTTTATGCAAACACTGTTCCCTTGGAAAGTAAATGGCATTTTAAATACTTGTAATTTGTATAGTGCTGGCAATAGATTTCCTGTAAAACTCTCTAGTTGGGATATAAGTATATATAAATTTTCAGTAGCCAGTATAAAGAAGGGACAAAATTGCTTGCTTAGGTCTGTAAAATAAATGCATATGGCAAATTATCTCCTAAAATATTTTGTTTATTCTGTTTGGTTTAGGTTATTATTGGGACCCCAACAGTTACACAGAGAAGATCCATCCTGCAGTTGCTGACATCTGCCATGCCCATTTCTGCAGAGGTTGATTTGGCTAAGCTGGCAGAAATGACCCCTGGGTATGTTGGAGCTGACCTTACAGCGCTCTGCAGAGAAGCTGCCATGCAGGCTGTGTCCCACAGCTCTTGGGTATGGTTGCAAATCAGTCAAGAACAATGCCAGTAATGTTTGTACTGCCCTTTCCTCATTAATAATTTACTTGAGAAGCTCAACAAGTTGAATACTCACACCAAGCATATTATAAATATAAATATGTTATTTTTGCTCATCCTTTCAGTTCTCACCTTAGTTCTGTTACTGCATCTGTGGTTTAATAGAGGTATTTTATAAGCCTGTTTGAGATAAAATACATTCTTCAGTATGTGGTGAAAATGGATTTTGCAACTTTTTTATTTCTATTCATATGATTGTAGGATGTAATGTATGTTAACCCTGAAAGCAACTATTTGATTGAGCAGATCACTGCCTAATGGAGCTATAATTTAGAGGCTACTAGTTTTCTCTGAAACATTAATTTCTGCTAAAATTAGGGGGTTTTCCTGTATAAAAACTTGCTATTGAAGAGGTTATATTTTACTTTATGTTGCATTTTTGTGTCTGCAGTTTTTAAGCTCATTAGGTCAGGAATTGACTTCCTTATTAGTTGCATTTAGCCTTATGTGAAGTTTTTTGCATATTAATGCAGCATTTAAATATTACATTAAAATGTTGTTAATATTCTGTATCTGGGCTTATTTTTCAGGACTCAGCTAAAACTGAAAACATGATTACCATGGGAGATTTCCAAGAAGCTTTTAAAAAAATACAGCCATCCTCTTTTCGAAGTGCAGTTGGACTAACAGAGTGTAAACCTGTGACTTGGGAGCAAATTGGTGGTCTTGAAGATGTGAAATTAAAGTTAAAACAGGTAATGTATTAAACTAATTTAGATTAACAGCTAATTTCTAGTATGTACTTGGAGGTATTCTGTACCCTTCATTATGAAATTTTTTTCTTTTGCAAATTACCTGATTATAAATTGTATTTTAAACATTATTACAGTGTTACTACAATGTTTGAGTTAGAAATCTTGCAGTCACAAGATACCACCACCAAGCCTAATAATATGGGAAAATAGGCATGTTTTTAGTAGCTGAAAAATAATTAACTTTTAGCCAGATAATTTGTCCATTCCTGAATATTTATCCAGGGATGGCTCTTGGCTGTTATCTCTTCAGGAATGCTTTTAGTTCTGTTTCAAATGGAAAGTTTAAGCAGGGGGCGTTATTTGAAGAAAGACTAAATCACTATTCTCTGATTTCCAATTAATGTTTGTATCAAGGAGAGGAAATTATTTACTTGGCAGTTTTGTTGATTGCTCGTTACTAAGAATTTAATCTCTTTTTTATGTACTGCCAGAGTATCGAGTGGCCTTTGAAATTTCCTGAGGCATTTGCCAGGATGGGCCTGTCCCATCCCAAGGGGATTCTTCTCTATGGGCCCTCTGGGTGTGCCAAAACCACGCTGGTGAGGGCTGTGGCCACGAGTTGTCACTGTTCCTTTCTCTCTGTGAGTGGTGCTGACCTCTTCTCACCTTATGTTGGAGATTCAGAGAAGATTTTGTCTCAGGTACGGTTTTTAATTTATGTAAAATTCTGTAGTTTATTTTTGGTTGCTTTTTGTAAAGTATTAGTTAGACCTTAATTTTGTTGTTGAAAAGATCATAGAGCTCTCATCTGATTATAAAATAGAAATGGCTTACAGATTCACATGTAGATAAAGAGAGAAGCTGTCCCTAAAATTATACCAATATCAAACTTCAAATTCCTACCCTTTTATTTTCAGTTCATTTAGGAATATAAAAAAGAAGCAGAATTTGCCAAAAGTAAATGTAAGCCAGAACAGCTTTTAAGAATCATTGCAAAAGTACCTTTAAAGTAAATACAGAGTATATGTAAGTGGGATTCTTTTTTCAGGCATTAATGTTTTATTTTACTACCATTTGTTGAAAAGGTTTTTCGCCAAGCAAGAGCAAATACTCCAGCAATAATATTCCTGGATGAGATTGATTCCATCTTGGGATCTCGGGCACTCTGCAGAACTGGCCATGGGGTCTCAGAGAGGGTTCTCTCTGTGCTTCTCAATGAATTGGATGGGATTGGGCTGAAGGTTACAGAAAGAAGAGGAGGCAAGCTGCAGCTTGAGGCTCAGTGCCAAGAGCAAAGTGACGAGGAAAGAAAGGTATTTATGCTCCCTTTTCTGTACAGGAAGAATGAGAAGTGCTGCCCAGCTGTTTCAAAAATTTTAGTTGTTTGCATTCACATTTTAATCTTCAAATCCTTGGACTTAAAAACATGCAAGAAGCTGTTTTGCTCTGTCATAATTACTAGTTTTTAGAGGACACTGTATATAGGCTGCTGATTGTTTTTACATACACTGTTCCTCAGTGAGGCTTTGTTTGACCAAAATACCCACAGACATTACTAGCTGAGTGTTCATCTTCTGTCATAAAAATCCTTTTATTGACACTAAAGTAATTTTTTAGATTGATTGTGTGATTTTTACTCTCAGTAAGTTCCTCCCTGAGCTTACTTTTTCTAAGTCCTTCCCCTACTTCATTTGCAGCTCTTTCTCTCACATGATGCATACAAAAGCAGCACAGTTATGATCTGTTAGTTACTTAAACACAGACTTGTACCTTCCCTTGTCAGTGAATTATTTACAGCATTTAATATTTAGCTTTTTTGTATATAAATTCTTTCTTATTATGGTACTCTTTGGGGGAATAATAAAGAAAACAGTTCCAGAATTGTAGGATACTCATTTTTTTTGCATATAAAATGTTCTTCATTACAATCTGGCCAAAGGAAAGTCTTTATGTATTGCTAAGGCAGATACTAACTATATTTCTTCTTTGTCATATAATCTGCCCTGTGTCGGTTTTCGGCTGTTTGAAGGGCCTGGAAAGGCCCGGAGTGGCTTTGGGGCAGCCCACGTATCGAAGGACGAGAAGAGGCTTCAGTTTTTCTTTCGGTTTTTATGTTTATTAATTGTTTATCTAAAAGATTTTCTTTCAGCCTGACAGAGGTCTGCTCAGCAGTCAGCTATGAGCACACTGTGCCGCCTTCTGTACAGCTACTTATCTTTATACTCATGGTTACGTGTACAATATTTATCATTTTTCTTCAATACCATTTATTCTTATTGCTGGGTGCACTTTTAGTAATGACTAATCTAAAAGTGCCACCATCACCAAAGAAGATGGAGGAGAAGAAGAAGAAGGACAGGACATGCCCCAATTCCTCCATCTTACTTCTCTAAACCCCCCTGTACATAAATCCTAAACCCTGTGTCTCACCCTCTAATTAACTAATCCTTTCACCATTCACCCCAGTGAAGTCCTCCTATCTTCATACAGGTGTCGTCTCCTGTGTAGGGTCAAAGTCCAGCCACCAGACACTTCTGGCAACATTCCAGGACTCCCGAGCCCCCCAAGGGTGGTCTCGGTGGCCCGGCACCTCAGGACTCATATGCTGAGATCCCACAGCCCTGCACCAAGGCATTTTTTTACCTCAAAAAAGATAAAATACTAATATTGAAGGGAAAGTAAAATGTAAAATTACATTATCTTTTTGCCCTTCCCCTCTTCTCATTAGTAGTTAACTAATGTATTTTGATAATATCTATCTCAACCATGTTGCACTAATTTGTTTATGATCTCTTACTCAGCTAGAGTTTCAGGAAACTTTGAACAAAGATTTCCTGGTAGTTGCTGCAACAAATAGACCGGATATGTTGGATGATGCCTTGCTCCGTCCTGGAAGGCTGGACAAGATGATTTATATTCCACCTCCAGATCTGAAGGTATTGCACATCCATGCATGGCTTTAAAGGGAGAGATGTTAATTGCCAGCATGCTTTAAGAGCAAAGGGGATATATGTCTGTAACATCCTTCACAACTGATGGGTGTTTCACTGGAGATCAGTCAACAAATTCAAGGTACAATGAAAAAAAATTCAAAAGTAATAAAGATATTTGTATTTTAAACACCAATAGCATTTTAACTGGTGTGGGTAGTTATCATATTGCATATGGAAAATACAGAAAATGTATATTTACAAAATCAAGCTACAATTCAGGAAATATCAAAATAAGTTGTCTGTCCTTGCTTCAAGTAATTTTTGTATACTGTTCCTAAGGCTAGTGTAGCTATTTGTCCTGAGCTTCACAAAAAAAAGTTGTCCCAAAGCATGCCAAATCAGGCCTGTTCAGCCTAAAATAGTGTGTTTTCATGAAGCAAGGAGTGACTGTGAATAATAAATATATGAGACAACCAGAAGTGTGTTATCTCCATTAATAGCATTTTATTCTTCCACCAAAACCAGGTAGTTTTGGTGCTTTTCTGGATTTCCTTTGACTCTAATTTCAAGTTTAGTACTGCTTTGAAGAAAGATTAATTTTTTGTTTGTTTGGTTTTGTTTTCTTGCATAATATGCACCAACTTACAGGGAAGAGTTTCCATTTTGAAAATCTGCACTGAAAAAATTCCATTAGATACTGATGTGTCATTAGAAGATGTGGCAGTCCTGACAAACCTCTTTTCTGGAGCTGATATTGAAAACCTGTGCAAGGAGGTAAGAAATATTCCTGGCTTATCTGTGAGATAAACTCTAAATAACAACTTTGAATGAAAAAAGAGCTAACTCATAGATGTTACTGAGCCATCTGTAGTAGAGATGCTTTGCCAATTTGCATTGAAAATCCAAAGAGAATGGTTAAAACAGAAGAATTGAACAAGGGTTCATTCTTTAAATAAAAAGTTGTGGTAACCTTACCTGGATCTTTATCTCTTGTTAAATAACCATAAGTTATACAGTGCTGTTTTCAGATGCTTTAACTAATGCTTTGTTCCTTGTAAAATATTTTAGAGTACTTACAGTGTTCTTTACAATTTAAAACATGATAAGGACTAAATTGTTTTTCTTTTTCTTTTAAAGGCTGCTTTGTTGGCATTGCAAGAGAATGGACTCGAAGCCACTGCTGTAAAACAGGAACATTTTGTGAAATCATTGCAGACTGTAAAACCATCTTTAACCATAAAAGACTTGGAATTTTATGAAAAATTCTCTAATCAAGAATTAGCCTCTTGAATCTATAAAGGAGTGGCATAAGTATTTTGAAATATATTACAAAGATTTTGAAAAGGTTTGCATCTTTCCTGCTTTTTAACACTGTACTTACTGTAGTTTTCAGGGAGTGTGAAATACAGTAAAGTGTCACTTTTAAAAAGTTCTGTAATTTAAATAATGAATAATAAATTAAAATCTTGTTTGCTTTGGGTAGGTTTACATCTGATGAAACAAGTAATTGAAATACGTAGATGAAACACTATGGTTTTAGTTTAGTGTTACTGTAGATTTCCTACTTTTAAGTAGGAATGGCATAAGAAGAAAATGTAAAATGTGTTGTGAAGTCTCCAAAAGACAGCAAATACATAAAAAATAGAAAAGCCTTCAGGAAATTAAATAGGAAGAAGTCTCACTCTATATAAAATGTAAGATGTTTTATATGTGCCTGTCTAGGCTTACATTCCTACATCATCAAGCAGATTCCCAAATACAGTGGCAGTGAAAGGGTTGCCATAATGACAATTTCTGCAGAATTCTTTTCCCCACCCAGCCATTCCTTGTCAATACATTTTTGTGGGTTGCCTTGTAAAATACATAGACACTTCTAAGGAAATTGGTGTTACATGTATGTAAGTGTGCAGTTTAACTTACTAGAGTAGGAGGGTTTTTATTATTGTTTATTACCTTTTCTTTTTCCCAGTCAAAATGCTCGAGAACAAAATACACCACTGACAAAGACAGTTCCTTATTTTAGCCAAGGTTCAGAAATTATAAGCCCATTAACAATTATTTCTTTCTCATAACAGGCACACTAGGGACTGCACTGAGTGTGGTTTATAGTGAGATGGATCACAAAAGGAACTTCCAAGGCAGTTGGTGGCTGAGGAAGGCAAAAGGCAGTAGTAAAGCTGTTGTAACCTAGGAAAGGGCTCAGATACAGACAACTGCCCTACAGCTTGGCTTTCATCACCAATTTATAGAAAGGACCATCCTGTAGCTTTATTGGTAGCAACAAATAGACGGTGCTTATAAATACACAGAGTTTTCTCAGCAGCAGTGCTGAGAAAAAGTATGAAAACTGTTTGGCTGCCCAGTGTTTGAGAGTTTCCATTGGAATTGCTGCATGTCAGAGTTGTTACAGTAAGATGCTGCCAGCTCCTCCAAGATGCTGCTGCTGAATTTCCACACCCGCTCCCTAGAAGGACCAGCTGAGCTGTTTGTGCCCTGTCATGTCTGTTCCTTGCTGCTGGGAGTAGCAGAACATGCAGTGCAGGCAGCCTCTCCTTCCTCTCACTGCTTTCCGGTGGGCAAGAAAGAAGGGGAGAAACCAATGGATGGAGTCACCTGCTCTCACCTCCAGCCTGCCCCTGGTAGTTCTGCTCAGAGAGGGATATTGGGAAATGATATTGGGAAGTGAGAGGAGCTGTGGAACACAGGACAGTGATGAGAACCTGGGCCTGGGTTGAGCTTTTGCTGCAGCGCGAGGGGACGCAGTGACACCCGGCTCCTCTTTTGGTCACTATAAGCAGCTCTCCGAGCTCCGCAGAGGCAGCTCTGTCAGCACTGGGGCGTTTGCCTAGATACCTGGAGAAGGGGACAGACAGGAGGACAAAGGAGAAGCGGAGAAGCCAGGTTGGAGTGTTGCAGGCGCGGAGAGAGAAGGGTTGGTGCGGAACAGGCACAGGCTCTGTTCGGCCGCTCCCTGTGGCACCTGCAGGGGGCGCTGCCGGCCCGCGGGCCCGCTCCGCGCTGTGCCGCCCCTCAGGGCCCGCTCTGTCCGGCCGCCGGGGTGCGCTGTGCCGCTCTCAGGGCCCGCTCTGTCCGGCCGCCGGGGTGCGCTGTGCCTCCCTCAGGGCCCGGTCCGTCCGGCCGCCGGGGGGTGCGCTGTGCCGCCCCTCAGGGCCCGCTCTGTCCGGCCGCTGGGGCGCGCTGTCCCCCGGGGGTGCGCTGTGCCGCCCCTCAGGGCTTTGGGCTCAAAGAGCGCGGGGCGGGTCCGGCCGGCACCTCCTGCCGTAGCCGGGGAGAGCTGAGAGCTGTCTGAGCCGCTCCGCAGCCGCTGCCAGCATGAGCAAGGGCATCTTGCACACGCTTAGAACGAAAAGAGAAGTGAGTTGGCCGGAGGGGTCGGGGCCGTGGTTACCCGCCCGCCGGGAGGGATGCGGGGGGCTCGGGCGGCTGCACCGGGGTTGCCACTTGGTTTCCCGAGGAAATGGGACATTCCTAAAGTTGATGTGTTAAAAGTGAGGTGTGAAGAAGGGTAATGTAGAGGTAGAAGTGAAATTCACATATTAAAAGTGAAGTGTTGTAAAGGGTAATATCGAGGAAATATACAGGAGCAGGTAATCCCTGCCTAGTTCTGTGTAACCCTTGCTCCCCTACTCGTGGGTCTGTAGCTGGGACATAAGATCAGCTCTTTTCTCTATTTTATCTTTCAGCTCATTCCCTTGGCCGGAATATTGTCCTTCGCAGCAGCTGGGGCGTTCTCTTTTTGTATCTATTCCCTATTCCGCAAATCTGATGTGATGTAAGCAAAACCTTATTCTTTGGAGCTTACCTTAACTTGTTTTATTCAACCAAGTATTTGACTATCATGTTTTACACATAGAAAAAAAAAGAAATTGTGCCAGGCACATGTTCCAGAGTACTGGGAGTACTGATAATGACTAAAGTATCTGCAGATTGTAAATAGTGAGGAAAATAATTAATTTGGAGTGTAGTCCAAGTTATTTCCTAACTTTTGATTTAATAATTAGGGGGGTTTTGCTTTAGGTATAAGAAGCTTTAAATGTTCTAAACAAGAATTTCATATAATCACATATGTAGATGAGATGCACATATATTGCAACCAGGCTATTGACTTGTATATAAAGAACAGTGTTTGATAGTATTCCAATGGCTTGGCTGATAATTGGAGCCAAATCCTGTACTCTTAAAGGTTTTGGGAGTTCATTTATTTATTTTAAAGTGATTTGGAATAGGCATTTTAACTGTTAGGATAAAAGTGTTAGGGTAAAAGTCCCTTGTGTCTTTATTCAGCTTTGATTTTTCAGCTTGCTTCCCTCAATGATATGTGAACAGTGCTGGCTGGCTTGGTGCTTTAGAAGCTGCAAAAAAAGAAAGCTATCATTGATTCCTATCCAGGTTTTAAAATACAGTGCCCAAATCTTTAAACTTGTGTTTTAGGGAACTGCTAACTAAGGTGAATAGTTCTACTGACAATAGGCTGCTCATATGAAAATGTGTTCAAGGACACACCTTAAAACCATAATACCTGTTTTATCTTCTTTTAAAGCATTCACAAGATTGGCAGTTCAGAACCATGGGAAACTATTGATCCTGCCAAGCCTCAAAAGGTAATTTGTACATATAGTATATGTATAAATAGCATGAATTTCCAACACAATTAATCACTTCTTTCAATGTGTAAGAACTAGTAAAATACGAACGAGAGAACAAGTGTAAAGTTGATGTGTATCTAGTTAAAAGTGGAAACAAATACTTATTTGATTACTTTATGTCTTCACTCTATTAGCTAGTGATAGGGATCTCTTACACTGTAGGTCTGATCTTAAATTCATAGTGTTCTTCTGGTTGTTGTCCTATGTCCATTCCCACCCCAAACATCCATTTACTCCATTCCATTGATAACAGTGGAAACTTGGAGTGTAAGGAAGTGCTGTTTACCCTTACCTTGTTCCTGAATTACAGAATTGAGTAAGAATGTTTGAATACTGTAGCCGGAAGGAAAAATATCTTAATTTATTAGAGCACTTAGGATAAGGAAAAGTGAAATTATTTGTGTGATTACTTAATTAATATCCAAGTGATTTTGTTCAACAAATTATTGTATCATCTCTTGCATATTTCTGAAAGGAAAATGTAAAACCACTAGAACTTCTTCAGCAATAAGCTGATCTTTGATATGGGGAGATGTGGGAGTGGAGTAAATGCTCACTGGGATTTTCCTAACTTTCATATTTTCCATTTCTTCCAGCTGGTAACAATCAATCAGCAGTGGCAACCTATAAAAGAGCTGGAAGAGGTCAAAAAGCTGACGAAGTGAGAAGTTTCTGTTGCCTCCCAAAGGTACCCTATGAATCTAGTGGAATCATTTCTGCACAAACTTGACTACTGAAATCAGTGTGCGGAAATGCTTCTGCTACATTTTTAGGGTCTCCCTACATTTTTTTGGCCTCTGGATGAGGAGTTTGATGTTGCTTTAGAAGCTGGCATACAGCATCCACATAGTCCAAAAATCTGAATCAAAAGACTCATTTTCAATAAGCATTTGATGTAAATTTTTGAGTATTCAGATGGTGATTATGGATCAAAAAAGCCTTCATAGTTTTTGTAGAATTTCAGGATTTGTTTCAAAACACATTAGTTTTGCCATTTTATTAATTTTTAATAAAATAAATTCTAAATTTTTACATTTCATGCAAATTCAAAAGCCTTTCTAAATTGGGAATCCTGGTCTCCTTTCAGAGATACAGAACTTTTTGTTCTGTATTTCAATGTTGTATGGAGACTAAAGGCATAACCAGAGGATGTCTTTGTATGGCAGCATATGTGGTCATACAGTACACTTGCATTCCTTGTCTGTGTTAGATGTGGGGACAGATTAACAAAACTAATGTTGTGCTGCAAATATGGAAACTTACCCACTGAGGAGTCCAATAGGTTCTTTAACCTTCTTATTTAATTCTTATTGTATTTGAGATTGCAGATTTAGAACCTCAAAACCTAAGGGTTAAGCATGGCTAGAAGGAAAATGAAAATCAGGTAAATATTGTTCATTATTAAATTTTTTTGAAGTTACTAGAATTAGAAAATCTGCATCATCCAAAACTACACAGTGTTAATTTCTTATCTTTGTGCAAGGTTGTTCAAGTGCAAGCTGCAATGTACTGCACAATTAATAATATTTTTAAAGATTTCTACATGCTATTAGGTATATCTCTTTTATCAAATAGAAACTAGCTGATTAAAATTAGGAATGATTCTATGAAGAGACTCTTTAAGCTTCTGTGTGTTTGATCATGGGTTGGCCAGGGAAAGAATGTAATGGGCAGGGTCCCAGTAAAATCATGAGACAATAAGTGCATCCAATGGCAGAACAGTCCTTTTGCAGATATTTTCTGTATGTGCCCTCTTCCAAGCAGTTTCTCAGTCTATTGCACAGTTTATTTCACAGTGGGTGGTCAGAATTCATAATCCTTTCTGTGAGGAAGGGAGCAAAAGTGAAACAACTGCTAATTGGGAAAAGTCCCCTTAAATGAGTAATAGTCAAGTGCTTTAGGTTATTCTGCAGCAATGACAAACTTCATTTAGAAAAGCTGTCTCCTTAATTCCAAGGTAGCCTGGCTTCAGGAGCTGTTTTCTTCAACTAAGAAAAAAAAATAATCTAAATGTTGCATAAATATTTGTTTATCTAGTAAGGATGACTCAGCAGCATTTATGTTTTAGATGAGAGGATCTACTAGTCTTCAGAATAAGTCCTTAGCTTGTGTTTAAGGAATGACATTACAAGAAGATTGAATATCATAGAACCACAAAAATACAGAGCTCTGAGGAATACAAGTTTTAAGTGTTTTAAAACAGAAAATATTTTAAAATCTTTCCCTGTATTTCCATATTTCTACTGGACTGTAGCAAAAACAAAGTGCCATGCTCCAAGTTGATGCATTAATTGTTCTTCAGTAAGTCACTTTTTTTGGCTGCAAGTACTATGACCTAAGTATCTGTCAACATTGGGAAAGTGAGTGTAAGTAAATTTTAGTTAATTTTTGTATTTAGCCACATTTCAGTGATGTTTCTAGTAGCACATTAAGCAGTGTGACTGCTGTCACACTGTGTGACTGCTGTCAGTCACAGATTGTTGCTTATTTTATCATGTCCTGAAGCATAACAGCTGTGGTAATAAATCTGTTTTCCTTTGTAAACTGTTCTGTTTTTCTTTATTAATATGGATTTCTGGGGAGGGTTTTCACACAATCTAAGAAATCAAAAATTTTTTTTGGCAATTCAAAAAGATTATGAATATTGTTAAAGCTCTTAGGGTTTTTTGTCTTTTCTGACTGTCCCTAAAAATCTGTCTCCTGCATAAAGTATTTTTTTCTTATAAGTAGCATACACCAAGAGCAATTACTGTCTCCCCAATCAGCTACTCAACATAAATCCATAAAGCAATGTACAAGTTATTTCCTTGTTCTGCAAACAGTAAAGATTCAACTGGTTGAATTTTATGAGCTGATGTTTATGAGAACAGTAAGGCTTCCCTGATCTGTGTCATGCAAACCCATGAGTCTTAATTCCATGAACAATTTAGAGGCTGTTGAAATAACTTAACAACTTTCTTATTTCTCTCTATTTCCTTTGCTGTCTTTAGTCTCCTACTCCATTCTGTTCTTGATTTTGGTTTGGTTGATGTTGACTTTTTTTAACAATCACTACCTTTGCTCACCCTAGCAAGTACATTTACATGGAACTATATCACTTCCAAATTTCATAATAATTATGAAGTTTAATAAAATGGTCACTAGTTTGTTAGAGTTTCCAGTATAGGTTGGAAGCCATTAGAAATGTGTTTTAATAGTTCTAATCACTATTAGAAATCCACCATTAGAGTCTATGGTCATGCTTCTCTAAATTTTTCTATGTAGTCTATATGTAAATAACTTTCTGGAAGAAGAGAAGAATAGAAGGCTGCCTTTTGCAGTGTCTATACAATGAGTTGCTAATTTTTGTTATTACAGTAGTACATCAAGGCCTTAAATCTGCAGATCTTGTGGTGGTGTGGCAGAGTGTGTTGGGGGTTTTTGTTTCTTTGCATGTGATAGCCCCAGTGTCAGCATTTCTCCTTCTGCCCCTCTGCATTTCTCTGCCACAAGGTGCTATTAGTGCAGTTCTGCACTGTCTGGTTCCCTCAGTGCTGGCTTTGTGCAGAAAACAGTCACTTACAGAGGGGGCTGACGCACCTGTTGAAGGAAATGGTTCATCCTGCAGTTGTTGTCTGCCTTAGTGCAGAGGGTGGCTGTCCCTAGGACTGGGGCTGAGGAAAACAAACAAGAGTAATGGGAATGATTCACTGAATCCAGCCAATATTTGCTGTTGGACACTTCTGGAAAAGCTTTCAGCTTAAACAAACATGGCAAAATTTTCCTTTGCTGTCTGAAGCATTTGCTGTCCAGCACATCCAAATGCCATACAGGAGCACACGGACAATGAAATCCCATAAAAAGTGTAACTAAAATAGAAAGCAAAGCACTACTGCTGGCTTGGCCTGGGGCACTGGGTTGGTGGGTGTTGCCCCCCAGTGCTGGTGTGAACAGGGAGCAGGCAGCTTGTGTGCCCATTGCTCTCTCCATGGGGCAGCAGCCATGGCAGTAATGGCCCCTGGGAAGCCGTGAGGTGACACCGCATCCAGAGCACCTCGGCCTGCGCGCCTCGCCCTGGCCAAGGATCACACACCCTCACCAAGCTGTGCCAGCCCTATTTATGCTGGACCTTGCCCAGGTGAACAAGGGGTTTAATTTAATTAGCATTTACTTTTAGATAATTTTGTTGTGCATACGTTCCGGCCAGAGCCATTACTGGGGGGGTGTTGCCCTTCAGGGCTCAGCCAGGACGTGGGAGAGCCCCTCACAGCACCGGGAGCCTGGGGCTGGGACAGATTTCACCCTAACAAGGGAGAGCTGTCCTGCAGCATCACCACCGTGCCTGTGTGGGGACTGAGGGCCATGTGAGCAAGGTGTGGGGGTGGGGTGGCAGAGCACTGGTTGGGGGCCCTAGAGACAGTTTGTCTGGGTACCAGGATCTACACCAGTGCTGGCCTTCGCTGCCAGGTTACCAAATAGTTTAAATAAACCCTCATCTCTTACCAACAGGGGCATGACAAAGGGTTTGGTTTGGTGTTGGTTTTCACATTTAAGATTTTCAAGACTTCCTGGTGTGCCAGGCTGGCTCCATGGCTCTGTTCAGGGGTTGTGACATGCACGGCTCTGTCCTTTATCTGATGCTGCTGCTGCACAAACAAGGAAGTAAATGCAGAAAGTCCTGATCCCTGGTAGTAACAGAAAAATCTTATCAGTTTTCCAAAGAAAAGCAGTCATCTACTGCTAATAAATCACCAATTTACTGCATTAAAAGAAAGGGAAACATGTTCAAGCTGTTAAAACTGTTTCATTTAATGATGCATCTTTCCCTTCTGCTGTGACTTTTATAATTCAATAAAGCCTAAATTTTTTTAAGACTGTTAGCACTGTGCTGCCCATGCTGCTAACATTATTAAATATGTTAGCATTATGCTGCCATTACTGTGTTTAGTTTTCCTCTTGGCAGATGCTTTGAATGAAGCATGCTATGGCCAGAAAAAATTAATTCATCTTCAAGACTGCAGTATCCACCTCACTCCCTAAAGCAGAAATCCAAATCCACAGCACAATCCCAGTCACAATGACTTGCAGTTCTAGTCATCGCCTCATTGCCAAACTTTTGCCCATAATTTCCATGTTACAATAGCGAGTTTTACAAAGTAGATGAAAAAACATCAGTTTGAAGTTAGGTGAATGTTTTATACTGATTTCAGGGAAGCATAGAATTAATACAGTAAGGTTTGCAGTGATTGTGTATTTGTACTAGTATGTGCTTTTTGAAAATTCTCTCTCAAGAAAAATTAAAACATTTAAGAACTGGGCATGTCTGTGCTGAAGTTCCTGTATTTTTATTAGTTCGCAGAGGAGGCGTTTCCACTACACAAATCAGGGTGTTACAGGGAAGTTGGTGTTTGAGGATTTACTGTTGAGGGTGTCACTTCTCAGTAGGTGTAAAGGGCACAGGTGTACACCCTCTGCAATAAACAGAATTACCCCCAAAGTCATAGGTGGATTCCCTCAATAAAGAACCAAAGTGTTTGACCTTCCTGTCTGCTTTTAGAATTCCCCACACTTGTCTGGCTGGCAGTGCCACAGGTACAACCTGCATTCCTTAAGGAATAGTACAGCACAGGGTTTTGCTGCAGCTACAGTACATTTGTTGAAAGGAAGTGTAATCATTTACAAAAATCAAAGGCTAAATGAAGTTCTTTATCTACTGGGATTTTTTCTTCTTCATTAAACAGATAAAAGAAAATATGGCAACCCAACAAAGAAGGGAGATGGGGGAAACGCCAATATTCTTTTTTCATACAGTAATGAAAGTCTTTGATGTGGGCTAGACAGGTAAAATGTACCTTGTTTAGGAGAAAAGTGACTGTAAAACCATCAGATGTCTTAGTTGAACTGCACAACAGATCACTTTGCAGTCTGTAAAGGAAATTGGTATTGATTTAATTTCTGACCACCACAATTTGCTCCAGGTACAGTAGTATGTTCCATACTTGGTTGCATGGTAGTGTGATGAAGTCCAATGTTTCCCAGTTGCTATTTGCACTACCCACATGACCTGGCTTTATATTTTCTTCTCTCCTTCCTTTTTTTGTGCACAAACACACCTTGTATCATAAACAAAATATGAACTCTTAAAAAATAAAAAGAAAATTTTTGAAACCATACAATCAACCCTGCAGTATTAATGCCCCTACTTAGCCATAGCAGGGGGTGGGCTGATTAGTAGGGTTTAATTTTGTTATTACTCCAACTCTGTGAGCAGCTTCCTTCTAGCTCTGACAGCTAAAATTAGGAACTAGCTCTTCTCTTGATCCTCCCCTCAGAGCAATCTCAGATGTAGTAAGTCTGTGGAAGAAAAATATTCTGCTTTCATTGCTGCTTTACAAAGACAGTAATAGAGTTAATGTAACGAGATATCCTGCATAGCTATTCACATCTAAAACATATCTTCATTTACAGCTAAATGCCCATGAACCTTTAACATTTGATAAGCAGAGAGTTACTGTACTTTGATTTTTCTATTATATGACTTGAACTTTGCTCTGTGGCAAGTTGAGGAAGCTAGGTTGCTTGAAAACCATCTTCATTTATTCCATCTAGGTTCTGTTTCAAGCAAATAGAAAGAAACCAGTGTGTAACTGGTTGGGCAATTTGTTTCCAGTTTAAGGTGTGTCTCTTCTGCAATAGCTTAGAAAATACAGAATTGCTTAATAGCTTCAAGAAATGAAAGAAGACTTTACTGGAAGGATGTTGTGATCTGAGTTCATCATCCTTCCTCATCTGTATTTTCTATCTCTGAAGTCTGTTCCACTAAATCCAAAACCACTACTGTACGAGCAATTACAGAATGTAAACACAACAATATTTGTCATTTATAATTGTACCTGCCTAGTTTGAAACAAAATTTATTCCCTCGGTTTATGTTTTTGATTGGAAGTGTCCTCTGATTCTTCAGAAAAAAGCACAGTCAGGAATGTTTCAGATGGAAGCATCTGTTGTCCTGGAAACATGAATTCAGCACCTCAAAGAAGGAATACTTATCTTCATAGAAACAAAGGGCTTGCATGATAACTTACCTTGTTAAGTATTAATATTAATTAATATAATCTAATTACATTTCAAATATCTGTAGCCTCAAATAATTTCTATTAATATGATTTTTTTTCCTTAGATGTTTGTCACTGGAGGAAAGCACTGGAGCTTGCATTCCATGTATTTACCCATATATGCCGTCAAGAAGTGTCTAAACTCCTTCCCAGTAATTGATCAGGCAGTCAGTGCTAGGTTTGTGCTTTTCCTTATTGCATCCATTAAAAAGTTAAATCCCCTGTGGCTTTTTTAGGAAAAAATAAGAGGGTTTTGGTGAGGGTTTATTTTAGGGGGGGCGGGAGCGTTTTGGAGTTGAGTTGCTGTTTCTTTACTGACTAATAAGACATTTCCAGGACGTGTAATAGAATATATTGAATATATTCCCTTGGCAGCGGGGAGTGTCCGTGGCTCCGCTCAGCACTCAGCTCTCGGTGAACGCTGGGAGCGCTGCGCCATCGTCTGGAAAAACCGGGAACGGCCTGGAAAGCTCCCAGGGGAGGAGAGCCTTCGTCCGTACAGGTGTGTCACACTTGTTCTCACGGGGAAACAGGAGCACGAGAAATCTGTAAAAAAATGCAGAATAATTGTAGGCTACGTTGAACTATAGAGCACCATCTTAACTATGAAAGTGTTTGTTTACAGTATTTTTCTCAAAAATCCTGTTTACAATTAAAACACCAGGTACTAGACTTAGGTAACTGGTTTTATAAGTTCATGTTTCATCAGTTTATTTAGGGATTTATTAAATAATTTCTTTGTGTGTGTGCTTTGGGAAAAGAAATAGAAAGATTGCAGGGACTTGGGTGCTCTTAATGCACCTGGGATAAATGCAAATTTTTAGTCTGCTTGCCATCTGAGTCCTTTTGTTTATTCATCAGCTGAACTAAAAATCCCTGTGTGTATCAGGACTTAGTTTGCTATGTAAAACAATGCAGAACACACTTGATACAGACAACACTGATGATTTATGTGCCCTCATGTACTGGCTGATAATGGCCCTGGAGAAACAACTTATCTTTTTACCATGTATAATAATAAGGCAATAATGAAACAGTCATCCTAAGGATAAAATTATACTTTTGCTTATGAAATGGCACTTTTTTCCCCTATATAAATTGATGCCATAAAAGGTGTAAATGCTTCATTGCTGTAATAAAGGCAGTTATTTTATTCTGCATATTTAGCACCAGTTGCTTTCAAACTGTGCAATACTGAGAGAAAACAGAGATAAAAGAGCAAAAATACTCAAAAGAGCAAATATAATGATGAGGATATCATCATTTTACAGCTTTACACACAGAAGGCAGCTACATGTGTGTTTTAAGAGCAGATTGCTGTGGTGGCTGCAAAACAGAAAATGGAAAGGATCCATATTTATTCTTGTAGCTTCCAAAGTTGTGTCAGGTATTTCAGAGAAGGAAAGAGCATGTAGGGTCCTTCCTAGAGCATTCAGCTGTGGAAAAAGGAATAAGAGTAGACCAGCAGGGGATTTTCCAGCTCCAGAGCACAGACACTGTCAGTGCCCAGCACGCTTTGTTAGAGAGGGGAGGTGAGGGTGAAACTGGAAAGGAAATTAAGAGTGGGGAATGTGTAGGACGTTTATATTATTTTTTTATGGTAGAAAGGAAATCTAGAGGCTTTCAAATTAGGTCTTTGCTGTGAATTAGCATCTTGGTTAAAAGGCTTTATTTTTATTTTATTGATCAAAGAGGAAATTATCTTGGGGCAAAGGCAGGTCTGTATTTGAACAGCAGAGTTCTTGGGGTGTGTTCCACCCCTGGTGCAGTGAGAGAAGCTCCTGGTGACCCTGGAAGCAGCAGTGCCCAGTGTGTGAGCTGGACATTGTTAATGAAACTGTGGAGAGGACAGAATTTGGCAAGAAAACAGAGAGGGAAACTGAGAGCAGAGGCATTGTCACAGACATTTTTTCATAAAAATCCTTTCTTTTAGGATTTGTCCTTTCTGGGAAGCTGGAGCCCCAGAAGAAAAATGTAAACAATAACTATCTGCTGATGTGGAATGTAACAGGTGCATCTGTGATTGGTCTTCTGTGAGTGTTTGGATTTGCTGACCACTCACGGGAGAGTTTGTCCTTGCTTTCTGCTGGACACAGAACTTTGTTATTCATTCTTTCCTATGCTATTCTTAGCTTAGCAGCCTCTGCAACTTCTCTCTCTATTCCTTTTAGTATAGTCATATTGTGTCATATATATCTTGTATTAATAAATCCAGCCTTCTGATCATGAACCAAGATTCTCGTCCATCTCTCTCACCCTGAGGAACCCTCATCAAGTCATTGCAATAGTGGCATAATGCAAAGAGTTGTTGAAAAATGACATTGGAGATATGTGTGCTCACTCGTGGGAAAACTGAATGTGTTTGGAGCAACCAGCAAGAAAAAAGACCTTGGCATTGCCCTTTTGGATAGAGGGAAGTGAGCTGGATACTTCCAGGGGTTGTCCCCTTCTCTTGAGATCCCAAGGGAACCTTCTCTGGCAATGGATTCATTTATTGGACTAGGAAGCTGCTGCAGAATGTACCATGTCTTTTACCCAAGCACTCACTTTTGTTCATTACTCTTACAGTTATTTGTAGAAATAATGCTTTAACAGCCCTGCCTGTGCAGCATCAGTGCAGTGTCCTCATGAGATCCCACCAAAATACCTGAACAGAATCCCTGCCACTCATTACTTGATGGGTGTCTTCTGGGGCTTTTGCTTCTATGTCAGAAAATTACTTTTAAATGCCAGCCTTCTGCTTTTCTGAGTCACTCTGCCACTTGGGAGTGATTCTGCAAGAAATAGCAGATATGTACAGTAGTAAGATAATTGAAGACCAGATTCAAGTATGACATTTTAAATGGTAATTCTGCTGGTGAAGAAAGAAATGCTGCTGGTATTGAAAAGACAAAATGTCAACACAATTAAAAACAAAAACCAAACCACATAATTAAGCAAGGAAAACATTCAGAAACAAAATATGTTTCTGATAATTTTCTTTTTAGGATAAGAACACTTCAGAAGGGAAGAGTAGGATGTGAGGGTTTGCAGTCTACTCATATGAAAATGTTTAATTGACTCATATGAGTAGGTTGTCATCAAAACTGTATCTGTGCTTCAGAAAAGGATGGGTGACAATCACAGATTTAGAAAGGAAAAACCTTCTCCTTGGGATTTCATCTGTTCAGTCAGCAAGAGTATTCCAGCACAGCTCTGGAAACCAGGGATGCTGGTTGTGGAAACCTGCTTGGATCTTGGAAGTTTTTTGTTTGGAAAGAAGTTCTGTCAAGTATATGCATTTTCCTTTCAGGCAGAGGATTTGTAAGAAGGAAAAGAAGGAAGGGTAAGGATTTGTAGGAAGGAAAAGAATAGTGTAAGAGTGTGTAAACTATCAAAGCCACATTAAATAATCTGGCTTGGAAAAACGTGAGAGAGACCTCATTTATAATAATGCCCCTTTCCTCTAAGCTGATACTTGGAGTATCCATAAAAGCTTACTGATTATTTTATTCTTTATTCTCATTTTGTCTTCTGTTGCCTTTTCTCTGAACTTCCAGTCTACAGACCTTGGTAGCAAGGGCCCCTCAAGGGTGAATGAAGGGTTTCAAAAATGTTTTGCCAGTTGCTTCATGATAATCCTTCACCATGCTTTGTCAGCTTATACTTTCTGAAGTGCAGTTATTGCATGTGAAATAAGTTGTTCTGACTAAACACAGACTTAATTAATTCTATGTATAGCATCTGCAAACTGAGTTGAAGCTGAGTGTTCAGACATTTCAAAATACAGCTGCCCTAAGAATCAGATTGCTGTAGGAATTCAAAGATGATGAGAGAGAGAAATACAAATAAATATTTTATAAGACAATGTGAAGTTTAATAATCGATTTAATAAAACCCACAATAGAACAACACACCTTTTTTCTTCAATTAAACAAATGTATAGTAAATTATTAAAAAACTGCAAATACAATACATGTCTACTGTACTTCAACATCTAATTACATCAACTGTAAACCCCAATTTAATTAAAACCCATTTGAGCATTAGTATGTGCAAAATACCTGTTGTTTGTGGTTTTTGCCAGTAAGTTTGAAAGGATGGGATGCACATTTTTAATGAACTGTGATATGGCTTAATTGATGGTAGTGTTTGTATTGCAGCATTACCTTCCCAAGCACAGTGCTGCTTTTCAGCTGCACACACTCCCATGCTGTACACCAGCGTTCCTGTTCCTTGCCCAAACAGATACAATCTGGTGTTATGTGCACTCTGTCCAGATTCTCAATGTGCTGTCAGCTTTCATCAATAAAAATTCATCATGTGATCCCTACCTCCAGAAAGAGGAAAAGAAGCAAAAATTGTTACCTCCAAATCAGCCTTATGAAAATGTGAAACCCTAACGAGTTTCAAAACAGAAAATAGCTGAAGTATTCACAGCTGAATATCACAATAACCATAACTGGCAAAAGCTTTCCTTTTTGATCCACACAGAGAACTACTTTCCATGTCAGTGGAAGTTC
Organism: Zonotrichia albicollis; assembly: GCF_047830755.1. Classification (NCBI taxonomy): domain Eukaryota; kingdom Metazoa; phylum Chordata; class Aves; order Passeriformes; family Passerellidae; genus Zonotrichia; species Zonotrichia albicollis. Next base: position 10,145,981 of record NC_133829.1, on the reverse strand, counting down.
TGCATAAGGTGAAAGTACAGAATAAACAAAAAATACTTGAAGCCAAGTTCTTGCCATCTTTTGAACTTTGTACATCATGTTCTTGCTGCTCTTAGCTTCTTGAATGCCATTGACGTCAGAAGCAGGTTAAATCTGGCCTTGTAGGTGAATGATAGCTTAGTGTAAAGATTTATTATCTTGGGTACATTCAGAATACAGAGGTTCTACAATGAGGCCAAACAATTCCACTTTTTGGACTCTGAACTGTCCAGATGAATACACAGTCTTTCAGGTTGCCTCCTCTCTGTAAATACAAAAGGGCCTTTCTGCCACTGTAGGTTGTTATGATATTGTTGTCCAACACCTTCAGGTTACAGAGCTTGCTTGGATTTTGCTTTATCCATAAGCTAAGTAGTGGGAACTGCTATCACAGTGGCATTCCTGTCAGGATGCTGCCACGCTGTGCTTAAAGATGAAAGGTCAGAGATTGTGATGGATGGAATTGTGCACGTCTAAAACTTCTGCTCCCCACTTTCCTGTTGGATCCACATATCTGTAGATTGCATTTGAGAGTATTTCCAAGTCAAATAGCACTTCTATCATTTGACTTTTCTTTTAAAACAAAACAATCATGGAAAAAATTATCAATTACAGGACATTTATTAATTACAATTAGAACGCATGCTAATCAACTGGCCTTCTAATGTGAATCAAATGATGGTTTAGACATTCAAGATTATTAATAATAAATTCCTCTTACAAGTCAAAACTTTATAAAATAAATAACCTGTTTCTAATGTATAAATCCTATTCTAAAACACATTAAAGATAACTGATCACTTAAAACACTTTGGGTCCAGTGTTGGGTCTCTAGATAAATACCAGAAGTCTGGGCAAAGATCTTCCTGTCTGGATCTCTGAATGCCCAGATTAAAGCTAACTTTCTGGTCTGGGTACAGTAAATTCTGTAATTTGCAGTCTCTCCAAAGAGACAGTTTCCACAAGAATTCAACTTAATGTACATGTTAATAATTTGAGATACTGTGTGAAAATTACTATTGCAAAAATACTGAAGAATTAATTTGGGGATCATGATATATTGTGCAACCCTGGTATGATCAGCTTTAGAGACTTTTGACAGAAATACTGAATGCCTGATGCTCCTTTTGGAGTGCAGGTACTTTGTGGTACATAATGTTTAAAGGACAATATTGGACTGTAATTTGTGAGGTATCTGCAGAGCCACGTTCCAGTTTGTAAACAATAATCCAAACCCAGCTTTGTCTCAAAACCATAATAAATTGAATAAACCAGTACAACGGAGAGAGTGAAATAAATGTTCTGTAGGGCAACCACTGCACTTTTTGCAGCACCAGTTCTCCCTGCTGCATGTCCCATGGTACAAATCCACATATTAATGGTTACTATTGGGTAATTTTCATTTTGCATTTATTGCTCTCAGTCTTTGACTACACAAGGTAAAGAATAAGGCAGCAGTTCCCAAAACATATGAAATTAGGCACTGGAACTCTGACAATTCGCACAGGTTTTGCTCATTTCCTGTTTGTAGCTCTGAAGCTGGACAGAGCACTTGTACATTCCAAACGTGTTCAGCAGCAGCTGCCGGGCCTTGGACTGAACGTCCTCCCATTTAGATGAACTACCAGGAACTGCAAAATTAAGAAAAGAATTAATAAATTCACTCCTTGAGAAACCTGAGCAATGCAAATGTTCTCAAACTTATCACAGTGCCACCGTTGAGAATAATTTTTGCTCACACTTTATTAATTTAATATTGTTCTTATGGTCACTGTGCACTCTCTCTTCATCATTTTATACCTCTCTTGATAGAACTCTGTGTGTATTTGATACTTGCCCCCCAAAAACCTGAGCTTTCCTACTAGGAACTAATATTCATAGTATAGTTAGATGTCTGAATCAGCACACATTTTGGGCAAAATATTTATTTTTCATGTGTTGATTGTTCCACATTAGAACTTCACCCTTTCTTTCCCTAAACATGTAAGAAAATTTCTGAGGAGAAATTTTGTGTTGGTTTTTTTCCCTGCATTGGACATTTTGGTATAAAAATATTTTATTTGCACAGTTCTCATTTACATCATGTCTTTTTTGGCCAAGGTATTCTATTCCTTGCTGTACAAAACCAGAGTTAGTAGATTTTCCTTCCCCAGAATGGTATTTCTTGGTTCAATTTAAATAACAATATGAAGAGGAAGTGGTGGGGTTTTTCCTAAACTTGGATTTAATTTAGAATTATGCTATCCAGCAGCTTACCTAGTTGCAAGTGGACTATGGCAGTTGTTTTTCCTGCAGTGAGAGACCAAACATTTAAATCTTCTATAGAATAAACATCCTCAATTTTCATCAAATCTTCCTTGATGCGATCCACATTTAAGTGCCTTGGAACTCCTGTGATACCAAACATGAGATAAAATGAATTCTGTCTTCTGCAGAGTCTCAGTAGCCTTTAAAATGTTACAACAGATCTCAATGTCAAAGAAATTAGAATTTGTGCTGTTGGAGAGGATTAGTAACTTCCATGTTATCAAGAGAAAACAATATGGAAATGGGCCAGTTAAGTCTGGTATGGATACAGAAGTTGTTCAGGAATTGCAGAGCTGTCTCAGTGGAATCTGTCCTGTCCAGAATCCACACTCTGGCAACAGCAGCATTAGATATCATTTACAATGATGTACTTTTGTTGACAACTTCACTGCACTTCTAACCCTTAGTAACATCTTAGGCTGGACTCCAGGGTCAAAATCTGTTTAAAAAAAAAAAAAAAGCTAGGGCCTGTCTCCTGAAACTGCATTTCAGGTACCTGGGATCCTGTTCACAGGCTACAGTAATCCATGTGCAGTGGTCAACACAGAGGACTGTGTTTTACAGAGTGTCCTCTCTGCAAATCACAGATCAAGTCCTTTTGGTATTTTCAGCAGCACATCTCTAACTTACCACCACATCCTTTTTCTGCACAAAGGGCAAAATCAAAATTTTAGATTATCAACTTGGGTCAAAAACAAATGCAAGTACTGAATAAACTCTTTCTGAGTAGTTTTGATGCTACAGCAGCTTTTATTGCTTATCTTCTAGATTTATGGAGTTTATGTATACTGTGAGGAGTTCAGCAACTTGCTTCTCAGATTTCTTCAGACTTTTTGCATAACTTCTCTGAACCTGGTGCCTTACTGTCTCTTAAATTACATTATTTCCAGTACTGTCTCTTTTGAAAGTTCAGTGTCTAGGACTGCCTCACATGAAACAAAATGTCCAGCCATTTGCCTGTGCTTGGTGCCTCCTTTTACCTGCATTCACATTCACTTTGACTGTACAAGTAATAGAAGTGAGAGTGTAGAACTGAGTCTGAGCAAACGTTCACTTGATTCAGCTGAGAGTCCCTGCAGACACACTAGAAAGTTCTGTACATTTCACATCTGCATCTCCTGATGGTAAAGAGTTTGCAGATACAGGACTTGTGTTGTTCTGGCCACAGTCAAAGACACTTAAGAATTGCTACCGTTTAGAGGAGCCATAAAGAGCCACCAGACTAAAGCAGCACCAAGACAGACAGGTCTCCAGGTACAATCTACATAGAGATGGGGATTATGATGTCAAGAAATCTGCTATTTTCCATGTAAAGCACTGCAGATTGGGCACAGATCTTACCTTCCAGAATAATAACTCCCGTGTCACACAGAATTCGAACTGTTGTAAAAACCACCAGTATGGAAAATACATATGTACATATAGGATCAGCAATCTTGTATTCTGGCTGCAAAAGGGAAATTTCACAATGTCAAAGGATGTATGAAAACAAGATCACTTACAAAAATGTGACTCAGAAGACACAGTTACTTCTGGTTCCAAGTTTCCAGGTTTGAATAGTTACAATATATATAGTAGAGACAGTCTTGCTTATTTTGCATGATGTATGAAGCTTATCATAAAATATCATTAAAAAGCTATTTTTAATAACTTATAAAAACAGGCCCCTTTTGACTTTAACCACCAGAGTGAACCGCCAAGATTCCCCGTGCCTTCAGGAGAGGCCTTTCCTTACCTTAAAGCGGATGATGTAGGCAGCTACAAGCACCCCAATGCTCTGCACCAGGTCCCCCAGGGCGTGCACAAAGGCTGCTCTCACTGCCAGGCTGCTGTGCCCGTGGCTGCTGTGCCCGTGGCTGCTGTGCCCGTGGCTGCTGTGCCCGTGGCCGCTGCCCTGGGCTGCGCTTGGAGAACTCGCCTGAGGTACGTGAGAGTGAGCGTGGGAATGCGAGTGGGAGTGAAGGTGGCCAGATTGATTCAGCAAAAACCCCATTCTGAAAGGGAAAGGAGAGAAATGTTTCAAGAAACAAGCTTTAGGGTTTTTTGGGTGGGGTGGGTTTGTTAGGGTTTTTTCATTTTAAACCAAATAATTGAAAAATAATACCCGGTGTAATTTCTTGTCTTATCTGGGAAAATTAAGAGGTCCAGCAAAATTACATCCCATGACAAAGTTACAGGCCATGACTGAATTAGCAGCTTATTGAGAATACATTTATGAGGGTTAATGAAGAGAGAGAGATCTTACATTAAGTTAACTGCAACACCAACGGCCGCTGTGATGAGCATGATATCACCATTTATTTCATAGTCCATATGGATTGTTCTCTGAACAGCCTCATACAACAGGAATGCCATAAGGATATAGACCAGCAGTACACTAATGATGGCTGACAGTACTTCTGCAAACAGAAAGGAAAAGACATTATAAAAATGTGCCTCAGATCCATTTCTATTTCCAAATTAGAATGTGGACAGGGCCTCATTTTAACTATTTTATCCACATAATACCAATATAAACAAAGAAGTTGTGTGATAAATAAAACTTGTAAAATAGGATTAACCAACTGACTTTGTTCTAATAAACTCCTTCACATGTCCCTGTCATCAGTATATACATCAAATTACGTTTTCCCTGCAAACTTCTGCACAGGTAATGATCCTGACTTCTTCAGATACCCAGAACATTTGCCTGAAAATTCGCAGACAAAGGCCTTGTCCAGGGATGAGGAGGACAGGTGATCTCAAACATTACCAGCCCACCCACAAAGAAGGGAAACCTTGATTTTAAGTGTCCAGAGTATTAAGCTGGGTTTAGAAATTATTTCTATATATCCTTTTTTTTTTTAGTTAGGATGGAGAAGAAATTACAAAAAGTTAAAGAAATCAAACAGTACAAATTTGTCACACACTGTACTCTTAAGCTCCTTGACATATGTGTTCATAAGTGTTATCTGAGGCAGATTTCAGCTACAAAGCCTTGCTTAATGTAAGTTTCTGGATTGCTGTGATATGCTGTTCGAGCATTATCTAGTATTTACCAAATACTATTATTTAACAAAAAACAAAAGCATCAGGAGTATTATTTTGGCATAGGAATTTTATCTGATCAGCAGGGACTTTCAAAAGGAAACACATATCTAAATAAAGATAAAAATTGCAAAACTAATAAAAACTAGTATTTCATTGTTCTGTGCTTTCTGCTGCCATTTCCATCTGTGGAACGTGGTTACAGTTCTCTATGAGATTCCTGCTGTTCAGATGGGAGTAAACAGGGCTAAATATTTTATAGGTCAGGACTTTTGTGCTGCCTCAGTGCCCAAGTCATGAAATTGTGCTGGTAATAGCACACAAACCTGAGAAGGATGAGTCCACACTACAGTTTTAAGGTCCTACTATAAAGAAAATAGGTATTTCCAAATGGGCCACTAGACTGCTTTTATCAGAAATGTACTTTTACCCTCTAGCTTCATATTCTGAAAACGATCACCTGCAGCAGCTGAAACTTAAAAAAAAGGCAACACAGCTGGCAGAGAAAACATTAGCCCAGTTAAAGACTGTCTCAGTTATAATCAAGTTAATACAGGGCTTTACAAAAAGCCCTGGGAAAGCCTTAATGCTTGCTCCATTGTATTGCATATAAATCTGCAGCCATGCCTGAGTAATCTGTAATCATTATGCATAATGCTCATTACTGTCACTTGCCAGATGGATCACTGGGATCTCAGCCTTCCTCTGTGAACTCAAAGATCAGAGGTGGAATTAATTTACTTGGAATTGTAATGGTTGTTCTTCCCCCTAGATCCACACGTGTTGCCTTGATTTATTCCCAGTAAGGGCAAAATTCTGCCCTTGGCTGTACCATAGTTCTAAGAATACTCATCTGAGAATTGCCTCTCTTCTTCCTCTGCTTTCAATCTGTCAGCCTGAAGTACAACTTGGGTTACTGCAGATGTCTTCTCTAACACAGAAGTGTTTTCATTTTATTTATTGAGTATTACAGCTATATCAGCATTTTAATGTCACCAAAATCTGTTGATCCATGCACTGAATTATTAAAATCATTATGGGAGAAGAAACTCACACCAACACATTCAGCTGCTGGGTAGTGTGTCAGTGCCTGGATGAGGAACAGCACTACCAGGCAGAGTAACAAGGCTCTGAAAGTCAACTGTCATAATCTGAGATGATTTCAGAGCAACTTGAAAATCCTGGAAATAGCCACAGAAATGGAAATTATCTTTACGAAGCTGGCAGATTATTCAGGGCAACAGTCCTAAAAATACACAATACATTGCTTAGAAGGTTTTCCAGAATGCTTTTTTAAAAACTTGTGAAGCCATAGCACATTAGCATTTACCAGAGAAATAATATAGTGTGCTTTTACAATCTAAACCCATATTTTCTGCATTGGAAACCAGTGTTTTCCTTGCAGTTTCTTCCAGAGTCACTGTCATGTCAGCATTGTAGATTTGTGCTGAGATCTTTCCCTTCTTGTGAAATGAACTGTGCACAGTCTCAGTGGACTGGCTGATTCTGTCATTACTAACATTGTCTCTGCAGCAATGGACGAGTGCCAGGTTCCATATCTGTGCTTAAATCTGCTCAGTGTCTTGCTGAAAAGGAGGTATGGGGAAACTGAACTATTTTTGGCTTCAAGAATTTAATTCTTCTTTAACATGACTACAGTTTCCATTATTTTGTCTTCACTTTTCTAACCTATTCCTGAATCTGTCAGCTTCCTTTTCACAACTGAAAATGGAATAAAACTGAAGATGGAACTTATATATTATGTATTCAAAGAGAATTCAAATAAATGAAAATTAGTGCTAACTTCCTTCTGGAATTTGACTAGACAACTAACAGGTCTGTTGCTTTTACAAAGTGAAATTTATGGGAATAATTGAAAATTCATCACTCTGCAAACAAAAATAATAACAAGTACCAGAAACATTGTTCATTAGAATGTTTTCATGACTACTGAATGGATAGATTATCTTAAAACTTAATGCAGAGCAGGTCAGTGATGACACAGTTTTTGCACATATTCCCAGCTTTAAAGAAATAAACCACATATTCTTCTGTGACAGATACCAAATCTGTACCCTACTTCTAACATCCTGACATGTTTTAACATTTCTCTTGTGAAGTTTAAACTATTGTTGAACTGATATTATTTGCTGACAAGCTTCTTACATATAGGTTACTTGGAAAAATGTGTTACAACAAGGATATACCCTAGAAACTGCTTTGTTCCATTGCCAGCACTCACTGATGTGTGAAACTGGGCCCTCAGGCCACAGCATTCAGAATGGATGCCTAAAATCAGGCAAATAAATTTCACAAATGGGATTTTTAAAAAGACTGTATTTTGAATTTTGAACCATCAGATCTTCTGTATTTTGGGGGTCCCTGGCAAAGCCTTGACTCACTTCCTCTTCCTTCCTGCAGCACAGAAACTCCTTCCCAGCCCCAGGCTCTCCTGCTGCTCATCCAGGGAGCTGCACTGCTGCTGCTCATGCAGGATGGCTGAAGTGGAAAGGAAGCCCTGGAGCCTGTGCAGTCCTGCTCAAAGGAGGGTCAGCCACAGCAGCTTGCTCAGGGCTGCTTCCAGGTGGGTTTCATCTATTTCCACTCCACAACCTGTTCTAGTCTTTGACCACCTGCCGGCACTGGGAGCAGAAAATGAGGAGCAATTGTTGCAGAGATGAGAGGCTGCTCCCTGTAGCTGCTCCTAGAGAGAAGGGCAGTACAGATTAATTTTATGGGCCACATCTGGCCCATGAACCACCACTGGATCAGTCTGGCTAGTTCATGACTAGTATTTTTCCTGACAGTAAACTGGAAAGAAAAAAACATACAGAAAATGAGGTGGCAGGAATCCTCAGGGATTTCTTCTTTCACATTAATTGAAAAGTCAGCAAAAATTTACAGAACTGAGAATATTTTAATGGTTAAGTAAGGTCCTATTATTTTTTTTAAGATAAACCCCTGTTTTCAGCTAGGCAGATTCAAGGTATTTGCTATTTGATTTTAGAAAAGTTACAAAGACATGTAAACTACCCAAATTATTTTGAAATAGGGTTAAAGTATGTATAAATGCTAACATCCTTCTGGAGAGTATGAGCAAATGCCAGGGGCATACCTGCAAGGTCAGGTTTCAGCATCAGAGGAGCTCCTATCACAAAATTAAAACTTCATGAAAGAAAAGTTTGTAATGGGAAAAGCTGGCATTGCTAATGCTCTCATGCGAGAGCCCCAAAGAGCTTTGCTAGTGTACAGAGTTATGCATTCATGCACTAGTGACTAACTGATGACAAATGACAAGGAGTGATGGAGTTGTTGAATTCTACCGCTGTTCTAGCAGCCAAAATAAGAATTGCAAATATTGACTACACAAGAATGAAATTCCTTGAAAAATGTAGGCTATAGAGTGTTATAGAAAACAGGTAGAAAACTGGGACACTAGAAATTATCTATTTCATGAAAAAGATACTTTGAAATTTTTGCTAAAATGTCTACAGACCTGCAGCTGGGTATTATATCCAGTTAGCAACCACATGAAAACACCCTTTTTATCATCATTACATTTCCAAACATGAAGTAATAAATCCTGAAAATATTCTTCCAAGGGTTAGTCCATAATTCTGTTTATACTTCTTTTTAGAGACACCTAAACTGAACAGAGGTTAAGTAACTTGCTGTATTTTGCAAACCATGGGGCATTTTGACCTCAGCTTTCTGTGGTTTGGGGAATGCAAGAGGAATCCTGATTTATATGAGCTTTGGCAGGGCAGAGCTCTCTAATAATATGTTCTACATAACTTCTTAGCTGTGGATTAAAATGTAATTTTTCACATTGAATAGGACCTTTTTCCAGTATCACAATTCTGCTGAAGTCAACAAGATTTTTTAACTCCTGGGCACTGGCAATAATCTGTTGTGAACAACCATGGGCTGACATGCACAGCTCCTGCACCAACAATGTCACCATGAATTCAATTCCCCAGCCTTCCTCTTCAAGAAGGAAGATGAATGAAGCATTCAGAATTTAACTCAGTCTGCTAAGGGCCAGTCCCACAGAAATGGAGGGACTTGCCCTGCTCCCAGTGAATGAAATTCTGCCATCAAACTTTTGGCTGAGTTTGGTTTTTTGGTTTTTTTAATCTATTCACTTGTAGCAATACAACCTAAGCAGTGCATCCCCAATGGCCAGTGACAGGACATTGAGAGTCAGTTAAAGCAACTCTTAGGTTTGTTGCTACTTTCTTTCTAGCTACCTTTTCTTCTAGAATTAGGTGCTCTTTACAGTCCTTGCTTCAAGTACTCTTTACCAGCAGAATCTGATAGCTACATACCTAAGCGATGAAATCCAAAAGTGAATCTCTTTGTTGGAGATTTTGCAGACAGCCAGAGAGCGAGGAGGGTCAAAATAATACCACTAAGGTCAGTGAGCATGTGAAGTGCATCTGTCATAATTGCTAGACTGTTAGCAACATAGCCACCTGAAAACATAATAGGAAAAGTCAGGACATGAGACATTTTTAATTATTTTACATAATATCCTCTTGCACAGCTTACAGTTATTTCTTTTCAGAATAGTATATGAGAGCCCTCCTTATACCCACTAAACATGGAGGGGTGTTTGCCATTACAAGCAAAATGCCATGCTGTAATTTAAAGCTACCATAGTTAAAAGTGCAGTCAAGTGTGCTTTCTATTAGGAGTAACATAAAAAGGATTCACTCCTGTTATTGTAACAGAGACTACTTGCATCATAATGTTTGCAAGATCAGGTCCAAAACAGTTTTGTATCTTTTCTCTTCATATTACTGCACATGTGTTTAATCAACTGATTCTTTTGTTAAACTACATCTGTTAAACACTCTGACATAACAGAACGGGAACAGAACTCCATAGATTCAATGACCATGAAATTTACCCTGTCACCTTTTTATTTTCATTACTTTATCATTTAACGTTAATTATTCCCCATTCAGGCAGAAGTGTGGAAGTTCTTGCAATATCTATTGCAGACAATGACTTTCACTTGTACAGCATTTTTCTTTGTTATTGATTACCATAATTTTTCTTGTAATAATGAGCTGCATTGAGACAAATAACCTGAGATCAGAGGTTAATATCTTTGTTCCAATTCACTTGCTAGAGCTGCTGCTGGATGAGTGAGAGATTTAAACAATGCACCTCTCACCTAAGTATCCCTTATACAGAGGGGAATCAAGGACAGGCTGTGTTGTCTCCCATATGCTTGAAGGTAAGCCCATTATCTCAGAAAAGATCAAATCTTCAGTGTCAGCTCAGCTAATATTTGGTTTCTCTTTTTACCTTGAGATTGTCATGCAGCCTGTAAATTGTACTGAGCAAAGTGTGCATCTGGTGTGCCATTTGGCAGGCTTCAGGCTCCAACTAACATTTCAAATAAAGAAATCTTCACATACAATTAAAATTGTCTTAGTGAAGAGGCTGACCAGAGGAAACAGCAAAGGGGAATTCACAACTGGCTGATGGCTTTTAAGACTGGTCATAAAACCTTTGTGTGTGTGTGGCTGTGGGTGTTCTTATGTACACACCTGCCGACAGAGCTACTCTCTCCTCCCAGCCAAACACAGAGCACAGCTGCCCTGCAGTACTGTTTGTGCTGTGGCCACCTACCAAAAGCACTACATTTCACACAGCTCCTTTCCTCCAGCCCCTTTCTTCCATTGTTCAGAAGTTTCTATGTCAAATTCTTCTGAGGCTGAAATTCTCCAAAAGGCCATCGCAGCTCAAAAACAATGACTTTTTAAGATTTAGCAATTCAGCAGCTTTTTGAGTAAAATGAGTTAATGCCTTTCCTTTCTGAATTAATTTGTGTTCTCCCATAACTTAAAAAAAATATTTAGAAAGTGCAACTCAACCTCTCTTATGGTCAACAAAGAAACAATAATTTATATGTAAGGACATTTAGTTCAGCACTTTACATATATCATTATTTACAGTATATATGTTAATTCTTATGTATTATTTTGAGCATCACTTCATCCAAGATGAGTTAATTCCACTTCAGCTAGCCTCCCACTTTTAAAGATTTTCAAAACAAAAGTATAAGGCAGGAATTCAGATACTGAAGCTAAACATAATGCAGCATGTGGATTAAGAAAACATAATTGCCATTTAAGAAACCCTGGAATCAAAGGTTCTCTGTTTCTAAAGGTATCAGTTCATCACGTGGTTAAAGGTATTGCCTAGGGGCTGTTTAGATACAATTGGCAACTTGAAAAAAAATACATCTGTAACCTTTACAAATAGCTTGATGGCTCACCACTGTTCTCATGACCCATGAAGGACAGCAGTTCTCCTCATGGATGATCAATTAGAAATCTCTAAACATAGCTGAAAACATCAAAACCCGGTGAGAAAAGCTAATTAGGACTTGCAATATGTTTTTCATTTCTTGATGCACAATGGTTTCCCCAAAGTGTAAATTGTTATCCAACTGGTCATCAAATGAAGCAACAAACACTGAGATAGGCTGAAGTAATGAGTTTGGAGAAAATATGCCAATCAAGATCTCACAAAAAAAAGCTGCTGAAACAAGATTTCCTTCATCTTGACATTGGTAACAGACACCAGAAAGATTTTTACTGAAAAATTTAATTGTCTGATAGAATCTTCTGCCTTTCATTTAGAAACTCAAATCTGTCAAAGATCATAGAAAGAAGTCAGTTAAAATACCCTACATGATCAGAGTTTCCCAAATACCTGAGCTTCAGATCAATTAATAAAATTTGGAAATTTCAAACCAACCAAAGACAACACAGTACAGGGCTGGAGTGAAATAAATTAAACAGGTGGGACACTGAGCCAGGACTTGGGGGCTGTATCTCTAATTACTCTTCTGCTCATTATTACTCGCCCTGTGACAAGTCATTCAGGTCAAGATCCACAGAATTACAGAGATATCCAAACCCTCTATTTATTCTCTGTGGAAGATGGATGCCTGAATATCTGATGGGTCTGACCCTCAGTGCTCTGATTCTGTGTCCAAAGAACAAAATATGGATGGGAACAGCACACCCAGAGCTGAGGAGGATGAGTCCACAGTACAGCACTAACACTCTGTGCAGACAAATCCAGCCTGCCCAAGCCCTCTGAGGGAAGAACAAAGATGATGTGACAGTGATCAGAGTATTTTTACACTCAACATCTATTATTTCTAGAGCTCTCCCTGCACTAGCTACGGAGAGGTCTCCAACAGCATGAATTGGATCCACAGCCCCAAACAGAAACTCCCAGTGACCTGAGCATCAACCTGCCAACAGCTCAGACATTATTCAGTATGAGGCCCTTCAGATAAACTAAATTCAGTGTACATCAGAACTCTGACACAATCAACGAACATCACTCTCATGTTAAAGGATGTCTAAGCCTAAAAGACAACACTATTGTTTATCAAATTTACCTGAGTTCATGCTGAACCAAAATCTCAGCCAGAGGAAAAACATGGACAGGGGGCAAATGGAGGCATTCAGCCAAATCCCCACAGGTTTGACACATACTGCCTTAGCCATAATAAGCTGAGGTATTGTGGCCTGTTATTAATGACCAGCCACACACTGAGACATGCTGAAAGGCAAAGCCATTTTTTTCCATTAACCCACATTCCTGAAATAAGGCCCCAAATAAAACTGCTGCAGACACAGGCAATATTATGGTCTCTCTCTGAAAAATGGAAAATCTATTGTAGGGGGTTTTTCCCCCTACATCTGTGGGACAAACTGCAATAGTTGTCCTCTAGCAATTATTTTGTTCCCGATCCATCTTGCACAAGTTTGTCTTAAGAACACAATTCACAGTTGTCCTAGCAAAAGCATCCAACAGCATGAGCTCACTTCACACAAGTACTCAATTGACTCAATTTGCAGAAGTCAGGAGTAGGATGTAGATCCCATGCTGCTGTTCTTCATTTCCAGAAAGTTTTTATGATTTGATTTTTTGTGTGTGCTTGAATTATGGCAAGTAATTAATCTGATTAGCTCTGATTCAGACTTGAATGTTGAAATTTAAGACATTTAAAAGCAATTAATTGCTATGGAGAGACCTGGCTCAACATACATATCAAGGTACTGGCACTGAGCAGTGTTCCTTACAACTCCAAATCAGGGGACAGTCGATGAGAACATGAAAGCATTTTTCAGGAGGCTGAGTCACACCCAACAGACACTTGCACTGCATGGCTGTATCCAAAACACAGATAACAACAGGACACAGTAAGTGAACAGAGATTAACAGATAAATACTGAACTTTGTAAAGTTCAGCAAAGGCATTTTAAATCTTAAAAGGCATAATATTTAACAGCTAATCCATGCATCTCAAGGACACTCATACTTTATTTCAAGTCTATGCTGCTATAGCCTATTTGATAAAGCATAGTTGTATAATGTTGGTGTATAATGCACAGGTTCTCCTCATCCTTCATCCTACACAGCATAGCCATTGGGAGGGAGCAATAAAAGCTGAACTTGAGAAATGGGTTCATTCTTCAACAATCAGGTGTTTATATTGGGAACTAATTTTCAGGTAAAACCCCACTATACTTCTGCAAGTACTAACAAAAACCACAGCTAATTTAATGCAACTACTTGGTATTCTTATATGTTGTAGCAGGAAGCATTAAAGTAATAGTCACTTTAAATGACTGTGCTCATATGATTTATGTCTGGATAAAGCACATGCTAGTCCAGAGCACAGCAGGACATCAAGAAGTTCTCAAGGGAGTGATGTCTCCACTGGATTGCTGTTGACAGCTCAGGACTTGTCTTTTTAGTTCTAAGTAATAGTGTGTGTTGCTGTATCTGGATAAAGACAAATACCCCCGAGTATTACTTTCATTATTATGGTAAATGTCACATTTAAAACTGTATTTTCCTCTTCTTCTCTTGCTGCAAGCACAGCAAGATTTGATGGCCGTTGATTTAAAAATATTGCAATTGAAATTGTTCATGCCACTTCTCCTTTGTTAAAAACAACTTTAAAACTTACAAGAAGAAATAAAATCCATTAGACAAAGAAAAATTTGTATCTTTTATGCCACTCCGGGGAATTGATGAGAGATTCGGGTAAGGAAAGTTGCAAATTCTTTCAAGGAAAATACAGGCGGACTTAATTCCCTCTCACTCTCTGCACGTGCAGCTCACCTCTGTGGTCTCTCTAAAGGACTGATGGTTCAAGGCCAAGGCCAGAGCAGCCTAACGAGCTGTGAGGCACCGCAGGCCCCCGACTCACCTATCAGCTCCCCCGTCATGAAGAGGAGGTAGAGGAGGGCAGCGAGCGTCAGCCGCTTCTTCACCTTCCTCTGCTTGGAGCGCTCCCGCCGGCTGCTGCAGCCGCTGCAGGGGTCCGGCCGGCCGGCCCGGGCGCTGCGCAGGGCGATGTCCCGCTCCAGCAGGGACTCGTCATCGGACGGGAGCCCCGGGGACGCCCCGTTCACCGGCGTCTCCGGGGCCGCCTCCGAGCCGTCGTCCGCCACCACCACGCGCAGCTTGTTAAACCTGGGGAAGTCCTCATCTCCCACCTCGTCCGAGAAGTCAAAGGCACTGGAGTCGTTCAGGAACAGAGGGTCCTCGCTCTTCCCTAGCAGGGACTTGATGCTCGCCCAGAGCCCGGCCCCAGCCATAGCGGCGGCGCTCGGGGGCCTCGCCGGGCGCGGCCGACCCGCCGCGGGCGGCTCCGCTGGCGCAGCTGTGCCCTCGCAGGCGGCGCCCCGACCGCTCGTCGTCCCGTCAGGGCATGTCCCCTACATCGCCCCGCCGGGCCCCGCGCAGGTCGGACGGAAAGGGGCGCGGGGCTCCGCCGCGGAGCGCCCCGGCACCGCCGGCCCGCAGCGCCGCCTCCGCGCCGGGCACCGCGCCGCGCGGCGCTGTCACCGCCTGAGCCCCGGTCACCCCGCGCAGCGCTCAGCCGGCGCGGCCCCGGTCACGCCGCGGCCGGGCAGGCGGCGCCCGGCGCGGGGCCGCCTCCCTGCCGGCGCAGGGGGAGCGCCGCCGCCATGCGCGTCACATCCCTCCGCTCCGCGCTCCGCTGCGGCCGGGCAGCGCGCCGCCCTCGCAATCCCCGCGCGCTCCCGGGGCCGCCCCGCGTGCGGCGGCGGCCGCAGTTGGTGGGAGTCGCGTCCCCTGCGCGCCCGCGGACCCCGCCGGCACCGCGCCTGCGCCGCCCGCGCGGGACGGCCACGGGTTCGAGTCGTGCCGCTGCCGCCTCGCCGCGCCCGCGCTGCCCGCGGAGCGGGGGGACCGCGCTGCGGGCTCGGGGGGCGCAGGGGTCCGCCCGGAGCGGCGGCGTCACCCGCGCGTCCCTCGGGGTGGCCTGAGGGGCTGTTCCCGTCCCTCCGTGCCTTTGTGTTCAGCGGGTAAATGCCATGCGAGGTAGAGGCTAAGAACTGCCAAAGCCATACAATGCAGGTATGGTGGTCCCTGACAGGCAGGAAGCTGTGTTCAGTACGCTGGAAGCCTGGACTGCATAGTTCCGTGCTCTGGCTTCAGATTTTGAACGGCAGAAGTTTGCATTATATTGCTTTTGTCTTTCTCTTCTGTCACGGCACAGCTCTTTACATTGTTTCAGTAACTCTGTTAAGGTACAGTTGTAGGAAGTTTCAGATGCCTTTCTGCACATTCCTTAAAGGATGTAAGGAGAAACAAACCTCAGAGACCCTGCTGATGTATAATTCCTTTCATAGCTGTGCTCTAACACAATAGCAATTAGATTCTTGACTTTATTAATTTTTCTGAGAGGTTTTTCCTGCTCCTCATGGTCTGAGTATTTGAAATTTTCTTCTGAGTTTCAGCCTACATGTGTTCTGCATCAGTTTGTACCTTTGGCCAAATTCTATTACTGTCTTCAGTCAGTTTACTAAGCCATAAACATTTCTGGGAAATCATGCCTGTCAGAGAGAAAGTACATATCATGCTTTGTTACTGGGTTGAAGGAAGTTACCAAGGGAAGACTTTAGAGCTGTACAGAAGTGCAGGATTTTGGAGAAGGGTGCTCCTTTCCTGGTCAAAGGCTGATAGCAGATTCTGGTAGGCTGCAGGGTAGTGCTGCAGGATAGGGAGTGAGCCCCTTCTTGCAACTGGCCCTGTGGGAGGGGAGTCCTCTGTGGTAAACTGACCTTGGGTGGAGGTTGCTTATTGTTGTTCTCTTAATGATGTCCAAAAACAGACAAGTATGACACTTTGAGCTCCCTTGCCACTTTACAATGTGGCTGTTTTTCTGAGGGTGAATCTCGGGTTATTTTTCTTCAAGTGACTAAAGTGGTGCCATCTCCTGCCCTTTGAACCACCTCATGATTCCCCAGCATTGTTATCAGCACAGTTGTTCAGGGGCCAGACAATGAACTGAGTCCCTGAAATGGGTCAGAATTAAACAATGTATATTGGGAGGGTTTTGGATATATTTGTATGTGTAACTGAGACTGTTTGCATGATCTCAGCTTGCACAGACATCCATATGACAAGGAGGGGGCAGTGAACAGTGTGGGAGTCAGAATGAGCAGCCAAGGATGGGAACCAGTTAAGCCAGCCTTGCTGCTCAGGAAAGTGCTCCCAGCTGTGTTCCAGTTCACCCATTTTGGATGTTTCTGTTCTCTCTGCGTGATTTAACTCACTCTGTGTTTCAAGAGTTTCACCACTTGTACCAGCACAAAGTGAGTGAAGGATACACAGGCATGAGCAGCCAGGAGGCACAAAAAGAACTTCATTTAAAACTGTCTTAAAATGTTGGGCTTTACATTGGAGCTTTGCCACATCTACAGGAACAGAAACTTCCAGCACTGAGGAAGGATGTTTAGCTGGGGGGCTGACACGCTAAACCAGGGCACCAAGGTTTGCCAGCTCACCTTTTACTGAATAACTAAGACCAGATGTGTTATCAAGTCAAGAACCAGCTCATGCATTGGAAAGATGAGCCTCTGTTCTCTGAACAGAACTGTTTGTACCAGCTACACTCTATTTCTTCATTGTAACAGCCAAGGCTCCACTCTTTCTATAGTCGCATTTACTTAATGAGGACAGAGAGTCTCTGAGAGGTTATCTATTAATGTGAAGTATTTCCTTTTCATGTTGTCATCCCTGAAGTCACGTGGCACCTCCAATGCTGATGGTTTAAAACATCCCATTTGCTATACAGTTCAAGCTAACTTAACTCCATTTTCACTCACACTTCTAGGGTGGGGCATGGTTACAATAGATGTAACTGCTTAAATCAGTTGCAAGCAATAAAATCCAAAATGCCTATATGACAGTGTCCATTAATGGTTTCTGAACACAGTTGCTACAGCATAAAATGAAACACAATTATGTGGTGTTAACAGTATTACAAACATAGGCACTTGGGAAATAGTTACTGTGAAACAGAGGACATTTTGCAGAAGAAAAGGAACAAGAAAAGTTTTCTATCATTCTTTTTTTTTTGGAACATTTGGGTTAGCAAACAGTTAAATTTTAATTTGTCTAGAAAACCAGATAGCAGTTTTCTATTCCAATCCTTAGTCTATTTCTGCAAGACGTGGGAAGGCCTGGAACAGGCAAAGCAAGAGCACAAATCTGAAACTCCCACATCTCAAGTGAGACTATTTCAGAGTCATTAGCTCACTTGTTCTTACTAGAAATTCCATCTGGAAACTGCAAAGTCTTTCCCAGTGAACTTTCAATGAAAGTTGTGGGTTTTCCCCCCTACCAAAAGAAACTTTAAGTAAAATGGCTAACCAGTTGGAATTAAGTATTTGAGTCTCTTTGAGTTAATTAACAACTTCCTCTTGTTGCTCCTTTAAAAAAGCAGAAAAATGGGTCTTTAGTCTGATGATAGAATAGTGACATAATTGTGAGCAAAAGTTAATTAGAATATGCATAAGAAGAAAAATGCAAATTAATTTGCAACAATCTTGCTGTTAGAAATGTTAGTTTTAAGGTTGCCAGATCACCTCAAAAGGCCCTTTTTTGCCTCAATCTATTTCTGAAAAGCATTAGGGGGACTGCCTGAATTGAATTTAATCGTTAAGGTTTGGGTATATATTAAAATACAGCATTAATTTTTTTTTTTCTGAGTAGTCCTTCAGTTTTTCTATAGTTGCACCTGCATTTCCTGAAAAGACCTTTATAGGTAAAAGAGGAAAAAACCGTAAATCCTACCATACAAAACTGATTTTCATTAAAGAATATATATATATATATACTTGCAAGCTGGTCAGGGCAGGATGCTGATAACACCAAGGCAGCAGTTTGATCCCCGTATGGGCCACTCACTTAAGAGCTAAACCTAATGATCCCTCTGGGCCCCTTCCAACTCAGAACATCCTAAGATTCTGCGTGAAGTGATTCTGCTTTTGCACACTGTTGGGGGGATGCAGAGACAGACACCTACACAAAAGCTACAAGTACTATAAAATCTTTTCACGGTTTCTGGCGAATCCAAATCTATAAAATACAAGAGCAAGGATGTCCCTAGGTGACAGTAGGTGTTTCCTGTGCGGCAGCAGCTCCCTGGGCCGCGCTGTGCTGCTCCCGCCGGGCAGCCGCTGTCCCGGGCAGGCCAGGCCGGGGCCATCGCGCCCCGCTCGCTCAGGGCCCGGCACCACGGTGGGGTCCCCGCGGGGCCGCAACCCGCGCACGGCGAGGCTCGGCCGCGGCCCCAGCGGCTGTTCCCGGGGCCAGGCGGCTCCCGACCGCTCCGCGCGAGTCAGGCACCCCGGGGAGCGGCGGCAAGGAGCGCCCGGCACCGCCACTGACACCGCCCCAGCGGGCGGGAGCGGTCACGCTGCCCGGCGCGGCCGTGAACGTCGCCATCGTCATTCCGCGTCACTTCCGTGCCCGGCGCGGCCCAGGCCCGGAGCGCGGCGGCGGCGGCTCTATGGTGCGGCGGCGGGGGGGCGCGGGCCGGGGGGCGCCGGGCCGGCCCGTTCGGTGAGGGCAGCCGGACCCGCCTGCCGCGGGCTCGGGCGGCCCTGCCCTGCCGTGCCCTGCTCTGCCCTGCCAGAGGGCGCCGGGAGCGGCAGCGATGAGCGGCGCGGAGGGGAAGGAGGCGGCTGCCGCGGGTGACCCCGGGCGCTCGCTGGGTACGTGAGGAGCCCGGGCCGGGCGGGACGCGGGGAGAGCCGGGGAGAGGCGGGAGCCGCCGCCGGGCCCGGTCAGAGCGGGGCGCCCGCCGGGAGGCTCCGCCACAGCCGGGGTTACGGGCGGGCTCGCTCCCAGGGCAGGGGCCGCCTCCCACAGCGTTCTCCCCCGTGCGGGGACTGTGAAGGGTTTTACCTTCCACCAGAGGACAAAAAATAATCATAGCGTGCCCCTACAAAACTTCCGGGCTGTGAAGTTCAGTTCTTGAAGCTGGGCATGGACTCTTCGTGTTTGAAGTGACAGGCGAAGACCTTTCATAGCCTGGCTTTCAGATTTTGAAAGCAAAGGTTGGGGGCTGTTAATGTTTACGTACTCTTGATACATAGTTAGAACACTGATGTTGCCCATTTTTTTCTTCAGTAGACTGGAATACTCAATTTTTTTTCTTAAGATATATATGAACAGTTATATTTCCCTCTTTCTATTCTGCTGCTGTTCACATCAAAGGGTTTACCAGGAAGCCTGTGATACAGGACTGAGAACAAGGAAGGAATAAAGAAGAGGAGGAAGACGAAAGTCAAGTTTAGTTGAAAAAGTGCAGAGAATTTTAATGGGATTTAATGCATTTCATTTTTTGAAAAGTAAAATATAGTTGCTCTAGGTGAAGCTTGAAGTGTGTGCTGACCTGTCACACTACACTCAGCCTTGCTGTTCTTTGGTGTAGGTCCCGGTGATGCATCTCCAGATGAAGGAGTTGTAGAAGATCTGCCTTTAATCGATGAGAGAGCTGTGGAGCAGCTGACTGAAGGATTGATTTCCCACTATCTGCCTGATCTTCAGAGATCAAAATCAGCACTGCAGGAACTTACGTAAGCAGATTTTTGGAACCAGCTTCATACTTGGTTTGCTGCTCTTTTCAATATAATGTGCCAGCTCCCTTTAACTGGAATATATTTTATCAGCATTTCTGTATCCTGACTCGAGCAGTCTGAATAATGCAGTGATCTGTGGGAGTAGCAGGGGGTGTGTAAGCTGCAGTGCAGCCTGTGAGCACTATGGCTGAAGAATGTGTAACACTAGAAGAGTAAAATTCCCTAAGCCAGGCAGAAGACCTAGATTTCTTAAATGATTATTCACTTCTGTAGTGGAAAAGTGTGCTAAAAGCTGGATTGATTTTGGTAGGAGACATGCAGTTTGTATTCAGGGAAGCTTGTAGTGAGATATATTATTTATTGTTCAGTCTCTATACCATATTGCAAAACACTTGAAAAATACAAGTAGGGAGCTAAACAGATAAGAGTTCTTTGTACACTGATGTGCTGTTGGGAAGTGTGTATTGATACTGTTTTGATTAAAAGTCTATTTAAAGGGCTGGTTGAAAAGCAAATGTGGTGCTGTACTTTGGGTTTATGCATCTTTTTTTTTTGTTTTAGACAGAACCAAGTGGTACTGCTAGAAACATTAGAACAAGAAATTTCAAAATTCAAAGAGTGTAACTCCATCGTTGACATCAATGCTTTGGTAAGTATCACTAATGCCCTTTAAATTCTAGATTAGCATAGATTTTCTTGCTGAAGCATTCCTAGCAACTTGTGTCTTTTCCTTTTTCTTAATGACCTACAGAAGGAAAACCAGCTCAGATATTAGGGACAAACTGCTGGAGAGGGTGGGAAGCAGCATGTTTCCCTTAAACAGGAAGGGCAGTGGGAAGAGTGCAGGCTCAGGCAGGCAGGTGGCACTGGCTGTTCATAGCCAGCAGCCAAAGCAAATGTACACATTTTTTCAGTAGGATTGAGATTCCACCATGGGCTCTGTGCACCTCCCCAGACTAGCAGGAATGGTGCATGAAACACTTCTGTATGGTGCATAAAATTGTAATATTTTTGTTCTTTTTCATGAATCTTAACTCAGTAGATTACTGTGTGCAAGTGTTGAGATGTAGTACTTTTCTATATTAATATATGTGATATGTAAATTTTATATATAAACTTGAACATGTTTGTTCCATTATCAAACTGTTCTGGTAATCACTGTTTTTGATTGCTGTTTTACTGTGTAACTTTAGAAAGCAACTGTTCTAACTTGACAGTGAATGCTTTAACAGTTATGGTTTTTAAGTTTTCAGAAGCTAAACACTATCACAACAAGTTAGTGAATATTAGAAATGAAATGATGATGCTGCATGAGAAGACATCAAAGTTAAAAGTAAGTGGGATAAATATTTTTACTTTCCAATACAGATACTTATGTATTATTGACTTCTAACTTTTATTTTGGATGCATGCTGAAAATTCTGATTAAAATATAATTTTATCTTAAAATTATGTTTTCAGTAGCTCCAAGCCATGTATGTTTTTAACCTTTCACTTGCTCCTAATGGTGCTCAAGCATCTTACACATCTGAACTACTCTTTCAGTGTAATCTTCATGTTTAGGTGGTGTAAGAATCCTCCCTTGTTCTGTTGCTTTAGTCCACTCCATTCCAAGCAGTTCTCCTTGGTGTTTCAGTTTCATTTCAATGGAAACTAGATTGTCACCAATGTAAGAATTTCTCCTTTTGTTTAATGTACCATGAACAGTGGCATAAGTTCACTGGTTTCATGCTCTATAGACCGCCTGGTTACATTCTGGCAAGATTAGTCAGTGTGTTCAACAAGAGAATTTTTTCTTGGAGGCAGTAAATTGCATGGTAAGAACCTTGTCAGGTATACCCAGAGGGTGACTTTTAGTGAGACTGAAGGGCTCCAGTTTGTGTTTTCCCAGTGTGGATCACAAACTTCCCATTTCTGAACAGTAAGCTGAAAGTGGGAGGGATGAAGCAAAAAGGAACAGTTTATGCTACATTCAGTCATAAAGAGGGTGTGTTGGAGAGAGGCACAATGGGAGGGATTTTGTTTGTTGCTTCAAATTAAATATATCTGTAAAACTTACAGTTATTTCCTTGTCTTTTCTGCTAAGAAAAGGGCACTTAAGCTGCAACAAAAGAGGCAGAAGGAAGAGTTGGAACGGGAGCAGCAACGTGAAAAGGAACTTGAAAGAGAGAAACAGTTAACAGCAAAACCTGCAAAGAGGACCTGAAAACAGAGCATGCAACAACTTGTCTGAATTAATGATTTCTACATTCACTGGAATTAAGGCAGACTTTGCTTAAATTGGGCTACAGCTGTTGCTAGCAGCAGTCTACTCTCTGGTATTATAAATTCCAGAATGGTAATAATAGAGTTGGTAACATTCACATTTTTTAATTTCAGCCATTCAAGTTGCCTTCTTTTGTAATGCTATGCAGTTTGATATTATAACGTAAGTTAATTTTTATATATATGTATATAGGAGAACTAGGCATCACAGTTTTAAGTATCTATCCATTTTTGTTGTCGTCTGTTCTTTTGGTGTTCAGAATTCTGAGAGATTTGATGACTGGCACAAGTTTTTCAGACAAAATGCAGAGAACTTTTTAAAGTTCAGTTCTCATCACCAGACTTCAGCAGCTGCATTTTCACTGAAACTGCTTTGTTTCATGCAGTTGGGATCTGCCTTTGATCATAAATACTGATTTCTTGTGCAGCCTCAGTTTGATTCATCTCTAAAGAACTGAGGAAAATAGTAGTGTATTTTCTTAAAAGTTCACTTCATTGCAGAAATCTTTTTTCTTTTTTTTTTGTCATCAAGTAACTTAAGAACAGCTTTAAGGTAACTTCTGAATAAGTTCCTAAGTTCCCAGCTGAAATGATTGGCAGGGGAGAAGCAGAACACTAAAGATTGTCATAATTGATGTGTGCACTATGCAAAGATTTATGAATTTTGCTTTCACAAACATTTAAGTTAAACCAGGAAACTTTTGCTTCTCTAATGGTTTATTAGGAAGACTTGTATGGTCTAAGCATATTTTTGTGGGGTTAGAAGTTGTAATTTCTTTATCTTGTGTGACAAAATAAAACATAAACATAAACAAAACTAAACTATTCCACTTCATGTGAAATTCAGCCACTTGTGATTTAGTGTTTTTTCTTTAACAAATGAATCATTTGCACTTCAGGGCTATCTAAGAGATTTTTTTAAGAGTCCTCACCCAGAATGATGATTATATTAGTGTCTATTGATGAGAAATTTGGAATGGAGGTTGATACCCATTTCTCTGAATGTAATTCCTATCTTGCAGCACTTGGTGTGGACTCCCATTCAAATGAATGTACAAATTGTCTAGACTAGTAAAAGAGCTTTAAATTATTTGTTCCTACAGGCTAACAAACTAGTTATTTTATAACTGTGTTTCTTTTCAAGTGTATCTGTGTTTCTTCTTAAGTAATAATGTAAATGATGTGTTTTGAAGTGAGATAAAGGGTAAGCTATGTAAAGTTTTCCTTAAAATATGTATAGGAATGTCTTACAGGGGCACAGTCAATTTTATTTTCCTTCTGTTTTAGATGACTCACACAGTGTGCACCTGCCTGGACTTTCTGTACTGTCATTTTCTGAACTCCTAATTTCCTGTTCTTAATATTTGTTATCTTCTGTGAAAGACGTACTCTAACAAGTACCCAGGCATCATGCAAGGTAAACTGGGTTAATGTTTTGGGACAAGGAGAACAAACTGAAATGCTATTAGTGAAGCAGTATTAGATTAAAACTTTCCCCAGGTATTCTTCCCTGAAGCTGACTCATGGCTGTTAATTGCCAGTGGATTGTTGGCCTCTGCTGTGGTTTGTATGTATTTCTAAGAGAAATGTAAAGAATTTCCACAGTCCATTTTTTGGAGCAGAATGTACATAACTAAATGTTGTCTAAGTATTTTATTTTGTAATGTAATTTCACAATCAAATTCTGGGAATTAAAATCGTTCTCATTAAACTATAACATGAAAGTGGATGCCTCAGTATCCAAATCAGGATTGAATTCCTTTGATATTTCTTGATTTGTGTGCCCTCATAGAATCCAGTTTACTGTATCAAGTAATATTCTCTCTCTCTGTCAAGAACTGTGTGGTTTTTTCCAAAGAACTGGTTTTGTGGGATTTTGTTTTCTTTTGTTTCAAAAAAATCATTACTTTAATTAAAACTAGAGAATTACTGACATGTAAAAATTTGTGCTTGCATCATCATGCACAGCTTGAGTGAGCAGTTCTGTTGCTGTGCACACTCAGTCATGCTTGATTTTATAAAAAGTTCCTTATGGAGTAGATAAATGTGGTAGTCCAGGGTTAGGGTTAGGCAGTGTGTGCCCAGCCCTCACAGCAGCTCCCACCCTCTCATCCTGCCTGGACTTTGGAAAGGTTGAGGAAGTGCTTGCTCCCTACGGCTGCTGGAGGCCTCTGTGCTGCAGGTGAGGAGTTCCATCATGTTTGCTTTGTGAGTTTCTGAATTATGGAATTCATCTGAGTAATTTTTTAAATTTAAACTGCAGGCTATATCTGTAAGCAGTCTATGGGGAAATATGCATGGGAGCTTAAAGAAAATACTGCAGTGTTTAAAGGCAGTCTTAAAAATACATATTTAAAAAAAACAGGCCAACAATTTTCTCATGAAAGAGATGAGCATCAACCTCTTAGAACAAAAAATGTGCAAAAAAGGCTGCACTGTGATTATACAAAGGCAGCTGGAAACAGGAAGTTGAGAAACTCATAAAAATTATAAAATGGGCAGTTTGGGTGTTTTAAAGGATAGAACTATAAACCCTGGGGCTTTTTTCTCTTTAGAGAAGTCTCTGTATTAACAAAAGGTCTGATCTCTATGACATCCTTTAAAAAGTACTGATTTGTGTCTTCTTTCAGTACATTTTCTGTCCAGTGAAACCCAGGAACTCTGGGTGTTAGCAGCTTTGAAAAGAGAGCCTTTGCCTATCACTGGGGGATGCACTCCATCAGAGCTCATTTATTATTAATTATTGATCTGATCTGAAGTGTTTTGGTGTTATTTTACTAAGCTTAATAATTTTGCTGGTTTTCTATGTCTATGGAAAAGGGCTCCTAGATTATAGTTTAGGGCTGGCGCTCTCAGGTAAGAGAAAGAGATATTGAAGTATCATTGCTCCCTCCATGAAAGTTCAGCTATTACAGTGTCCGTGTTCCCCCCATGGCCGGTACTGTATTAGCGGTGATTCTGCTGTCGGTAACGGCGGTGTGAGTGACCCGTCCCGTGCCGTGCCGTGTGTTCAGGTGGGACTGCGCTGCTGCCTGGGACGGAGGCCAATGCCGAATGCACGGCTGGGTTACCGGGGATTGGCAGGGGGCCAGGTTAGGACTGGAGTTTCAAAACTTTGGGAAGCACGGGCTTGGAGCTGCGGGTGCCACCGGTACCTGCCCCGAGCGGAACGCCCGGCTCGGCCGCTCGCGGGGGTTCCGCGACCACCACCGGCTGCGCCACCCGGCCCGGCCCGGCCCGGCCCTGCCCTTCCCGGCCGGACCGCGGCCTTTGCCCGCGGCTGGGCAGCACCCGGAGCCCTGAGCTCCGCCCCGCCGCTCCCGGCACCGGCGCCGATCGCACCCGGCCGACGGCGCGGTCCGTACCCGCCCTGCTCGGCGCAAGGAGCGGTGAGTGCGGAGCGGGGAGCGGGCCCGGGGGTCCGGGCTGCCGTGCCGGACCGCGGGTGGCGGCTTGGGCCGAGGCGGGAGGCGGCGGGGGCCGTGCCGGTGGGCAGCCTGCGGGGAGCCTGCGGGCCGCAGCGGCCTCGCCCAGCGGGGAGCGGGTCGTGCCCCGGCCCCGGGGTCAGCGCCCGGCTCCCCTGCCGGGCCGGGTGCCCCCGCCTCGGGGCCGCTGTGACCGCGGCTGAGGGGCTCGCAGGAGCTGCCCTCCGAGCTCGCACACGTGCATGAGTGGAGTGCTTCCACTGCTGATCTGGGCTGTCTGCTAAAGAACAGTTGCAATGATCTGTACTTCTTGTCAGTAGGACTTCTCTAACTTTATTTGTTCCAACTTCCTTCAATAAACTGGTCCGATAAAGTGGGCAGTCTGAGAAGCTTAGCATACGGTAGGTGCCCTGGAGAGGAAGAAATTGCAGTTGTGCTGAGCAAGAACTCTGCAGGAACCGCCGTGCTTGGGTGACGTGTTTGTTTAGGCTCTAGTTGAGATACTGAGGTACTGAGCAGTCCTGCTCAGGCTTAACTATGATTTCTTTAAAGTGCATTTTCTTCATTATTAAAAAGACTTATTCTAAAAACATACAAATAGCCTTAGAGTGAAAGGGAAAAGAGATCTATAAATGGAAGTGCACGTTTTTAAATAGCTGCCTGCGCAGATGATAAACAGCCTTCTTAAGTTAAACTAACTTCCCGTGGATTTGGGTGTTTTGTTCTGAATGGGGAGGGGATGAAAAGAAAATGTTTGCATCATGTTTTGCATCTGCAAAACAAAATTATTAACATTTGTTTTACAGTGGATGCCTCTGAGATTTTTCCCTCTCTGTCCTAAATTGTAACTGTAAGGATTAATAACAGGGCATATATTATAAAGAATTCATGATATACAGACATGAGGGATGTCAAGATGGCACATAAAGGTGAAGAATGGGTTGCTGAACTACATCTAGTGTAGTGGAGAATTTTTGAAGCTGACATTGGCAGATTTTCTTGAAAATGATTTAGGTTTCAGGTGTAATTTTGAAATTCCAGTCTGTAAGTAACATAAATGAGTAAATAAATGAAAAAGCTGTAATTCTTGCCTGATGACTTGAAGAATTTATTATTATAATTTTTGCCTTGAAAACTAAACCAGGCATTTAAATAAATTCTGTCTCCTGTAATTGTTACTGGTGCCTTTCCTTATCTCCTAGCTTCCCACTTAATGAAAGATGTCAGCAGTTGGAGCAGTGTTCTCCTGCTCCTGTCTCCGTTCTGGTTTGTGGCTGCTGAAACCAGGAATGCAGCAGATGAGCTCCTTACACACAGCAGCCAGGTGTGCTGTCAGGGATTATTATGAAGTTCTTGTGTTGGGTGGAGGCGCTGGTGGCATCTCCATGAGTGCTCGCATGAAGAGGAGAGTGGGGGCAGAAAATGTGGCTGTTGTTGAGCCAAGTAAGGTGAGTGTCCCTCTGCTCTGAAGCACTGTAAAGAATAAGCATTTCATATGTGACCAGATGGGTCTGATTCTCATCCCTCTCCAGCCCTACAAGTTTTTAACTCTGGAAAGTAAGCCAACTAACCATCTTTCAAAAGATTACATATTACACTTTCTTTTTTGTGAGATTTGTGCATCCCTGCAGCTTTGTAATGGAAAAATCTTGGTTGTTTATACAGCTTCTTTTGTTAAGAATAGTACAATGTTTAGAGCACATTGCTCCCATTTGGAGTGATGTGCCTTTAAGTCCCTTTAAACAGTTTTGAAATGTCCATTTGAACTTTTGTTTCAGACTCATTACTATCAGCCCCTGTGGACCCTGGTTGGTGGTGGTGCAAAGCAGCTGGCAGCTTCTGCACGTCCCACGGAAAGTCTAATTCCTTCAGGTGTTGAGTGGATCAAATCTCGAGTTACAGCATTTAATCCAGATAAGAACTATGTCTGCCTGGAGAATGACATCAAGGTAATAATGAAAAAAAAAGTTTTTTATGTTATGTCATGAGTTCTGTCCCTTTCCTGCAGATCCCCTTAGAGCTGCCTATTGAGCAAGGCCTCCAGCATCTAGGAGGCTGGCAAATTCCAATTAGTCTTATATACTTGGTCCTAAAATCTTTTTCTAATAAAAACTGTGGTAGATAACTAGGTTATAATAACATCAACTTAAAATACTATTATCATAAGCCTTTGCCCTGTTTATGGTGAACTGAAGAGAGAGAATATTTTTGCTCCAGATACCTGGGTCTGTGTATAACAGAGGCTGTGTGGGTAACTCATAATGCAGTTAGCATTTTAACTAGAATTTTTAGAGCCTAATTTATGCTACTGATGCTCCCTCTATCTCCTTCCTTGTGACTCTGTTGCTGTCAGGTAACTGAAATTTACTTTGATGTAATGCTTTGGTTTCTTTGTCTAAAATTCTTTTTATTCCTTACACAACAGGTATCTTACAAGTATCTGATAATTGCTCTTGGAATCAGTCTGCATTATGAAAAGGTATTTGTTTTACAGAATCATATATTTACTAGTTTTAATAGCATCATGTATATTCATAAAGTAAATGGCTTTTCAGAACTGTTTATACTGCAAGGTATTGAACACTATGAATTAAAAAGCTAGAAGACAGACTAATAACTTTACTCCGTTCAAAGATCCCTGTGTAATAACCCAAATTACCCTTGGGAAAGCCTTTTATGACAACTTTGTTGCATCTCTGTAGCAATATCAGCAGATGGGGCAGTAAGCTAAATCCAGAGCTTTAAGGCAGCTGTAATAATGAGATAATAAGGTGTGCTGACTGGAATCTGAGGCATCTCTGATGTACACAGAATGAGGAAAACAGAGCAGTCAGTAGAATCTGACCTGCAGAATTAATTTGAGCTACCCTCACCTTTCTTAAAGGATGCACTTCAGAAGGAGCCAGCTGAGTTACCAGGCTTGTGTTTAAATAGGCCCTGGGGCCCTTCCCTTTGAAACGTTTCCTGTACACTGCACACAGTGACACTCTGAGGAAAGTGTTGGTGCAAGAATGACCACAGTGATATGTAGGAGGAGGAAAACACAAAGGCAAGATGTCTGAGCAATTTGACTCTTGTGGTTTTACCCTGACCTGAATATGATGTAGTACCTGACAATATATTTAAGCATGTTTGAAAAGCTTTCAAGATATATGTCAAGCAAGAGCTGGTCTCAGTTAGCTACAGTCACAAATAAGCTCTGGTGATTAGGTCAGTGGAATGAGGAGTTGCAGCATGTTCAGTGACCCTCCTCTCAGTCTTCATATCCATTGCTTCAGTACAAGCTGATAAAAATAAATTCAGTGTTCCATAGTAGAAGCCATGTAACACAGTTAATCACACTCTAATGCAAACTCATAGTAACTTTAAAACAAAAGTAGACTCTTGAAAAAGGGGGATGGTTTCTCTTCACCAGCAGTGTATTCTGGTGCAGTCTAGAAAGCCCCACACACATGACAGTGCATGTAACATGACTCCAAATTCTCACAGAATTTCTGCAATCCATTATATTGAAATGGATACCACTTCCTTTCTCACAATCACATGCTCAGGTCACAGTAGGAGTATTAGGAAAATAATTACTGGATGGAGATTGGTTAAAACAAGATGATCCTAGGCAAATACAGGTATCTGCAACTGACTACAGAAAAGTTTTATTCACCTTATACATTTTCATAAGGCTTTTTTTAACATTATTTTTATTTGTGATGATGGGGCAGTGACTTTATATATTCTTTCTCTGAATTTCAGTCAACAAAAACTTGGGACTGGGTCTGCACTGAAGACTTAGGCTCAGATGTTGCAGACCAATTTCACTAAATGTACATCTACAAAATCATATACTAAATTCTAAAGGAAATAACTGTTTTATTGCTAGGCCTCTTTTTAAAAATACCAAGTAGCAAGTAAGTATGGACTTTCCTATTGACAGAAACTTATGTAGTTATTTCTCAGTCTGTATTTAATACTTGTCAATGATGACAAAACTTTTGCCATCTGTACTTGAAACCTTGATTTCTCTTTTCCTAGATCAAAGGCTTGCCTGAAGGTTTTAAACACCCTAAAATAGGTTCCAATTATTCAGTCCAGACAGTAGAGAAAACATGGAGAGCTTTACAAGATTTTAACGAAGGAAATGCTATCTTCACTTTTCCAAATACTCCAGTGAAGTGTGCAGGGGCTCCTCAGAAGATTATGTATTTAGCAGATGCATACTTGAGAAAAGTAAGTCTTTTACCCTCTCTGCCAGTGCTTTTCCTCACAGTTGGAAGGAAGGCTTGTTCTAAGGGTTTCATATTATCTTTAAAACAAATATAAAAGACGTGAGAGTGCTGTGACTCAGGATTATTGAAGCGACTGAGTTGGTTTTTCATTTTTAATGTGTAAGGAATGCAGGTACATGGATTGTACATAAATATTTAGCATATATTTAATACCAGAGAAACTTGTAGAATTCAGAAATTCAATTCAGAATTTCATGCTGAAATAATGGCTTCCCCTGCATCTGGTGAGTAGCAGATACAACTGTTCTCAGCCTAATTTATTACTATAAATGGTGCACCAAAAGAATACTGGCTGGAATTACATCATTCTTGTTACTTTAATTACTTCATACCTGTTGCCATTTGTCTACTAGTCTGAAAAATGGCTATGCTTGCTCCTTGGGGTGCATTGTCTCAGCATCAGGAGGAGTCTTAGCCAGGCTGTTAAAGCGAGCTTAGTGGAAGCAAAAGACAACTTCAGCTTCATATGTGTTTAAGTTTCATGAGCTCCCTGGCTGGGTGAGTACCTGAATTATGCACAGGAGTGAAGATTTTTGAAAGCTTTTTAACACTAAACTGCTTCAAGAATTTAACCTGCATACAGCAGTTCCTCAGTGCTTTACAGCCACCTCTTCTCACGAGTTGTTTGTGTGAGATATCTTCAGTACCTCATGCTGAAAGAGTCTACCTTCTAACATGCTGTGAAATATTAAACATTCATTAATAATTGAACTGCATGAATAGTTCTATCAGCTCTTTAGTAGTGCAGCGCAGTTCTTTTGTCTCTTCTTGTCACAGTTTCTTAATAGAAAAGGCTAATTGGATCTCCTCCTGCAGACAGGAAAACGTTCCAAAGCAAACATCATATTCAACACCTCACTTGGTGTGATTTTTGGTGTTAAGAAATATGCTGATGCATTGCTTGAAATAATAAAGGACAAGAACATTGTTGTTAACTACAAGCGCAACCTCATCGAAGTTCGAGCAGACAAGCAAGAAGCTGTGTTTGAAAAGCTGGACATACCTGGAGAGACTGAAATTTTTCAGGTCAGGAGCTTTCAGACCCTTCATTTGGTTCTATTTCTTTTCCTTGTGTACTGCAAAGTAACTTTTACATTGTTAGAACACAGACTGCCTCATTGTGCATTGCTGTTCCCCCTGAGAGTACTATCTCTAACTTTAGCAGAATATTAAAAATTTTGAAACCAAGGCGGAGAGAAGAAAAAATGTCTCATAAATAACGCCTGGAGTCCTGTATGCCACGGGAATGTCTCAGGTGTGTATGGAGGAAGGCAAATTGCTTCCAAATGGAGTTGCTTGATAAGGTTCATGTTAAGTAAAGGACACACTTGAAATTTGAGGGCAGATTTTCATTCTATATACTTGTGTTTAAAAAACCAAAACAAACACAAACCCAAGAAACCCTCTCTCCACACTCTGTTTATTGCCTTATACCAACAGGTATAACAGGTAGTTTGTTCTGATGAACTAACCATTGTCTTTTCTTTCTGTTCAGTATGAAATGCTTCATGTCACACCCCCAATGGGGCCACCTGCTGTACTCATCGACAGTCCTGTCTCTGATGCAAGTGGCTGGGTGGATGTGGATAAGGAGACTCTACAACACAAAAAATATCCTAATGTCTTTGGTATTGGAGACTGCACCAACCTTCCAACATCAAAAACTGCTGCAGCTGTAGGTAAAGTGGCATGTGTATGTTTGTGTGTGTAAGTGACCAGAGCGGAGTCAGTAAGCTTTTTGTTTAGTTTGCTATTCCTGAGGTCATGACTTCAATTTTGAGCTTTCCAAAAGACCAGAGGCTCCTGGGCCAACTAGCCACCTACAGATCATGTTGATGCCACTAACCCAACAATTCTGTTGTTCCAGATGCCTCACAGATTAACTAATTCTACTTTTTGTGTACATAGAATGTCACATAATGAATGACGTGTTCTTGTATTACATCATCATTCAGTAATGAACCATTCTGCTTTATCTTAGCTGCTCATGCATGTGCCACCTAACTGATAAGTCACTATCAAAAAGTCACATGTTCTGGCCTTGTAGCCACAGGTTCCACAAGTGTATGGTCTCACAACTGATAAAATGTAAATAAGAGTAGAAAAAACCCCAGGCTATACAGTATGTTGTTGATGTAATGAAAGGGTGGGGTACTTAACTTCAGTAAATGGGTCTACAGTTACAGCACTCAAAATGAAACACAACTTTAGTGTGCCAGAATGTCAGTGTTTGATAAGACTGAGCAAGTATAATTTATCATAGCAGAATGGGCATAGGCTAAAAATATCAGCTCAAGTTTCATTGAGCTTTAACATGTTCAAAATAGTGAAGCTAAAGCATTAGTCCTTTTTTTTTTTATCTGGGACAGTAAATTTACATGTAATTTCAATTGCAGCTGAATTGTCCAACAAAATGCCTGGATAATACTGTTTGCTTTAGTAATGACAATTGTTGGCTGAAATAGTACATTTCTATTTCTTTCTTATTTAGCTGCACAGTCTGGAGTCCTTGATAAAACCATTTCTCTGGTAATGAAGAACAAGTTGCCAGTTAAAAAGGTACTTACAGTTCTTGTCTTAGGGAGAAATTCTCTTGAATGTTTTCTCCCTTATGCAGGAAGTCTTGCAAGCAGCTGAGTGTGTGAACCAGAAGGCAGGGAAGGCTTTGCCTCTGCAGTTGTGCTAAATGGTTACTTGCTGCATGTCAGAGTAGTAATGGAATTGCACAGTACATCGTACTGCCATTGAAAGTATTACCTCCGTGAAGCCCTGACTTCTGAGTTGAGAGAAGGTTAGAGGCTGATTAGTCAGGGTTTTCATCAGTGCAAGTGATTTACTTACACTGTTGAGGTAATACCTGCTCCAGAAAAACTCTTGCAAACTTGTTTCTCCTGCGTAGGATATGATCTTCTAAGGAGGTAAACTGAAGCTTCTGTACGACAGCAGTTAAGCCTAAATTATGTTCAAATTTGTCCTTGAGCCTTTACTTTTTTTTTACACATGGCTTCCTTGGGGGCACAAACCTGAATATCCTGCAATTCTCTGGAAATTCTCACTGCAGTTCCCGTTGCCTTGTTGAAGCAAACACCAGCTCTCACCCAGATCTGCTGGTCACCAGTTCCACTGGTTACACTGACCAGCCATTAATGACATTATGCCCTGTTTTGTTCTAGGTTACGTCTAATTTAAGCAATGTTAAGCAGATCTACATTTGAAAGAGTGGCTTAATATTACGGGTAATAAACCAGAACAGGCTTAGCAGCTTTCCAGTTTTGCTGATATTTACACTGGAAATGCTGAAACCTCCTAGAAAGTTATTTTGGAATGTGAATGTTAACCATGGCCTTTAGGCTTTGGTCAGAATAATGAGCAGTGGGTATATTTCATTGCAGTATGATGGATACACATCCTGCCCACTAGTGACAGCCTACAACAAGGTGATTCTGGCAGAGTTTGACTACAATGGTCAGCCTTTGGAGACCTTTCCCATTGACCAGAGTAAGGAGAGAAGAACCATGTACCACATGAAAGCTGATATGATGCCTCTGCTCTATTGGAATGCACTACTTAAGTAAGTATTGAAAAAAACCCAATCAGGTATAGACACCTGTCCTGGTTTAGTTCCTTGCTGGAATACAAGCAAAGCACATCCTCAGTTGTGATCAGAGCAACACTCTAATGCTCATCTCTTCACAGTACAGTATCTTATAAGAAACAAACCTTTCCCCAGGCCCTACTTTGATAGTATGTGAAAGAACTTTCTCTGTTTCCAGGGGATACTGGGGAGGACCAGCTCCTGTCAGGAAGATGATGCATCTGAGCTTGAAGTAACTGCTGCTTCTCAGCATTGGTCAAAACCTTCCAAAGAAGTGGACTGGTTTCACATGGGATCAGTATATATCTTCCCTCTTGGAATACCTGGCAGACATTTTTTTTAAATCAAGCTTTGGTCAATAATTTACTTTTCCTCCTACTATGGATTAAAGCCTTTTTAGTGCTCTTTCCATGCTCTTTTATGTCAACTGAGGCCTTAAACTACTTCTGTATTTGCACAGGAATCTGACCTTGCCTTACCTTATAGATTACTACAGGAATTGCTACAACAATAAATACTTTCAAAGCTATTCTGTATGCAAAATTTTCTTCCTGAACCTAAACTGATTTGTCTGCATCCAAAATCACTGCATGCAATGGATTTAGCAATGTTATTAGTTATTCAATGCTAGTAAAATGGCCTGAAAGCATCCAGTTCTCTTATTTTTGAAGAACATAAATTCTAATCTCTAAGCATACCTGCTGTCTAATTCTTAGAGGAATGCATGCTGAGTTTTGAAAGCAAAGAAGTCAAAGCAGCGTGTGTATATAGATACACACACTCTCCTAGGATAGCTGAACCACTTCACATCAGTTCCACTATAATGTTTTAACCTGTGACACTAAGAACATCATGAAAAGAGTCACCTGAGAAGGCATACTAGACTGAAGCACAATTTAGGATCACAGACAAGGGGGAAGTGCTTTTTAATTGTGGCCATACAGAACTCCGTTTTCAAGGGAAAGGTTGAACAAAGTTGAATTTGGGAGTTGAGTCTTCACAGAAGCTGGAACTTTAGAGGCAGTCAGGTAGACAGCGTGGAGCAAACAGGAATTATCTTCACTCACAAGAATCAGCAGCAGCTTATTTCTAAACAGAAAAATAGATGTGAACATATTTTGAGTTGCAGCTTTATACTTTCCAAAACAGGTTTTAAAAAGTTTGCCTTTGATTTGCAACATAACCTGGACATATACCTGGGTGTTAAGCAGTTCCTCAATCTTATTCTGGATCTGTCCATACACATCATTAAACAGCTCCTCCTTGGATTTTGTCCCATTCAAATGCACTTAAAGAAAGTAAAATAAGAGAACTATAACAATGTCTCTGTAAGCTTGCCAGATCCTCACTTAAAAAGCATGCACCCAGCTGGTATCAGAGAAATATACTCCCTCCACCTGCCTCAATTCCTCTCATGCATCTAACCAGTAGTATTGCACAGGTTCAAAAAGAATCTCATAAAGTGCTTTTGTCTTTAAAGACTTACCCACATCAACTCCAAGTTCTTCCATTATCTTCCTGTGCTTGATGTACATAGGCCAAACGTGGCCATCAAACAATCCAGGTGGATCCGGTACAGTGTAATTCCTTGAACTGTAAGGAATTGTAACAATTAAGGCATTGTTACTCACAAGTACTCCAGTAACAATTCAGGGAAATGACAGATGCTTCATTGGGCTTCTCTACACATTAGCCTAAGCCCACTGACTCCAGTTTGGTTTCTGAGCTTATCAGAAGTTTGTAGTTAGCAAGAGCTGCAAGCATCAACTTCCGCAAATAAACTGAAATTTGATGTGCAGGGCCAAAGTGATTAAAATGCAAAAAGAGTTCCCAAGACAGACTGATCTAAATATTGATCCATAAACTCTTAAAAGCTTTAGCAGAATTTTGGGTAAATTAGCTGTCTTATTCCTCTTGAAATATAATTCAAGTTTTCATTTGCAGTAAGAACAGTGTGTGTGCAACAACCCAGCCAAATGTAAAACCTCAGACAGTTTGAGACCTGGGAACTGTGTAACTGGAAAACCAGCATAGGAAAAAGCCTAGTGAAAGGTGTGTGCAGAAACTGAGTGTTACATACACGATACACCAGCTTGGTGTGAAGTCAGAGGAAGCGACAGTATTCTAACTCAGCAGCTATATTTGCCTCTATCCCATCTCATCTAAAAGCTTCAGAGAAACAAAGTCTTGAATGGCTAATACTAAAGTCTAAATTTTAAACTCTTTGAAAAAATTACTTGAATGAGTTAGATGTTATTGGGCTAGAAATCAGGCAAACTTACCTTCTCCTCCTTTTACACTCTTCATATGGAATGGAAAGAAAGTACCGATGGTGGAACACATCAATCAGTGGCCTGAAAGAGACACCTACTTGATTACACCTCAACTAATTAGTAGCAAGACCCAGAAAAGTAAAACTTTATCTATTTCCTGTACTTAGAGCCATCTTTAGACTTTTGACTCCTAAACTGGGCAGTAGTCAATGCCAGCTACTAACTCTTGGTTTAGAAATGTCTTTTCATTCCCTTGGAGGTTTGCCCATTAGATAAAATAATGTAAAAGTTAAAATGTATGAAGGCACAATTGATTACCTGTAGGTGTAAAGTAGGAAGCCTTCAACAATAAGAATGTGGATTGTTTCATCTCCTCCTTCCTTATCTTCCAAGATCTGGGCATCCAGTGTGTTATTGATCCCATGAGAACGTTCAAACTTGACTGGGTTTTTTATCCAAGCATTTATGGTACTCATCATAGCTTCCATATCTAATGCACTAATCACTAAGACAAAATAGACAACTCTCATTAAGCAGCAATTAAATATCATCTAGTGATAGTCAGTACAACACAGTGCACATAAAGAATCAATATACTCTAAGATTTTGAGTTATGCTTTGAAAACACTAACAAAGGCTTACCATCATACTGTTTAAACCCATCTTCAACTTCGATCTCATCTTGGGGCTGAAACAGAAACAAGAAGAAAAAAAAAAACAAACCTGCTTGGTCAGGTCAACTACTGAGAAGCTCAATACCCGTTTCAAAGCAAAACTCAAGATCCAAGCCCTGAAGCTTTCAAGAGGAGTCTTAACCCTCCACCAGGTTCCTTTGCATGCAGATAAAAGGAGCGGTACGATAAAGCCGCGCGCTGCTCTATCTTCCCACGGACACGAGCGCGGAAGCCGTGGGGTCCCGCTCAGCGCTGCCTTATCCGGCCCCGCCGGGAGCGCAGAGCCGCGGGCAGGGCGGCGCAGGGCGGGCAGCGCGCCAGCAGCGCGGGCGGAAGCTCAGGGGGTCACCCCGCGCCCTGCCGCGGCCTGCAGGGGCCGGCGGGCCCGCTCACCTTGAAGAAGTCATCCTGGTGCACCACGCTGCAGTTGGGCAGGGCCCGCATCAGCCGGCGGGTCAGCGTGGTCTTGCCGCCGTTGGTGACCCTGCGGCGAGAGTGCGGCCGTCGGGAAGCGCCACGTGCGGCCGGTCCACCCCCCACCCCCACTGCGGCACCGGGAGGGGCCGGGACGAGAGACCCGCGCCCGTCCCGCGGCCCGAGCCGCCGTCCCCGCCCGGTCCCGGCTCTCACCCGCCGATGCCGATGATGATGTTCATGGCGCGTCCGGCGGCCGCCCGGCCCGACTCCTACTGCCTGTTTCTGAGGGGCGGGGGGGGACCCGGTGTCTCCGGTACCGGCCGTCTAGGTGCCTGAGCCGGGACCCGGGCAGAGGGAAGGAAGGGGCCGGAGAAAGAGGAGAAGGTGGAGAGGGGAGAAGCCAAACGTCAACTGCTGGGCAGCGCCATGGTCGCTCAGAGCAGCAGCAGGGCCGGTCCGCGCCGCGCCGCGCGCTCCGCAAAGGGGGGCGGTGCCCGCGCGCGCGCGCCTTGCCCTCGCGCTCCGCCGCGCCCGTTGGGCGGCCGCCTTCGCCGCGCAGCCAATAGGAAGCGGCGTGACGCGAACGGCTGGCGGCCATTGGCTGGGGCGCGCTCACTCACGTCCGGCCGTGTTAAAGCGCGACCGATCGGGGGCGCTCGACGGCCTCGTGCCGGGGAAGGGCGGAGGCGGGACCGGTGCTGGCGTGGCGCCCCCTGCTGGCTCCGGACCGCGCGCTCCCCTCCTGTGAGGGCGGAGTTGCGGCAATACTGGGTGCTCGGGCCGCTGGTGGCTCGGCCGGGCCCCGCTCCGGACACCGGCCCGGTTCTACAGTGAGGAGCGGGGCCGCGCTGGGGCCGAGAGCGGCCGTGGCTCCCCGTGAGGGCGCGCGGGGCTCCTGAGGGAGCGGCGGGGCGGGAAGGCCGCGAGCGCGGGGGGCGCCCCCTGCCGCTGTCCCGGGCAGCCCCGCCAGCATCGCTGGGTCAAGGTCACGGCGCGTCCTCGGGCCGGGCCGGGGCCTCGGGAGGCCCGGGGAACACCGACTGCGACATCCACACCGAGGGATTCTGCCCTGCAGCCCTCTCTAAATGGGAGCTGTTCCTGCTTTTCCTGCTGTCCTCATAGGCTTTTCCTTGGCCGTCGTGTTTGCTCCTCTGCTGTGCCTGAGGAACTCTGCCTTTTCTTGTTAAGGCTTTTTTTCCTTCTGAAAGAAGGGAAATTTATGATCATAGCTTTTTTTTTAGTAACAGTGAATTTCATAATTTAGAAGCCACTTAATCCGTTCAACATGTTTACATTATTGGCGGTCGATGTGTTGCCAACCATTTGCTTGTTTTTCGTTATTTTTACTGGTGTTTCTGGTAAAACTGCAAGCAAACCTTAGTTGATTTCTCTTGCAGTTGTTTTAACTTCCAAACAGAACACATACTTTGGTCTCTTGGCTTTTCTTCTTATTTTAAGGACAACAGACACTTAGTTGAAAATAATTTTTTATTTTCAATATTAAGGTAATTTAGCTCATTTTCACTTTTAAACAGAGGGACTGCCTTTGTGGTTTGGGGGGTTTTATGTGTGAGGACGTTTTTTGGTGTTTCTTTATTTTTGGTTGGTTGGTTTGGTTTTGAAAAATTATTTTTTAAATCTATGTCTACTTAGCTTTGGAAAGAAGGATGTCCTCAGAAAGTACACCCCGATTTCTTAGGTTAAAAATCCTACACAGGTAGGATTCTTAAAATCCTACGCAGGTAAAACCTTATTATCAGCTTTCTGCAAAGCTCCAGGAAGGTAGACCAATATATAAATTAATGATACATAGTGGCATTATAATTATATAGTTTGAGGAGTGCATCCCTGTAATCTGTATTTTACATACCCTGGTAAAATCAGAATGCTATTTACAGGCAGCTAAGTTCACTCTACAGCAGCTTTTAGCTGTTTTGGCCCCAAGGTTCTTCCAAATTCTTAATAATTGTTTTGTACTCTTCACCTTTTTACCAAGCAAGATGCACTCTCCAAACTTCGTGCTCAAAACTAATGCAAGTTTTTCTGTCTTTTGCCACACCTTGTCATTGAAATACGTAAACGTACAACAGTTTGAGGATTTTAACATGATGTTTATGTCAAGTGAGCAAAGGAGGGATAATGAACAAATTAGAAGCCTGGTGGTTTTTAGAAAGGCACTTAGGCTGAAATACACTGCTCCTTGCATGAACTCGGTACTGCCAGAGCTGGAATGAAAATGACAGCAAGTGGGCCCAGCAGTAAACCCAGTTTAACACTGATTTAGGGCAGGGGGGTGGCAGCCTGAGACAATATTCACTAACTGTACCCTCATTGTCCTGCACCAACAGCTCGAGGCAAGGATTTTTCATGATCTGACCTTGAGTCTAAAGGCCAGTTGGGAAGAATAAATATGTTTAGTGATATTATTTATCAACATTACAATGTGTCTCCCCTGTCTATGTAAAGAATCAGGTTTTGGTTCGATTCAGGTCAATATTTTGTGTTGATATTTTACAAGTAAAATACAGCAAGACTTTGAATACTTTTTAATCCACAGCAGTGGTGGAAGTTGATTGTTACACTCAGGGAGGTTTATCTCAGCATTCCCAAAGCTCTGGGGCACTTTAAGTGCTGGGCTCCGGCAGGGCTGTGCATCCTGCCAGCACATCCAGGGCCGTGTCTGCGCGTGCTAGCCATTCCCAGGCCCTTTGTCTCCTGTCCTGGATGATACTGCTGCCATGGTGAAAAACAGAGGGAAAGAACAACAGGATATTGTCCCATTCTGCTCTGTGTGCCAACTGTGACAAAATGTTGTTTTCTCCTTGCTTTGGGGATTCGTGTTGGCTTTTACTTGTCTTGGGTGAGCCTGAAAACATTCAGATGTTTTTAAAATTCTTCTGGTTAGTGTGGAAACCTTGAGTGTCTGGGAGCAAGGTGGTGTCCCATGCCCTGGCACAAACGTTCCTGTCCTGGGGGATGATTCTCTGAGTCATGCAGAGGAAAAGAAGCGTTCTGATGTAAAAGACAACAGGAAGGCGTTGAGCACGCCGTGTGCCAGCAGGACACCTGCAGAGCTGCCGCAGGGTGGAAGTGAGCCACAGGCTGCATGGGGAGTGCTGAGAAAACTGCACGGCTGCACAAATCTGACGCCAGAGCAGGGCTCTATTTTTGGTCTCCTCTCTGCGTTTCTGACACCTGTAGGGACGCGTGAAGTGCACGGGAGACTTGTGCAGCACCTCCCGGAGCGGAGGAGCCGCCGCAGGGCATGGGAGCGCAGCGGAGCGTTCTTGCTTAGCCAACAGGACTAATTATAACCCAGGAATATGAACTGTAAATGTGCTGAAGCTGCCAAGACGGGAGCTGGGAGTGTGCCAGCGCTTGAATGAGGACACACCATCCTGTCAGGACTCTCCGGGAGCGGCAGGCAGCGCCGAGGTACGCACGGAGCCCCACGCAAGGAGATGGACACGCACACGGGGGTACGGCAGGAGGACGGTAGGCGTTCAGCTGCTGCTTTGGGAAGGGCAGGGGTCCGTCAGTCACTCTGCTTTGCAAATAGGTGATCTCTGTGCACTGACACACTTAAGAAAAGCTTAGCTTTGATGTGGTCTCATTAACATGCAACAAACCCCAAAAATCCGCAGTTAATGTGAAGTGCTGGCAAAAGCTTTGACTTGTGCTTGTCTTTATGGTTGTGTGAACTGCTGTCCCTCCCGGTGGTGGGCATGAGGTGAAAAATGATAATTGAGGCAGATAATGAATTGGATTAAAACCACCTAGGACAAACTGGAATAATACATTCTGCAGAAATGTTTCATATAGACTACTTAAAACAAAGGGGCACACATTGCATGCTTTGAAAGATAAATCGCAGAAATTTTAAAAATCTGCTTGAAGTGAGACATGATGAAATGTTAGAAAACCACAAAAGTGAAAGAAATAGATGTGGTAATTACATAATTGTGAGACTACATAAGAAATGCCTATGAAGGAGGAAATGCCTCTGAAGCTTATGCTGGTTTGCTGTGAAAGCTTTAGTGGGGGTTCAGAAAGACTGAATTGATGAGATTATACTGTTTAACTTCTGTTAAGCTGTAAGCTTCAGAAAAACAACAAAAGTTTCTTTAAATGAACATGTTGTGATATTGTTTAATGATCTGGGGTATGAAAAATTTGATAGCAAAGGCTAGTCAATAACCCAAGGCTTCCTTTGAACAAAGATACATTAAAAAAAAAAAAAAAAAAAAAAAGAAGTCAGTAACTACTAAAAATTGGGCTGTCTCACGGTACTTAGAGTCAGTGAGTTTCCTGTTGTGTCTCCAGTTCAGCATTGCTGTGTTAATACTTTTATACATTCTGGGAAGCTCTAGGCTCTGATGCATGGTTTTCTTGCTGGTATGCAAGGCTCTTATTTTCTCTTTTAAGGCCTATTTGGAGTTATAGAAGGCTCTTTCCTTTGAGCGTTGTCCTATCTAAGTAGAGTAACCATATCATATGTAAGGCCTCAGTTTGTTAATGTAGCAGATCAATCTGTTCAAAGCTGATTTCTTACAGAACAGTAAAGTTTCATGACTTAAATTACTTATGAAAATAATCTGTAAGTAATGGTTAACTTTGTGTACAACCAGATCACAGACTGTTAAACAAGGCTTAATTCTAGTCTTGATTTTATCATATTTCTATAAACAACTTCCAGTACTCTCTGTAAATATGCAGGGTTCTTAACCCTGATTTCTGACGTGAACATAGTAATTTTAAATTGATGCTCCTCTTCTCTACAGGAATGTTTAAGAATGTAACAGGTTTGGTTTAGTCTTAGGAACTGCCTATTGCTCAATAACTTTGATATATTTCAATATAAATTTAAATATTAATCTCTTTGCAGGTGTACTTATCAGATGCATTCTGTGATCGCTACCAGTGACCCTGCACAAGCATTTCCTTTCTAAGCTCACTCTAGGAGCTGCACTTGTCCTTGTACTGCTCGAACTCCCAGAGAATTACACTCAACAAGACCTTTTTACCTACTGAGAAATATAATGACTGAGTTCCTGGTTTGTTTTAACTGGTGCAATGGTGAACAGCCCCCACCGGTAGGTAGATGCACAACTGCCATCCTTTATTGGATTTGAAATTTTGTCTTCCAGTTACGTGGGAAACACTTTCATTACTGTTGTTTTGATTAGTTTGGGCAAAGTAATGGAAAAGCTAAAACCAGTCCTGTTAAGCTATGTTTGAACTGTGTTCTCTGCCAGGAACTCAGACAGTGTGACTGTTTGCAGTTCTCAGGCCTTGACTTTCCAGCAGCAAAGAAAGCTTTTGCTAGAACTCAATTAGCAGGAATAAAAGTGACTTTCATAGTGTCCTACTGTGAACAGTCTGACACTTCAGCCTGCTTGCCATGAGGTGTCATTTGGGGTCAGTCCTGGCTATCTATTTTTATCTTGGCTACTTGTTTCTGGCTGAAAGCTGCTGATGTTTTCTGAATAGAGCCCTAAGATATTTTGTTTTCTCATAGAAGAGGCGCCGGAGACTGGACCGGAATATGATAGGAGAGCCCATGAACTTTGTGCACACGGCGCACGTCGGGGCCGGGGAGATGAGCAGTGACTATTCCTCAGTAAGTGTGCACCCCTGGGGGGAGAGGCACAGCTCTCCCCTCAGCAACCTGCAGAGCAGGTAGCTAATAAAATACTAGGTAATTATAACACAGAGAAAAAACTTGAGGGTTTTTATTTTTTTATTAAGAGTAGCATCAGAACAGAACTGTCTTTTGGTTTGTAAATATGAGATACTGTGGGAGATACTGAGGAAATGAGCGTTTCATTCTCAGTGTATCTTTACACACTATAAGAACCTTTTGGATGCAGATTCTATGGATGCACTTGATGCTAGAACCAAATCACCTTGAAGTCAAAGCTGTGGAGGGTGAGGGATGTAAGAATAAGTGGATTTTGTATAGCAAAATGGGTCCCAAAACTGCCTTAAAATAGTATTTAACAGTCCTGTCTTTAGTTATTATTTCTCCCTACTGTTGGGACTCAGCACTGCAAACATATGGCCCACCTGCCCTTTCAAATTGATGCCTTTAATAATTGCTCTGGCAACCAGAATTTATAAGATGTCTTCTAATAGGCTTTTTTTTTCCTAGGCTGTGTCAATTCAGGACCACATGAAGTCTAAAGGAGGCTACACAAATGGCACTTCTGCAACTGTTGAAATATAGAAAACTGAGAGAAGGCTGAAATGTGCTCTGTCTTATGAGGACCCCTTGGACTGTGCTTTCATATTCTCTAAAACCTTGTTGTCATGGAGTAGGGAGAGCACCTGAATTAAAAATAGGTCAGTAAAAGCTTTGGTGTTCTTTGCACAATATCATCTGAAGGAGTTATTGTAAATTATCCTTAAAATGGTCTT
Organism: Zonotrichia albicollis; assembly: GCF_047830755.1. Classification (NCBI taxonomy): domain Eukaryota; kingdom Metazoa; phylum Chordata; class Aves; order Passeriformes; family Passerellidae; genus Zonotrichia; species Zonotrichia albicollis. The sequence goes on along the minus strand of NC_133829.1, from coordinate 10,102,332 downwards.
TCATGGTAGTGTTGTAGTAACAACTGTAATTTGTCACTGTGGATGCCTTCCTAGCTCTGTCCCAAAAGCTTCTCAAAGCTTTCATATCAGTTGGAGGTCAGTATGAATTGTCTGGGATTTTGGCATCTTTTTCTCCTCTCAGGAAATGCAGAGGATGTTTAATTGGAAGGTGTCGCATGATTTCACTTCTTACATGGGCTAAACTGAGTTGCTAAGTATGACCTTGTAGCTGTCAGATAACTTTGGATCTGTTTTTTTGATGCTTTACAACCTAATGCATAAATCTTTGGTATTTTTTAATGCCTTTTGATAGTGAATGAACTCTAATGTAGGATCGTTAGCTGAGTCTGCAAAACACAGTGAAACTTCTGCCTTGCCGAGATAACACTTTTGTATCTAAAAATGAAACTTTTGCAAACATTCTGACTCTCACATGAGACTGAGAGCAAGAGCTGTGTCCCTCAGTGCTGGGCTGCCTCCCATCCATGCACACACACTGCTGTGACTGGCAGCTGTTACTGCAACACAGCTAATTGTACCTGCCAGCTAACTTGCAGTGGTGCTACAGTGTGCTCACAGGGGTGTGTTAGTTGTGCTTGACTACCACTGAATTTTAAACTAAACACGTTTAAGATCCCTTTTTTTGTTACCTCTCTGTAGCAGTAACCACACAAGACTTCAAGGGGTATCTTGCTTGTCTTTCTGGCTCCTTAATTTCAAGATTGTCTGTTTTATATGAAATTAATCTTTTCGTGCATGTGGTGTAAGTGATACGGCCATGTGAAGGACGCACATTTAAAGAAACTTGTGAAAAGTTGCAGGAGAGTATTAAATGGGAACAGCATTTTGCAGAGTTCCAGCACTTCATAAATATTTAAATAAATATCCATAAATATTTAGACATACTCAAACTACAGTTTATTACTTAGTTCTTATTCATCTTTCTATTAAGTGACATGACAAAACTGCTGAAGCAGAACTGGGTTTTTCTCTTACCCAATCACTGACAATTGTTCCCCAGCTCAAAATTCTGTATGACTGCCATTGTAGAAACAGGAAATCTGCTTGCTCTCATGGGATTAATTAATTATAAGTGTTTAAATTGCTGCCATATCAGCACAAGTTATGCTGAAAGTCAGCAAACTCTGCCCTTGCTCTTGGCAGAACATCAGTTACAAACTTTTCTTCATTAAAAAAAAATATTATATATTATAGCAAATCTTTTAACTTGTATGATTCTGTTTATAGATGTGATACTTCTTAAATCTAGGCTGCTGGCTTTCCTGAATTGTTAGGCTGCCTTTTCTGAGTATACTTGGGAACTTAAAACATGAATGGTAGCTCTGTGTTTCTGAATAAGTTCAAAAAAACAGCTTTTCCCCTCCCCCTATTTTATCTTTTAGTTCCAAAAAGGAAGAGGGAGTATTGCTTTCTGTAACAGTCAACAGCTGATCATAGCATTCTGTAACCACATAAGAGAAATTTAATATCCATGTCTTGCTAGATCCTTATTCTTGAATTAGATTGCACACCAAATTTTAATATATTTTAAAATTAGCATCGTAAACTGTACATTTAGCTTTTGCAAATCTTTTACATTTCTGTCTTCTAACTTGAGATATATTCTAACAGCCTAGTTAAGATAAAGAGTTTAAAGAATCTAAATCCTGTATTGTGTTGAGGAAGCAGAAAGTGGCCAAGTTGTTTGAAAGAATAGACTCTAATTAATCTGCTATTACACAGAATTAATGCATTCAGTCATGTATACCTGCCCAGACAAAGTGGTGATAGGGCACTTGTCATGTAGAAAATGGGCTGTGTTTTGTTAACAGTGTAAGAAAAACATTGAACGGGAGTTAGGGTTTCTTGAAGACCCATTCAGCAGTTTTAAAATTAGTGCTAGAACTAGGAAAAAAGGCGTTGGTGAATATTTCAGTTCTTCTCTCTAACAGAAATGAACAGAAAATTTGTTATTAAACACTTAATTTAGAGAAAAATCCTAGTTTTGATCATGTAAACCAAGTAGCGCTATCTGGTGTGAAAATAACCTATTTTGATCATGCTATATAGTATTATAAAGGATCATAATAAAGTGCAACATTAATAAAAAGAAATGTTTTGCTATTACATTAAAAGTGTCATAACTTTAAAAAATCTAACAAACATGACACATGTCTTAGGGCTTAGGTATTTTTTTGTTCTATATTTAGAAACCTTATATACCTGTAATCTGTCATGTAACTCATTATGAGCCTATCTTAGTTATAATAAACATGTTGAACTGGGCACTGGCGCTCTTTTCCTATCGTGGAAAATGTTGATACTTTCTCTGCACTGAAGATCTGTTGGTTCAGTGGATGGATCAGCATGCCTTGAGTTTTTATTGCACAGAATGAAATTTCTCCACTAGAGAGCACAATTTTACATCAAGTCTTCTTGCAAGTTCTATGCAAGTTCTTACTCCGTTGTGGGGTTTGGTGGATTTTTGAGCTTGAATGAAATAAAATACAGAAATAATAACAATTGATCAAACTTTTTAATCTACGTTGTAGGCTGTGAAGACCTTACATCAAGACAATCAAGAAACACTGCAGCTCTGACATGATGCCATTTTATGGTTTCCTTTTTTTAGTCAGAAGTAAAATAACTTGCAAGCAGAGCAGGATCAACTGATTTTTATGTAGTCTGGCAGAATCTTAGCACTGTTTGCTTCCTTGGGAAAAAGAATTTGGGATGGGGAAGTATTTTCAAGTCTTGCTGTCTTATCCCTTGATGTTCCTGCTAGGCTTTACTGACTGTTCCATAATAGTGCAGGCACCTGTGGTCAGTATATAGAAAATGTATTTGTCTTTTTCACAGCCTAACATGTCTTTTTCATCTCCTACAGAGCAGCTTTATACAATTACAGGGTGTCAGTGCTATGCTCCAAGTTGTCTGTGATATGATAACTTGCAACCCACACACGTGGCACTATTCCTTTGTATGCTCTTGCCATATTGGACTACCTGGTGCTGTTATAGCTTCCACTCTGTAGAGACAAAACATGTTGAGAGATTAAAAAATGCTTCATCTAACTATGCCAGTAAGAATAAGCACAACTCAACAGTGTTAAAATCCATGTTCATGAAATTCATTATATGTTACTAAGTATAGTATCACTGGGAAAAGAAACTGCAATCTGTCAGTGAAAGGTGATTAAATGGCTGCTCCTGACCATGCTTGGATTTACTTTGCTGTCAGCACTGTGACACTGCCTTGAAAAGCCAGCAGCTGAAGATAAGAACAATCTTGTCTGCCTTTCATAATTGCTGTGGGACTACAGGAAGAAAACAGTGCTGCTTTACAGTGGTGCTAAGATATTCTGTGGTGAGTGGGTTCCTCTAAGGCTTCCAGATACTTTATGGTTAATGCTTGAAATTCAAAATTTTAGCTGCTTACCTATAAAGGTGGAGTCCTGAGTGCCTAAAGAGATGCTGTAAATGGTTGGTGCCTGGACTTCTGCAGATCAACTCTTCTTCCTGCATACACAGAGATTTGTCTGACACAGAAGGCCCAAGGTACTCAGACCAGTAATTCTCCTGTTAATATCTATGTGGTTACACTGTACACATAAAAGGTTTCTCATCCTGTACAGAACAGGTCCTCTTTAACAACTGCTCTGTTGGACAGTTGTTTCCTCAACAGAGCATTAAGCTGTGGAATTAAACCTTTCCTCACACACAGCTCTAAGCCAGTCTTTCTTTGCTATGGGAAAGCATAAAATCCCCTTGTTATTGCTTAACTCCTCCTACTGCAGGGAAGGTGTTGAAGAGCCAACAGGCTGATCAGGAAAAAATGAGGTATGGAAGTGAGGGAGATTTAGCCACAGAGGGGCAATGTGGTGCACATTAATGAGGAAGGAGCAGAAAATGCTCATGTTGACGTTTCTTATCTGCAATGCACAAGACAGCTTTGATATCAGTTGGAAAATACCCATAATATGTGCATAATTGGTATATGGAGGAAATTAGGCACTTAAATGCATGACTAAGCTGGGACTTTGAGACACAGATTGCCAATATAACTCTAATGAATGGCAGTATCCTCTTTCTGCAGTGGCTTACAAAGCTGTTTTCAGAAAGTGCAGAGCCACCCACAAAGGTAGCTCTGCTTTCAGCAGTTGCAGACTGATGTCACATTTATGTTTGAAAGACAAGAGGGATTCTTCTCTTTTTTCTGCTGTATGTGAGACTGTAGATGCTCTAAATGGCAAGCCTTGCTGCACCCACTGGAACAGTAGCCAAATAAAAACTAACATTAATACAAATTAGCAGTAGTAAAACGGTATCTGCCTTTGGTCCACTGCAGTTCCAAAACTTCAGGGAAATGATTGTATTTTGGATTTCTTTCCTTGTGAGTGAAATTATTAGTGTTTAGAAGTGTGTGTAAGTGGTGGAAAGCTGCAGAGGGAAGGAATTATTCATTATGCCCATGAAGAAGATTTCAATATTTGCGTAGTATTTCTAACTCATGCAGTCCCACTGGACTACAGAATACGTGTTTAGTGTAAAGATGTTTTTGCAGTGTCTTTAAACAAACATCAAGGTGGGGGACATCAAACCATACATACACTTTTGAGAGAGCAATTTCCTTTTTTTCAGAAGAAATTGTATTCCTTTCTCCTTGGCCCATTTTTATTCCCATCTGTAGACAGAGTCAAAATTGCTGTGTTTTCCTGGGGAACACAAGGAGAAGCATTAGTATGTGGTAGGGCAGGACATGCTGCCATGGAATCTGATGCTGGGAGCAGCTACGCACTTGTAATTCAAATTAAACACTTCTTCCATTCCCAAAATACAGTGCAATGTACATACCCATAGCCCATAGCTCATTACAGATCACAGAATGGACAGATTTATTGAAGTAAATCAGTATTCATTTGTCATCCAGATCTTGTTAGACTCAGAAGAAGAGATAGTAGTTGGCGTAAAGTGTCACGGTTACTCTGACAACAGCACCAGAATAGAAACACACAGATGGACAACGTACTAGCCTGTTTTTTAAATACCAGTTCTGCATAGAATATTAATTATTAGCTGTGTCCTAGTGTGCCATTATCTGTTTAACTGTTTAAGCACATGAAATTGTTTGACACACTTTTGCAAGTCAGCAATTCTACAAGATGCACAAGCCTGTTCTGTTGCTGATATAATGATGAATTGCAGATTGTCACTGAGTGAAATAAAAATCCTGTCTGTTACCATGAAAATATTGGTATTGATCATAACACTACTTGTTATGTATAGTGGTATGTACAGGTATGTAAACATTACTCAGTTTTTACAGCAACAGAACAGCTTCTTGACAATTTGCCATAATGCAGTGGGGGAATCTTCTCTGAAGATGTTCCATATGCCTTTGTCCTTAAATGCACAGAGAGGGGAAAACCATGCACGCAGGAATCTCCTTCCTCAGTCGTAGTAACTAATAAACACTTTGTTTGTGAGGAACTCAAAACTGAGTTACCCACTCAAGGCTTTGATTTACTGATGCTGAAGTTGACCTCAACTCTCCCACTCTCGCGTCTCCCTTTCCCTCACACCTCGGCCTTCTCAGTCACAGCCACATTCCCTTCTTCCTACAACAATCTTTCTTATCTTCACCCCTTCCTCCTCCCTGTGCTGGCTCTTGGGCAGGCCCCGGGAGGGGGCAGGGGGCGGACCGCGGAACCAGGGCTGGAAAACCTCCATGAAAAAAGGGATCTTGGGCAACTTCCTTCGCTGGTAAATCACGGAGCTGCTTCAGCCCATCTCCTTCCTGGAAATCCCTGTTGGTTCATACATCTGATACATCACAGCCCTTCTAATACTTTCGAAACCTGGAAGACATCTCTGAAATGCGCTTGTTGGGTTGTTGTTGGTTTTTTGGTGTTTTTTGTTTGTTGGTTTGGTTTGGTTTTTTAAGAGCAAACAACGCAACTTTCTCAATCTTGTGTTAGAGGTCACACTGTTCTGTTTCTCATACTCGTTGCTCTCACGTACGACACCCTGCTATCCTCACCGCACCTCTCCCCACGGCTCTGCGAGGCGAAGCACTCGGGTTGCTTCGTGCGGGGAGACGTGAGACAAACGCGGCCGTTTCCTGTTACTGTAGGGGCTCTGAGGAGTTTCAGCGAGCCCCTCAGCGCCTGCAACACTGGGAGCTGCTGGGCGGATACCGCTGACAGCCACGGAGCTCTGCGGACCGCAGCGAGCGAACGCACTCCGTGTGGGCACCGAGGCACACACGGACATGGGGGCGGGGACGCGCGGCCCCGAGCCCGCCCGGCTCCCGCAGCGCCGCCCCGCCGGCAGCGCCGCCCCCGCCCGCCGTGCCCGCGGCGTCCCGGGACCGGCCGGCAGCGGCGGCCGCCGAGGACGGAACAGGAAGTGGCGCCGCGCCGGGAGCCGGTGAAAGGCTCCGCGGGGGCGTGCGGAGCCCGAGCCCAGGGAGGCCCCTCCCCGAGCAGCCGGCCGAGGACGATGGGGGCGGCCGGGCTGCCGTGGGCCGCGCTGTGGGCCCTGCTGCTCCCGCTGGTAAGGACGGACGCGGGGCCGCGCTGCCGCGCCGGCCGGGCCCGAGCGGCGCCACTGGGGCCGGCGCTGGCGGATGGCGCTGCTGTCGCTGCTGTTCGCTGCCGGCCCAGGGGCTCCCTGTGCCCGCCTTCTCCCCCGGGCCCGTTCCCGGGAGCTCGCCGGCCGCGGCGGGCAGGGCCCGCGCAGCTCCCTTCTCCCGCGGCCGGGCCGGGCCGGGCTGGGCCGGGCTGGGCTCCCCCTGCCCCCGAGCTCCTCGGAGTCGGGCCGGAGGGTTTGGGCCTCCTGGGGGCCCTCGGGCGAGGCCTCTCGGTTCCCCCCACCGGGCCCGGGGAGCTCAGGCCGGGCCAGCTCCGGTCACGCCTTGGGAGCTGAGATAACAAATCTCACGGGTGCCTTCGTGGATAAACACGGTGTTTAAATTCGGATGCGGGGAAGGGGGAGGCTCCTCGTGTGTGTGCGTGTGTGTCCTGGCTTTTGTCTCGTTCAGCTTCAGTTTTGGTTTCGGTGTGGCACACATTCGCAGCCTCTCCCTCTCCACGGGTGTACATTGCCCTGGAAATCTGGCTGACCACCTTCTGCCAAATGGGGTAGTGAAATGGGGAAGCCAGAAACCTCCATACTCTGCTTAGGCAATATAAAGGACATGTCTGCATTAAATGCTGTTCCATTAAATTGTTTTGTTGTTTAGTTTTGTTTTTTTTTTACTTAATTTTAACAGAATTTATCTTGTTTAAGATAAACCTGTAAGACAGGTTGCAGAATACTTCTTTCCTGTGTAGGAAGTCACCACTGGATATGCTCAGCAGCAGGTGCCCAGCAGTCTCTTAGTACCTTGGAAATGCCTGTGGGGGCAGTAACTTGTCTCCCTGGCTTTTCCTGAGTCCCACGTAGCTGTCACTGGCGTGTTGGGGTTTGGCTTTGCCCTTTACCCCAATGGTTTGATGCTGCAGACAAGGGAAGGGGCTTCTGCTCTCTTATAAGAGTCCAGGCCGTGTCCTGCCTCCTTCTTTACTCTACAGATGCAGTTGTAGCAGTGGTGAGCATTGGACCTCGTCATTCTGCCTCAGGAGCAGTCTTGACATGAACAGTGTGGGGAGTTGGGTTTGGGGAAGGGTCACTGCTGCTCTCTGTGCGTGGGCTCCTGTTCTCCTGGGTCACAGTGCCTGGAGGGAGGGAGAAGGGCTGGTTTGTGTGTGTCACACGGCCACTGGCAGCACAACAACAAAATCATGGTTGTTTTGTTCATGGCTATTTCCCCCTCCGCCTTTTTATGTTTCTGTGGGTTTTATGTTGTCACTTGCTACATACAGACTACCTTCTCCCTAGTCTGTACCTGTGAGTTTCTGTATGGCTTATCTAGGTACTAATTGTGATGGATGTTGTAAACATAAGGCTTGGTTTGGTGTCTGTGTCTCCTGGTTCATCTGATTTCCTGTATTCTGTGTGGTGCAGTTACTGGGACACTCCAAAGCTCAGCAGTCAGGGTTATATCCCTGCAGTGACTGGGACACCTTTGGAAAATTAGGGATTAAGAGACAGAAAGAGACTTCTTCTCTATCAAAGATAAGGAATTATACAACAAAAATTCAAAGGTGATAAGGGAAGGAAATATGATGAGAGAACTACCTGTCAGAAATAGGAAGGAATTTGTTTGGAAGTTATTGGGAATTGTCTGAACCTGAAGGCAAAGGAGATGGTGATGCCCCTTAAGTAAGGACAGCTGTCATGCCTCTTCTCCATTGGAATGCTTTTATGCCAGAACAAATCAGCCTAGGGAAGCAGGTTAATCTTTTCAAGAGATGTTTTTGTGATCACACATTTAGTCTTGTTCTTAAGTAACAAAATTGAAAATGTGCTTGGTGAGAAATGTGTGTATACTGAGAGTAGGATTTGTTCAGTGGCACAGCTGACCTACCCAAACCTAGCCCTTGTCTGTTGTGAAAGGACACTGAAGCCATTAGAAAGTAACAGGACTTTAGCTGGATGCAAGAGGATTTCCCTGGAGATGTTCCAAGTGAGGCATATCATGTGGTGTTTCTTTTAATTTTTAACTTCTCAGTGCTGTCGCTGGAGCTCAGCATGAATAGGTGTGGCTGCACGTCACGCTCAGGCCCTGCCTCCCTCCACCTGATGAGGATGAATTGTGTGCTCTGATTAATCCCCAGAGCAGGGAAGCTTGCCAAACAAAACATGCATATCATGTAAGCAAGTAATCACTCCTTCTAGGTGGATTTATCTTGTGCAGTGTTAACACTTGATTTCCTGGAACCCAGAAAACACTTCTTATTCTATTTGGTGAAGCAGAAAGAGCTTTTAATGGATGTAAACCTCTGGGGCTTGCACCTGTTAGAAGTCTTTACTGCTTTTAATTCACCATTAGCTTGTAGTTCTAGGTGAATGCATTTAAGAGGGCAGCTTGATCATTTTTGTGCTGATCATAAATCACGGACCAATTGATTTCAGCTGACATCTGAAGAGCTGTTCTGTGTTAAACAGTTAATGTGCTCAGGCCCTTTGACACAGTTCTCCCAGCAGATGTTCGTGTGCTGAGGCCAATAGAATGGATTCCTCTGAAGAAGGGGTTTTGCTATTCAAACCAGGCAGACCTAAACCTCTGAAACAATATCGTCACATGCCTTTATTTTCTCTCCAGCTCTCCCTTGCTGCAGAATACAGATCTTGTAGCTGGAGGAGAAATGCCTCTCTAGCACTGTTAATGCTTAGCATTGTGTGTCTAACTGTTTGGGCTTCTCCCCCATACCCATGCCTACTTCTAGCTTAATATGTTAGTGTTTTTTAATACAAATCTGAAGTGTTCAGTAGGATTTTTAAAAGAATTTTTTTTTACTCTGATGATGCTTCTTGCTATTGAGGTCAATTTCAAAACAAACATTTGAAGTAAAAACATCTTCCAGTTTTTTATGGGGATAGTTCTTTGAGATGCAAATAATGTTTATTTCTTTTCACTGCTTTATAGCTGTAGCTGCATCTAATCTTTAGTCTGTTCATTTATCCACTTAGATACCTGACTTTTATTTATTCTTGGGGAGAAGTACACATTCCTAACATTACCACAAGTTTTAAAATTCAGCTGTATTTGTAAATAAAAGGAGTCATATTATGTGGGGGGCTCTAATCTTAAGAAGCACCAGTATTTCCTTGACTACACAAATTCTTCTTGAGGTGCACCAGTTAGTTTCTTTGTGTTTACTTGACCAAAAACGTTTGGGGAATTGGAACATGATACATATATACACATATAATCCCCTACTTTTATAAGTAGGGAAAATTTTAGAGTCTGTGAGGAAGGAAGACTCTAGAACTTCACCTGTTTTCCATGTACTCTTCTAATTGCTTTCCATGTAAAATTTTACACTTTTTGGAAGGCACAAGATAGAGAATCTGAAGTCATTTGCTTTGGTTTCTTGCTGGTATTCTGCTTGGTGATATGAACTGTACCTATACATAAATACACTGTATTTGCCAAGAGGATAAGCAGCATTATACAGTAACTAGGTTCTTACTAGATTTCCAGCCTGCTCTCAAGCTCCCCCTCTCTCATAGAATCAGTTACTATGTAATATAATGAATTTAATAAATTTATTTTCTAACAGGTCTTTCCCTTCATATGCTTTTTAGAAGAATGTTTGCCTAGCTGATATTCTGAACTTGGTGGAACTCAGAACTCTGTGATCTCTTGCAGGTGGCTGCTGATGAGGGGATCCTGCACGCCTCTGGGAGTGGAGTGCCTCCAGTAACTAAGGATTACTGCATCATTTACAACTCCAATTGGGTATCTCTTCCAAAAACCTTGGACAATGCTGTAAGTAGCTTGTAGTCACTCTCTAAGAGAACTGGAATGCAGTATAAATATGAGTCAACTATAAATGGTCTTCAAAACTTTGAGTTAAATACGTTGCACGCTGAATATTTGCTGTTTTGGTTCATGTTGTCCCCTTCCCCTCAAATCACCAAAAAAAAAAAAAATCTATAGTGAATATTTCTATCCTTGAAAGATTTGGCTTCTAGAGTTGACAAAGGGAATACTCTCTCTGTGCTTAGAACCAATTTTTGTATTTTGTTTATTTATTTATGTGTTTATATATTCATTTTATCCTGTTAATTTTTTTCCCTTTGGATGTTATCCTTATGTCTGAGTTCTGTATTTGGGAGTTAAATTTCTGTTTATTTGTTTACAAAAATTGGTAAACTTCCGAAGCTTTTCTTATATTGGCTCATCAATTTCATGTGCTGTTTAATTGTCTTGAAAACAGGTGATTTTTCTGTGTAATCAGTTTCTTTTATTTAAATAACAATACCAACTACTGTGAAATTGCACTTAGAAATACGCAGATTATTTCAGCTCTGTGCTGCTCTAAATGTTCCTCACTATTGCAGACTGCAGAAACTGCTGCTGTGATTTTATATTCCTGAATTATTCTTTTCTGTTGCACCTCTTCCTGGCAAATCTCCAGTTAAAGAGCATAGCAATGTAGTCCTCTGGATAAATTTGTTTGTAATATCAAATTTCCTACTTTAATCACATTCCTTTTGTCCCTCTTTCTCTGCAGACTTTCAGGGCTCTGGAAAACCTGACTTCTACAGTCCTCTGCAGTTCAGCTGAAGTTCCTTCTGGCTCAATGAAAGACAAAGCAGTTGTAGTGATGAGAGGAAACTGCACTTTCTTGGAGAAAGCAAGAATTGCACAAAGCTTGGGTGCTAAAATGCTGCTGATTGCCAGTAAATCTAGGCTGGTAAGTGACAACAAGCAGTTTTCTTCTCCACTGAAACAGTGTCTTGTTTTGGTGCCATGCAGTTGTGCAGGGTCAGCTGAGAGAGGCCCCAAAAGCAGAGGAGCCTGAGCACGTGTGGGATTGCAGCACAGTCATTTACCCTCCTGCAGAGCTGTGCTGCCTGGCTGTGCAGTGCTGGCTTAAATCAGCTCAGAGGAGCTGCACAGATGGATTTTTTCATGTCCCTTGTAGCTTCAGACATGTTTCTGAATGCAAAGACTTGTCTTTATCATTCCATAATTTAGTGCATTCTGAACTCCATGTAAACTTAGGTAATACTGTTTTATAGATGTGTGTAATTAAAATAAGCTAGGGAAATGTAATTCAAAACTGGAAACTAAAAAAGGTCTTGTGAGATCTCATTGCTTTTTTGTTCTCCATTGCAGCTGCAAAGTGTATGCACAAATTTGTACAGTTCATAAATTTGTGTGATCATCACCGAAAGTTCATCTTGTTTTAGAAGTGTAGGAATTAAAACCAGTTTTGATTATCCCTTGTAATACTATAAAAATACAACAGCAGTATGAATCCAGATGTGCTGGTATTATCACTTGTTTGATTTAAGTACATCTATCTTTCTAATCTTTTGCAAAGGGTGATGAATGAGCTTTTTGGTTTTTACCTTCCTACAAATACACTGAAATTGAAAGAATAATCTGCTTTTAGGGATCTAACCTACTTTGTAAATAGGCTCAACATACTTACCACTTACACTTTCTTTTTTAGTCTGCTATTTCAGATAACAAGACTGATTTTGAAGATGTGACTATTCCAATTGCTCTTATAAGATACAATGACATAGTAGATATGCAGCTGGTAAGTAACAGAACTTCAGCATGTTATGGTTGTATAAACTTAGGTATTTGACCAAATAGTTTAGTTTCAGGTCAGGTCTGGATGTCTGCCTGATTTCAATGTGCTTAGATGCTGCTTTCATTCCTAACAGAGGATGGACATAGAGCTGTGAAAGTACTGGTCTTCCTAATTAGGTGAACAAGAGAGATTGATTAGAACACTGAGAATGGGAAACACAATACCTGACTGGAGATGGGGAAACTTAAAAGTTTCCTGCTGTACAGAATAAGCTGTCCTCCAGTAGACATGGGTACAGCTGCAGGTGCCTGACACACATGAAGAGCTGTAGCCTGAGAGTGCAAAAGTTCTTTAGTGCAGAAGCTCCAACAGCTGAGCTTGTAGCTACTGGCACCAGAGCTTTCAGGCAAGCAGCACCTGGGCAGGTTGGATCTTGAGGAAAGACTGAGAGTTTTTTGCCTTTGCCAGATGCTGTATAATGTGACAGCCTTAGCTGAAGAGTGGTTAGGCTGTGTAGTTTGAGTCTCTGCTGGTGAGATGCTAAATGCATGTTATTAAAATACAGCATTTGTGCTATCTCCTACGCTGTATAGGCAGGGGAATTTGTTTTGGGAGTATTTGGAGTTTGTTTTCCTTGGCATATAATATTAGGATAACAAAACATTGCACAGGGTTTTAAGGAAAACAGTTTATTTTCATGAGCGTGGTTTTTTCTGTTGTTATTATATTGTTGTTTTGGGTTTTTTATTTAGTCTTGAATAGTTTTGCTAAGCAGGAGTTGTGTTGCATGTTGTTCTGGGGATAGCAGAGGCTAACACTGTGTAGTCTTAGCTTCTTGAGTTGAATTTGCAAGCTCACTTCACCATTTCTGCTCTTAACCTTCAGAGCTGCCATGGGAGGTTGTCTTAGGTGAGTATGCAAGCTGAAACTGCCTGATTGGCAGGACTTTGGCTGTTTGCTGTCGTCACTGCAGATAGGCACTGGCATGACTGAAGGTTTGTGCTGTCTCCAGACTGCCACAGCCTTGATAAGTGCTCCAGCTGGGTTCAGGCTGTCCCCTGTCTTCAGATTTGTTTCTTCAGTCAGATAGGTGTTGTTTGCTTGCTGGAGTGATTTTAGGATGCCCTCCTAACATGAAAGGGAGCTAGGGCAGGTTAGGTCTGGGTCTTCTCTGCCCTTCTTTATTGCCCAGTTATGCTTGCAGTGCTGTGATGTGGAATCACTTCTGTACAGCTGGGGTAACTCAACAAAGCACCTCTGCTGTAGGCTGGTGTGCCAGGTGATGTCTCCTACTGCTGCTGAATCAAATAATTAATTTTTGTCTTAGAATAAGACTGCCTTCATAAAAGTAGTGAGGAACACAGCCTAGACTACAAGTGATCTTTCCTGGTTCTGCTCTGCATTTTTGCCAAAGCCTTCTGTCCTGTCACTGGCAGCTGTTATTTTGAATGATATGCACTGTTTGGAATCCAGCAGCCATTGTACACTTCAGCTACAGTTGTATTTCTTGTTTAACTCTCTTTAAAGCTTCCAGCTTCCTCTTTGTTTTTAGAAGAGAGAGACAGCACCAGTCTGAGGGAAGTAGTTTGTATAAGCATTCTTTTTACTTGACAAGTAAATCATCTCTGTTAGCCTTCACCCTTAGAGCCAAGTTTTGATGGCAGTAGCAGAGTGTTACAAAGCTTTTAGTCAGGGAACAGCTTTCTTGCAGGTTTGTCACCTGATGCAGTCTGTTTCATTCTAGTGCTCCCTGTGGTGGGAGTTGAGACTTAGGAAGTTTTTGGTGAAGAGAGGAATGATAGGAGCAAAAGGAAACAATTGCCCTAGATTCTAATGTGAATTGTACTTAGTAAGATTTATGAAACTTCAAGGAAAAACTGGATTAAGATATGTTGGAACTAAAAATGTATAAGTCTCCTAGGATTTTTAGCTTTTTTTTTGTTTCTTGGTGGTGTGTGTTTGGGTTTTTGTGTGTATGTGGTTTGGTTTTTTTTGTTTGGCTTTTTTTACATAGAGGATGCTGTAATTTGAATAGGTTTTTTTTTTCCTTTAATGTTATGTTCCACTCCATACAACTACAGTGTTTCACTAGAATTTAATTTTATTCCTTGTTTTCTGAACTTCCATAACTTCAGGCAAAAGGAATGATTCTGACTTCTTTAGCCTGCAGAAAGGTTATTATCTGTAATTAGAAAATTTAGATGTTGAAATGATTCAGCTTTCTTCATCTGTGGCCACTGTATTCCATTCTACCACTGGCCTTCCCATTCAGCCTTTTTAGTGCCAGTTTGATCTTTCTGAAGCCAGACCCGTCTGGCATGTTCTTCTCTCTCTTGCTTTTATCTCACATGCAGACTGTAAACAAATCTGGGGTTTTTTTCTGCATCTCTGAAGTCTGTTCTCACTGCACAATTACTTTAGATGTCTGGACTTTGCAATAGCAAACTTGTCTTCCCTACTACTTTCCATTTCCTGTCAAATTATCATCCTTTTTTTATTTTTTAAATCTCACCTTTCAGTTAAATGGAAGCACCTTGGTTTTGCTTTCAGGATTTTTGTACAATTCAGTACCAGTTACATCTCAGTGTTCTCTCCCATTTTCTTTCGTGTACTTCAGCTGATAGTGTTTTTTCTGTAGGTCTTAAATTTTTAAAATAGTGTGAAATTTCTTTCTTTTCTTTTGAATCCATCTCAACACACGTTTGTGCTAAGCTGTTGGTAAATAACTTCCTGCCACCTCAAGCTGTCACTGGTGTTCTGTCTGAAGCCTCTTGTCAGGCTCTGAACTGGGTTCTGTGGGTTTGAGAGCCAGAGGTAGATCTGCTGGTACCTCAGTGGAACTGTGAGTTGTGTTTCCAGGTGATTGGGTTAGGTGTGCTTTCCTGCAGAGCAGATGTCTTCAGTAGCACTTGGTGTATTTTGGGGAGGTGTTTGGGTTGGAGGCACAACCTCTCAGAGGTGTGGGAAGAATGCAGAGAGGTTCCATTTTCTCTTGTGGTATCTCTGGATTTGCACAGTGATAGATTTGTTTCCAAACCTACCCACCCTGAAAGGTAACCTGGGAAACATTGTGCAGTGAGTTAAAAACTTCCTCTCAGCATTGTGTAGATTAAGAGTAGGCAATCATGATGTACATCTTGTTGGAAAATAAGCAATATAATTTCTTTGTTCCCCTTATGAACCAACATGTGTGTTATATTTCAGGTGCTTGGAAATGAAGTTAATGTGACTCTGTATTCACCACCTTTGCCAGAGTTTGACTACAGTATGGTTGTCATCTTCCTAATTGCTGTGTTTACAGTGGCACTGGGAGGCTACTGGAGTGGAGTAGCAGAACTGTAAGTTGGTTAAATGGAACTGCTTAAATTACATGGACTGCAGAGCTTGTGAAAGCTGTCACTATGATCAGTGAGAAATTATTTTCTTTTTGGTTGGTAGTTAAAAAATTAGGAGACCTAAGTGCAATTAGCTGCTTTGTCATTAAATGTTTGAGCACTGGAACCTTTGAAAAATCACCAGAGGACTTTGAGGAACCTCTAGCACAGATTGTAAAAGTTCCTGAGGGATAATGCAGCTCTTGGGAGGAGGCATGAGTTAACATTTTGACAAATTACCAAACACTCTGTAACTAGCATTATAATTCTCCAATATCCACAACAGAAATTAGGTATTTTAGTTGCACTTTCAAGTGCAGTGATTCAGGAGGTAAATACATATTGTTTGTAGTGTCTGCATTGGTAGGGATGTGTTCAGCTGCTCCATCCCAGCTGGCTGTGCAGCACTGCTGTCACTGGGAGCAATGGGAAGCACAGTTTGGGTGTCTGGCTGGCTCCAGATAAAGTCCAGCCTGGCTTATCTGCTTCAGCTTTTTATTTTCTCTGCTGGAGCAGCAGAGCTGGGGCAGCAGCAGCAGCTGTAGGACTGGGCAAGGACCAGGAGGCAGCAGCAGTCCCTGAGCAGGGAGGAGGGATTGGCAGTGCACAATGTGGCAAAGGCAGAGGAAACTGGGGGTACTGGGGGTTTCTACTCTGTCCTTGAGGGGTGTGCAGCTTTAAGTTATTACTCTGGGGTTAAACTGGCTGTAGCTGGCCTTTCAGAGCATGGCATTATTCTGCAGTATTTCTTAGGGGGCTGTGTATGCTAAATGTGTTGCTACCTTCAGGGTCTCAGTGGTGTTCTGGTGCTTTGCTCCCCAGCACAACAAGGAGAGGATTGTATGTGATAACAACAGCTTCCTTTTTCCCACAGTTATGCAAATGAGCTATTTTAAAGAGATTAAAGAAGTAGGAGGAGGGGAGGTGTGTGTGTTTCTTTTTTTAAAGGTTGGATCTGATTATGCTTCTTTTTCACCTGCAGTGCTGCAGGGTGTGGCTGTACTGAATGCTAAAATAACAAAATGTGGTGCTGTCTCCCATATTAAAAATACCTAGATGTAATTTATTAAACTAGTTAAAATGCTCTTTCATAAATCTGGGGCAAGCTTTTTTTTTTAAAAAAAGCTGCTTATTCAAAGCATGTCTTCTGAGAAGGTGATTCATCTAACAAGGTGCCTTGCTCCTGTGGGTTGCTCTCTTTTGAAGGTAGCTGTTTCAGTGCTGAATTCAGCATTTGGCAGGTAGGTCCTGGGATTCCTCAGGAGCACACTATCTGATGGGCAATTTGCACCAGGTCTGTACTAAAGAGTAGAAGGGCTCTCTGCTCAAAGAAAAAGCACAGCAATTTAAGTCTCCTTATTTTGCATACTGAGGTGTAAATATGGAGTATGCACAGGAATCTTACTCCCAGTGAAAAATCCCCAGTTATACCACCTCTCTTTCACTTACTCTGTAATTATGAGGTGTAAGAGTAAAAGAACTAGTACTTAGCATGTTTCATTCTCTAACATAAATGGGTTTTGCAGACACTTAATGTCTAGATGAGGTTTTAAGAGTGTGCAATACCTCTGGTTTTGACTTATTGTAGACATATTTATCAGATTCTCCACATTTAGCCCAATAAATTTTCTAATCAGAGGTAATGCACTAATTGAGCTCAGTGTGTGCATCCTGAAAAGCAGTTTAGAGTGCAGTACTACTTTTCTTCACATGGGTCAGGGTTTTGGTTGGGGATGCTCCCTTAAAGTTGGCAATTACCACACCATTGGAAAGGAGCACAGTTAAGAATCTTTTCTTTGTGATCTGTGCTACCTTGGAGGTGCTTATCTTCCTTAAAAATGGAGAGAAATTCAAACAATAACCATACAGTTTTCTCTGGGTTTAAGTCTAATGATAATGTGCAGGACTAAACTGAAACCTTGTCAGTCTAAATGTTCTATAACCATCAATTCTGGTCATAGCAAAACATTTTTATAATCTGTCATCTGAGGTAAATGTGTTTGTTGTTTTCTTAAAACAGTGAGAATCTGAAAGCAGTAGCAAGTCCAGGGGAGAGAGAAACACGATGGAAAAAGGAAGAAAATGTTACTTTCACCCCTGTAACAGTTATCTTGTTTGTTGTCATCTGTTGTGTCATGCTGGTCTTACTTTATTTCTTCTACAAATGGTTAGGTAAGAAACAATAAATAATCTCATTTGACTTACTTTTCTACATGATATTATGAAGTGTTTAAATCTAAAAAGCTCGATTTCTAGACTAAAATTAATACAACTTTTTAAATTATTCTCTCCATTCATGAGTTCAGAGTTGAAAGGATGCAGTTGCTACTTAAAGGAGAGGTTTCTTCAGCTGTCTTTCAAAGACTGCCTTGACAGTGCTTGTTCTGAATGAGGTCATGTGGGAGAGAGGTGACTAATGATGAGCAAAAAAAAAAATTTATGTCAACATTCTTGGGAGGATGGCAGTGACAACCTAGTAGTGTTAAGAGTTTGCTTGATGGGAGCATTTTTCGGTAGTCGGGGTTTGGTGTTTGGTTTTAGTTTTTTGGATGGGAGCATTTTTTCTAGTTGGGGTTTGGTGTTTGGTTTTAGTTTTTTGGTGAGGATCTGGCTAGAAAGCAATTCTGACACTTCTGAGTCAAGTTTTTGCTTGATGAGAACTTTGTCATGGCAGAGACACTCAGAATTTAGCATTTTCTATACTCAGGAGCTGACTGTGATCTCGTGACTGTTGAGCACTGCTCTAACTGTTAGCAGTTTATATTATGGAATTATAGAATCCTCAAGGTTGAGAGAGACATTGAAGATCATCCAGTCCAGCACTGTAACCCTTAAACCACATCACCCAGTGCCAGTCAGACACCTCCTGAACACAAAATATCACATGTATGTTATTGTGTTTATTTGCTGTTTTCTATTTTTTGACACTGATTCCTGTCTTCATTGTTTTGATTTAGTTTATGTCATAATATCAGTCTTCTGCCTGGCATCTGCAATGAGCCTGTACAACTGTCTTGCAGCATTGATAGGAGAGATCCCATTTGGGCAGTGCAGGTATTGTGCACCTTTCACTTATTAAAAATTACAGGCTTCCTCTGGGTATTTTCTGATGGCTACACAAGGCACCATGGAAATACAAGAACAGTTTGAGTTGTTTCCTGTTTTAGTGTGTGGGGTAGTTACAAAATAAAATTACAAGTTGCTTTAATAAATATTAAAGGTATCTGTAGCATAATCAACAGTTAAAATAGTTGTAGATTTGCTGCATTACCTTTATTTGAAAGCATTCTGTAATAAAATTTAAAAAGCTCTGGTTGGCTGTCTGAGCTTGGTTTTACAAAATTCTGGTTGCCTGTCATGTGTGCTTATTTTGTTCATTAAGGGGCTCTGTAAGGGGAGGATCCTGCACATTTGACCCTTTTTGGAGCAAGTACTGTGCTACAGGCAGCAGAGGAGCTGGGTTGAGAACCCTTTGTCAGCTTAAGGATGTGTGATAGCACAGGCTTGTGTCTTGGCTGTTACAGGCCTTCTCTTTTAATTTAATTATTTTCTTTTAGGATTACATGTTCCAACAAAACCATTGAAGTGAGGCTTATTTTCCTTGCTATATTCTGCATAGCAGCAGCTGTTGTCTGGGCAGTATTTCGAAATGAAGACAGGTAAGTTGTGCATTCTACCTTAAGAGTAAGGTGAATAATTGGTGTTAATAAACTTCCCAGCATACAACTAATCCTGGAGTGCAGCACCCTTCTAAACTCCAGTGCCAATTTCAAAAAAAGTCATGAAAGTATTTTGAAGCTTAACAAGCATGGGAGTAATAGAGAACAAAGCAATGCAAATGAGCTGTGTGGTAATTTGAAGTTATAAAAAAACTATGAAGATGAAGAAGAACTAGCTCGATTGCTAATGATGGCCACAGAGGAAAAGAGGTGCAGAATAGCACAGGGGATAGCTCTGCTCAGCTGTAGCTACAACATCCCTGTGCTATCAACACTGTTTCCAGCACAAATCCAAAACATAGCCCTTAGCAGCTGTTGTGAAGGAAATGAACTCTATCCCAGCCATTACCAGCACAAACAATTACCTGTTTATCATCAAAAGCTGGTATAAATTGACCGTCTTGAAACTAGGACTTTTGTGGTTTTGCTAGCAGTTATTTTGAAAAAGAACAATTTATTTCTTCCTTTCTGAGAAACTTTCCTTGGTATTTCCAGAAAAATCTAGATTCCAGCAGCAGTTTGAACAACCTGTAAAAATGTTTTGGTCTTTTTTTCAGGTGGGCTTGGATTTTGCAAGATATTTTGGGAGTTGCTTTCTGCCTAAACTTCATTAAAACACTGAAAATGCCCAACTTTAAGGTACTGTAAGTTGCTTACCTTAAGATAATATTCTACTGCCATGAATCTGCAAGTTTACTGTCAGGAAGTACTGTCTTTTCAATATGAAAGAAATATGTTTAAAAACATAAATGTTACCATTTTTAATAATTATTAAAAGAAACTAATCCTGTTCTAAATGTTGTGCCAGATTAAAACACATGGTACTGCAATGGTTCCAGAATCTAGCTGTGTGATACTTGAAAACCCACAGTAATATTTTCTTCTCTTTTTTTTGCCAGTCCTGTGTAATACTTCTAGGCCTCCTCCTTCTATATGATGTGTTTTTTGTCTTCATAACACCATTTATCACAAAGGTATGTCTGTGAATTTACAGTGAGAACAAAAATGTCTGGTCATTGGGAGAATATTTTGGTTTAACAGGTCAGTGTGTGCAGTGTTCTCAAGGTGGAAAAGCTGATTTCCAGTTTTCCCATGTAAGACAGCAGTGGCCTGAATTTTTATGGCAATCACATGGTCAAAAGTAAACCATTCCCAGTTCATATGAGGGCTAGTGTCATCATGAGAAATTACTGCCCTCCAGTTTTTGTCCTTCTTTTGTTTTATGCACCCATTTATTGGAATATGCTCTAGTACTTTCTGCAGTGATCACTTGCAGTGTGGTATGAACTGTGTGCAAGTGTAACCTGCTTTTATTTTGAAGCTGAAAGCTCATGGCAGAAAAAGCTGACATGTTTTTATCTAAAATTCCAGCTACATCTAGTGGACTTGTTGTTTGGGTTTTTTTAACATTATTTTAGGCTGGACTACATGTTTTTATTGTCAAACAATGCAGTATAATACTGCACAATACCAGGGCATTCCCTTTGATATTCAGGATTTTTCTAATCCTGAATTGTAAATGGAGGTACAAGCAGCTTTTGTCAATGTAGTATGAAAGTTTTGGTTCATTAAACCACTAATTTTGAAAAATAACTTTAATTTCAGAATGGGGCAAGTATAATGGTTGAAGTTGCAGCTGGTCCCTTTGGAAACAGTGAAAAGGTATGAACAGTCATTGTAATAAGTGCAGCATTAAAGTACTGACTCTGTGTAGCTAATTCATAGTGTGCTTTTCAGCATAACTTTCTCACAAAATATAGCCAGCTTCTGCTATTTTCTTATAAGTATTAAATGCCTGTTGACTTGGGTTTGATCCTAGAGTGATGGAAACTTGGTGGATGTCCCTACTGAACGCTCAGCTCCCCATGAGAAAGTAAGGATTGTATTTCAGATACTGGATTTTTAAATTATTTCCTCTGAAAAGACTGTTCTTTTGGGGAAAACCTTACTGTCCAAATTTCTCTTTAGGGCCTGGATATCATTGATCAGTATTCTATAGTTAGGTTAATAATCAAGATTTGTTACTCCTGTTACATGGTTAAATATTGTTTTAACTTTTTTTTTTTGTGTGTTCATATTATTTGTAAATCTGAAATTCCAGCTTACCAGTTGCCTTAAGCTTTATCTACTTTCTATGTTGGTTTCTGGTTTTTACTTCAGGTTCTACCTATTTTGAAGTCTGCATTAACAATAAATTAATTATATTTACTGTTTATTAATTATTGTTTATTTCCTGTTTATTGATAACTGTTTATTAATTCAAGCAACCAAAAATACCCAGAACACCAGAATGCTTTAGATGAGATTTATGTGGCTTCTGCAATAATGTTTTCCAGTTACCCGTGGTTATTAGAGTGCCTAGACTTGAACACTCTGCATCAACACTCTGTGACTTGCCCTTTTCATTGTTGGGTTTTGGAGACATCATTGTCCCAGGTGAGCAAATGGCTTTGGTAACTAACTTATGAATAAATATTTTGGGTTTTATTCTTAGCTGGCTTGCAGAGTTTATTCACAGGGTAATTACTGAATCAAGTGCAGCAGTTTGCCTTGATCAATTAGTGCAGAATACAGCAAAAGCCATAGGAGAAGGAGCTCACTATGCTGTAGAATAATTAAATAGTGGAGGGTTTTTAATTTTCTGTTGTACTGGATTGAGTAAATGCAAGTCCTGTAGGTAAATCCAGTTGTCAGTATTAACTAAATATCATTAAAGTCTCAGAAAGCAAATATTCTGTGACTTCG
Organism: Zonotrichia albicollis; assembly: GCF_047830755.1. Classification (NCBI taxonomy): domain Eukaryota; kingdom Metazoa; phylum Chordata; class Aves; order Passeriformes; family Passerellidae; genus Zonotrichia; species Zonotrichia albicollis. The sequence continues at coordinate 10,080,334 of NC_133829.1, read as the reverse complement.
TAGGATTTTCATGTAGACTATGTAATTAGAGGTGAGGTAATGTAAAATATTTTGCCAAGTTTTTCCATCTTTCTCAGAAGAACTGAATTTGGCCATAATTGGAGTCTTGAGCAAATTGCTTTAATCAAGAATGTGCAGACAAAATTGCTGAATGTTGAGTGAGCATTAGAATCCTATTGAAGAAATTAAAAATAGGTTGTTACACTTCTGTGTTAGAAAGCTGAAAATAGCACAATGTAATTAGGTTGCTTGAAAACCCCAAACCTCTAATTCCAAACTTGCTTGGCTCATGTTTCCATTATGTTTTTTACTACATTTACTGTAGGATTTCTTAGACTGGTTCTTGCCTTTACAGAAAAGATATTGGAAGAAGATAAAATACCATAATGTGAAGTCTTACTATAAATTCTTTTATGCTGCTTTCATTTGGATAATTGGGGAGGAAAAAAATAATGACTAAACATTTCATTAATCCTCTTCCTTTTTAATTTTTTTTTCTCTTCAAGGCCTTCTGGTTGCCTATTGTCGAAGATTTGATGTTCAAACAAGATCATCTTCTATATACTACATTTCCTGCACAATAGGTAAGTTGTGATATTTCAGCATGCTTGATCTTCATGGTGGCTTTTTTAAAATGGCAGATCTAGATGGTTTTCTTCAGGTAAGGTTCAATGTTGTCAAGAATCTCAGTAGAAACTCTTTTTAGGGTTCCTACTTGTACTTAAGGTGACTTCCTTATGGCAGTGAGTTGCTTGGAAATATAGAGCAACTTATTGTGTCTCTTCAGTTGTATTAATGAGGAAAATACTGCTTAAAAAGAAATTGTCTTACTAATCTGAAAATTCTCCTGTTCCTGACTGTGTATGTATGAATGTCTCTTTATAGCTTATGCTGTTGGCATGGTGCTGACTTTCATTGTTTTGGCACTGATGAAGATGGGGCAGCCTGCCCTCCTCTATCTTGTACCATGTACACTCATCACGAGCTCCCTGGTTGCCTGGAGGCGCAAAGAGATGAAGAAGTTTTGGAAAGGAAGCAATTACCAGGTAGGCTGGAGGCCTGGAGTATTCTTTTTATTCTCTTGTTAATTCCTTTGAGTATATGCTTCTCTGAGAACTTGGTGATAGATCACCTGCAACCCAGTTTTTGCAAGTTTTCCTGTGATCTTCTGGAACTAATAAGGAAAAGTAGTCTTTACTCTTAGAAAATCTTAGTCTCGTGGTTGACATGGCAGAAGAAAGCTCAAGGGAGATGAAATAGCTGCTTCAGTCCTCAGGGAGGAAAAGTAATTTGTTCTATTTACTTTGAAATGTTTTCTTGTATTTTAACATTCCCCATCTATCATCTTGATGTGGTATAACATGAGTCACTGAACTAAGCATGCAGACTCCAAACTGCACTAGTTCTGTATTAGGGACAGTTCCAAAAAATTGGTGATAACTAGAACTTGAGAAACTTTCCATGCATCACTGATGGCCTATCAGGATTGTATGGAGCATTTAGGAACAAAATAGCTGGGTTCTGTAACTGTTTCCTGTCACAGCACACACTGTGGGCACACTGCCTTGGATATTCTGTATGACCCCTTGGTTATGTTTAACACTGCCCAGGAATTGCAGTTCTTAAACGCTCACCTGTTGACATGTGCACGTTTTCCCTGATGAGATGTGCTGTAGTAACTGGATGTGCCAGTAACCCTTGTGAGCTGGCATTTATCATCAGACAGGGCAGTCTCAAGATTATTCTGTGTTTTGCTTGAGACTAAGTTCAGTATTGTTTGAATTTACCATCACTTATATCTAGGGCATGTTGAACTTGGAGCTTGGATAGTCTGTTCTGGGAAAAGGTGGGTGTCAGGTTTGTGGTGGATAGAAGCAGCTCCTGCTTTTTCAGCATTGGAAAATTTAAGTGGATCAGTGGAAGTCAAGAGTAATTCTTATAAAACCACAGGCACCAGCTCCTAAAGTATTGTCAGCAAAATGCTGCCTTTTATTGATCTAATACACTACACCTGCTTCAGCTGGAGGTTGGCCTACGTGTGAAATTACTCAGATTTTCAGCTTTAACTAAATACCCTGTCTTTTTGTTTACAAAATCAACTCCTCCTTTCATAGGTCCAGTGAATAAAAATGTTCCTCTGTAGGTCAGAATGACTTTGGTTTACTGTGCATTTATATATAAATTGGTGACTGTTTGATCTTCTAAAATAAACAAAGTCATATTTATGAAGCCCAGTGACTCTGGGTTTGTTGTGGGGAAAACACTTTGCAATTTATTTTCCTCACTTGAGTTCTGAGTAAGATTGGCCTAAGTAAATTTGGCAGGTCTCCTTAGCAACAAAAATTTCTTGTACTTCTTGTAGCAGAACTCATACTTGAAAGAATTATGTTGCCATAGTAGTTATTTCATGTCCTTTCAACTGGTTTCTTGAAGGATTAAAACTACTCTGAACTTCAGCTTGTTTTGAGTTAGATTACTTCATTTCTAGCAGAATTTAAAATGTTGATTTCAACCCCCCACTCCACCATCTCTGAGTTAGACTTGTCTGTAACTGAGCCTGCAGTTGAGCTCTGTGTAACTTCACTAACTTCTATTTTTCTATATCTTTCTGAAGAATATTTTTATATTCATTTTTTGTTCTCAGAGAGTATTATTCAAGTGTCACTCTTGAAAAGCTGCAGGGTTGATCTTTCTCATGTGTTGTCCTTCTTATCTAAAACTGTATTTTGAACTGTCCTTACTGAACTTACAAACATGCAAAAAAATCCAAGCAAACAAACAAAACCCCAAACAGCCCCAACCCACACAGCTCCAGGGTTGAAATTCCCAGCTTTCAGTGCTCACTTTGAGGAGGAAAGATATGGAAAGGTGTCAGAAGACAATTTTTTTTCTACATCGGTGATTGAGGCTCAGGCAGAGCTGCTCTTTGTGTAGAGGTTTGCTTTGCCCTCATGGGAACAGAAAAACCTTGCAGAGTTGTTAGAGCAAAGTGTCCTAAGAATAGGGGTAGAAGAGCATGTAGAGTGCATCAGGTGGCTAAACTTCATAATAATAGTCCATTAGTTACCTCTTTGGAGTTTGGGGTTTTTCTGGTTTTTTTGTTGGTTTTGTTGTATATGATTTTAATAATGGAATGAATTTTATTTAGGTATCGGACTCCTCCAGGACGCCTTTGCTACAAGGTGTGATTATGGCCTTCTTTTAATGCAACTTTATTAATTGTCTTACAGTTCCTTTTTTCTTCCTTTTCCCCTTCTGCTTCCTCTTTTCAGTCTTTTTTCGCATCTAGCTCTTAATTTTGTTTAAATTACTTGGTAGAAGAGGGTAGAACTGAAGACAAGACACAAATCTGTATTCACACTTAGGTGTGAATAGGGGTCACACTTAGGTCTTCTGGGGTTTTTCTTTTTTAAAGGAGTGCAGGAAAACATAATATTGAGTAGCAATGAAGCTGTGATTCCTAAGCCTGAAGGCAGGATTTGTTTGCTTCTCTACTCTCCAGCTTCCCAAACCCTAGGACTGTCTTCAAATATTGCAGTTGGTGTTGGTTGCTCTTCTGTTACCTGTATTGCAGTCCTTCGGCTGATTTTTCTGTCACAGCGTAGATGTGAAAACCTGCTTAGTGCTAAGCAACAATTTTGTTGTCTTGTGTTACAACGCTGAGCATTATGAATTTGCCTTCAGTGATCATGTCTGCAGCCCTTGTGTCACCCTCCTGCTGCACAGTGTCCTTCCTGCTGTCCTGTGTGTCCCTGGGCTGGGGAGCAGGGCTGGGGCCGGCTCTCTGCTGCAGCTCGTCTGGGCTGCAGCGAGCTTTGACCTTTCTTGGCAGCAGCTCCTGACTGCTAACACTGATGCCATTTATTTGTGCTGTCCACACAGCTTGCAGAGAGCAGTGCAAGCTTTCAAATTTCAGCTTCTCGTGGAATTTACGCATTTAAATATAATCTTGAATTATAGTTGCTGGAGTTACACATCTATTTATAAAGTGTAGGGTGTCTGCTCTGAAGACAGCTGGAGCTGGTGAATTCTGCCTGTTATCTTAAATTCTCAAATAAAAAGTACTTTTCTCATTAGCTCCTTTCTTCTAGGAAAGAGTTCTTCAACAATTTAAGTCTTGTTAAAAAGCCTTAATAATAAAGAAATTAGGTATAAACCAAAGATGATATTAGGAAGTGGGAGGGGTTAAGTGCAAATTAAAAGCAGATGGCCAGACTATTTTTATAACTTAGAATTCTTCTGTCCTGCTGTGCACACTCCAGTTCTTGGATAGGTTGGTTAAAATCACTTTGTTAGTTTCTGCTTTACACGTATGACAAATGCTTGACTCCCCAAGATAGCTCTAAGGGCCCATCATTCATAGCTGAGGTAATTTCTGTGTCTGCATAATGATGCAGTCTTAAATTCTAGTTATGTTCAGTGTGGCTCTTTTATGGTGTAGTCTTGAGCTGTAAAGAGTTGCTGCACAGAAAACATTTTAACTATTCACTAAAGTGCAGAGATTTCTTGAAAGAGTAATGTACTTACCCTCCTGCCATCTAACTGGCAGTATTGCTGCTGTGAAGTGTAAAATAAAGGTTTCTCTAGGTTTCTGGATTGCTTATACTCCTCATGGATGCCTTGATGATAAGTTAATTTCATACTTATTTTCCAGTTATTGATTTTTTTAGAATGCTCATTTTTGTATCAGTGCAATCTTTGAAATAATTTTAGCAAAATCATGGAAAATCTAGTGGCCTAAGGCTTTGAAGTCTTACTCCAACTTTGAAGTCTTCTACATGGAGTAGTCTTGAAACTTGTTGGAGTTTGTCAGTTTGAAGTGTTTAGCACTTCTTATCTGTCTTTGAAGTAATAAATCAACAGATTTGTCACTGGCATGTTATACAGCATGCACCTGCTATTTAGTAAGTTTTATAATCACTTTTTTAGATTCTTGAAAATTCATCATAACTGGGAGTTGTTAAGAATTCCATGAATGCAACATTATTGCCATGAATCTTGAAAGCAACTGTGCATAGGTACTGTGTGCTCTTGCAGGGAGAGACTTGTACTGCCATTTCTAGTTTGGCTCTGTGGAAGTGGATTTTTGGGGGGTGAGTTTGCTGGTTTTAGTTTTTAATGATTCACCATGTTAGTAGATAGGTTAAACAGAAATGGTTTTGTTACAAAGCTGTCTTAACACCTCCCCCTTAAAAACTGTCAGAAATTCCGATGTGAGAGCAAAGCTTCTCAGTCTCCTCCACTTCAGAGATGTTCATGAGCTCTCCACAATGTACAATCAGATTGCTTTGCCTCATTCTTAGCTTAGAACAGCAGCTTTGTCCAGGAGAGTGTGGCCAGGTGCCTCCATCCTGCAGCTGGGTATTGTAAAGATTCCTGCAGGGGCTGCCCTGAGAGCATCCACAGTGCAGACACCTGAGTGGACAAAGCTGCTCAAATGCCTCCTTGTGCTTTTAGAGAGGCACCTGTTGTCCCCAGCTTGAAGTTGTGGGCTGTCCTTCTGTGTGGAGGGAAGATTAAAAGTGGGGTGGGGTGGCTTATTTAGCCTTGAAACATTTATAGAAAAGACACCCCCCTCCCCTCCCCAACACCTTTAGAGTTTTACAAGGCATTTGGTTTTAAATTTAACTTCAAAATCTGAATATTGAGTGGAGATTTAGATACAGGTGCTATCTCCAGCATTTGTACAAAAAAGAACATTTTTACTGCTTAGTATTGTAGGATTACCAGAAGAATCTTTGACTTTGGAATACACTGAATTATTGCAAGTACTTTTATTTCTAGAAGCATCTTGTCAATTGCATAGGAAGAGAGTGTACAAAAATGCTTAGCAAGATTACTTTCTCTTAGATGATCCTCCCTAGGCTGAAGGGAGATATATGGCATGACTTGATGTAATATGGTGCTGTGGGTAGAGGTTGTTCTTGTTTTATCCTGGAAATTAATACTTTAATCCTCATTCAAAGGGATGGTTTGAGTTCTGTAATTGTAGGGAGTGTTTTGATTTTGGTGACTTTTGATGTGGATTTTGGGTCAATGTAGAGGAAAATTCTGGATATACTGAAATAAATGCAAGATTGTCATTAGCACAAGAGCTGGGCACTCACTGCTGGACTGAGTGTGTGCTGCTGCTCTAACTCAGTCCTTAAGCCTCTTGGCAGGACTGCTGCCTGCCTTAGTTCTTACTGTCATTATTGTGGAACGTGAAGGGAGGGTTGTGAAAGGCCTTTTCTGGTCTTAGATGGATATTGTGGCCACTGGGCTCTCCTAAACATTCCCCAGTCCCACTGACTTCTTTTTCGGAACTGTCATCTTGGTTTAACTGCACAGCATGCTGGTGTGGCTGGACTGTGAAACAGCTTATTTAAGCAAAAGTGCCTTTGATAAGGCATGTTTGTGTACTTTCCATGAAACAATTCTGGTGGCATAAAAGAAGGAATGGCACAGAGCTGGGTCATAACTAGAGGAGAAGAGAAAAGTTAATGGAACAAGTCTTTTTACCCTGTACATAGAATTATACCACACTAAGTGTGTACAACACAGCAGTCTCAGAGCCTGGCTTTGTCCTGGCAAGGATTCTGAGCAGGTGCTAGTAAGACAAGAAAATAATTGTGTGGAAATCTGCCCACCTTAGATCAGAACCCACACAGTGAGCAGCTGTTGCACAGAAAGACAGGCAGGATTTGCCACTATGGAAGAACAGAAGTAGAGTTTTCTACCTTTTGATGCTTAAAGCATTATCTCTTGTCCTAATAATCCTGCCACTCTGGGTATGAGCTCCTTGGCACATTTTGTTTTTTCAGCCTTAGTTGTACTCTTCTGTGTCTTCTGTCTCTGGCTGTCAGCTACCCAAACTGTGCAGTTCTTGGCCCCTTGTTAATTGTGCTCAATTCTGAAGCCCTCAAACTGATAGGCTCAGTTTGTCACACTAACAAATGTGTGTATTACCTCTGTCATTCATTCAATGCCTTGTCCCAGGAGAAAAACCAGAACCTTCATTGGCTCCAGCCGTACAGCAGTGGATAGGGAAACAGGATAGGGAAACAGGCTGCTTTTTGTCAGGGCAACTACAAATTTGTTTTAAGTTATTCGGGCAATCCAATCAGTTACACCAGTGCCAGGTAGAATCAGTCCATTTAATAATCTAGTTTGGATTCTCTCCTGATGCAGGACTTTAGTTCCATTTCCTTTATCCTTTCTGAAATAAAAGGAAAATTTACAAAGAAATGTGACACTACAGTTAGTTTTGACTAAGTGTAATATAGGTAGCCTTTACAGCCATGACAAGAGCAAGTCTTTTCTGTTCAAGCTATTGCTTGAATTAAATTCTGTAAATGTCAGGTAAGATCCTAGAGTTTACTTCCAGTTTTGCAAGCCATATCTTTGAAAAATTTGCTTAACCTCAATTGTTTTTTGTTCTCTGTATTTAATAATTGAGATGCTTGTGACTCACAAGTTCATTTTCTTGTAGAGGACTCAGGTCCTTGGTTGGAGACTCCTTTTGTAGTGGAAAGCATTAGCTAATACAGCTTTGATTATTTGGCTTAAATACTTTTCTGATCTGTAAAGGACTTCCTAAATGTATGCTGCTAAAATGCACTCTAACACATGTTTAATTATATTTCTCTTAGCTAACAAATACTTTAGATCAATGGGGTAAAGCAGTATTTCTTTATAAAGAGCCATCTCTTTTCCCTTTTTTTTTTCCTTTTTTAGATGATGGAGCACCTGGATTACACAGGAAATGAAGAAAGCACAGCATCAGCCACTGAACAGCCTGGAGGACAATAATATGTGGGATATCCTGAATTAAAATAGCATTTGAATTTTTGACAGCTGAATTACAGTAAATTTGGTGAAATTTTACAATTGAGTGTTTCCCACTCTGTGTAAAAGGGTTTTTTATTCCTGCACCTATATTTTTATGGAAAATACTGTTAATAACATAAAAGTAATCAAAATAGAGTTGCATTTTTACAGCCAAACCATAGCTAGTAAAACCGTGCCTTATTTCAATTTAAATAAAATGATATTTTCTATGCAATTTTCCAACTGTGTTTCTATACAGTATATTTTTATAAAAGTTGCTTGCCCATATCATCATAAGTGAAATGTTCTTTTAAAGTTTTGATTAAGACTAGTTAGGTTTCTTTGAAAAAAAAAAATGAAGTACCCTTCATATGTTTTCCTTCCAGATTTTGAATGCGAAGTTGGATAGTAATGTAACTATAGCAACTGAAGAATGAAACTGTAGTTCCATTACTACAAGCAATTCAGTAAACAGTGTGTATGTTGATGTACATTGTGAGCCATGAAATAAATAACAGGGCAAATTAAGTGTGGGGTTGTGAACTCTTCCTCCCCTCTTCCCCTCATTGTATCACTGGCTTATGCCTAAATTGTGAAATTTGTTAAGCTTTGATGCAAGTCTTTGGATTATATACAGGTCCAAACATTTAAAAATAATAAAAGAGGGGAGGCACTTACACATAATCCTGAATACTTCTGTGCCACTCCTGGAATAATTGACAGACAAGATGGTGTGGAAGGCAAGAGGTTTTTTGCTCAGAAGGTGCTGTTTTAAGGGATGGGATACGATGTTAAGCACTGGCCTGGTTCTCTCACCTGTTGGAAGTAGGTGTGTGTTTGTGGTCTTCATTTGGCTGTGGATCAGTTCAGAGGGATAGGGGAAAACAGGACAGGTTTTTTTTGGTTGGTTTTTTTTTTTACCTTTTGCATCTGCACCATACTTTTTTTAAAAGTATTTTTGAAAATTCTTTGCAACTGATAGACAAAACAGGTTTGAATAGTGCAAAGTAGTACTTGTGTTAGCTAAGGCAAATGCATGTGTTTAACTTGTTTAATCTTAATTTGTTTTTGCTTTTGAAGACGTGGAAAAAGGATAAGTAGTTTAAATCATTAGTTTGCATTTAGAAGAGTTTGAGTTTGTTTGACACCTGGTCTTTTTTCAGGAAACTGCAAATTGAGGGGATTAGGCATAGAAAATTTGTATAGCTGTAATGCTAACACTTGACACCAAAGAAAACTGGAGAAGGCAACAAGGGGAGACCACTGAGTTCACTTAGTGGTCATGTCAGGTAGTTGTTAAAACATTTTTCCTATTCTTTAAATGAATGTCATTCCTATAGCAAGTACGAGTTCAAGAACCCTGGAGAAAAGAACTGAGTAAGCACATGCTGGGCAGTGGCCGTGGAGGCTTCCCTGCAGCACCTCCTTTGTTTGAAGGTCACCTCTAGACATTTCTAGTCAGTTTGGGGCATGTCAGCTCAGGAAAATCTACCCTGATTAAATCTAGTTTAGCTAGATTTACTTTGGAAGTATGCTAATTAAGACAACTGAAAATCTGTATGGGCAGTTAACAAAGGCTAACTGCAAATTTACCTAATTTATATCAAGTTTAAAGTTTTGTTTGCAAGAGTCAGGAGCAGACAAAGGACAGCCTGGATATCAGTTGTTGCTATTCACAGAGATTGAGCGTGGTGCCAGTTGATACGGGTAAGATAACTCACCTTGTTTGCAGCTTCCCTAAGAAAATAGAAATTAAAAGCAGTTTTTGTATGTCAGTAGTTCCCCCCTTGACTTGAGCTTGAACTGACAGCCTCGGAGTACAGTGGTCATCTTCTGTTTTATTTAACTGGCATTTCATAATAAATTAAAGCATACCTCAGTGTTTTAATAGCAGACTGAAAATGTGTCTTCTGATGTGTTATGCTTTTTGACAAGCCCAGTATCTGCCAAAGTTCAGTGGTTTTGAAGAAGTTTCTGGAAATTCCTGAAGCAGATAAAGAAGTCATAACTCATTCAAAATCATGTACAATTGAAAATCCTCAGAAGCTTCACAAACCTATGTAAGATGACTTCTTTGTCTCTTTGAAATCTTCCACATGGAGGATTTATTAAATTTTCAGCTGTAAGTGATAATGGAATTAGTATAAATAAAAAAGACCTTTGGCAACATAAGTGTATTCAGCAGCTGGCTGTGGAAGCTCTGTCTTGTTCTGTGCCTAATAATACTCCATGCCTGATCATGCCTGAGGTTTCACACACGTGTTGCCATTTAGTGGGATGTAAACTAACTTTTTTTGTCTTTCAAATGCTTAGGTGCTTTGTTTACAAAAATTATGAATGGAGTTTAAAATTTTATATAAATAGTAGGTTAGTATTGACTACTGAAATGAGGTTTTTACAAGTTCAGTAGAACTGATTGCAACACTTCTAGCAATTTTGAATGTTTTTAATATTAAATTTGGTTGAGCTAAACACTGTTAAAAGCCTTGTTAGTTATACTTTAATAGAAAAATCTTACTACCTTTTCATTGTATGTTTACTGACAACTGCCCCCTTCCTTATGACTCTTAAGTTATCACCTTAAAAATGTTATTAATAAATGTTACTTGGAAAAAAATAGTTGAGTAATTGCTTTGTTCTAACTCATCCTTTTCCTACTATGAATGTTCATGGCAAAACAATTAACACTTCATAATACCAAGTTAAAAATCCATAATGCACCCCAATGGATTTGTAGTTGCAGTTTTTCTTGATGTATCAAAGTTATGATTCCACTTGTAAGTACCTGTGTGATGCATTTGGTACATTGCTTGTCTCTGTTTTCTCCCCTGGGATGAAGAGGGAGGAAGTGAAGTGAATTGAGCTACATCAATTTTCCTGGTGTGACTCAGGAAATGCTTGTTGTACATTTGTTAGTGCTGAGGCTGCCTGAAAGTACTCCTGAGAAACAGTGAGCTGGAAACTTCACAGCTGCAAAGTTCTTGATGGAAACAAGTTCCCTGCAGTCAGCCAGGAACTGGTGCTGCAGAGGCATCCTTCAGCTGAAGGTGCTTAGCCATGAGGGCACGAAACAGCCAAGCCTCCAATTTTGAAACCCAGGCTGGGTTGGGAGTGTTGGCAAGGAAAAAGAAAAAATCACTGAACCTGAGTGCATTTGATGTGTGATCCTTGAGCCATCCCTACAGCCCTGCATACAGTGCTTTGGATGTAACATGTTCTTAGGTATTTTAAGTCTCTTTTACTTGTACACTAGAGGTTCCAGTAGCTTTGAGTCACAGTAAGGGAGTGCTTAATGGGGAGAGAACCCTCCAAAATGCTCTTTGAATTTACTCTTTTTAAAAAGTAGAAGTTAAGAAGAACAGACATAGCTGCAGTCAGCAAAATTGTTTTTCACTGTCTGTTCCCCATGCAGTCCATTATTATTAAGGCTGCTCCCTCTGACACACTGGCTAAACTGTAAATCTCAAAATTGCAAGTAGAAGAGACAGTTTCTTCTAAACTTGACACTTTAGATCAGTCCAATCTTTACAACACAATTCCATTTAGACACAAAAATAAACTTTCCCCTGTGAGTTTGGTCAAGCACTGGCACAGGTTGCACACAGAGGTGGTAGAGTCTCCATCCTTGGAGACAGACAAAATACAAGTGGCCACAGACCTTGGCAGTCTGCTGGAACTAGGCAACCCACAGAGGAGCATTCCACCTCTACTGCTCTGGTTATAAAGTGGTTGCTTTTTTTTTCCTTGTTTTCCAGCTCCAATGATCTGCAATTTTTTTTTTTTTTTAATTCATGGACAAACTCATATTTTATCACCCCAACATGAGTTTGAGGTTTTTGTTTTGTTTTGTTTTGTTTTGTTTTGTTTGTTGTTTTTTTTTCCATTTGGAATAATTTATACTAAACTGTCAGATTGAAATTTATTTAAAAGTTGTCTTTGGATTTCTAATGCTTTTAGAAGCTAAAACACTGTTTTGTTTTCAAGTAGCCCATACAGCACATTTTCTGGGTGAATGCTTTATCTCTACGATTTTTGAGGAAAGAAGGGCAACTCAGCCTGTTATCCTTTTTGTCAGTGGTGAGCAATCAAAGTTCAAGGTTTTGTGTTCTTGAGAAAGGTTGATGGTGGAAGCTCAGGTATCTCTGGAATTCCTCTTACTGATAAAGAATGTGCAAGATCCTGTTTCTCTGAATACTCAGGACATCAAATAGCTGAGAATAGGTTTTTGCTTGCAGCTCAAAGACCTTTTAACCAAGAAGGTGCTTAGATCAAAGAGCTTTCAGCTTTTTTTAGGGGTGTGCTCATGGGTATTCTGCTGTCTGGTTTCTGTGCTCTCTCCTTGCCCATGAACATAGGACCTCCTTTATTTCCTCTTTTCTATTTGGAGCAGTACCAGCGTGATTTGAAGTGACTTTGCACATAATCTTGGACAATAACAAGTTCCTCTGTTCCAGTATGGAGACCATAAATGAGGAGGTTTGATCTTTTGGACTCTGTGAAAACAAACACAGCCATCGTGCCCACCAGCTCAAGCCACCAGTAACAGGAACTTAAAACAAGCTTTTGCATGTGATGGTCCCACTGAGTTTCTGGGGTTCCATTAATGGTGGTGTAACTGCCAGGCTTAGATTTGGAAACAAAAAAATTAAGGGTTTTTGCGGTTTCATCAGGCTGAAATGTGTTCATGCTGGTTCTCCCTATATTTTGCAAAAAGGCTGTTGGAATTTGTGAATTTGGGTATAGTAAATTTAAGTAAATTTACATTATAGTAACAATGGAACCAAGAGCAAATGCATGCCCACTGGTACCTCTTTCTCTAAGAAATAGAGGAGCAAGCTTCTGCAGGACAAAGTGACATTTTTGTCATGGTCACGATCTCGTAAGAATTTCAAATTTTACAATTATGACCTATCCCATATAGAGTCACATAAAATTTTATGTTTTGACTCTGGGTTACCTATCCTTGGATTTTAAAAAAACCAAAAACATCAAGAAGCAGAGCTCTGTGAACTTTCTCTTTTTGCATTGGTAAAATTCAGGTACCTTCAGCTGCTGTTGCTTTCCCTGCTCAAGGTTCCAGCAGCACAGTCCTGGAAGGAGATGCTGCACGTCTGTGTCTTGCACCTGGAACATCTCTGTGCAAAGGCCACCTCACTGCTGACCATCTGCTCCACTGCCAATGAAAACACAAGAATTTACGGGCTCAAAGATTGCAGCAGAAACAATTTTCACAGGGAAGCTTTTCTAAAAAGCTAAAGGGAGGAGAAGGTTCAGAAGGAATGAGACTGAGATAAAGTCATTTTCCTTGTATTTTTGAAGGCAGGCAGTGATAAAATCTTGCAAAGGGTCACCATTATGTTGTAAATGCACCCATACAGTTCCTGGCAGCTACTGATTTTGCACATCTAAATAGAGATGTGTGGAGGCACACCCTTGGCTGTTCTGTGCAAGGCTGTGGCCTATGTTGGTTAAGCTCTCACTATTTTCTGAGCAGGAAGTAACATATCATATTCCCAAATACAGGATCTGCTTACATTCTGCTTTAGATGATGGGTTGGGTAATGTATCTCTTTTTGTGCACTCATGGAGCATGTAAAAAGAACATTCTGAATTGCCTGTGCTCAATAAACCTCATTAACTTGATATCCCTTGCTATTACTATGGAATATCTTTAATGCAGATTTTTAAACTGAAAACCCACACTCTCTGTTGCATAATTTGGATGTGAGGAGTGCTAGCACAAAGTCGAACTGGAGTTACTGGTTTTGCACTCTGAGCTTGGTGTGTTTGGTCATCGAGCCCTTTGTGCAGCCATCAGAAAGCAGAAATCAGAAAGCCACCCTCCAGTCCTTCCCTGGGTTAGTGGGGATTTGCCATTGCCAGCAAAGCACCGAACAACTGAGAAGCCTCAGGTGCCATTCCCTGCATCTGCGTCCCCAAGGCTCTGTCTGACCTTGCCTTATGCTCTGGCCCTCAGTTAACACTTACATGCAGTTGTTAGAGAGGAGCTGAACTGCACTGGGGGCCTTCAGGTGAGAGCAGATCAGCTCTCTTATCTCCAAAGCCATGCCCCCCTCTCTGGGGCTGTGTGGTACAGAGATGCCAATGTTTTAATACTTTAACACCTGAGCAATTTTGTTATTTGAATTTAAAGACATCTATTGTCTGTGAGATTGGAGTCTGAATCAGTCACAGGGGATAATTTGTTTAATGACTGTTAAATATACAAAATTAACTTTTTGTACATTATTCTCCTGGTGTGGCTTGAATTTACCCTGGATTTTATGACCTATTTCTGTATGCCTGTTTCTTTTGAGGGAATATATCTCAGCTGTTAAAGCTAACACATTGCTTAGCTTAACTGCTTTTTGCTTTTAAGGAACCTTGATATAATGCAAAGATATTACTAAAACTTCAGGACCTCTTCAGAAGATGTGTGACTCTGAGTTGTACCACAAACCAACAAAGTAACTGAAATAACTAAACCATTTAAAAACTGTGAAGTTACAAATTTTTTAACTTTTATTTTCCCCAGTTTCAATGGCAGGAAGCCTCTTCCTAGCTGTTTTTTCTTCATCCCATTCTGAAATGTTATATTTTGAATTGTTGCCAAGTTATGTGATTGTAATGTTGTTTGGTATATTATATGAAAGGTATTGGACAAATGTCACAAAAAATCAGCAACATCAGCACAGAAAATCTTCCACAAATAATGGAGGGGACCTTCAGATCCCGTTAATCTGTGTCATTGTATGTTTTTGCCTTACTTGACAAATTTTAAAGTTCCATGTGAGGAAAAAAAAAAAGTTATCTTCAGTTTTTAGGAGTAGCAGTCTGAATGTAAACTGCTGAGTTACCTCTACAGCTGTAGCCGGAGAAATTATTTACCTGGGTAAGTCAGAAAAGGACAAACCTGTGGCCATAGAAAAAATAAGGCATTTGGGAGAATTCACCCCTGTTTCAAAAATATGAAAAGTGAATAAATAATAACTCTTCTCTGCCACAGATTACTTCACTGTGGGACAAAAAAATGTTTTCTACAGAGAATCTGTTTGGCTTTGAGTGGGACATTAACTAGATCTCCTTATCAG